>NW_027361699.1:4672500-5872500 GCF_039654945.1 Dendrobates tinctorius | reverse complement strand
CATCTTGCTCAGGCTAGTGCTGTCAGATTGGTTGCTGTTGCTACCTCCGTGTCAGATTTGGCAATCTGCACTAGCCAGCAGCGAGCAGCTCCAGAGGCTAAGTCCTTTTTGCAGCCTTCTGAGCATGCCCGTGGGACGACCTCTCATTGGAGGTCGGGGGTCACACGCTCAGGTCCTCAAGCAGCTCTGATTGGGCCGTTACTCCAGAACGTTGTTCAGCTGGTAACGGTGGAATTCACACTAAAAGTGATGAGTGAAGACAGCGTTTTGTACATCTGAGGGTTTATTTGAGAACCTAGTCATGCCTTTTGGTTTAACCAATGCACCTGCTGTCTTTCAGAACTTCATAAATGACATTTTTTCTGATATCAGTGGAAAGTTTATTGTAGTATACCTTGATGACATTCTAATCTTTTCATCTGATCTGGACTCGCACTAGGAGCATGTTCGTTATGTTTTACAGAGACTCAGGGAAAATTCTTTGTATGTCAAATTAGAAAAATGTACTTTCTTTATTCAGGAAATATCATTCTTGGGGTTCATCATATCTGCTGAAGGGTTTAATATGTATCCTGGGAAGGTGCAAGCTATAATTGATTGGGTTCAACCCCACGACCTTAAAGCACTACAGTGGTTTTTAGGATTTGCCAATTATTATCGATATTTTAAAAGGGTTTTTTCACAGAAAGTTAAACCTCTTACCAATCTCACATGTATCTTCTGCTGCCTGACCCTTTAGACCGTGCTCTGACTACCCCTTTGTCTTTTCCTTCGGCTTTTGCTCTGCTATCTCTTGTTATTGATCCTGGACTGTTACCTGACTTATGCCTTTGTCTTTTCCCATGGTTATCTATGTACTATCTCGGTATTGACCCTGGAACATCTGAAGGGGGTTTTACACTAAGCAATATCGCTAGCAATATCGCTAAAACGTCACTGGTTTTGTGACGTTATAGCGATATTGCTAGTGACATCGCTATGTGGGATACTTACCAGCGACCGGCTCCCCCGCTGTCCATCGCTGATCGCGCGAGAATGTCTGGCTCCATTTCTCGTCGGGCGCTTCCTGCTGGGCTTCCTGCTGGCGCCGACAAGCGACGCGTGGAGGCGGGCGGGAGGACGCAGGATCGCTGTGTGTGAATGGTAAGTATCGTGCGCTGCGTCGCTGCTGCATCGCTGTGAGATCTTTCTGTATGAAAGCTCACTAGCGATCATTTAGCGATGCACCAGCCATCCTGACCGGGTCGGATCGCTGGTTGGATCGCTGGTGCATCGCTAAATGTAAAAGGGCCTTGACTCTTCTGCCTCACGGCCTGTCCGTGACAAGTGACTAGCATCACAGTAGGTCCCTGGTTATTGGGTCTTTCCCACATGTAAACATTTTTTCCCGGCAGCACGGATGACAATGGCCAATAAAAGTCCATGGGTAAGTGTAAACACGTACAGCATCTGGATGATATCCATGTGATATCCGTGTGCCGTTCATACATGTAGTGGACTGCAGTAAATACATAAATAGTGCATGAAAATAATATAGAGTACATAGTTAACATAATTTAGAAAAATGTAAAAGCCATCTCACCACATCAAGGTAACCCTATTCAGAACGGTCCATTAGTCGGGGTCTCAGTCCTGCTTGGCCCTTATTCATATTTACATCATTTGACAAATGGTAAGATTTTAATACTGGGGTTATCTATTGCTGTTATTTATTTACTGCAGCATATTTGCTCATTTTGTTTATAACTTTTTAGATTTCGGTGTAGAATGCAGAATAGAAATGACTTATTTTTATGTGTTAAAGATGTGCAAAGAGATAGATAGATAGATAGATAGATAGATAAAGGGTAAATAAGATTTTTTCTTATCAGTAAGACATATGTCCAAATGCACTTCTAGTGACATGGCCTCATTCAGGGACAATGGGGAGGGACTATAATCTATCATAGCTCTTATCTGGCTAGTAAGACCCTAGCAAAATTGGCTGCAGAGAGTTGTTTCATTACAGGAAATCTCCACTGCCCAGCGTCTGAACTCAGAGAGTCCTCCTCCACTATGTTTTCCCTAAACCAACCTCCTAATTATTGATTCAGCAGCAGCAACTTTATCGGGGTCATGATAAATGAGCCTCAGGGCAGAGAAAAAAGTATCTACTGAGTAAAGTATTGGAGGATGCTCAACCAGAGAAAATGCCCAAGCCTGATGATCTCCATGGAGCAACAAAAGAACAATACCCACACTCTTAGGCTATGTGCACACATATGCAGAAAATTTCTGCATAAAAACCAGACTCCTTCCCAGAAACGCGTATTTTTGCCGCGATTTTTGCGCACTTTTGCCGTGATTTTTGTGCGTTTTTTTCCATGCGTCCTCAGACACATAGAAAATAGCTAGAAATGCGGAATTTTCCGTGAAATTAATGAGTATGCTGCCTACCGCAAAGCGTTTTTTTTTGTGGAAAAAAATGCATCAATGTGCACAAAAAGTGCAAAATGCATTAAAATAAATGGCAAGCTTCTTTTAAGCGTTTTTTGAGCAGATTTTTTGGTAAATCTGCTGGAAAAACGTGAAAAAAAACGCTGTGTGTGAACACAGCCATACTCTCAGTTCCGGATTAAACAAGACGAAGATGAAAAACCAAGATACATGAAGAAAGAAAAATGGAAAACTTACTTTGGTCTCCTCGCAACAATCCGTAAAATTAACCTTAGGCTCAGAAAGCTGTATTAGGTGTTCTAGAGCCTGTGTAGCAGCGGTTAATGCATGATGATATTGCTGCTTGACATCTGCCACCTCCAATGACAGGGAAGTAATTGTGCTGTCATGGAGTCCATAGTATTCATGATGGCTACTCAGCACAAAAAAAATGGAGACGGCTGATGATAATGTTATGACTGCACAAGCACATGGGTAGCGTCTAAACTAGGGGGACACATATCTGAACCTGGAAGATCCCTGTTCAGACTGGTAAAAGCCCTACACGGACTCTGATCTTTCCCTATCTGACTATGAAGGTTGCAACACTAAGATAATGCAATGGTGCCCCCACTCGATGGCAGCACACCTTAAATGTTCCTAATAGCTCCTAGTATAGCTTTGCCTGTGTAGCAACTCACTCAGGAAAGTAGGTTATACATTAAAAACCTGCAACTGACCCTGATGATTCTTGTATAGACTAGATATCCTGACTCCACAGTCTTTAATGGTACCCGAGGGTGCCGAGTTAGACCTAACCACAGACTAGGAGATGGCAACTCTGACCTAAACTCCCTAAAAGGTTGAGGAGTTGCTTCACATTCCTTCTAAAGAACCAGAAGGCAGTGCAGAGTGTGAATTAACTACAAGAAGAGAAGTGTGCTGAATAAACGAAAGATTCCAGATTGAGTAAAGTAAATAGTGAAATACCTAACAAAGAATAAAGCAAGAATGTGCACGATAGCGTGGCAAACACTGCTTCTGATCGGCTGTAAAATCATGACAGTGTGAGCCAGCAGCTGTGATCAGAGGTAAAAAGTTTAACTTAGGTCACTTACATCGGCTGATGGGACTTCTACTCCCATCAGTCCATGCCTGCCGCCTCTAATAACATCAAGAGCAGGCACAGCTGATGGAAGTATTCATCAGCTGGTGCCTGCGCTCTAAATAAATAATTTAAAAAAAACATGGTGTGGGTTTGCCTGTATTTTTGATAACCAGCCAGGCAAAACTGACAGCTTCTGGCTGCAAACCTCAGCTGTCAGCTTTAGCAATGCTGGATATCAAGAATAGAGGTGGTCCCCACACCTTTTTTTAAACTATTTAAATAATTACAAAATTCAGCTTTGAGTCCCCCCATTTTTGATAACCAGCCAAGGTAAAGGAGAAATCTTGGGACTGACATTTTCAGGCTTTTAAGGGGCTATGGATATTGCCCCCCAGCCTAAAAATAGCAGCTTGCAGCTGCCCAGAAAAGGCACATCTGTTAAATCAGTGCTGGCATCACTGTCTCCGCCTTCGGGCAAATCAAACATGAAGAGGAAGTTCAGGCTGCAGCTAATTTCTCACTTCCTCTTCATGTTCAATTTGACAGCAGGCAGGGACAGTGACGCCAGCACTGATTGGGTGCTGAGGTCACATGTCACAACAACAGCACAGGAGCCCCAGGGAGATTGAGTGCCGACACCGTGGGAAAAGTGCCAGCATGGCAGGTAAGTATAGGTTTTCTTTATTTTATTGGGACCAAGCGTGAGGAATGATAAGGAGTTGTCGAAGTAGTGGAAAACTTCTTTAATTAGATTAGATTTGTGGTGTGAAACTTTTATAGTCCCAATATCAATGCAAGATCAGAGATCTGGTGCCCTCACTGTCTCTGGACCAGAGTCCACATAAATCCTCCTGACAAATTTAGTCCTGTGTGGAGGGAATCAATGACTAGCAAGTTTCTATTCCCAGACCCTTTAATGTTTTTTTTATTTGAAGTTACTCCTTAATGACCTCCAATTCCCTTTTTTTTACTGACCTGAGATATAAGAGAATAGCCTCCCCATACAGATGACAATCCAGCAGCTGTCTGCTGTACACTATAGCTGACAACTTTCTGCATCAACTACCATCAGTGTTGGCACCATACAAATTTGTTTAACCCCTTAGATGCTGCTGTCAATAGTGACAACATCATATAAATGGTTAACAGAGTGTGGGGGCTTCCTCTTTATCCCCATTGGTGCCCTCAGATCATGATTGTGTGGTCCTGATGTTTGCCATGGCAATTCATGACCAAATAGCGGCCTTAGGCTATGTGCACACGTTGCGGATTCTGCTGTGGGTCCGCAGCGTTTCTGGCCCTGCGGGTCCGCAGCAGTTTCTGCTGCATTGTACAGTACCATTGTTTTCAATGGTAATACCAAAAACGCTGTGCACATGCTGAGGATTTGCTGCGGGTTACAATCCGCAGCATGTCAATTCTTTGTGCGGATTCCGCTGCGGTTTCACACCTTCACCTTTGTGGGGTGTGAAATCGCAGGGGGAAACCGCAGGCTAATCCACAGGTAAACTGCAGGTATTTTGACCTGTGGATTTACCTGCGGATTTTTCAAAATCAGCGCGGAAAAATCTGCAGCACTTCCAACTACGTGTGCACATAGCCTTAGAGTCTGACGGCTGTTGTAATCTGTTCAGAAGTTAGTGGCATTTAGGTGGTAAAAATACACAGCTTCATTTCTGTCATGCCACTTTGTATTAATTCCTGAAAATCACCTGCGATCACCGTACCCATCGCTAAATATAGGGTACAGTGATCACATGCAGTGTCATGTGATCAGAGGAGGAACTGACCGGAGGGGGCACAGCCAGGGGCGGGGCTTAGCGGCGGCCCTGCGCTGCGCCCCCGAGAACGCTAGTGTGAAACTAGCCTTAGTCAGACACCCCTCCCGTTACTACCCTGTAAGTTAAAATCATTAAAACACACACAGAAAAGTCTTTTATTTTAAAATAAAAACCCACCCTTTTACCTATTTGTTTTCCAAAAAAACACTTCCGCAGGTCTCTAGTAATCCACATTTTGGCCGACAACGATCCCCAGCTCTGCTGCATCTGGAGGATGTGAGGAGCGGTGACACCAGTAACATTACCGCTCATCACGGCTGCTGGAACACACTGAGAGTAGTATGAGAACCAGCGGCAGTAATGAGGGGTGACGTCAGTAACATTACAGCCCACCTCGGCTGCTGGAACACACTGAGACTAGTGTGAGAACCAGCGGCAGTAACAAGCGGTGACATCAGTAACATTACCGCTCACCTCGGCTGCTGGAACACACTGAGACCGGTGTGAGAATCAGCGGCAGTAACGAGCAGTGACGTCAGTAACATTACCGCTCACTTCGGCTGCTGGAACACACTGAGACTGGTGTGAGAACCAGCGAGCAGTGACATCAGCAACATTACCGCTCACCACGGCTGCTGGAACACACTGAGACTGGTGTGAGAACCAGCGGCAGTAACGAGGGGTGACGTCAGTAACATTACCGCTCACTTCGGCTGCTGGAACACACTGAGACTGGTGTGAGAACCAGCGGCAGTAACGTCAGTAACATTACCACACACCACGGCTGCTGGAACACACTGAGACTAGTATGAGAACCAGTGCCAGTAACAAGCGGTGACGTCAGTAACATTACCGCTCACTTCGGCTGCTGGAACACACTGAGACTGGTGTGAGAATCAGCGGCAGTAACGAGCAGTGACATCAGTAACATTACCGCTCACCACGGCTGCTGGAACACACTGAGACTGGTGTGAGAACCAGCGGCAGTAACGAGCAGTGACGTCAGTAACATTACCGCTCACCTCGGCTGCTGGAACACACTGAGAGTGGTGTGAGAACCAGCGGCAGTAACGAGCGGTGACGTCAGTAACATTACCGCTCACCTCGGCTGCTGGAACACACTGAGACTGGTGTGAGAACCAGCGGCAATAATGAGCGGTGACGTCACTAACATTACTGCTCACCTCGGCTGCTGGAACACACTGAGAGTGGTGTGAGAACCAGCGGCAGTAACGAGCGGTGACGTCAGTAACATTTACGCTCACCTCGGCTGCTGGAACACACTGAGACTGGTGTGAGAACCAGTGGCAATAATGAGCGGTGACGTCAGTAACATTACCGCTCACTTCGGCTGCTGGAACACACTGAGACTGGTGTGAGAACCAGCGGCAGTAACGTGCGGTGACGTCAGTAACATTACCGCTCACTTCGGCTGCTGGAACACACTGAGACTGGTGTGAGAACCAGCGGCAGTAAAGAGCGGTGACGTCAGTAACATTACCACTCACTTCGGCTGCTGGAACACACTGAGACTGGTGTGAGAACCAGCGGCAGTAAAGAGCGGTGACGTCAGTAACATTACCACACACCACGGCTGCTGGAACACACTGAGACTGGTGTGAGAACCAGCGGCAGTAACGAGCGGTGACATCAGTAACATTACCGCTCACTTCGGCTGCTGGAACACACTGAGACTGGTGTGAGAACCAGCGGCAGTAGCGAGCAGTGACATCAGTAACATTACCGCTCACCACGGCTGCTGGAACACACTGAGACTAGTGTGAGAACCAGCGGCAGTAACGAGCAGTGATGTCAGTAACATTACCGCTCACCTCCGCTGCTGGAACACACTGAGACTGGTGTGAGAACCAGCGGCAGTAACGAGCGGTGACGTCAGTAACATTACCGCTCACTTCAGCTGCTGGAACACACTGAGACTGGTGTGAGAACCAGCGGCAGTAACGTGCGGTGACGTCAGTAACATTACCGCTCACTTCGGCTGCTGGAACACACTGAGACTGGTGTGAGAACCAGCGGCAGTAAAGAGCGGTGACGTCAGTAACATTACCACTCACTTCGGCTGCTGGAACACACTGAGACTGGTGTGAGAACCAGCGGCAGTAAAGAGCGGTGACGTCAGTAACATTACCACACACCACGGCTGCTGGAACACACTGAGACTGGTGTGAGAACCAGCGGCAGTAACGAGCGGTGACATCAGTAACATTACCGCTCACTTCGGCTGCTGGAACACACTGAGACTGGTGTGAGAACCAGCGGCAGTAGCGAGCAGTGACATCAGTAACATTACCGCTCACCACGGCTGCTGGAACACACTGAGACTAGTGTGAGAACCAGCGGCAGTAACGAGCAGTGATGTCAGTAACATTACCGCTCACCTCGGCTGCTGGAACACACTGAGACTGGTGTGAGAACCAGCGGCAGTAACGAGCGGTGACGTCAGTAACATTACCGCTCACTTCAGCTGCTGGAACACACTGAGACTGGTGTGAGAACCAGCGGCAGTAACGTCAGTAACATTACCACACACCACGGCTGCTGGAACACACTGAGACTAGTGTGAGAACCAGTGCCAGTAACAAGCGGTGACGTCAGTAACATTACCGCTCACTTCGGCTGCTGGAACACATTGAGACTGGTGTGAGAACCAGCGGCAGTAAAGAGCGGTGACGTCAGTAACATTACCACACACCACGGCTGCTGGAACACACTGAGACTAGTGTGAGAATCAGCGGCAGTAACGAGCAGTGACATCAGTAACATTACCGCTCACCACGGCTGCTGGAACACACTGAGACTGGTGTGAGAACCAGCGGCAGTAACGAGCGGTGACGTCAGTAACATTACCGCTCACCTCGGCTGCTGGAACACACTGAGACTGGTGTGAGAACCAGCGGCAGTAACGAGCGGTGACGTCAGTAACATTACCGCTCACCTCGGCTGCTGGAACACACTGAGACTGGTGTGAGAACCAGCGGCAATAATGAGCGGTGACGTCAGTAACATTACCGCTCACTTCGGCTGCTGGAACACACTGAGACTGGTGTGAGAACCAGCGACAGTAAAGAGCGGTGACGTCAGTAACATTACCACTCACTTCGGCTGCTGGAACACACTGAGACTGGGGTGAGAACCAGCGGCAGTAAAGAGCGGTGACGTCAGTAACATTACCGCTCACTTCGGCTGCTGGAACACACTGAGACTGGTGTGAGAACCAGCGGCAGTAACGAGCGGTGACGTCAGTAACATTACCGCTCACTTCAGCTGCTGGAACACACTGAGACTAGTGTGAGAACCAGCGGCAGTAACGAGCAGTGATGTCAGTAACATTACCGCTCACCTCGGCTGCTGGAACACACTGAGACTGGTGTGAGAACCAGCGGCAGTAACGAGCGGTGACGTCAGTAACATTACCACTCACTTCAGCTGCTGGAACACACTGAGACTGGTGTGAGAACCAGCGGCAGTAACGTCAGCAACATTACCACACACCACGGCTGCTGGAACACACTGAGATTAGTGTGAGAACCAGTGCCAGTAACAAGCGGTGACGTCAGTAACATTACCGCTCACTTCGGCTGCTGGAACACACTGAGACTGGTGTGAGAACCAGCGGCAGTAGCGAGCAGTGACATCAGTAACATTACCGCTCACCACGGCTGCTGGAACACACTGAGACTAGTGTGAGAACCAGCGGCAGTAACGAGCAGTGATGTCAGTAACATTACCGCTCACCTCGGCTGCTGGAACACACTGAGACTGGTGTGAGAACCAGCGGCAGTAACGAGCGGTGACGTCAGTAACATTACCGCTCACTTCAGCTGCTGGAACACACTGAGACTGGTGTGAGAACCAGTGGCAGTAACGTCAGCAACATTACCACACACCACGGCTGCTGGAACACACTGAGACTGGTGTGAGAACCAGCGGCAGTAACAAGCGGTGACTTCAGTAACATTACCGCTCACTTCGGCTGCTGGAACACACTGAGACTGGTGTGAGAACCAGCGGCAGTAACGTGCGGTGACGTCAGTAACTTTACCGCTCACCTCGGCTGCTGGAACACACTGAGACTGGTGTGAGAACCAGCGGCAGTAACGTGCGGTGACGTCAGTAACATTACCGCTCACTTCGGCTGCTGGAACACACTGAGACTGGTGTGAGAACCAGCAGCAGTAAAGAGCGGTGACGTCAGTAACATTACCGCTCACTTCGGCTGCTGGAACACACTGAGACTAGTGTGAGAACCAGCGGCAGTAACGAGCGGTGACTTCAGTAACATTACCGCTCACTTCGGCTGCTGGAACACACTGAGACAAGTGTGAGAACCAGCGGCAGTAACGAGCGGTGACATCAGTAACATTACTGCTCACCACGGCTGCTGGAACACACTGAGACTGGTGTGAGAACCAGCGGCAGTAACGAGCGGTGACGTCAGTAACATTACCGCTTACTTCAGCTGCTGGAACACACTGAGACTTGTGTGAGAACCAGCGGCAGTAACGTCAGTAACATTACCACACACCACGGCTGCTGGAACACACTGAGACAAGTGTGAGAACCAGCGGCAGTAACGAGCGGTGACATCAGTAACATTACTGCTCACCACGGCTGCTGGAACACACTGAGACTGGTGTGAGAACCAGCAGCAGTAAAGAGCGGTGACGTCAGTAACATTACCGCTCACTTCGGCTGCTGGAACACACTGAGACTAGTGTGAGAACCAGCGGCAGTAACGAGCGGTGACTTCAGTAACATTACCGCTCACTTCGGCTGCTGGAACACACTGAGACAAGTGTGAGAACCAGCGGCAGTAACGAGCGGTGACATCAGTAACATTACTGCTCACCACGGCTGCTGGAACACACTGAGACTAGTGTGAGAACCAGCGGCAGTAACGAGCGGTGACGTCAGTAACATTACCGCTCACTTCAGCTGCTGGAACACACTGAGACTAGTGTGAGAACCAGCGGCAGTAACGAGCGGTGACGTCAGTAACATTACCGCTCACTTCAGCTGCTGGAACACACTGAGACTTGTGTGAGAACCAGCGGCAGTAACGTCAGTAACATTACCACACACCACGGCTGCTGGAACACACTGAGACAAGTGTGAGAACCAGCGGCAGTAACGAGCGGTGACATCAGTAACATTACTGCTCACCACGGCTGCTGGAACACACTGAGACTGGTGTGAGAACCAGCAGCAGTAAAGAGCGGTGACGTCAGTAACATTACCGCTCACTTCGGCTGCTGGAACACACTGAGACTAGTGTGAGAACCAGTGCCAGTAACAAGCGGTGACGTCAGTAACATTACCGCTCACTTCGGCTGCTGGAACACACTGAGACTGGTGTGAGAACCAGCGGCAGTAACGTCAGTAACATTACCACACACCACGGCTGCTGGAACACACTGAGACTAGTGTGAGAACCAGTGCCAGTAACAAGCGGTGACGTCAGTAACATTACCGCTCACTTCGGCTGCTGGACCACACTGAGACTGGTGTGAGAAACAGCGGCAGTAACGAGCGGTGACTTCAGTAACATTACCGCACACCACGGCTGCTGGAACACACTTAGACTGGTGTGAGAACCAGCGGCAGTAACGTTTGTAACATTACCACACACCACGGCTGCTGGAAGACACTGAGACTAGTGTGAGAACCAGTGCCAGTAACAAGCGGTGACGTCAGTAACATTACCGCTCACTTCGGCTGCTGGACCACACTGAGACTGGTGTGAGAAACAGCGGCAGTAACGAGCGGTGACTTCAGTAACATTACCGCACACCACGGCTGCTGGAACACACTGAGACTGGTGTGAGAACCAGTGGCAATAATGAGCGGTGACGTCAGTAACATTACCGCTCACTTCGGCTGCTGGAACACACTGAGACTGGTGTGAGAACCAGCGGCAGTAACGTGCGGTGACGTCAGTAACATTACCGCTCACTTCGGCTGCTGGAACACACTGAGACTGGTGTGAGAACCAGCGGCAGTAAAGAGCGGTGACGTCAGTAACATTACCACTCACTTCGGCTGCTGGAACACACTGAGACTGGTGTGAGAACCAGCGGCAGTAAAGAGCGGTGACGTCAGTAACATTACCACACACCACGGCTGCTGGAACACACTGAGACTGGTGTGAGAACCAGCGGCAGTAACGAGCGGTGACATCAGTAACATTACCGCTCACTTCGGCTGCTGGAACACACTGAGACTGGTGTGAGAACCAGCGGCAGTAGCGAGCAGTGACATCAGTAACATTACCGCTCACCACGGCTGCTGGAACACACTGAGACTAGTGTGAGAACCAGCGGCAGTAACGAGCAGTGATGTCAGTAACATTACCGCTCACCTCCGCTGCTGGAACACACTGAGACTGGTGTGAGAACCAGCGGCAGTAACGAGCGGTGACGTCAGTAACATTACCGCTCACTTCAGCTGCTGGAACACACTGAGACTGGTGTGAGAACCAGCGGCAGTAACGTGCGGTGACGTCAATAACATTACCGCTCACTTCGGCTGCTGGAACACACTGAGACTGGTGTGAGAACCAGCGGCAGTAAAGAGCGGTGACGTCAGTAACATTACCACTCACTTCGGCTGCTGGAACACACTGAGACTGGTGTGAGAACCAGCGGCAGTAAAGAGCGGTGACGTCAGTAACATTACCACACACCACGGCTGCTGGAACACACTGAGACTGGTGTGAGAACCAGCGGCAGTAACGAGCGGTGACATCAGTAACATTACCGCTCACTTCGGCTGCTGGAACACACTGAGACTGGTGTGAGAACCAGCGGCAGTAGCGAGCAGTGACATCAGTAACATTACCGCTCACCACGGCTGCTGGAACACACTGAGACTAGTGTGAGAACCAGCGGCAGTAACGAGCAGTGATGTCAGTAACATTACCGCTCACCTCGGCTGCTGGAACACACTGAGACTGGTGTGAGAACCAGCGGCAGTAACGAGCGGTGACGTCAGTAACATTACCGCTCACTTCAGCTGCTGGAACACACTGAGACTGGTGTGAGAACCAGCGGCAGTAACGTCAGTAACATTACCACACACCACGGCTGCTGGAACACACTGAGACTAGTGTGAGAACCAGTGCCAGTAACAAGCGGTGACGTCAGTAACATTACCGCTCACTTCGGCTGCTGGAACACATTGAGACTGGTGTGAGAACCAGCGGCAGTAAAGAGCGGTGACGTCAGTAACATTACCACACACCACGGCTGCTGGAACACACTGAGACTAGTGTGAGAATCAGCGGCAGTAACGAGCAGTGACATCAGTAACATTACCGCTCACCACGGCTGCTGGAACACACTGAGACTGGTGTGAGAACCAGCGGCAGTAACGAGCGGTGACGTCAGTAACATTACCGCTCACCTCGGCTGCTGGAACACACTGAGACTGGTGTGAGAACCAGCGGCAGTAACGAGCGGTGACGTCAGTAACATTACCGCTCACCTCGGCTGCTGGAACACACTGAGACTGGTGTGAGAACCAGCGGCAATAATGAGCGGTGACGTCAGTAACATTACCGCTCACTTCGGCTGCTGGAACACACTGAGACTGGTGTGAGAACCAGCGACAGTAAAGAGCGGTGACGTCAGTAACATTACCACTCACTTCGGCTGCTGGAACACACTGAGACTGGGGTGAGAACCAGCGGCAGTAAAGAGCGGTGACGTCAGTAACATTACCGCTCACTTCGGCTGCTGGAACACACTGAGACTGGTGTGAGAACCAGCGGCAGTAACGAGCGGTGACGTCAGTAACATTACCGCTCACTTCAGCTGCTGGAACACACTGAGACTAGTGTGAGAACCAGCGGCAGTAACGAGCAGTGATGTCAGTAACATTACCGCTCACCTCGGCTGCTGGAACACACTGAGACTGGTGTGAGAACCAGCGGCAGTAACGAGCGGTGACGTCAGTAAAATTACCGCTCACTTCAGCTGCTGGAACACACTGAGACTGGTGTGAGAACCAGCGGCAGTAACGTCAGCAACATTACCACACACCACGGCTGCTGGAACACACTGAGATTAGTGTGAGAACCAGTGCCAGTAACAAGCGGTGACGTCAGTAACATTACCGCTCACTTCGGCTGCTGGAACACACTGAGACTGGTGTGAGAACCAGCGGCAGTAGCGAGCAGTGACATCAGTAACATTACCGCTCACCACGGCTGCTGGAACACACTGAGACTAGTGTGAGAACCAGCGGCAGTAACGAGCAGTGATGTCAGTAACATTACCGCTCACCTCGGCTGCTGGAACACACTGAGACTGGTGTGAGAACCAGCGGCAGTAACGAGCGGTGACGTCAGTAACATTACCGCTCACTTCAGCTGCTGGAACACACTGAGACTGGTGTGAGAACCAGTGGCAGTAACGTCAGCAACATTACCACACACCACGGCTGCTGGAACACACTGAGACTGGTGTGAGAACCAGCGGCAGTAACAAGCGGTGACTTCAGTAACATTACCGCTCACTTCGGCTGCTGGAACACACTGAGACTGGTGTGAGAACCAGCGGCAGTAACGTGCGGTGACGTCAGTAACTTTACCGCTCACCTCGGCTGCTGGAACACACTGAGACTGGTGTGAGAACCAGCGGCAGTAACGTGCGGTGACGTCAGTAACATTACCGCTCACTTCGGCTGCTGGAACACACTGAGACTGGTGTGAGAACCAGCAGCAGTAAAGAGCGGTGACGTCAGTAACATTACCGCTCACTTCGGCTGCTGGAACACACTGAGACTAGTGTGAGAACCAGCGGCAGTAACGAGCGGTGACTTCAGTAACATTACCGCTCACTTCGGCTGCTGGAACACACTGAGACAAGTGTGAGAACCAGCGGCAGTAACGAGCGGTGACATCAGTAACATTACTGCTCACCACGGCTGCTGGAACACACTGAGACTGGTGTGAGAACCAGCGGCAGTAACGAGCGGTGACGTCAGTAACATTACCGCTCACTTCAGCTGCTGGAACACACTGAGACTTGTGTGAGAACCAGCGGCAGTAACGTCAGTAACATTACCACACACCACGGCTGCTGGAACACACTGAGACAAGTGTGAGAACCAGCGGCAGTAACGAGCGGTGACATCAGTAACATTACTGCTCACCACGGCTGCTGGAACACACTGAGACTGGTGTGAGAACCAGCAGCAGTAAAGAGCGGTGACGTCAGTAACATTACCGCTCACTTCGGCTGCTGGAACACACTGAGACTAGTGTGAGAACCAGCGGCAGTAACGAGCGGTGACTTCAGTAACATTACCGCTCACTTCGGCTGCTGGAACACACTGAGACAAGTGTGAGAACCAGCGGCAGTAACGAGCGGTGACATCAGTAACATTACTGCTCACCACGGCTGCTGGAACACACTGAGACTGGTGTGAGAACCAGCGGCAGTAACGAGCGGTGACGTCAGTAACATTACCGCTCACTTCAGCTGCTGGAACACACTGAGACTTGTGTGAGAACCAGCGGCAGTAACGTCAGTAACATTACCACACACCACGGCTGCTGGAACACACTGAGACAAGTGTGAGAACCAGTGGCAGTAACGAGCGGTGACATCAGTAACATTACTGCTCACCACGGCTGCTGGAACACACTGAGACTGGTGTGAGAACCAGCAGCAGTAAAGAGCGGTGACGTCAGTAACATTACCGCTCACTTCGGCTGCTGGAACACACTGAGACTAGTGTGAGAACCAGTGCCAGTAACAAGCGGTGACGTCAGTAACATTACCGCTCACTTCGGCTGCTGGAACACACTGAGACTGGTGTGAGAACCAGCGGCAGTAACGTCAGTAACATTACCACACACCACGGCTGCTGGAACACACTGAGACTAGTGTGAGAACCAGTGCCAGTAACAAGCGGTGACGTCAGTAACATTACCGCTCACTTCGGCTGCTGGACCACACTGAGACTGGTGTGAGAAACAGCGGCAGTAACGAGCGGTGACTTCAGTAACATTACCGCACACCACGGCTGCTGGAACACACTTAGACTGGTGTGAGAACCAGCGGCAGTAACGTTTGTAACATTACCACACACCACGGCTGCTGGAACACACTGAGACTAGTGTGAGAACCAGTGCCAGTAACAAGCGGTGACGTCAGTAACATTACCGCTCACTTCGGCTGCTGGACCACACTGAGACTGGTGTGAGAAACAGCGGCAGTAACGAGCGGTGACTTCAGTAACATTACCGCACACCACGGCTGCTGGAACACACTGAGACTGGTGTGAGAACCAGCGGCAGTAACGAGCGGTGACATCAGTAACATTACCGCTCACTTCGGCTGCTGGAACACACTGAGACTGGTGTGAGAACCAGCGGCAGTAACGAGCGGTGACTTCAGTAACATTACCGCTCACTTCGGCTGCTGGAACACACTGAGGCTGGTGTGAGAACCAGCGGCAGTAACGTGCGGTGACGTCAGTAACATTACCGCTCACCTCGGCTGCTGGAACACACTGAGACTGGTGTGAGAACCAGCGGCAGTAAAGAGCGGTGACGTCAGTAACATTACCGCTCACCACGGCTGCTGGAACACACTGAGACTAGTGTGAGAACCAGCGGCAGTAAAGAGCGGTGACGTCAGTAACATTACCGCTCACTTCGGCTGCTGGAACACACTGAGACTGGTGTGAGAACCAGCAGCAGTAAAGAGCGGTGACGTTAGTAACATTACCGCTCACTTCGGCTGCTGGAACACACTGAGACTAGTGTGAGAACCAGCGGCAGTAACGAGCTGTGACTTCAGTAACATTACCGCTCACTTCGGCTGCTGGAACACACTGAGACTGGTGTGAGAACCAGCGGCAGTAAAGAGCGGTGACGTCAGTAACATTACCGCTCACCACGGCTGCTGGAACACACTGAGACTAGTGTGAGAACCAGCGGCAGTAAAGAGCGGTGACGTCAGTAACATTACCGCTCACTTCGGCTGCTGGAACACACTGAGACTGGTGTGAGAACCAGCGGCAGTAAAGAGCGGTGACGTCAGTAACATTACCGCTCACTTCGGCTGCTGGAACACACTGAGACTAGTGTGAGAACCAGCGGCAGTAACGAGCTGTGACTTCAGTAACATTACCGCTCACTTCGGCTGCTGGAACACACTGAGACTAGTGTGAGAACCATCGGCAGTAACGAGCGGTGACATCAGTAACATTACTGCTCACCACGACTGCTGGAATACACTGAGACTAGTGTGAGAACCAGCGGCAGTAGCGAGCAGTGACATCAGTAAACTTACCGCTCACCACGGCTGCTGGAACACACTGAGACTAGTGTGAGAACCAGCGGCAGTAACGAGCAGTGATGTCAGTAACATTACCACTCACCTCGGCTGCTGGAAGACACTGAGACCCGTGTGGGAACCAGCGGCAGTAAAGAGCGGTGACGTCAGTAACATTACCGCTCACTTCGGCTGCTGGAACACACTGAGACTAGTGTGAGAACCAGCGGCAGTAACGTCAGTAACATTACCACACACCACGGCTGCTGGAACACACTGAGACTAGTGTGAGAACCAGTGCCAGTATCAAGCGGTGACGTCAGTAAGGCTATCACAGGTCACAGCTGGCGATTCTCATGGTAACCTCTGCGTGATCTGTAGATGACAGTGTGTTAGCAGCCAGCTGTGAACTGCGGTAACCTGATGTCACGGCTATTCACAGCCTCTGAATGTAACAGATTCGGAGATCAATGTGAGACATCGATGTGGATTACAATGGACGTGTGGAGGTATTTTTTTGAGAAATAATAGGTGAAAGATATTGTCTAGGTTTTTATTTTAAAATAAAGGACTTTTCTTTGTGTGTTTAATGATTTTTATTTACAGGGTTAGTAAGGGGAGTGTCAGACTGACACCTCTCTCCATTATTAACCCTTTGACTTGATAGCAGATGTGATTTTTGACAAATCACAGCTGTCATCAAACCCATATATAACCCCAATTGCCACCGCACCAAGGCATGGGGATGACTGGGTAAAGCGCCAGAGTTGGCGGATCTGATGTCATGTGCTAATTCTGGGGCGGCTGTGGGCTTCTATTTTTTGTCTTGGACAGCCAATAACACTGGACTGTCACAGCCTGATAATAGACATGCCCAGCTTTATCTGTGCTGGTTTTAATTAGTTGGGGGTCCCTGCGCCTTTTTTAATTTAATATGTAAAGAAAAAAAGAAAAAACGGTATCTATTTATCTCTGTAATTTCATGTCATACTGGTCCCACGCACATTAGACTTTCACGCACATTAGGCCCGATACACATTAGGGCTCCTGTGGCTCCCCTGAGGCTCAGTCGCCACAGAGGTACTGCACCTCCTCCTGAGGTGTGGTGCCCCACCATCCAGGTAAGTTGGAGGCTCCTGACCACGCTCCAACACTCGCACCCCACACAACAGAGTAGTTCAGCAAAGCCACATTGCGGCTCCTTGCTTAGAGAGTAGCAGAGCACCTTTGGTGGTTCCCTGCTTGGAACACGAAACGTGCTGGGAGGCGGTTGGAGTTGAGAATACATAAAAGAGCGGGAAGGTTTAGAATTACAGGTCAGTCTGGGAGAGGAAGCCACTCAGAGAGGAGTGAGGAAAGAAGATCCCTGAGAGAGGGATGGAGGAAGGAGGTGCTGCAGCAGAAATGAGTGACCTGGGTCTGCTGGCACGGGAAAGGAAAGAAGGAGAAAGACATTGAACTGAAACCTGATCTTCCATAAGAGAGAGATTAGAACGGAACGAAGGAGTAAAAGGGAACAGAGAGGACGTGGGTTAGAGGAAGAACTCTGCCTAGAAGTTCTAAGCGCAAGGCCAGGGCCCGGTCCCCGAGGTTGTATGGACACTAATGGTTCTACAGCAGACACCGGTGGAGTAGTGGGCTGTAAATGCACTACTCCCATCTAAGACTTGGGGGCACAACAGCAACTTGGATAGTGAGCCGGGACTCAGGAGTAGGGAGTCCCCGAAGCAGGCTACAGCTGTCTGCCGTACAAGTAGATTTCTTGGGAAGATCTGTCAGGAGGCACTCCAGTGTAACTCAGTACTGGGAGTACTTCACACTTAAAGGCGCTATAGAGGAGACGTTCAGAAAGGCACATGTTGGCGGAGCGTTGGAAGGGAGCATTCCATCTTGCCTGGAGGTTGACTGAGCCCCTGATGTTACGAGTTCATTTTCTCCTTCACCTCTGATGTCTGATGAACTCCCTCTGCTGGTGAAAGGAGGTAGTGAAATTGATCTGGATGGGAAGAACCTGTCATCTGAACAGGTGGAGTGTGATTGGACATCCGGAATTTCTGAGTGGATATAAGGCAGCCGACGCCCTGCAGGGTTGCTGGTGATCCTTTCTGCTCTGAGCTCTGGCATCCAGTTTAGTTCCTGTCTACTAAAAGCTAAGTTTTTGCTCTGCTATTTTTCCATGAGATTTTGTCTGTTTACTTAGTGTTTGTGTTCAGCCTGCCCTGGTTGGGACGGGCTGAACTCCATTTTTGTCTCTGATCAGTTGATCTCTTTGCTCTGTCTTCAGAATATACCTGAGTGCTGATATAGTGATTTTGAAGTCTAGTGACTTCAGGGCCTTTTCTATCAGACGTGTTGGACATTATTTTTGGCAGGGTTTTTTGCATGATTGCAGCCAGCATCTTTTCTGTTCTTTCCTATCTAGTTAGTTGGGCCCCATCATTTGCTCAGCCTGTCTTTCTGTCTGTGTTTGTGTTTTCATCTGTTTTTCACCGACAATACATGTTGGGGGCTGTCTATTGCTTTGGGGTCTGCTCTGGGGCAGTTTAGGTTTCCCCTTTCTTTCTTTAGGCCTATTTAGCTCTCCGGCTGTGACGAGGGGTTTAGGGCACCGTAGGAACCCCCCACGGCTACTGTTAGTTGTGGTGAATAGGATCAGGGGTCTGCATTCCGCTAGCTACCAACCTCTCCGGTTTTCTGGACTTAGCTTGTGTTTTTGTTTTTTCCTCCTCCGGTGACTCATTCATAACACCCTGACCCGGAGGACACGGCACGGAGGCAGGCACCTATGTGTACTACAGACTGTGAGTAAAGCTTTTGAACTGCAAGCCCTGGTGTCCTCCATTCATTCTTGCGCCAACGCATCCAGCCCCTCTACATCTGGGTACCAGCTTCTACACCGCTTGTGCCTCTCCTCTTCCCCCACATCTACACTGCCCTGGGGCTACAGCTCCACCTGTGGGGAGCTTCACCATCTTGGCTGCAACACACCACCAGCCCCAGAGGATCTGCATGCAGCGTCGGCCTAACATCTCACTTGCTGAACCCCACAGGTGGCGTCACGAACTATTCATTCAAATCATTACATTCCCCCATTACTTGGGCGCCCAGGGCCACGGACCGGGTCCCCGCTGCTGTGACACATCCAGCTGATACCGGCCTGGTACCGAGTACCCCACAGCCCTGGGAGGGCGACCCACTCCCATGCACTTTAGGCAACATACCATACACATTATGGATTTCACATGTTGAATTTTAACACCCTATACTTTAATACAGTTTAATCTCTTCTTCCCACACATGCACAGGGCTCCCTGGTACCTGTAGTTCCCCAAAGTTCCTCGCATTACAGTTCGGGGTCTTGCAGTCACTATTGCAGCGCGGCACCTCACACACCTGTCCGGCGCTGCTAACAGCGTCCTATATCTCAGCTTCCTAGACCAAAGTGAATGTGACATGGGGGTGAAGTCGGATATTGGTGTGAGTTGCAGTCAGGGGTGTAACTAGAATAGGTGCAGGGGGTGCAATGGCACTTGGGCCCTGGAGGATTTTTGGTGTTTCCACAGGAAAATCCTATTACCATAAAGATCTGGGAGAGTTGGGGGTCCTGTGTCAAGTTACACTCCTGGCTGCAGTCACACCTGCATTTAAGGTGTGTATATAATATCTATTGTTATGAATGGGTCACCGAGGAGGATAGCAGGCCCAGGCTACGCCACAGAAAACCAGAGAGGTTGGTAAGTAAGCGGATGCAGACCCCTAATCCTGTCCACACAACTAGCAGTAGCCGTGGAGCGTACCTACGATGATTCTAGACGCCTCGGCACAGTCGGAGAGCTAACTAAGCCTAAAGCAATAAAAGGGAAATCCAAACTTCCTCGGAGCAGACCCCAAAGGAATAGATAGCCCCCAAACATATATTGTCGGTGAGACAAGATGAAAACACAAACGCAGGCAGAAAAATAGACTGAGCAAATGATGGGGCCCACACTGACTAGATAGGACAGGAAAGGAAAGAGACTGTCTGCAATCACACAAAAAACCCTGCAAAAGTCCAACACGTCTGATGCAAAAAACACTGAAGTCCCCCACTATATCAGCACTCTGGTATATTCTGAAGGCAAAGCAAAAAGAGACCAATATAAAAGGGGACAAGACAAACTGGCACATGCAGTAACATATGGGCGGTGATTCAGCACAGCCCCATCCGGAGCTAGCTGACCCGCACCAAGCAGAGATAAACAAAACCAGATCAAATGCAAACAGAATAGCAAATGAACCACTTAGCTGAACATGCAGGGAAAGAGCAGGAGATATCAGACTTCAGGAGGCACAGGAAAGAAATCACCAGCAGTGATAGAGGGAGTCAGCTGTCTTAAATCCCTATCAGAAACCCCAGATCTCCAATCGTCTTCCTCATTATCAGGTGGCAAGCCTCTGTCAATCAGATCAGCTCCACTACCTCCAGTAACCACCAGAGGGAGCCCAGAAAGAGAACCCTCAATCTGACCAGCTCCACTATCTTCAGTACCAGAGGGAAGACAGAGAGAGAGTTCACAACAATCTTTAATCTCCTTAGAGGACGCGCCGTCTGCACAATGATGGAATGCAACGTCTACTATAAATCAGGGCGGTTCAGCTTGGGACAGTGACTGATAACCATATTAATATCACTACGAGATATCATCCATAACTACCGTCCAAGTCTCGTTTATTATCTCTTCTCAAAACATTTCCTGATTTAATTTTTTTGCTCCCTCCTGGGACTTTTTCTGAAAATTACAAAATGAAAATTACTGAACTGTTTGATAAAACAAAACCACTGCCCCCCAGGGACCATAGTGTCAGGCTGTGCATACACTTTACAGTAGGAATCCTAGCAGATTAACCCTTTGCTGTCCCCTTTCAATCCCTATGTCACAAGTTTTGTCTAACTACATCTATGGGGGGGAGTCTATGGAGGTTTGCAAAAATTGTGCAATGTGCACACACAGGTCACATGCGATTTCCCATGAACCAGCCTGAGCTGATAATTGTGCAGTGCAGCCCCCACTCCTCTACACGCTTGCAGGACCCTGCTGTGCTGTAGTGGGGGTCTCTGGTGACACCAGCTCTGGACAAGGAGCTATTGAGCACTGGAGCAGGAAAATAACTAGAGAAGTCCCTGACAGCAGCTGTGTGCAGCCTCCACATACCCCAGTGCCAGCTTCTCTCTATACCTGGGGCTTTAGTAATCCATGGCTGCCACTCACAATCCCAATAGTCACAATGCAGGGTCCAGGGACCACTTTGTGGATTTAACTCTTCACATGCTTTTTTCTGGGCTGCTATCATTTCCCCGTGTCCCCTGGAGACAGTAGGTCTCCATGCTCCAGTCACTGGCTCCCCGCGCACTCCTGCATATTATGGGATTCTTTGATCTTTCCTGCTCTTGTGCTTTAATGCATCACAGAGAGCAGCCAGCCCCTGTACTGAATCCTGTGGGGGTCAGAAGTGCCGTGCAACATCTCATCCCATCTTCAGAGGGGATAATGAGTGCTCCTGCCTCCTAGTGGTCGGGTGACCGCAGTGCACATCATCACTGCGACACCTGAGCTGCTGGTGCTGCCTGTCTGCCTGTATCCATGTGGCGTCATTGCAGGAGAGGGACCCCGTAGTTGCGTGGGGTGCCCTGGAAGCAGGAACAGATCGAGCGGCCCACTACAGGCACCGGCCCTTCTGGCATTTGCCAGAAGTGCCCGATGGTCAGTCCGGCCCTGCCTGGCATATGCATCTATTCATTGCTTGAAAAAGGTTCACATCTTTATGGACCGAATCATTGCTAAGATGGGGTAATAAAAGTAGCTCCTTTTTCTCACTGAGAATGCTGTGCTGCCTCCGTTTTTTCGATTTCTACATTTGAGGTTTGGTCTGTGCCTGGGGGGCTTTGCACCAATTGTTCTTTTTCCTTTTTCTTTCTTTGTGCTGCTTTAATTCTTTTTTTCATACACTTATTTGTATCTATGGAGACTGTGATAACTAAGATTATATATAGTTGCAAATTCCAAGGATAGGATTTGCATCCATCTACAGTATCAGGAATTTAAATAACAGCAGAGAAAAGGCAGAGATGTTTACCTGGCCAGGCCTCCAAACAAATGCACTAACAGGATGCAGTTGACCAATTTAACACAGGTGCAAGAATGCTGATGAGTTTACCACTCACAGCCTGCCAATCCATGGAAGGTGCGGTTGCTTGGCATATTAATGCACAAAAAAGGTCTGTATGTGGTACTGTTCACATACAGTTTATGCAGATCATCTGGCTTACAGCCAATTGGTGACTCCCATACTGCCCAGTGCTATCCAAAATGCATCCCATGTGAACAGATACCACAGTTTACAGAGCCAAATGGGCCCATCTGCACCCTGAAAAATAAAGTGAAAAAACACATACAAAAATCTGTGAGGTATTAGTTGATATTATGGCCAAAATATACAAGCTCGGAATCCACGTCAAGGGTCCTCTCGCTTGTGAGTCCTATCACTAATGAGCAAAGCCACAAAAAGAGGACTTAAAAATCCTCCAAAAAATTCAAATAACAGGCGAAAAAAGGCAGAGATATTTACCTGCCCAGGTCTCCAAACAAATGCACTAACAGGATGCAGTGGATCCACATAACATAGGTGCGGTTGCAGGAATTTATAGAATATTGTATACAGAAAATAATAGCACTGTATAATGCTTCAAAATCTAACAATAATTTTATTGTAAATACATATCATTAGAAAATCATAAGCAAAAAATATTAAAAATGGTCACAACAAAAAGCAGGGCGGACACCTGCATCAGGTGCAAACAGATGGAGTTGAAGGACTTACAGTATGACAATATTGAAAATACCAAAAAACTGCCTTATAAAACAGCATCTAGAATGAGCACGTACATAGTCCAACACATAAAAGTACATCGTAAAATACAACATGTAATGAGTATATAAATACCATACTTGTAAATAACGTCACACAAGACATACCAAATAGAAAATCACCATAGAGGGAGTTAGCCCAGGAAATGTAACCCGCTGAGTCCTGTTAATATGCCTTACATGTTTCACATGAGCTAATCTCTTTGTGATGGTATATTGCATGCTTTTTATTTTTAATATAAAAAGAAGAATTTCTATAATCAAATACCATTATTATCTAAAATAATGAAATAAATGAAAAGGGTAGTATTCTCATGCTTACATTAGCTACAGTATTAACTTAGGTTTACAATATGTCAAAACATGGCAGTCTTGAGAGTATTTACTATATAAGTGACTTGCAAACAACAAAATGCCATAACTCTTATTATAGGAAGAGCAGGCTGCTCATTTCTTATTCTTACCACATCTAAGATCATAAGAGACATCAACATAAAACAATGGAAGTAATTTATCAGTTAAGAGAAGTGCTCCAGACAAAAAAGTGTAATATTTTTTATTTTAATTAGTCATGTACAAGTTGCTTGGACAGTTTGGGTCATTGTTTTAGAGTATTATTAACTGCAGGACCAGTGAATAATAAATCAGCCTACTTTTTAACTTTTCTTATTTGTCTTAATTTTTTTTTGTTAGCAAATAATATTTCCTTTCTATAGAATTTAATGGATACAAATGTTGGCAAGGAAAGGCCTATATTTAGAATGTTCTTAGTCATACTTTGTGACAGTTACTCATCTTTCACTCATTCTAAGATCAACTGGAATGCATCTTTTAAACAAATCATGCTGTCATTTATAGAGAACCTGCAACCAGTTCAACATTGGCCAATTTTTTCTGTTATTTTATTCTCACTTCTCCTTTTAGTATTCTATTTTTTTAAATCCACCATAGGCTTCTGATACAGGAAAGATATTGTATATATCTTTGCACCGTGTTAGTCAGTAGATAGAAAAATAATTAGAATTGAGAGTCGTCAGTGGTTGATACCTTTTAATGACTGAAAGGATGGTAACAAATTGTAAGCTTTCGCAACTACTCAGGTCTCTTCATCAGGCATTGACTAATACAACATCTGAAGAGTCACATATTTATACACAACACAGCACAGAAATAATGCAATAGATAAGACAAGTGATGTGAAGCAGAACTATCATTGTGGGAGAGGGATAAACAGTTGTGGCCATAAATATTGGAACAGTTTATAGATAAGGAGTGTGAAAGTTCTATTGTCCTCTGATCGGGGTCTGGTTCTGTATTGTGATTCCCCCACAAGGTCTGAGAAGCAAATTCCTTAATTGATGTAAAAAGACATAAATGCATGCGACACATTCATTCCTGCACTGAATGTGTCAAATGTTTTCATAATTTTACACTCCCAGACTCTTCTGTCTCTCTGAGATTTGAAGTTACATTTTAATACAAGTAATTTCATGATCATGATTCTGTGATCAGGGATAAAAAAAAGTTTGGCCACAGGTAGATCCATTCTTTTTTCTATTATTGTGTGGCGACGAGAATTCATCAGTGTTCAAAGCTTTTGCCCTGTCTCTCCTATATACAGACCCCTAGTTGGACTATAGTTCTATAATTATCTTGGTGTTGCTTTTAATGGTCTATTCTAAGGGGCCATTGCTCACAGAATTCTCTGGGTGTGTGGCTTTAGGCTTTATAGCATTATTACCCTGTGAGCCCCTCCTCCTTGGAAAGACCATAAAAAATTCCACCAAACAAAAATACTCATATTTCTTCAGCTGTAAAATGTGAACTTTAAAAATGAAAAATAAAAGAATAAAACAAAAAAAACAGAACACTAAGGGAAGTAGCATGAATAAAATAAGTAACCAAATTGGCCACTTTGGACCTCTTTACCATCTTTCTGACATTGGCCGTAGCAGTATATCCTATTTTGTTGTGCGTTCATGCAAATGGATCCTGGTGATCATGTGGACACAAGAGAGATGCCTGCTGGGAGCTCAACTTAAATGATAGTCGGGCCCTATACCTATATAAATATGGTATCACTTTGATTGTACTGACTCTATCTGTCTAACAACTTATACTGCACAGTAAACGGAGAAAGAAAAAAAATTGAAAAAATTCTTAACCTGCTGTTGACTTGTTTATTTTTACTCCCAAATATCGCAATAAAGCTCACATCTATCCTGCAATCTGCGCTGAGGGCTTCCATTGGGGTTTCCATGAAGATTTCTGAAATATATGACATAAGATCCCCTATAATGAGGCAAATGGAGTCATTGTGTACTCTGTCTTGTCTATGATCGCGCAGTGTCCGTCTTTTTTAGTGTCTTTGTAAGTGTTCATAAAAGCGTGGTTGGCCACAGTTTTATGTACGTATAAAAGAAGGACACCATTGAACAGAGGTCAGACAGAGTCCAGAGTAATTCTGCTGCCTCATTATAGTGAATGGATCCTTCAGGTGTTTCAATTGAATCATGTTATTCAGAGATTTAGATGGAAACGCCATTGTAAGTGTGCAGCATAAAGCCAATGATAAATGTACCGTATTTTTTAGACTATAAGACGCACTGGATTATAAGATGCACCCATTGTTTTAGAGGAGGAAATTAGGGAAAAAAAATTGAAGCAAAAAATGTGGTCAATTCTGTACTTAAAATCCTGGTATATTTGGTCCCCTCATCCCTATCCTGATACTCATGGCCCCCTCATTCCTATCCTGGTATGCATGGCCCGTGCGTCGCTTGTTACCCCCATGTCGCTGGTGCTGATTGCTGGTGAAGCAGCTCACCAGCGATCATGTAGCGACACACCAGTGATCCTGACAAGGTCATATCGTTGTCGGGATCGCTGGTGCGTCGCTGTTAGGAACGGCGGAACACACTAAATAAATAAATAATAAAGTGTGTTCGCCGCTCGGGGTCCACCGTGCAGAAGATGTTAACACTGCTGCTAAATAATGGCAGACGCGCTATATGGCGGTATAACGCGCACGGGTTAAACGCCACCAGATGTGCGCTGAGTGGACTCTGTTGACTCACAGAGGCGCTGTAACATAAACACCGAGCCTGTTAGACTCACAGGTCTCAGCAAAGTTGCACGTGTGGTATCCGGTCACAGGACACGGGCCCAAGGCTGAGGTCGGTGTCCGTCTTGACCTACCGTGCATGCGGCGTCGCTACCGCAGACACCGGTAAGTGCTGCTGACTGCAACGCGGCGGCAAACACAGCCGCTATACGATAGTGCCGTATGAGACGTGACACAATCGGACGCTAGTGTAGAGGTGTGGTGTGCAGTGGCCTATGTCTTGCCACTGATTGGCGCTGACTATTTCTCTAGTTCCCTATACACATGCGTAATATCAGAGGGAGGGGAATCATAATAAGTCTGTCACCAGAATCATACATCCATCACCATTCACACATCTAGCAAGTAAAGACTATACTAGCGCATGGCTGAGTGGCAATGTGGGCCTTTTATAGCCGTGCAATGCCGGGACCTTCCAGATCTCTGAGATGGACCAATCAGATCTGGAGAAGGACTAGAGCACGTGACTCCCGACCTCCAATGGGAGATCGTCTCGTGAGCATACTCAGTAGAGCGACAGAAGGACTTAGCCTCAGGAATGGCTTGCTGCGGATCAGCATGTGAGGCTCTGGATTCTTGTTGTGTCGCTCGCTGCAGGAATCCGACGCCTAACATTACCCCCCCTCCTATTGCCCCCTCCCTCCTGAGCCTTCCAATCCAGCAAATAAAGTTTTTTGCCACGTGCCACCTTGTGTCCCACCGAGGCATAGACCTCAGGCTCGTCCAAAGACAAGTCTGATGTCCCGGCAGATGACTCGGAAAACCAGGACATGTGAACAGGTTTGAGAAGGGACACGTGGAAGGTGTCAGGGATGGCAAGGTCGCCAGGAGCAAAAGTTGGATCGGGGTGCCGATATGTGTCGGCGAGCATCTTTATTCTCTCTTTAGAGGCTTGAGTGGCATGCGGGGTGCGACCCAAACTGTCACGAACCTCCATTGCCCGGTCTGCCACCGGCAAGGGATACAGTAACCCAGCTGGCCTCTGTTTAGAGGAGCTGCTCCGAGCACAAGAGGCGCATGCCTGAATGCATTTTTTAGTGTCCCGGGCCCTGTGCGGCCACCAGTAAGACCTTGCCTGGAGTTTTTTGGTCCACTTGTAACCAAAGTGACCACCCATCCTGGACGTGTGTGTCCACGTGAGAACCTTGGGCCGCAGGTGAGGCGGGACTAAGGTCTTGGCCGATGGCACTGATTCAAGGGCGGCCGTAACCATGGACCTCAGATTCCCAGAGGGGGGTGCGGAAAGACCCGCAGGCACCTCCGCATATGCTACTTGGACCCTGCCCCCATGCACCTTCCCACACAGTCCTTGCTCCAGCCCAGTATACTCCCCGAGGACCACTCTATATGAGGGGAACGGCAGCGGAGCCAGGGAAGTCTGAGAAGCACCTGGTCGATGCCCTTTGGCATAATGAGCAGGGACAATGTCTCGTGATGAGACGGGGAGATTGAGATCTCCAGGGGTGCTGTCTGGTGGGTAATCTGAGATGGTAAGGTAGATCCATTGACCACCCTGATGGTCACGGGGTGAGGAAGTGGTACCAGTGGAATGGCGTGCTTTTGGGCGAAGGCCGAAGACATAAAATTCCCTTCTGCCCCAGAATCCACCGTGACCTCTACCTCCCAGGTGGAAGCTCCACTGTCTAAAGTCCCTTGGAATATCGGTTTGGAGGAGAAAGTTTTCATATTAGGTAGATCCTCTCCAACTACTACTGGAGGTGAACGTTTTTTCGATCGCTGCAGACACCTGTTAGCCAGGTGGCCAGACTGTCGACACAGGTAACAACATGTGGAGCCCTGTGCCGGACGCGGTTTGGGACCGGTAAGAGACACATACATGGGCTCAGGAGGTATAACTTCCAGATCAGGGGGTTCAAGCAATTCAGAGAAGTCGGGAGCCAACCCAAGCTTCTGTCTGGATTGAGTACGCTCCAGCCCGCGCTCCGTAAAACGGAGGTCAATATGGGTGGAAATCGCAATCCACTCCTCTAGGCTTACGGGAACCTCCCTGGTAGATAAAGCATCCATGACATGCTCAGCCAACCCTCTCCAGAACACAGGGATGAGTGTTTTATCAGGCCACTTCAGCTTGGAAACCAGTGTCCGGAAACGGACGGCTTATTGACTGACCGACAGGGATCCCTGTGTTAACGCAAGTAACTGGAGAGAGGTGTCGTGAGTGACCCGGGGCCCTAAAAAGACCTGCTTTAGTGATTTCAGAAACTGAGCAGTGCTCAGTATCACAGGGTCATCACGCTCCCACAGTGGCGTAGCCCATTCCAACGCCCTGCCTGACAGGAGGGAGACGATAAACCCCACCTTAGCGCGCTCTGCAGGGAATCGCGCGGCCAGTAACTTGAGCTGGATAGAGCACTGGCTCACAAAACCCCAACAGGTGGCGCTGTCACCAGAAAATTTATCGGGCAACGGGAGGTGGGAAATTGTCGGCATGGGCGTGGACATGGACGCACGGGAGACAGCCTCTGCAATTGTCTGAGCAGCGACCGCAGCAGCATCCGCAGCCGAGGTGGAACTCTCGAGGGCTGCCAACCTGCCCTCTAGCTGCCGAATGTACTGCTGTAGCTGCTGGTCCGCCATTATTAGCCAGACCCTGGCGCTAGTATAATGTTAGGAATGGCGGAACGCACTAAATAAATAAATAATAAAGTGCGTTCGCCGCTCGGGGTCCACCGTGCAGAAGGTGTTAACACTGCTGCTAAATAATGGCAGATGCGCTAACGCACACGGGTTGAACGCCACCCGATGTGTGCTGAGCGGAGTCTGTTGACTCACAGAGGCGCTGTAACTTAAACGCCGAGCCTGTTAGACTCACAGGTCTCAGCAAAATTGCACGTGCAGTATCCGGTCACAGGACACGGGCCCAAGGCTGAGGTCGGTGTCCGTCTAGACCTACCGTGTGTGCGGCGTCGCTGCCGCGGACCCTGGTAAGTGCTGCTGACTGCAGAGCAGCGGCAGACACAGCCGCTATGCAATAGTGCAGTATGAGACTTGACACAATCGGACGCTAGTGTAGAGGTGTGGTGTGCACAGTGGCCTATGGCTTGCCACTGACTGGCGCTGACTCCTTCTCTAGTTCCCTATTCACATGTGTAATATCAGAGGGAGGGGAATCATAATAAGTCAGTCACCAGAATCATACATCCATCACCATTCACACATCTAGCAAGTAAAGACTGTACTAGTGCATGGCCGAGCGGCCATGCGGGCCTTTTATAGCCGTGCGCTGCCAGGATCTTCCAGATCTCTGAGATGGACCAATCAAATCTGGAGAAGGATCTGAGCACGTGACTCCCGACCTCCAATGGGAGATCGTCTTGTGAACATGCTCAGTAGAGCTGCAGAGGGACTTAGCCTCAGGAATGGCTTGCTGCAGAGCAGCATGTGAGGCTCTGGATTCCTGTTGTGTCGCTGTAGGAATCTGATGCCTAACACGTCGCTATGTGTGACGGGGCCCTAAGTCTGCAAGGACAGGATCCTCTCTCCTCTGCACCAGTCTGTCATTGTAAATTTGTTTACTGTTAACGATATCTATAACTTTGTATGCAACCCCCTTCTCATGTACAGTACCATGGAATTAATGGTGCTATATAACTAAATAATAATAATAATAATAATAATAATAATAATAATCTCATCCATTTCCTGGAATGCATGGCTCCCTCATCCTTATCCTGCTGTGCATGCCCCCTTATCCTTATCCTGGTGTGCATGGCCCTCATCCCCATCCTGGTATGCATGCCTCCTCATCCCTAGCCTGGTATGCATGCCCCCTTATCCCTATCCTGGTAGAGATGGTCCCCCTCATCTTTATCCTGGTAGGAATGGTCCCCCTCATCCCTATCCTGGCAGGAATGATCGCCCTATTCTGGTATGCAGGGCTCCTTCTTGTCCTAGCATGCATGGCCCCATCCCTATCCTGGTATGCAGGCCTTATCCTTAACATGATATGATTGGCCCCATCCCGGGCCTGATATGAATGGTCCCATCCTTATCCTGTTATGATTGGCCCCATCATGGTCCTGGTATGCATGGTCCATCCTTATCATGGTATGCATGGCTCCCACCCCTATCCTGGTATGCATGGCAGAAAACATTAAAAAAACATTACACTTACCTTCCTGGCGCTGCCTTGCAGCGTGCTGTTCCGATGCCAGCAACTGCTTTATGCTTGCCTGCAGCTGCTGGGTGGTCACTTGTGCCGATACTTAAGAGAAATGAATATTCACAGAATGGGGTGAATATTCATTTCTCTTAAGTATTGGCACATGTGACCTCAGGCAGCAGCAGGAAGGCTCCAGCTGACACTGTGCTCGCTAGAGAGCTATGAATACTCATTGTTTTGCACGCACACAGTCCCTTTATGCTTGCCTGCAGCTGCTGGGTGGTCACTTGTGCCGATACTTAAGAGAAATGAATAGTCACAGAATGGGGTGAATATTCATTTCTCTTAAGTATTGGCACAAGTGTCCACCCAGCAGCTGCAGGAAGGCTCCAGCTGACACTGTGCTCGCTAGAGAGCAATGAATACTCATTGCTTTGTGCGCACACAGTCCCTGCATGCAGAGCATTGAGTATTCCGGCAGCTGCCTTTTGGCTTGCAAGCAGCACATGATGTCCCTGCTATGCGCTGCTTACAAGCATTAAGCAGCTGCTGGCAGAGGAGGATGCTGCGAGGAGGCGCCGGTAAGGTAAGTGTAATGGTTTGTTTTTTTCAATGTTTTCTGATGGGGCCAAGCATACCAGGATAATTAAAGGATGGGACCATGCATACCAGAACTGGGATGGGGGCCCATCATACTAGGATGCCATTAAAGAGAAATGAATATTCATTGCCCTCCATGCCCATGGGCGTGGAATTCATTGAATATTCATTTCTCTTTAGCAGCGGGCACAGGAGTTAGGCGCAGCACCCGGGTCCTGTCTCTATGACCCGCTGCCCCACCGAAACCGCTGATCCACCAAAACCACTCCCTCACCTCCCTACCACAGCCGGTACATCCGGACTATAAGACACACCCTTATTTTGCTCCACATTTTTGGAGGAAAAAAGTGCATCTTATAATCCAAAAAACACGGTAATACAAAATTTTATGTAAACTATTCTCAAGCTTCATCTCAATACACAAAACACACAAACAACAAGTGTCCATTCAGGTCTGTCATCTGTCAACAAAAATATAGGGGGCTTTGATGTTGCTGGTAGCACAAAATCTGTAAAAAACTATGGCTTTGTGCCAAAATAGAATTCCAGCAAAATCTGCGCTCCCAAATCCAAATACCCCACTTTGTTCTGAGCTCCACAGTGTGCCTAAACCACATTCAATGACCGCAGCTTTTACATGAGAGCTTGCTTAACCCCTTCCTGACATGAGACGTACTATCCCGTCCATGGGACCCGGGCCCCTATGCCCATGGACAGGATAGTACGTCTAGCGCGATCAGCGGCGCCCACGTGGTGAGTGCCGCTGATCGCGGCCGGGTGTCAGCTGATTATCACAGCTGACACCCGGCACAATGTGTCAGGGGCGGTCACGGACCGCCCCCGACACGTTAACCCCTTGCACACCGCGATCAAACATGATCGCGGTGTACCGGGGGTTAAAGGGAAGCATCGGCAGGGAGGGGGCTCCCTCCGTGCTTCCCCGAGCCCCCCACGGCAGTGCAATGTGCAGCGCTGCTGCGGGGGGCTCCTTTCCTCCAGGCCCCCGAATCCAAGATGGCGACGGGGGCCTTTGGGGACCTGAGGAAGCTGGCTTCCTCAGTGCCTGCAAAGCGCAGGCATGAGGAAGCCTTCTGCAGTGATCTGTCACAGGACAGTGATATCCCACCTGGGACTATTTAATAAAGTAAAAAAAAAATAAAAAAAAAAGTGTTAAAATAATTAAAAAAAAATCGCCAAATAAATTAGAAAAAAAAAAAAATATTCCCCCAATAAATCCATTTTTTGGAAATAATAAAAAAAAAAACAATAAAAGTACACATATTAGGTATCGCCGCGTCCGTAATGACCCGCCCTATAAAACTGTCCCATTAGTTAACCCCTTTAGCGAACCCCTTAAAAAATAAAAAACGAAGCAAAAAATAATGATTTATTATCATACCGCCAAACAAAAAGTGTAATAACGCGCGATCAAAAAGACGCATATAAATATCCATGGTACCGCTGAAAACGTCATCTTGTCCCGCAAAAAACGAGCTGCCATACAGCATCATCAGCTAAAAAATAAAAAAGTTATAGCTCGCAGAATAAAGCGATGCAAAAATGATTATTTTTTATATAAAATAGTTTTCATTGCATAAAACCGAGAAAAACATAAAAAAATGACATAAATGAGGTATCGCTGTAACCGTACTGACCCGAAGAATAAAGCCGCTTTATCAATTTTACCGCACGCGGAACGGTGTAAACGCACCCCCCCAAAAGAAATTCATGAAACGCTGTTTTTTGTTCATTCTGTGTCCCAAAAATAGGAATAAAAAGCGATCAAAAAATGTCACATGCCTGAAAATGGTACCAATAAAAACATCAACTCGTCCCGCAAAAAATAAGACCTCACATGACTCGGTGGGTCAAAATACGGAAAAATTATAGCTCTCAATATGTGGTGATGCAAAAACTATTTTTACAATAAAAAGCGTCTTTTAGCGTGCGACAGCTGCCAAATATAAAAACCGCCATAAATAGTAAATCAAACCCCCCGTCATCACCCACTTAGTTAGGGAAAAATAATAAAATTAAAAAAAAAGTATTTATCTCCATTTTCCCATTAGGGTTAGGGTTAGGGCTAGGGTTAGGGCTAGGGTTAGGGCTAGGGTTAGGGCTAGGGTTAGAGCTAGGGTTAGGGTTAGTGCTAGGGTTAGGGCTAGGGTTAGGGCTCAGATTAGGGTTAGGGGTGTGTTGGGGTTAGGGTTGGAGTTATAATTGGGGGGTTTCCACTGTTTGGGCACATCAGGGGCTCTCCAAATGCAACATGGCGTCTGATCTCAATTCCAGCCAATTCTGAGTTGAAAAAGTCAAATGTTGCTCCTTCCCTTCCAAGCTCTGCCATGCGCCCAAACAGTGTTTTACCCCACATGTAGGGTATCAACCTACTCAGGACAAATTGCAAAACAATTTTTGGGGTCCAATTTCTCCTGTTACCCTTAGGAAAATAAAAAATTGGGGGCAAAAATATCATTTTTGTGGAAAAAAATGATTTTTTTATTTTCACGTCCGAGTGTTATAAACTTCTGTGAAGCACTTGGGGGTTCAAAGTGCTCACCACACATCTAGATAAGTTCCGTGGGGGGTCTAGTGTCCAAAATAGGGTCACTTGTGGGGAGTTTCAATAGTTTAGGTACATCAGGGGCTCTCCAAACGCACATGACACCCGCAGACCATTCCATCAAAGTCTGCATTCCAAAACGTCACTGCTTCCCTTCCGAGCCCCGATGTGTGTCCATACAGTAGTTTTCTCCCACATATGGGGTGTCAGCGTACTCAGGCCAAATTGGACAACAACTTTTGGGGGTCCAATTTCTCCTGTTACCCTTGGGAAAATGAAAAAATTGGGGACTAATTGATCATGTTTCTGGAAAAAATACGATTTTTTTATTTTCATGCCCTGGCATTATAAACTTCTGTGAAGCTCTTGGGGGTTCAAAGTGCTCACCTCACATCTAGATAAGTTCCTTAGTGGGTCTAGTTTTCAAAATGGGGTCATTTGTGGGGGGTTTCCACTGTTTAGGTACATTAGGGGCTCTCCAAAGGCAACATGACACCCGCAGACCATTCCATCAAAGTCTGCATTCCAAAACGTCACTACTTCCCTTCCGAGCCCCGACGTGTGCCCATACAGTAGTTTTCTCCAACATATGGGGTATCAGCATACTCAGGACAAATTGGACAACAACTTTTGGGGTCCAATTTCTCATGGTACCCTTGGGAAAATAAAAAAATGGTGACTAAAAGATCATGTTTGTGGAAAAAATATGAATTTTTTATTTTCACGCCCGGGCATTATAAACTTCTGTGAAGCACTGGGGGGGTCAAAGTGCTCACCACACATCTAGATAAGTTCCTTGGGGGGTCTAGTTTACAAAATGGTGTCATTTGTGGGGGGTTTCCACTGTTTAGGTACATTAGGGGCTCTCCAAAGGCAACATGACACCCGCAGACCATTCCATCAAAGTCTGCATTCCAAAACGTCACTACTTCCCTTCCGAGCCCCGACGTGTGCCCATACAGTAGTTTTCTCCAACATATGGGGTATCAGCATACTCAGGACAAATTGGACAACAACTTTTGGGGTCCAATTTCTCATGGTACCCTTGGGAAAATAAAAAAATGGTGACTAAAAGATCATGTTTGTGGAAAAAATATGAATTTTTTATTTTCACGCCCGGGCATTATAAACTTCTGTGAAGCACTGGGGGGGTCAAAGTGCTCACCACACATCTAGATAAGTTCCTTGGGGGGTCTAGTTTACAAAATGGTGTCATTTGTGGGGGGTTTCCACTGTTTAGGTACATTAGGGGCTCTCCAAAGGCAACATGACACCCGCAGACCATTCCATCAAAGTCTGCATTCCAAAACGTCACTACTTCCCTTCCGAGCCCCGACATGTGCCCATACAGTAGTTTTCTCCCACATATGGGGTATCAGCATACTCAGGACAAATTGGACAACAACTTTTGGGGTCCAATTTCTCCTGGTACCCTTGGGAAAATAAAAAAATGGTGACTAAAAGATCATGTTTGTGGAAAAAATACGAATTTTTTATTTTCACGCCCGGGCGTTATAAACTTCTGTGAAGCACTGGGGGGGTCAAAGTGCTCACCACACATCTAGATAAGTTCCTTGGGGGGTCTAGTTTACAAAATGGTGTCATTTGTGGGGGGTTTCCACTGTTTAGGTACATTAGGGGCTCTCCAAAGGCAACATGACACCCGCAGACCATTCCATCAAAGTCTGCTTTCCAAAACGTCACTACTTCCCTTCCGAGCCCCGACATGTGCCCATACAGTAGTTTTCTCCCACATATGGGGTATCAGCATACTCAGGACAAATTGGACAACAACTTTTGGGGTCCAATTTCTCCTGTTACCCTTGGGAAAATGAAAAAATTGGGGACTAATTGATCATGTTTCTGGAAAAAATACGATTTTTTTATTTTCATGCCCTGGCATTATAAACTTCTGTGAAGCTCTTGGGGGTTCAAAGTGCTCACCTCACATCTAGATAAGTTCCTTAGTGGGTCTAGTTTTCAAAATGGGGTCATTTGTGGGGGGTTTCCACTGTTTAGGTACATTAGGGGCTCTCCAAAGGCAACATGACACCCGCAGACCATTCCATCAAAGTCTGCATTCCAAAACGTCACTACTTCCCTTCCGAGCCCCGACGTGTGCCCATACAGTAGTTTTCTCCAACATATGGGGTATCAGCATACTCAGGACAAATTGGACAACAACTTTTGGGGTCCAATTTCTCATGGTACCCTTGGGAAAATAAAAAAATGGTGACTAAAAGATCATGTTTGTGGAAAAAATATGAATTTTTTATTTTCACGCCCGGGCATTATAAACTTCTGTGAAGCACTGGGGGGGTCAAAGTGCTCACCACACATCTAGATAAGTTCCTTGGGGGGTCTAGTTTACAAAATGGTGTCATTTGTGGGGGGTTTCCACTGTTTAGGTACATTAGGGGCTCTCCAAAGGCAACATGACACCCGCAGACCATTCCATCAAAGTCTGCATTCCAAAACGTCACTACTTCCCTTCCGAGCCCCGACGTGTGCCCATACAGTAGTTTTCTCCAACATATGGGGTATCAGCATACTCAGGACAAATTGGACAACAACTTTTGGGGTCCAATTTCTCATGGTACCCTTGGGAAAATAAAAAAATGGTGACTAAAAGATCATGTTTGTGGAAAAAATATGAATTTTTTATTTTCACGCCCGGGCATTATAAACTTCTGTGAAGCACTGGGGGGGGTCAAAGTGCTCACCACACATCTAGATAAGTTCCTTGGGGGGTCTAGTTTACAAAATGGTGTCATTTGTGGGGGGTTTCCACTGTTTAGGTACATTAGGGGCTCTCCAAAGGCAACATGACACCCGCAGACCATTCCATCAAAGTCTGCATTCCAAAACGTCACTACTTCCCTTCCGAGCCCCGACATGTGCCCATACAGTAGTTTTCTCCCACATATGGGGTATCAGCATACTCAGGACAAATTGGACAACAACTTTTGGGGTCCAATTTCTCCTGGTACCCTTGGGAAAATAAAAAAATGGTGACTAAAAGATCATGTTTGTGGAAAAAATACGAATTTTTTATTTTCACGCCCGGGCGTTATAAACTTCTGTGAAGCACTGGGGGGGTCAAAGTGCTCACCACACATCTAGATAAGTTCCTTGGGGGGTCTAGTTTACAAAATGGTGTCATTTGTGGGGGGTTTCCACTGTTTAGGTACATTAGGGGCTCTCCAAAGGCAACATGACACCCGCAGACCATTCCATCAAAGTCTGCTTTCCAAAACGTCACTACTTCCCTTCCGAGCCCCGACATGTGCCCATACAGTAGTTTTCTCCCACATATGGGGTATCAGCATACTCAGGACAAATTGGACAACAACTTTTGGGGTCCAATTTCTCCTGGTACCCTTGGGAAAATAAAAAAATGGTGACTAAAAGATCATGTTTGTGGAAAAAATACGAATTTTTTATTTTCACGCCCGGGCGTTATAAACTTCTGTGAAGCACTGGGGGGTTCAAAGTGCTCACCACACATCTAGATAAGTTCCTTGGGGGGTCTAGTTTACAAAATGGTGTCATTTGTGGGGGGTTTCCACTGTTTAGGTACATTAGGGGCTCTCCAAAGGCAACATGACACCCGCAGACCATTCCATCAAAGTCTGCATTCCAAAACGTCACTACTTCCCTTCCGAGCCCCGACGTGTGCCCATACAGTAGTTTTCTCCCATATATGGGGTATCAGCATACTCAGGACAAATTGGACAACAACATTTGGGGTCCAATTTCTCCTGGTACCCTTGGGAAAATAAAAAAATGGTGACTAAAAGATCATGTTTGTGGAAAAAATACGAATTTTTTATTTTCACGCCCGGGCATTATAAACTTCTGTGAAGCACTGGGGGGGTCAAAGTGCTCACCACACATCTAGATAAGTTCCTTAGGGGGTCTAGTTTCCAAAATGGTGTCATTTGTGGGGGGTTTCCACTGTTTTGGTACATCAGGAGTTTTCCAAACGCGACATGGTGTCCGATCTCAATTCCAGCCAAAAAGTCAAATGGCGCTGCTTCCCTTCCGAGCTCTGCCAGGCGCCCAAATAGTGGTTTACCCCCACATGTGGGGTATCAGCGTACTCAGGACAAATTGCACAATAACTTTTACTGTCCTGTTACCCTTGGAAAAATAAGAATTGAGGGTGAAAAGATCATTTTTGTGGAAAAAAAATGATTTTTTAATTGTATGGCTTTATGTTATAAACTTCTGTGAAGCCCATGGGGGTTCAAAGTTCTCACCACACATCTAGATAAGTTCCCAAGGGGGTCTAGTTTCCAAAATGGTGTCATTTGTGGGTGGTTTCCACTGTTTTGGTACATCAGGCATTTTCCAAACGCGACATGGTGTCCGATCTCAATTCCAGCCAAAAACGTCAAATGGCGCTGCTTCCCTTCCGAGCTCTGCCATGTGCCCAAATAGTGGTTTACCCCCACATGTGGGGTATCAGCGTACTCAGGACAAATTGCACAATAACTTTTAGGGTCCTGTTACCCTTGGAAAAATAAGAATTGAGGGTGAAAAGATCATTTTTGTGGAAAAAAAATGATTTTTTAATTGTATGGCTTTATGTTATAAACTTCTGTGAAGCCCATGGGGGTTCAAAGTTCTCACCACACATCTAGATAAGTTCCTTAGGGGGTCTAGTTTCCAAAATGTTGTCATTTGTGGGGGGTTTCCACTGTTTTGGTACATCAGGGGTTTTCCAAACGTGACATGGTGTCCGATCTCAATTCCAGCCAAAAACGTCAAATGGCGCTGCTTCCCTTCCGAGCTCTGCCATGCGCCCAAATAGTGGTTTACCCCCACATGTGGGGTATCAGCGTACTCAGGACAAATTGCACAATAACTTTTAGGGTCCTGTTACCCTTGGGAAAATAAAAATTGGGGTGAAAAGATCATTTTTGTGGAAAAAATTTGATTTTTTAATTGTACCGCTGTACGTTATAAACTTCTGTAAAGCCCTTGTGGGTTCAAAGTTCTCACCACATATCTAGATAAGTTCCTTGGGGGGTCTAGTTTCCAAAATGGGGTCACTTGTAGGGGGTTTCCACTGTTTAGGTACATCAGGGACTCTCCAAACGTGACATGGCGTCCAATCTGAATTCCAGCCAATTTTGCATTGAAAAAGTCAAACGGCGCTCCTTCCATTCTGAGCTCTGCCATGCACCGAAACAGTGGTTCCCCCCACATATCAGGTATCTGCGTACTCAGGACAAATTGCACAATAACTTTTGCAGTCCAATTTCTCCTGTTACCCTTGGTAAAATAAAAAAAATTGAACCTGAAGTATTTTTTTTATGAAAAAAAGTTAGATGTTCATTTTTTTTTAAATATTCAAAAAAATTCCTGTGACGCACCTAAAGGGTTAATAAACTTCTTGAATGTGGTTTTGAGCACTTTAAGGGGTGCAGTTTTTAGAATGGTGTCACTTTTGGGTATTTTCTATCATATAGACCCCTCAAAGTGGCTTCAAATGTGATGTGGTCCTAAAAATAAAATGGTGTTGTAAAAATGGGAAATCGCTGGTCAACTTTTAACCCTTATAACTTCCTAACAAAAAAAAATTTTGGTTCCAAAATTGTGCTGATGTAAAGTAAACATGTGGGAAATGTTAGTTATCAAGTTTTTTGTGTGTCGTATCTCTGTGATTTAAGGGCATAAAAATTCAAAGTTGGAAAATTGCGAAATTTTCAAAATTTTCGCCAAATTTCCGTTTTTCTCACAAATAAACGCAAGTTATTTGAATGAAATTTTACCACTAACATGAAGTACAATATGTCATGAGAAAACAATGTCAGAATCACCGGGATCCATGGAAGCGTTCCAGAGTTATGACCTCATAAAGGTACAGTGGTCAGAATTGTAAAAATTGGCCCGGTCATGAACGTGCAAACCACCCTTGGGGGTGAAGGGGTTAATATATGGAGTGCATGTTTCCAAAAGCACAAGCTGGGCACAATGTATGGCACTACAATGTATTAGGCACTGCAATGTACTGGGTACTACAACGTTCTAGGCACTGCAATGACAAATTTACAATTTTCACTCAGCAACATCCATTGCTGCTTATTCCTGTAAAACACCCATGGAATCAAAATTGTCACTAAACCTGCAGATAAATTCCCATAGGTGTGTAATTTCCAAAATGAGCTGACTTGAGGAGGAATTCTGCTCTTCTAGCGCTTAGGGGCTCTGTATATGGAGTCTATAAACTATTCTGTGAAAATTTGTTCTCCATGAGTCAAATAGCGCTCCTAAGGCTGGTTTCACATTTGCGTTTTTTTGCGCTGGAAAAAAACGCATACGTGCGCATGCGTTTTTTCCCCTATATTTAACATGGGTGCGCATACCTGCGCGCTGGCATGCGCACGTATGCGATTTTCATGCGCTGCGTTTTTTTGGGGTGTGCGTTTGTATTTTACAGACGCAGCATGTTGCATTTTTTGGCCCTGCAAAAAAGCGCATGCGCACGTATGCGCACGTTTTGCGCTAAAAATGGCCATTATAGCCTATGGATGCGCATACGTGCGCACTGGCATGCGCATGTATGCGTTTTTTTAGCGCTGCGTTTTTTTGGTGGCGTCCACTTGTTGTACTAGTTATAATCTTCTAAAGTCAAAAAAAAAAAGTCTATATAAAGGAGGTGCCTGCCAAAACTCTGCCACTACTACACTGACAGATTGGAGAGCAGACAGTCAACAAGGAACCCATCTTCTATCAGCGAAGAATGTGAGTATATTACATTATATGCCTGTCCTTTTAAATTATGTATGTACTAATGATTTTTATTATTTTTACATGCAGTATGTCTTCAGAATCCGAGTATTCCCCATCGCGGCAGGAATTGGCGCAAGCAGACCGTGAGGTGATTATTTTCGTGCATCTGGTAAGTATATCTGCTGCTTCTCAAAATCTCTTACGTTTTTTTCAACTTTTTTAAGACATCGTCATCATCATCTTCTTCTGCGGACGGGACTAGTGAGGGCGAAGAGCAGGAGCAGCGAAGCCAAGTCCCGGTGGTGATACGGAATGTATGTATCAAATGATTTGTAATGTTCTTTATTTTTTATCTTCTATTTTTACTCTTTTTTATGTTTCTTTTTTTGTAACTTTTTATTCAATTTAAATTTGATTATTCTAATGAATGTGTTTTGTCTAGGTTCCACAACGGGATGAAGACGTCTACCTGGATAATGAGCAGCTCATCAGCCTGGTCCAGGAGCGTTCGCCGTTGTGGGACAGCCTTGACCGGCTGCACAAGGACATTGTGGTGACCCGGCGGCTATGGAATGAGGTGGCCGCAGCGTTGATGGATGGCTGGGACAGCGCCACAGCATCCTCCAAAAAGGCGTTTAGTGAGTATTTCCCTGCTCTGTATTGTGCCGCAGTGACTGTTGTCCTTGACGGCACTGTTGGGTTTCGTGCTAGGCATATTCTAGCAGGAAACCCAACAGTGTCATCGGGGTCTACAGTGACTGCTTTGAGTATTGTATTGCTACATTGTGCCGCAGTGACTGTTGTCCTTGACGGCACTGTTGGGTTTCGTGCTAGGTGTATTCTAGCAGGAAACCCAACAGTGTCATCGGGGTCTACAGTGACTGCTTTGAGTATTGTATTGCTACATTGTGCCGCAGTGACTGTTGTCCTTGACGGCACTGTTGGGTTTCGTGCTAGGTGTATTCTAGCAGGAAACCCAACAGTGTCATCGGGGTCTACAGTGACTGCTTTGAGTATTGTATTGCTATATTGTGCCGCAGTGACTGTTGTCCTTGACGGCACTGTTTTTTTTTTAACAACAGTGGACAAAGTCCGAACACGTTGGCGTTCGATCAAGGACCGCTTCAACAGTGATGTTCGTGCTGAGGGCCAGGTTCGCAGTGGATCTGCATCAAGGACCAGAACTAGATACCGTCACTATCACGCGTTGCAGTTCCTAAGACCGGTCCTTGCCACGAGATCGTAAGTATTATAAATTTTGGGTTTTTATTTTTATTAATCTGTGTTTTTCTAATCCACAGCTGATGCTTCTTGTAAAGGCATGGTAGTAATGATTTTCCTTTCTTCCACAGCACCTGGAGCAGCACCCTGCAACCTGGCCCTGGAGCGGTCCTTCCTCGGACGTCCTCTGACCCGTCCCAGCCATCCGACAGCCAGGAAGCACCTTGCAGGTCAGCCACACACACAGCTGGTGACCATCAGGTGTTCCCCTGTCCCAGGTCTCTGCCACTGGTTATGCGGGCACTACCCGCCAGCGGCAGAGGGCCTTGGACAGGAATGTCTTGCCCGAGTTTATGCATTTGAGCGAGGCCTTTAATTCCAGCCTCAAGTCACTGTCCGACAGAGTTGAAAGCGGTTTTGCACTCATGGAACGTGGTTTTAACCACTTTGAACACCGCTTCAATTCTGTAGAACAGCGCCTTGACCGTATGGAGGCCGACCTCAACAGACCAGCACACCATTTTTTTAGTAAGATTGAAAAGGGCATGGCGGAACACCTTAGTCCTGAGCAACAGCTGAATGTGCTGCAGGCCTGCAACAATGCTTTCTTGCAGGCTATGCAGCATAATCGGTACGGTCAGCAGTCAGTGGTGTCATTTCCACCTGTGCCACCATTGACTCGCTTCACCTCACTACCGACTTGTGCTGCATACCACTGCACGGACACCTCTATTCAAAGCCAGGACACCCACCGTTACACCACCACAAGTCTGAGTGCAGCTGGTCACTTCACCGACACCACCATGGCAAGCGCTGCTCCTGTCTGGAGCACCACCGCCACTCCCATGCATGCGTGGAGCTCAGCCACCACTAGGCAAACATGGAACAGCCCTGCCGCTACAACAACATGTAGTAGCCCTGCCACCACCACTCTGCAAACCTGGACCATCACTGCCGCCACCAGTCCTCCTGCAAGGACGAGCACTGCCAACGAAGAGCAGCAGCAGCCACCTCAGCAGCAGCCACCTCAGCAGCAGCCACCTCAGCAGCAGCAGCAGCCACCTCAGCAGCAGCAGCAGCCACCTCAGCAGCAGCAGCAACCACCTCAGCAGCAGCAGCAGCCACCTCAGCAGCAGCAGCAGCCACCTCAGCAGCAGCCGCCACCTCAGCAGCAGCAGCAGCCACCTCAGCAGCAGCAGCCACACCAGCAGACGGGGGACCTACACTCAATATTTGCCCCTAGTTCAAGGCGAAATCTATCAAGGCGGGCATTGGGCCAAAGTCGGTCCAGGCACACAAGCCTACGGCGACATGCCATTACAACTAATGTACCTGAACAGATTTCCTCTCCTCCAAGTGTTCCTAGTTTAATTCCCTTAACTGGACTACCTTCCCCCACAAGTTTTGTTGCCCCTTCCCCTCAAACACCGTCTTCAACTGCAAGTGTTGCATATTCCCTGCACACCCCCAAATTGAAACCATCTGCCCCCAAACGCCGGAAAAAATAATTTTTTGGTTTATTTTTGTGATTAAAAATAAATTTACATTTGTGGTTCACCATTACAAAGTTTCATTAATGTTGTTTGCGCCGCTCACACACACTGATGGGTAAATACATGTTAAAAACCAACCCAAGGCCTAGTATAGTCATATGTGAAATAACACGGACTAGTATAGTCATACCAAGGCCTAGTGTAATAACTCGAGTTTTACCAACTTGGATCTGGTTTCATGAAAAACAAACTGTTGAAACTTGTCTAAAAAATAAGTTTCTTTCTAGTTTCACCAGTTTGTTTTTTGTGAAACAAGATGCTAGTTGTTAAAAATCGAGTTATTACAGTAGGCCTTGGTATGACTATACTAGGCCGTGGTATTTCACATATTACTATACTACTAGCCCCAAGGCCTACTATACTCATATTTGAAATACCACGGCCTAGTGTAGTCATTACAAGGCCTAGTGTAATAACTCTAGTTTTACCAACTAGAATCTGGTTTCATGAAAAACAAACTGTTGAAACTTGTCTAAAAAATAAGTTTCTTTCTAGTTTCACCAGTTTGTTTTTTGTGAAACAAGATGCTAGTTGTTAAAAATCGAGTTATTACAGTAGGCCTTGGTATGACTATACTAGGCCGTGGTATTTCACATATTACTATACTACTAGCCCCAAGGCCTACTATACTCATATTTGAAATACCACGGCCTAGTGTAGTCATTACAAGGCCTAGTGTAATAACTCTAGTTTTACCAACTAGAATCTGGTTTCATGAAAAACAAACTGTTGAAACTTGTCTAAAAAATAAGTTTCTTTCTAGTTTCACCAGTTTGTTTTTTGTGAAACAAGATGCTAGTTGTTAAAAATCGAGTTATTACAGTAGGCCTTGGTATGACTATACTAGGCCGTGGTATTTCACATATTACTATACTACTAGGCCCAAGGCCTACTATACTCATATTTGAAATACCACGGCCTAGTGTAGTCATTACAAGGCCTAGTGTAATAACTCTAGTTTTACCAACTAGAATCTGGTTTCATGAAAAACAAACTGTTGAAACTTGTCAAGTTTCACCAGTTTGTTTTTCGTGAAACAAGATCCTAGTTGGCAAAAATCGAGTAGGCCTTGGTATGACTATACTAGGCCGTGGTATTTCACATATGACTATACTACTAGGCCCAAGGCCTACTATACTCATATTTGAAATACCACGGCCTAGTATAGTCATTCCAAGGCCTAGTGTAATAACTTGTAAGTTGGAATCATCCACTCAATGCTGACTTGTATTCCCCATGGACTTTCATTGGGGTTGGGTTTTGAGGGTTGTGTTTTGAGAAAATCACATACTTTTTTTTCAACTAGTTGCACAATTTTCTCTTGAAAAAAATTGGTTTCCTGATTCATGGCCTGCAGCTTTGCTCGTTCCAATATATTTCACGCAGACTAGCAATGCTGCATTTTAACTCATATGTGTATTTACCTGCCCAGGTGTGTGAACATCAAAAAATTAAGTTATACATGGGAAGTTTTTTATTTAATTGGAGTTTAAAAAATATAGTGCACTCAGTAATGGTATCAAATAAGGTTATTTATTACCATAAACAAACAAAAACATTACACCATTTCATCTTGCCAGTGCACCCGTCCTACATCAGAAATAAAGTAGGCCACAAATTGGTCCCTCATTTGGCCAACTTCAACGGATGACCTGAGAGTGTGCTGAGTGAATTCAGGCAATGGGTTAGGAGCATCATCGTCCAGTTCAAAGGTCGGGTGCTCTTTAGCCATCACAAAGTTATGTAGAACCACACAGGCCTTCACCACCTCATCGACTGTTTCAAGTTTAAGATTAATGGCCGTGCCCAGAATTCGCCATCTGGAGACAAGAATCCCAAAAGCACACTTGACAGTTCTTCTGGCCCTGGTCAGCCTGTAATTAAATATTTTTTTGGTGTGGTCCAAGTCCCGGCTGGAGTAGGGTTTCAGTAAGTTTCCGCACATTTGAAAAGCCTCATCGCCAACCATTACAAAGGGCAGTGGCGGAGCTTCGGTGTGAGGAAGAGGCCGTGGCATAGGGAAATTAAATTGGTTGCCATACAACCTCCGGCCCATGTCTGAGTTTTTAAAAGCCTGTGAGTCATTACCACGGCCAAATGCTCCAATGTCCACTGCTACAAACATACATCCGGCATCCGCAATCGCCATGAGTACTATTGAAAAGTACTTTTTGTAAATATAGTACTCAGATCCCGTTCTTTGGGGTTTGATGATCCGTATGTGTTTACCATCAACAGCTCCCAAACAGTTGGGAAAATTGCATACTGTCCAGAATTTGTCAGCAATTTCCATCCACTTTTCAGCGGTGGGCAGGGGCATAAATTCTGGACAAAGAACATTCCAGAGAGCCCGGCAGGTGTCAGCAACAATTCCAGACAAGGTAGAGATTCCAATACGGTACTGGAAGTGTAGTGAAGATAGGGTTTCTCCAGTCGCCAGGAATCTGTGAACAGACAAAGAAGTAAAATTAATATTTATGTATATTATTTTAAAAAACTATAAAATAAAATATTAGTACATTCACGAAAACTAATTACCCAAGGTTTTGAATACTAAATTTAAAAAAAAAACATCAGACCGCACCCCTTGGTTTTTAAAACATACCGTAATGTCACCAGTAGCCGTTCCTCAGGAGGAATCGCACGACGGAGCTGTGTGTCCTGTCTCCGGATGGATTGTTGGACACGAGCAAGCAAATCCATGAAACTTTCGTGGGACATCCGGATATAATCTGTAAATTTCTCCGGGTTTGACTGGAGCTCGCTGTAGAGGGTGTGGTATGCCCCACGGCTCTCCCGGAGTTCAACAATCGGATGTATCCACATACGCCGCCGTCTTCGCTGCCTATCTCTCTTCCTTTGTTCATGGCAAGCAACTGCATACACCTGAGCCATCGCGATGTCCAAATCCAAGTTGAAGTGAAAACTCTTCCAGCGCAGATCCATGGTCACGAGAAGAATCAAGCAAATGTGAAGAATACTGTAGACAGGGTCTATATATTAACATACCACACCCACAATGAAGTCCCATTGGTCTTGTGTGTTGTTGAATGGTTGTTTTTTCTTTTTTGTGGGGTTTTTCCAAAATCTGTAAAAAAACGCAAACGCACAAAAAACGCATACAAACGCACAAAAACGCTGCGTTTTTTTTCCTGCATGCGCATAAAAATGCTTGAAAAAAACGCAGCGTTTGTATGCATTTGTATGCGTTTTTTCAATGCGTTTTTTTGCGGGAAAAACGCGCTACATAAAAAAGCAAGTGTGAAACTAGCCTTACATCCTGAGTCTTGCCATGTTGCTAAGCAGTACAGTATAGCCAAATATGTGGCATTGCCACGTTCAGCATGAATTTGTTTGACAAATTGGGTCATTTTCGCCCATTTCTCCTTGTGAAAATATAAAATCCAGGCTAAAACAAAATTTTTATGGTAAAAATGTAATTTCTTTTTTTCGCCGCCTAATGGGTTAAAATTCTGTGACACACCTTTGATGTCAATATGATCACTAGACTCTTGGATAATTTCATTGAGAGGTGTAATTTGTAAAATGGTGTCACTTATGGGGGGGTTCTGCTGCTATGGCACCTCAGGGGCTCTGCCAATGTAACTGCACCTGGAAGCCGTTACAGCGAAATCTTCATTAGGCTATGTGCCCACTTTGCGTGTTAAAACACACACTAAAAACCGGACTCCTTCCCAGAAATCGCGTGGTTTCTTCCGCGTGATTTCACCGCGATTTTACTGCGATTCTGTTTGCGATTTTGGCGCGATTTTCTCAAGCACTTTCCAAGCGATTTGAAGCATCGCTTGGAAAGTGATTGACAGGTTGGTCACACTCGTCAAACATAGTGTTTGACAAGTGTGACCAGCTTTTTACTATTGAGGCCGCCTATGCGGCATCAATAGTAAAAGATAAAATGTTAAAAATGATAAAAAAATAAAAAATCGGGGTATATTTACCTTCCGACGTCCCGCGCTGCCATCCCGGGCCACAGCGTTCCCAGCGATGCCTTGCGAGACCTGTGATGACGTTGGTCTCGCGTTACTATAGCGATCTCGTGAGACTGCTAGAGTCACGCGAGACTACGTCATCACAGGTCCTTGCCGCAAGGCATTACTGGGAATGCTGAGGCCCGGGAAGGCTGCGCGTGACACCGGAAGGTAAATATACCCCGATTTTTTATTTTTTATTCTTTTTTTTAATGGGGTATGGTACCCAGGGCCTGGAGGACAGTCTCCTCTCCTCCACACCGTGGTTACCAACCGCACATGAGACGCTTAACTTCCCGCATGGTGGGCATAGCCACATGCGGGAAGTAAGCGATTCTCATGCATTCCTATGGGTGCGGAATCGCGGCAATTCTTTGCGATTCCGCACAAAAGAATGACCATGCTGCGATTTTTTCCGCGATGCGATTCCGCCGCGGAAAAAAGCGCAGCATTAGCACAGCATGTGCGGAATGCCATAGGAATGCATGGGGGGCGTTCTGTACACGATTTTTAAACGTTTTCGCAGCGTTTTCGCGCCGAAAATCACAGCAAAAACGCTTAAAAAATCGCATCGTGGGCACACAGCCTTATAGTATGGCGTTTCTTTACTTCTAAGCTTTCCACTGTGCCTTTTATTAGAAATTGCACAACAAAGTGAGGTCCATTTTGTTCCTATTGGCCCTTATAAAAATTAAAAACTTGGAGCTAAAACAACATTTTAGTGTTAAAAATATAATTATTCTTTCCTTACCACCCAATGATATAAAATTATGTGAGGCACCTGTGCTGTCAATATGATCACTGCACCCCTAGATGAATTCATTGGGGGAGTGTAGTGTAGCTTGTAAATTGAGTTCACATATGGGGGGATTTCTGTTGTTTTGGCACCTCAGAGGCTCTGCCAATGTGACATGGCACCCTCAAACCATTCCAGCAAAATCTGAACTCCAATATGGCAATTCTTCCCTTCTGAGATTTGCACTGTACTTCAAAAATAGTTTTTGACCACATAAGGGGCATTTTCTTTCTCAGGAGAAATTGCGTAATAAAATTTACCAATCTTTTTCTCCTATTGCCCCTTTTTAAAAATAAAAAACTTGATGCCAAAGGAACGTATTAGTGGAAAAAATGGAAATTTTCCATTTACTTACCCAATATAATATAATTCTGTGAATTGCCTGAGAGTTAAAAATGCTTACTACACCCCTAGATGAATTCCTCAAGAGGATTGCTGTATTGTTTGGACTATAAAATGCACTTTTTTCCTCCAAAAATGTGAAGGAAAATGGGGGGTGCGCCTTATAGTCTGGATGTACCTGCAGTGGATGAGGAGGTAAGGAAGCGGCTATAGCAGAGCAGTGGGTCACAGGAGGCAGAAGCCAGTTGCTGCGGTTAACTCCTGAGCCCACTGCTAAAGAGAAATGAATATTCACTGCACTCCATGCCCATGGGAGTGGAAACCAGTGAATATTAATTTCTCTTTAATAGCGGACACGCTGTTAGCCACAGCTGCCAGCTCCTGCAGCTGCCAGGCGATCACATGTGCCCGCTATTAAAGATAATGAATATTCACTGCTCCCAGTGAATATTTATTACCTTTAGTAGCGGGCAGACGTGATCACCCAGCAGCTGCAAGAAACCAGCAGCTATGGCTAACACCGTGCCCGCTATTAAAGATCAGTTAATATTCACTGCTCCACACTCCTGTAGTCCCGACGTGGGGAGCTGTGAGTATTCCGGCAGCTATCATCTGCTTTTAGGTAGCACATGACATCACTGCCATGCGCTGCTTACAAGCATAAATCAGCTGCTCGTATTGGAACAGGAAGCTATGTATACCAGGATAGGGATGGGGGGGTCCTGCATACCAGGATAGGGATGAGGAGGGTCAAGCATACCAGGATAGGGATGCGGGGGCCATGCATATCAGGATAGGGATGAGGAGGTCATGCATACCAGGATGGGGATGAGGAGGCCATGCATACCAGGATAGGGATGATGCAGCCATACATACCAGGATAGGGATGAAGAGGCTATGCATACCTAGGTATGGATGAGGGCGGCAAGCATACCAGGATGGGAATGGGATCCATGCATACCAGGATGGGGATGAGGGGGGCATGCATATCAGGATGGATATGAGGGGGCCATGCATAATTGGATGGGGATGAAAAGGCCATGCATACCAGGGTATGGATGAGAGGGCCATGCATACCAGGATAGGGATGAGGAGGCCATGCATTCCAGGGTAGGGATGAGGGGGCCATGCATACCATGATAGGGATGAGGAGACTATGTATACTAGGGTAGGGATGAGGGGGCCATGCATACCAGGATGGGGATGGGTGCCATGCATACCAGGATGGGGATGAGGGGGGCATGCATACCAGGATGGGGATGAGGGGGCCATGCATACCAGGATGGGGATGAGGAGGCCAGGCATACCAGGGTAGGGATGAAAAGGCCATGCATACCAGGATAGGGATGAGGGGGCCATGCATACCAGGAAAGGGATGAAGAGGCCATGCATTTCAGGGTAGGGATGAGGGGGCCATGCATACCAGGATGGAGATGGGTGCCATGCATACCAGGATTGGGATGAGGAGGCTATGCATACCAGGATAGGGATTAGAGGGCCATGCATACCAGGATGGTTTTAAGGGGATCATGTATACCTGGATTAGCAAGATATACATACCAGCATAGGGGATATTTGTACAGAATTGAACACATTTTTTACTTCATTTTTTTTCTAATTTCTTCCTCTAAAACCTATGTGTGTCTTATGGTCTGATGCATCTTATTGCCCGAAAAATAAGGTAGTTTCCAAAATAGGGTCACTTGTTGGGATTTCTGCAGTTTTGACTTATCATGTGCTGTTGAAATATGACATGCCATCTGCAATCTATTTAAGCCAAAATGGCGCTTGAAAATTCAAATAGTGTTCCTTCCATCCTCCTAACCATTCAAAAATGAAAAATTTGGGGCAAAAACAACATTTTTGTGGTGAAAATGTATTTTTTGATTTTCGTTCATTAACACTATAAAATTCCTTGGAGCACCTTGAACCTTGTAGTTTCCAAAATGTGGTCACTTGTGAGGGTTTTCCACTGTTTAGGCACATCATGGACACTGCAAACTTGACATGGCATCCGCTGTCTATTCCAGCCAATTTTGTACTCCCAGTCAAATGGTGCATCTTCCCTTCCAAGACCTGTTATGTGCCTAAACAGTAGTTTTATACGACCTATGTATCAATGTACTCAGGAGAAATTGCACATCAAATTGTAAGGTCCATATTTTCCAGTTACCATTATGAAAATGAAACATTTGGGGCAAAAGCAACATTTTTGTGGGAAAAATTAAGAAGTTAATTTATTCCTTTCATATTGCTGTCACACCTCTGCTGTCGGGTGTCTCAGGACCAGGGGCTCCTTCCCTGTCCCTAGCGCTAGGGGTGCCTTATCTCACCCTGTTCCCTGGATTACTAGTAATGGTGAAGATGCCCGGGCCACTTACCTTGCCTTAGCTCCTGAATCTACCCTCAGTCTGTACCCTTCCCCCACCCAGGGAAGAGGGGAGTGGTATTGTACCATAATACACCAACCAGACTAACAAAATAAAATGAAGAGCCATAAAGGAAAATACCAATTATACAAATATACACACATAAACAACAGAGGTAAACCTTGGGGAGTGAAGGATGGGGAAAAAACAAAGTAGGAGAGGAAAGGGAATATCACACACTCAAAACGTAGCAATAGTCACAGATAAATCCAAACGCCTTCTCCCACAACCACCAACAACTCCAGCCATGGAGCTTAAGCTAACTCTAACAATGAGTGCTAGCTAGGATCCAGTTTATATAGGAGATGGGAGTGGCTATCAGTGCACAGCTGGGAGCCTTAACGCAGGAAAGCTTCCAGGAGCTCTCAACTGAGCAAATTAACCCCTGCACTGCTAAAAGAAATGTACACTGTTTAATATGAAGGTAAAGTGCTTCTAATCAGTGCAGAAGTAGGAGAAATCAGACGCTGCAATCTTCTGACTCCTCTTTGTCACGGTAAACCTGTGACAGTACCCTTACGCCTACAAGACACCTCCGAAACCTCAGGGCCATGTGAAAAGACTGAATCAGCCTGGCCGCATGGATGTCAGATGTTGGTACCCACATACTCTTTTCAGGACTGTATCCCTTCCAGTGTACCAGATACTGAAGCGACCGACGAACTAAGCAAAAATTAACAATCCTTGCTATTTGAAATTCCAAATTTACATACACAGTGACTGGAGATGGCCGTAGCAGTGATGGTACAGAGGACGCAATGTAGTGTCAACTGATTCTGACAGCTGATACCCAGCACTAAGCTCCAAGAGCCGCTCCTGGCACTTTAACCCCTGAAATGCTGTGATTGAACATGATTACAGCATTACGGGAGCAGGTGGAGGGCAGACAACTCCTCTGTCTTTGGATCGGAGACCTCACGGCGTGATGTGGGGTCCCGATCGTTGCCATGGTGACCGGATGTCATCATGACACCATCTGGGTCATCAGAGCTAGGAAACTTGCCGATCAAACGCAGTGCATGATCATCAAGTCTCTCTGTCAGTGCAGAGCTGACAGTTTCTGCAACATGGAGATGCTGCTTTATCTCCATTCTGTAGAAGCGATCAGCCTGCAAAAAATGATTGTGCCATATAACAAATCTTCCTCATGTGAACATACCTTAAAGTTTGCCCTTGAATTCCAGACTTATTATGTATATACTTTTAGAGAAATAAAATATACACCAAGACTCTTGATATTATGCTCCACTTTACTGTGCATATTTGCTTTGTGACCTAAAATGACTTCAAATAGGAATTTGCATGAAAAAAATAAAAGAACACATTATTTCTAGCAATATATAATATCTCCATAGCAATGTCCTAGGAATATGTTTGTCTAGAATTGTACCTACTTTTTCTATATCTGATTAAGCCAATGTTACAATGCATTTTTGCTGCCCTGAAATTATTTTTTTTAATTGCCATTATTTTTGTATTTTCAGATTCTTTTATATCATTCTTTATATCATTCTTTCATACCCTTGTTAAGAGATTTGTATAACAGCTTTTGATAAAGCTTAAAAAAACAAGCCAAACAGACTACAGCAATTATATGGATATGCTTTTAAATTAGATTTTATGCATTAATAGAATTTCAAAACTAAAAATCTAAAGAAGAATTAATGTGTTCAAAATAATTACAGTTCTCTCTTCTATAGAAGCAAAACTTCAACTTCAAGTTACTTCATGAAGCAAATTTTACTTGACCAGGAAACCATGCTCTTAAAAACAGTGGCTTTTATTTTACAGGGAAAAAAGCATAATTTTATAGTACTATAAATACAAGTTATTTAGAGCTTATTCAGAAGTTATTGGAATCAAATAATCTAGTTGTCATGATCCAGGACGGGGTTTCACTTTGACCCATCCTGGTCTGACTGGGGGTTAATTGTTCCGCTTCTCCCTGGCAGAGGGCGGCTATATTATGCTCACTGGACTTAGGTCCAGTGTCAGTTATACTCCTGCCCTCGGCTGAGTTAGTTGACCTTGTGCATACGTGTGCCTTGTGCCTGATATCTTGCTTGCTTGTTTGGTTTTGATCCGGTTCTGTCCCTGTTACGAGTTCTGCCTGTCCCTCTTGTACTGCACTACCTCTCGTGTATGACTCTCTGCTTGTGACCCGACATCTCTCTGCTCGTCCCCTTGGTACCACGTCGCCCTCTTGTCTATGACTTTTGGCTTTTTCTGACCTCCCGTCTGTTTATCCCTCCTGTACCTAGCTGTCCGTACTGTGTATGAACTCCGTTTTGCCTGATTCTGAGTTTTCTGTCTTCTCTGAAAGCAGGATGCTAAGCCCCGCCCCCTTGCAGTCACGTGACCGTAGGTCCCATGCCGGCTTGCTAAACTTCATCACTCAGGTCCTGTGCACCTATACTTTCTGGCTTTCCTGATCCCCAGGGGGCCCTACAATGCGGGTGACTTTCTGCTCAGCGGAGGCTGTACGCCGGCGCTGTCTGGATCCTGATATTAATTGGGAATATCAGGATCCTGAGAGCGCCGGCGTACAGCCTCCGCTGAGCAGGGACTCACCCGCACTGTAGGGCCCCCTGGGGATCAGGACAGCAAGAAAGTATAGGTGCACAGGACCTGAGTGATGAAGTTTAGCAAGCCGACACGGGACCTATGGTCACGTGACTGCAGGGGGCGGGACTTAGCATCCTGCTTTCAGAGAAGACAGAAAACTCAGAGTCAGGCAAAACAGAGTTCATACACAGTACGGACAGCGAGGTACAGGAGGGATAAACAGATGGGAGGTCAGACGAAGCCAAAGGTCATACACAAGAGGGCGACGTGGTACCAAGGGGATGAGCAGAGAGAAGTCGGGTCACAAGCAGAGAGTCATACACGAGAGGTAGCGCAGTACAAGAGGGACAGGCAGAACTCGTAACAGGGACAGAACCGGATCAAAACCAAACAAGCAAGCAAGATATCAGGCACAAGGCACATGTACACACAAGGTCAACTAACTCAGCCGAGGGCAGGAGTATAACTGACACTGGACCTAGGTCCAGTGAGCATAATATAGCCGCCTTCTGCCAGGGAGAGGCGGAACAATTAACCCCCAGTCAGACCAGGATGGGCCAAAGCGAAACCCCATCCTGGATCATGACAGTAAAATATCAGGATCCTGACAGTGCCGGCTGTTGTGAGTTCATTTTCCCCTTCATTACTGAGGCCCGAGGAACTCCCTCTTCTGGTAAAGAAAGGTAGTGAGCCTGATTGTCAAACACCTGAGGCTGATGATTGTGACTGGCTGAGTGGAGTTACGGACTGGATATAATGCTGCCGACGCCCTTCTGCCCTGCGGGTGATTTCTCTGTGGGATCCTTGGAGACCAGTCTGAATTCCTGCTCCTCCAAAGCTAAGTTTGCTGCTCGGCCTTTTGCTTTTGTGCTTTGACTTTGTTTTTGCTTTGTTTTTCTGGATTTCTGCCATTCCCTGCTGGGGTGTGCTGAATTCATTTAGCTCTGTCTTCTGAAAATACCTGAGTGCTGATTCAGTTTTTGAAGCCTAGCTGCTTCAGGGCCTTTTTCATATCAGCTGGTTGGCTTATGTCTTTGATAGGGTTTTGGCAGATTGCAGACAGCAGCCTTCCTGTCCTTTCCTATCTAGGTAGTTTTGGGGCCCCGTCTTTGCTCAGTCTATCTTTCTGTCTGTGTTAGTATTTTCATCTTGCTTCACCGTCATTATATGTTGGGGGCTGCCTTTTGCTTTGGGGTCTGCTCTGGGGCAGTTTAGATTTCCCCTTTCTTTCTTTAGGCCTATGTATTTCTCCGGCTGTGATCGAGGGGTCTAGGGCATCGTAGGAACCCCCCACGGCTACTGCTAGTTGTGTTGATAGGTTCAGGGGTCTGCAATCTGATAGTTGCCAACTTCTCTGGTTTTCTGGACTTAGCTTGTATTTCTGCTTTTGCCTCCTACGGTGACTCATTCATAACAGAATCACCCGCCATACCGCAGATTCTAGGGTACTCAATAGCAGGAAAGAATTGTAAAAAAAAAAAAAAAAAAAAGTGTGTATATTTTTTCCTCTATATCTCTGAGGCCGTAGGGGGAATTTTTTTTTCTCTCAATGGAGATAAAGCAATTGTCTGATCGTGTGGAGCTGCTCGCTGCGGAAGTGCGGGGAATTTCCGCCTACCTTGCTCATTCACATGCTGCTGAACCAAAGATTCCTACACCTGATGTATTTTTTGGGGATCGGTCTAAATTTTTGAATTTCAAAAATAATTGTAAATTATTTTTTGCCTTGAAGCCTAACTCGTCAGGGAGCTCCGCGCAGCAGGTTAAAATTGTCATCTCTTTGCTGCGTGGCGATCCCCAGGATTGGGCGTTTTCTTTGAAACCAGATGATCCTATTCTGACTAATGTGAACGCATTCTTTCAAGCTTTGGGGTTGTTGTATGACGAACCTAATGCCATTGATCAGGCTGAAAAGACCCTGCTGGCATTGAGCCAGGGTCGTGATTCTGCAGAATTGTACTGTCAAAAATTCCGAAAGTGGGCAGTACTTACTACCTGGAATGATAATGCCTTGGCTGCTCTCTTTCGGAAGGGGTTGTCAGAAGCCGTAAAAGATACTATGGTGGGATTTCCTGTTCCCTCTGGTCTTGACGATTCTATGTCATTAGCCATTTATGTTGATTGGCGTTTGTGCGAACGCAAAGCTGCACGAGAGGTGTTGCCACCTGTTGAACAAATGTCTGAACCTATGCAATGTGATAGAGTTTTTTCCAGAGAGCAGAGTCAGGAGTTCAGAAGGCATAATAAGTTGTGTTTTTTCTGTGGAGATGCCTTGCATATTATTTCTGTCTGTCCCAAACAAGAGAAACGCTTTGCACACACGTTTTCTGTTGGGGGTGTTCAACCTAAGTTTCTTCTGGCTATTACTCTGATCTGCTCCCTGTCCACATTTTCCACCAAGGCGTTTGTGGATTCGGGAGCAGCCCTAAACCTAATGGACTTGGATTTTGCTAAACGTTGTGGATTTCCGATGACACCTCTGCAGACGCCTATCCCTTTGAGGGGAATTGATGCTACTCCTTTGGCTAAAAATAAACCCCAGTTTTGGACCCAGGTGGTAATGCGGGTCACCCCAGACCATCAAGAAAATTGCAGATTTCTGGTGTTGCATAATCTGCATGATACTGTTGTTCTGGGGTTTCCCTGGTTACAGATTCATAATCCAGTTTTGGATTGGAAATCTGTGTCTGTGGTGAGTTGGGGTTGTCGGTGTGCCTTTAGTGAGGCTCCGGTGTTTTCCACCTCTCCTCAGTCGCATGATGTTCCTGATTATTTGGCGGACTTTTATGATGTATTTAGTGAGAATGAGTCTGCGTCTCTGCCTCCTCATAGGAGTTATGACTGTGCAATTGAACTGAGCCCGGGGTGTAAATTTCCCAAGGGTCGGCTCTTCAATTTATCTGTACCCGAGCACGAGGCTATGCGATCCTATATTAAGGAGGCGTTGGAGAAGGGTCATATTAGACCATCCTCGTCACCCTTGGGTGCCGGTTTTTTTTTTGTAGCCAAAAAGGATGGATCATTAAGACCTTGTATTGATTATCGTGCCCTCAACAAAATTACTGTTAAATATCAGTATCTGTTACCCCTGATTTCTGATCTATTCTCCAGAGTTAAAGGTGCTTGCTGGTTTACCAAGCTTGACCTCAGGGGGGCGTATAATCTTATTCGCATTAAGCATGGGGATGAATGGAAGACGGCGTTTAATACTCCGGAGGGACATTTTGAGTACCTGGTGGTGCCTTTTGGTCTCACTAATGCCCCTTCTGTCTTCCAGTGCTTCATGAACGTAACTATGATGTGGGGAATAGGGAACTGTTGGCAATGAAATGGGCATTTGAGGAGTGGAGACATTGGTTGGAGGGAGCTAAGCATCAAGTCGTGGTCCTCACTGACCACAAGAATTTGATTTACCTAGAGTCAGCTAAGCGCTTGAACCCTAGACAGGCTAGGTGGGCCTTGTTTTTTACACGTTTTGATTTTGTGGTTTCTTTTCTTCCTGGAACAAAGAATGTCAAGGCAGACGCCCTCTCTAGGAGCTTCCTTGCTGATTCTCCTGTGGTGAGCAAGCCTGCTACCATCTTAGGCGAAGGGGTAGTTCTTTCTGCCATCTCGCCCGATTTGAGATGTGCTCTGGAAGAGTTCCAGGAGGACAAACCTGAGCGTTGTCCCAGTGGAAAGTTGTATGTTCCTGACCAGTGGAAGAAGAGAGTGATGTCTGAAGTTCATTGCTCTGCTTTGGCTGGTCATCCAGGTATTTTTGGTACTAGAGATCTGGTGTCGGTTTTTTTGGTGGCCCTCCTTGTCTCGTGATGTCAGGAATTTTGTGCAGTCCTGTGGGACGTGCTCCCGGTCTAAATCGTGTTCTCGCTCTAGTGGGTTGTTGATGCCTTTGCCTGTCCCCAAGAGGCCATGGACCCATATTTCAATGGATTTCATCTCTGATATGCCTGTCTCTCAGAGGATGACTGTTATTTGGGTAATTTGTGATAGGTTCTCTAAGATGGTTCATCTTGTACCACTCCCTAAGTTGCCGTCTTCCTCTGAGATTCCTGCTCCTCCATAGCTAAGTTTGCTGCTCGGCCTTTTGCTTTTGTGCTTTGACTTTGTTTTTGCTTTGTTTTTCTGGATTTCTGCCATTCCCTGCTGGGGTGTGCTGAATTCATTTAGCTCTGTCTTCTGAAAATACCTGAGTGCTGATTCAGTTTTTGAAGCCTAGCTGCTTCAGGGCCTTTTTCATATCAGCTGGTTGGCTTATGTCTTTGATAGGGTTTTGGCAGATTGCAGACAGCAGCCTTCCTGTCCTTTCCTATCTAGGTAGTTTTGGGGCCCCGTCTTTGTTCAGTCTATCTTTCTGCCTGTGTTAGTATTTTCATCTTGCTTCACCGTCATTATATGTTGGGGGCTGCCTATTGCTTTGGGGTCTGCTCTGGGGCAGTTTAGATTTCCCCTTTCTTTCTTTAGGCCTATGTATTTCTTCGGCTGTGATTGAGGGGTCTAGGGCATCGTAGGAACCCCCCACGGCTAATGCTAGTTGTGTTGATAGGTTCAGGGGTCTGCAATCTGATAGTTGCCAACTTCTCTGGTTTTCTGGACTTAGCTTGTATTTCTGCTTTTGCCTCCTACGGTGACTCATTCATAACAGCCGGCGTACAGCCTCCGCTGAGCAGGGACTCACCTGCACTGTAGGGCCCCCTGGGGATCAGGACAGCCAGAAAGTATAGGTGCACAGGACCTGAGTGATGAAGTTTAGCAAGCCGGCACGGGACCTACGGTCACGTGATTGCAAGGGGACGGGGCTTAGCGTCCTGCTTTCAGAGAAGACAGAAAACTCAGAGTCAGGCAAAACGGAGTTCATAGTACAGACAGCGAGGTACAGGAGGGATAAACAGACGGGAGGTCAGACAAAGCCAAAGGTCATACACAAGAGGGCGACGTGGTACCAAGGGGACGAGCAGAGAGAAGTCAGGCACAAGCAGTGAGTCATGCACGAGAGGCAGCGCAGTACAAGAGGGACAGGCAGAACTTGTTACAGGGACAGAACCGGATCAAAACCAAACAAGCAATCAAGATATCAGGCACAAGGCACACGTACGCACAAGGTCAACTAACTCAGCCGAGGGCAGGAGTATAACTGACACCGGACCTAGGTCCAGTGAGCATCATATAGCCGTCCTCTGCCAGGGAGAGGCGGAACAATTAACCCCCAGTCAGACCAGGATGGGCCAAAGCGAAACCCCGTCCTGGATCATGACACTAGTATTTTTGAAATTTTTGAGTAGCCCTTCAGGTTCGAAGTTCACAGAATGTCTAAAGCTCTCCTGTAGCGTCCAGTTTAGCAATAATCCTTTAAATCCCATAGATTGCGAGGTGGGGCCACATGGATTGGATTTGTTTTTCTCAGCAGGTCCCACAGATAATTGAGTGGAATAAGCTCTGACAAATTTGGAAGCCAAGTCAACAACTGGAACCTTTTGGTAATGTTTGTCAATACTATGTTGAGCAAGTTTTGCAGTGTGAAACTGCACATGTTTCCCAAAGAGGCCACTGCCATTAGAAAATATCAGTGCAAGTGGGTGTATTTGATTTTCAACAATGTTTGGGAAGGTGGCAGTTAAAAAAATAATATTCATATGAACATGGCTGGCCTTAGCTATGTGCGACCTGGGGGGTAAATGGGGGTGCATTTTATCTGAATGTAGCTTCCTGCAGGAACAACCTTGCCTCCTGGAACCCCGCTCCACAGCATCCACAACCTTCCCCCCGGAAAGTTACCATAAAAGCGGACTATAAGATGCACCATTTTTAAAAAAAATGTTTTTCCTAATTTCCGCCTCAGAATTTGGGGTGCATCTTATGGTTCGGTGCGCCTTATAATCCGGAAAATACTGGTATATAAAAATAGTAACTGAATTTCTGTTTTTTGTTCATTTTGTGTCTGAAAAGTCTGAATAAAAAGCAATCAAAAAATTTTATAATACTACAAAATGGTACCAAAAAAATCTTCAAACTCTTTATGCAAAAAAATAAGCCCTCATACAGATCTTTTTGATCTAAAAAATAAAAAAGTTACAGCTCTCAAAATATCGCGACAAAAAAAGTTTGTAGAAAAAAGCATTGCTATTGTGAGATTTTAATGTGATGGACTGGACGGTCGTGTTCCTACCCCTGAAGACACTTATTGCATTGCGTATATTTTTGTCTTGCATTTTTCTATTTATTGTGCCATGTGCAGTGTAATATGTATAGTGTAAAAGTAATGTAATGTTAATGCATAATGTTAGGAATGTACAGTATAGGATATGATAGTGTAAGGACTTAAAGTTTAGGGTTTAGCACTTAAGATATGTAGTATAAGATAGCTGACCTTAGTTAGGTAATGACATCAGGGTAAGATAGATTTAATCTTTGGGAGTAGTCCATAATGGGAGGGACTTACTGTTAGGGCAAGTGACTGCTTCCTGTTAGCTAGTTAGATAAGGTCAAGTTCTAGTAGAAGTAGGAAGTGTTATGTAAGCAGTGCTGCCATTTGAATAAACTACAGGAAAAGGAGACTAAGGGACAAGGGAGTAGTGAGATCCTGTAGTGACAGAATGGCCTTCAAGAAAAGGAGTCCTTGGATAGGATGACCTGTCACAAGAAGCCCTGAACTTGCAAAATGCTGAAGGTAAGAGACCTAAACAGGACTGGGTTTGTGGAGCTAGCAGGTGTCCCGACTGATAGATTCAAGGTGGCAGTAGTGGAAGAAATAGAACCACTCTGCAAGTAAAGAGACTTGCTGGTCAAGACTGTGTTGACAAGTTTGGCTGTGATGAAGTAGGGCAAAACAGTGTGTTTCTCCGGCCCTGGAGTAGACTACAGGGAAGGATACCGTGTGCATGAAAATGCTTTATACTGCAAAGAAATGTCCATAAGACTTTGTGCCCTCTATACCTTGTACATAAACCTTACCAAGATACCGCTCAGTAAAGACTATGTTTTAAAGTCGGAATCTTCTTTATTGAACTTTGAAACCTATGGTCCTGGCCAGCCAACTCCACTGGCTACAGGCAGCCATGTATGGATGTAAGGCCTTTACAGAACTAACATCAACAACCAGCCAGGGTCAACACTTTCATGTAGCGCGCTGGGGCGTAAAAGGAAAAGCTTAATGCCTTGCATGCGACTGCTGCCCCACTCCTCTCTACACATCATCAGAATTGAGTCTTGCATCTCCGAGGACCATGCAGTGTGAAAAGGACTCAGGTGATGGGGAGATGGCGACCGTTGAACAATCTAAGAATGCGTGGAGCAAAGACTTCAAAATGGTGTTGAGTGGCGTGAAATGGTCCCTCTGAGTGAGTATTGTTATGTCCTTGCTCCATGAGGATTCTCAGGCTTGGGCATTTTCTTTGCCTGGGGATTCTACAGTGTTTTCTTCTGTTGACCCTTTTTTTTCTGCTCTTGGACTCATTTATGACTATCCTGATAGGGTCACGGTTGCTGAGTCCATGATTAGCTGTTTGCTTCTGAGTAATAGTAAAGTTGAAGACTTCTGCTCTCAATTCAGATACTGGGCTGTTGAGACATTCTGGAATGACCAGGTTCTCCACATCCAGCATTGTTAGGTACTTTCTAGTCAGGTTAAGGACATGATGGGTTACAGCTGGTGTTGAGCATTCCGATACCGCAAGTATCGGGTATCGGCCGATACTTGCTGTATCGGAATTCCGATACCGACTTCCGATATTTTTTCAATATCGGAATTCGGCATCGGAATCGGAAGTTCAAAGTTGATTGACAGCCTGACGTCATCATGATGCGCGGTGTGTGCGCATCATGATGCGCCGTCATTTCGGGCCTTCCGGGGGTCTCTGCCGGCCTGCCGGGGGGCTGTGTGGACTGCCCGGGGTCTGTACCGGCCTGCCGGGGGGCTGTGCCGGCCTGCCGGTGGTCTGTGCACCCTGTGGGGGTCTGTACCGGCCTGCCGGGGGGCTGTGCCGGCCTGCCGGTGGTCTGTGCACCCTGTGGGGGTCTGTACTGGCCTGCCGGGGGGCTGTGCCGGCCTGCCGGGGGGCTGTGCTGATGTCCGGGGGTCTGTGCAAGCATCGTCCGATGGGATTACAAGTCCCATCTGGCGATGCCTGCTACCATGACAGTGATTGACACATTAGCCAATGATGGGACAGTAGTAGTCCCATCATCCGGCTAATGTGTTAAATGTTAAAAAAAAAAAAAAAAATACTACATACATACTACATGCATGCTACATACATACTACATATATACTACATACATACTACATACATGCTACATACATACTGCATGCTACATACATACTACATACATACTACATACATACTACATGCATGCTACATGCATGCTACATACATACTACATACATACTACATGCATGCTACATACATACTACATGCATGCTACATACATACTACATACATACTACATGCATGCTACATACATACTACATATATACTACATACATACTACATACATGCTACATACATACTGCATGCTACATACATACTACATACATACTACATACATACTACATGCATGCTACATGCATGCTACATACATACTACATACATACTACATGCATGCTACATACATACTACATGCATGCTACATACATACCACATGCATGCTACATACATACCACATACATACTACATACATACTACATACATACTACATGCTACATACATACTACATATATACTACATGCATGCTACATACATACTACATGCTACATACATACCACATACATACTACATACATGCTACATGCTACATACATACTACATACATACTACATACATACTACATGCATGCTACATACATACTACATACATACTACATACATACTACATGCATGCTACATACATACTACATGCATGCTACATGCATGCTACATACATACTACATGCTACATACATACCACATACATACTACATACATACTACATACATGCTACATACATACTACATATATACTACATGCATGCTACATACATACTACATGCTACATACATACCACATACATACTACATACATGCTACATACATACTACATGCTACATATATACTACATGCATGCTACATACATACTACATATATACTACATGCATGCTACATACATACTACATATATACTACATGCATGCTACATACATACTGCATGCTACATGCATGCTACATACATACTACATACATACTACATGCTACATACATACCACATATATACTACATACATACAATACATTCATACAATACATACATAGACATACAGTACATATAACATAGAGTAACATACTTACCAATACTTGTCACATTGTTCCCCGAAGCCATTGTCTTTTCCGGAATAAATATTAACATAACAAACCACAAAAATACTCACCCACGATCCGAAGCAGTCCACGAGTGTGTCCCACGACGATCTTGGGTAGAGAACTGCAGCATCAGCTGATGCTGCCGTTCTCTACGGGCTGCAGGAATCCAATGACGGAAGGTAGGTATCCTTCCGCACTGTATTCCTCCGCCACTTAAAAAAAAAAAAGTCCCTAGTCTCACTTTATGCCATTGCTGCGTGGGAAATTCCCACACAGCAATGGCATAAAGTGAGACTAGGGACTTTTTTTTTTTTAAGTGGCGGAGGAATACAGTGCGGAAGGATACCTACCTTCCGTCATTGGATTCCTGCAGCCCGTAGAGAACGGCAGCATCAGCTGATGCTGCAGTTCTCTACCCAAGATCGTCGTGGGACACACTCGTGGACTGCTTCGGATCATGGGTGAGTATTTTTGTGGTTTATGTTAATATTTATTCCGGAAAAGACAATGGCTTCGGGGAACAATGTGACAAGTATTGGTAAGTATGTTACTCTATGTTATATGTACTGTATGTCTATGTATGTATTGTATGAATGTATTGTATGTATGTAGTATATATGTGGTATGTATGTAGCATGTAGTATGTATGTAGTATGTATGTAGCATGCATGTAGCATGCAGTATGTATGTAGCATGCATGTAGTATATATGTAGTATGTATGTGGTATGTATGTAGCATGTAGTATGTATGTAGCATGCATGTAGTATGTATGTAGTATGTATGTAGCATGCATGTAGTATATATGTAGTATGTATGTAGCATGTAGTATGTAGCATGCATGTAGTATATATGTAGTATGTATGTAGCATGTAGTATGTATGTAGCATGCATGTAGTATATATGTAGTATGTATGTAGCATGTAGTATGTATGTAGCATGCATGTAGTATATATGTAGTATGTATGTAGCATGTAGTATGTATGTAGCATGCATGTAGTATATATGTAGTATGTAGCATGTAGTATGTATGTAGTATGCATGTAGTATATATGTAGTATGTATGTAGCATGTAGTATGTATGTAGCATGCATGTAGTATATATGTAGTATGTATGTAGCATGTAGTATGTATGTAGCATGCATGTAGTATATATGTAGTATGTATGTAGCATGTAGTATGTATGTAGCATGCATGTAGTATATATGTAGTATGTATGTAGCATGTATTATGTATGTAGCATGCATGTAGTATATATGTAGTATGTATGTAGCATGTAGTATGTATGTAGCATGCATGTAGTATATATGTAGTATGTATGTAGCATGTAGTATGTATGTAGCATGCATGTAGTATATATGTAGTATGTATGTAGCATGTAGTATGTATGTAGCATGCATGTAGTATATATGTAGTATGTAGCATGTAGTATGTATGTAGCATGCATGTAGTATGTATGTGGTATGTATGTAGCATGTAGTATGTATGTAGCATGCATGTAGTATATATGTGTTATGTATGTAGTATGTATGTGGTATGTATGTAGCATGCATGTAGTATGTATGTAGTATATATGTGGTATGTATGTAGCATGTAGTATGTATGTAGCATGCATGTAGTATATATGTAGTATGTAGCATGTAGTATGTATGTAGCATGCATGTAGTATGTATGTGGTATGTATGTAGCATGTAGTATGTATGTAGCATGCATGTAGTATGTATGTAGTATGTATGTAGTATGTATGTGGTATGTATGTAGCATGCATGTAGTATGTATGTAGTATATATGTGGTATGTATGTAGCATGTAGTATGTATGTAGCATGCATGTAGTATATATGTAGTATGTATGTAGTATATATGTAGTATTTATGTTGCATGTAGTATTTATGTAGTATGAATGTAGCATGTATGTAGTATGCATGTTGTATGTATGTAGCATGTAATTTTTTTTTTTTTTTTTTTTACATTCAACACATTAGCCGGATGATGGGACTACTACTGTCCCATCATTGGCTAATGTGTCAATCACTGTCATGGTAGCAGGCATCGCCCGATGGGACTTGTAGTCCCATCGGACGATGCCTGCACAGACCCCCGAAGCCTGCACAGACCACCGGCAGGCCGGCACAGCCCCCCGGCAGGCCGGCACAGCCCCCCGGAGCCTGCACAGACCACCGGCAGGCCGGCACAGCCCCCCGGCAGGCCGGCACAGCCCCCCGGAGCCTGCACAGCCCCCTGGCAGGCCGGCACAGCCCCCCGGCAGGCCGGCACAGCCCACCGGAGCCTGCACAGACCACCGGCAGGCCGGCACAGCCCCCCGGCAGGCCGGCACAGACCACCGGAGCCTGCACAGACCCCCTGGCAGGCCGGCACAGCCCCCCGAAAGGCCCGTACAGACCCCAGAGAGGCTGTACAAGGCAAAAACAGGGTTTTTCTTATTCCGATACCGGAAGTCCCATAGACTTGAATGGGACTTCCGGTATCGGAATCGGCGATACTGATACTTTTTTTAAAGATCGGCCGATCCATTCCGATCCGATACTTTGAAGTATCGGACGGTATCGCTCAACTCTAGTTACAGCCCTTCCCCGATGTCACTGGATGAGTCAATGCCCCAGGCTGCCTGTTTAAACAGATCTCTATAAGGCTATTCCAGTTACTCCATCCTTTTTGGAAGACTCATCAAGCCTATGCAAATTGGTGCTTGCCAAGGTACCAATGATTGCAAATGCACACAGGAACAAAGACCTTAAGTTTTGGAGAAATGATGTCCTCTGGTCTGATGAAACAAAAATTGAACTTTTTGGGCAAAATGACCATAGATAGGGATGAGCGAGTACTGAAGTATTCTGACTCGCTATGCTCGTACCGAGTATACTGTAATACTCGGGTATTCGGCACGATTAGCGAGTCCAATGATAGTCAATGTAAAATACGAGTAATTGTCAGCTGGACCCTACAAAGCGGTCTGGGGGCTGAGGAAAAGGCTAAAAAATGTGTAAATGTTAAAAAAATGTATGCTGTAAACAAATGTATGTAACATGGGGGCACCTGGTCAGGGGCTGCGTGAGTGGTTTTACACCACTGCTTCACTAGAGTGTACAAACACTATTTGAAGTCCTGTGGTTTTTTTGCCGGGAGAGTGGGACTTGTACACCACTTATGCAGTGCCAATGATATATCAGAAGTAGAGATGAGCGACTTTGCCTTTTTTTCAGGTCGAGTCGGGTTTCATGAAACCCGACTTTCGCAAAAGTCGGGTTGAACCAATCGGCCGATTATCGTGAAAAGTCAAAGACCGACTGACACACGAAACCCAATGCAAGTCAATGGGGAAAAAAAGTCGGCAGTGAGTGGAGGACAGGAAACACACCTGCATTGCCCATTTTAATGCCAAAAACATAAATTCTTATTACTTAAGCTTGTCAACCTTAATTTACTTTATAATAATAGTTAGGCATTGAAAACTGGGGGTTATTTGGCTAAATTTGTGGGGGTGGGTAGGGCTGGCTCCAGATTTTCGTGGGCCCATGGCCAAAGAGTGTCAATGGGCTCCTTTAACACATGCCACAATTCATGATCCTCTGATACGGCAGAGAAATATCGGTATAGTACAGTGAAAAATTCTTCACTTCTTACATCACATGACTGATATCCATTTTAAATTCTCCAATAGCTCCAAAAACGGACAGTATATTACTCCATACAGTATTATGGCCACCGCATAGTGTGCTATACAGAGTAATGAGGCCCATATATTTCCCCATATAATGTTCGATACAGTATATGATGAGCTCCACATAATGCTACAGTATATGTTGGTCCCCATGGCTGAAGCTCCATTGTCTTATGGGCCCAAATAATGCTACATATATAATGGGCCCCATTTTAAATGCTCCAGTGTATAATGGGCCCTGTAAATGCTGCTCCAGTGTCTGATGTCCACCTTTGGAATGCTCCAGTGTATGGTGGGCTCCATATATCATTCTCCAGAGTATAGTGCTCCCCAAAAATTGTTCCCAACCTTTAAAACAATTAAATAAGTCTCCTCGCTAGAGAATCCCTGTACTAGTCTGGACTCCTCGCCATCCCCATCTTCCATCTCTCTGCACTTGGACTGTTTAGGCAGAGGGCGTACCGACGTGATGTCATCGCGCTCTCTGACCAGAATGTCACTGTCAGGAAACGCGGAAGACGTCACGAAGGTGGAGCAGGGAGAGGTAAGTATTTCAACTGTGCAAGTGCTGTGATCCTGAGCAAGCAGGGGGGGCCCACTCGTTGGCGACGGCACTGGCAGAGGGCCCCTCATAGTACGGCAATGTGTCTGATGGCGGGTGGGCCCCTCCCCCTCACCCTCCCACCGGCAGAGACACTTTTGCGTACTATGAGAGGCCCTGTGCCAGTGCCGTCGCCCATGAGTATGCCCCCCCCACCTGCTCAAGGAACCTGCACTTTCATCTGCATCTTCCTCTTTGTCACCGTGTAAGGTGGTATAGTATGCGGAAAGGGGAACCTAAGTTTCATCAGGGTAAGATTCTGGCTGTGTAGAGTGCGAGGGAAATGTAGTGGTCTGGGTCAATGTACCAGCAGAATCATCTAGCAGTGGCTGGGCATCAGTGCACTTGTGGCGCCCCCAGGAGTACGGTCGTCACAGTGGCATTACCTTCCTCCTAGGGAGTGTGATGTCATGCTTAGGAGCAACGAAGGATCTCTCTAGCAGTTAAACCAACACACAACACAGTTCCCACTCCAGGCCAACAGGGAGAGCTCTGAACCTGACTGCTGAGGAGCTGCTCTCTGTGGTCGTGAGGAGGGAAGTTAGGGCAGTCTGTGAAGGGAAGGGGAGGTGTGTGGACATGAGAAGGGGAGCTGGAGGATGAGCAGAGTTAAGGCTCACTTCTAGCTGGAACGCATGGTCTGGATTCCAGTCTCTGAGTTTGTAGGGACACTGACGGTCCTGCAGCAGAAACCGGAGGAAGTAGCAGCTGTAAATGCTCTGTTCCCAACTAAGGCACAAAGGCCCCAGCAGCGACTTGTGTGAGCCAGAAGGAAAAGGCTACGGCTGCCTGCCATACAGTCATGGCCAAATGTATTGACACCCCTGCAATTCTGTCAGATAATACTCAGTTTCTTCCTGAAAATGATTGCAAACACAAATACTTTGGTATTATTATCTTCATTTAATTTGTTTTAAATGAAAAAACACAAAAAGAATTGTCCTAAAGCCAAAATGGATATAATTCCACACCAAACATAACAAAGAGGGTGGACAAAAGTATTGGCACTGTTCGAAAAATCATGTGATGCTTCTCTAATTTGTGCAATTAACAGCACCTATAACTTACCTGTGGCACCTCACAGGTGTTGGCAATAACTAAATCACACTTGCAGCCAGTTGACATGGATTAACCCTCCGTCAGGCGCAATATAGATTCTCCTCAGTTCATGCGCAATGTGCCTGACAAGCACAGGTCAGAAAATCACCTATAGTAGCTACATATTTCAATTTCAGGACTATAGAAGTAGTCAGTGACCTTCATAGGAATGTATTAAAAGAGATTACACCAAATCAGATGCAAAAAAAAACATTTATTAACCATAAATTTATTAAAACTAAAAGTACCACTTTTCGGTAGTACCGCCAAATAGGCTCCAGTTATCTTTACTTAACTATTGCTTAAATATAAAATTATGGAAAAAAACTTAAAGGATATTGCACTTAGATGTTACTTAATTATTTTCTACTCATCTTCAGTGGTTTCAATTGCAGCAGAAGCAGCACAGGTACACTTAGAAAAGCAAGGCTGGCAGACGAAAGTTGCATGGGAAAGGCAGATTGATTCTTTACATATTTTGCAGTCATATTTAGAAAGCCTTCTGAAACCAGATACAAATGAGCAGGTAGTACAACTGCGTCTTTTAGAAGGTGGTAGAGTTGGTGTTTGTTCTGGAACGTCCTTGGGACGATATCTCTTCAACCGGTGTTGCAGGGCAAGGGGCATTCCAACCGTCTTTGTACTTCTTAGGCTTAGCTCTCCACTCACCAGTTCATTAGCCAATTGTTTTAGGTACATTCTTCTGTGCATTTGTTTAAGTTCATTACCGAGGTAAATTACTTGTGAGTTGATGCCACCCACATTCAGCATTGTAAAGAAGATTACCATCGGCCAGCGTTTGGTATTTCGACTTACATTGAAATTGCCACACATTTGGTCAGCAGTGTCAACGCCGCTTTTGGTCAAATTATAAAAAGTTATGATTTCTGGTTTCCTTAGCTCCCCAGACTCTGGATCAATGGTGTAATCATTATGTAATGAAGAGACCAAAATCACATTTTTCCTCTCGCGTGGGATGTAAGAAACTAAAATCTTTCCATTACTGAACCCAAACATAGTGCTATACTGTTGTTTGCCTTTTGTATATAGAAAATCTGGCGGCAACTGCCTTTTGTTTTTTCTAACAGTTCCCACATATGACAGCTTTTTCTATTGTGGGATTCTCTGTGCTGTTTGTTCTTGGGTGCCTTTTTGTTCCACTTTGTATTTTTATCTTTGCCCAAATAATAAAGCTAGATCTGTGTCTGTTTCCTCTGTATCAGTGTCATCACCATCCTGCTCTGTTCCAGAATCAGTGTTACATTCTGCTACCTCATCTTCAGATGAAATGTCACTAGATTCCTCTAAATCCTCAGTTACTGCTGGTTCTTCCTCATCATCTTCTAACAAAAAAATCTTCATTTCTTCTAAATGAAGGGGTTTAGATGAATCATACTGTTTTCTGGCCATTGCAGCAGAAAATCTGAAGCAAGAGAGAAAGAGTATGTGTTAGGGCGCAATGTGCCTTAGAAGCCACCCTCCTTTTGTCTAAGAAAACAGTACTTATGTACACTAACTTAGCATTAATCCTTCATAAAACAAGCTAAATACACAATCGTGATGAATAAAAAAAGATAATACTAACCTTTCAATTTGTGTTGAAATCAGGCGCAATGTGCCTGAGAAGCCAAAGTGTTGATATCTGCTCACTAGAAGGTCTGCTGAGTCACTGTGATATCAGGTTTCACAGAGCCTGTAGAGTCAGGAGATAATTAGGAGGGGTGGGGTTTTCTGATAAGTGGGCAAGGAGAGAGAAGTGAAACTAATTACTGTGTGCCTGTCAGATCTATTGCGCCTGACGGAGGGTTAAAGTTGACTCAACCTCTGTCCTGCGTCCTTGTGCGTACCACATTGAGCATGGAGAAAAGAAAGAAGACCAAAGAACTGTCTGAGGACTTGAGAAACCAAATTGTGAGGAAGCATGAGCAATCTCAAGGCTACAAGTCCATCTCCAAAGACCTGAATGTTCCTGTGTCTACCGTGCGCAGTGTCATCAAGAAGTTTAAAGCCCATGGCACTGTGGCTAACCTCCCTAGATGTGGACGGAAAAGAAAAATTGACAATAGATTTCAACGCAAGATTGTGCGGATGTTGGATAAAGAACCTCCACTAACATCCAAACAAGTTCAAGCTGCCCTGCAGTCCCAGAATACAACGGTGTCAACCCGTACTATCCGTCGGCATCTGAATGAAAAGGGACTGTATGGTAGGAGACCCAGGAAGACTCCACTTCTTACCCCGAGACATAAAAAACCCAGGCTGGAGTTTGCCAAGACTTACCTGAAAAAGCCTATAACATTTTGGAAGAATGTTCTCTGGTCAGATGAGACAAAAGTAGAGCTTTTAGGGCAAAAGCATCAACATAGAGTTTACAGGAGAAAAAAGAGGCATTCAAAGAAAAGTACACGGTCCCTACAGTCAAACATGGCGGAGGTTCCCTGATGTTTTGGTGTTGCTTTGCTGCCTCTGGCACTGGACTGCTTGACCGTGTGCATGGCTTATGAAGTCAGAAGACTACCAACAAATTTTGCAGCATAATTTAGGGCCCAGTGTGAGAAAGCTGGGTCTACCTCAGAGGTCATGGGTCTTCCAGCAGGACAATAACCCAAAACACACTTCAAAAAGCACTAGAAAATGGTTTGAGAGAAAGCACTGGAGACTTCTAAGGTGGCCAGCAATGAGTCCAGACCTGAATCCCATAGAACACCTGTGGAGAGATCTAAAAATGGCAAAAATGGCAGTTTGGAGAAGGTACCCTTCAAATATCAGGGACCTGGAGTAGTTTGCCAAAGAAGAATGGTCTAAAATTCCAGCAGAGCATTGTAAGAAACTCATTGATGGTTACCGGAAGCGGTTGGTCGCAGTTATTTTGGCTAAAGGTTGTGCAACCAAGTATTAGGCTGAGGGTGCCAATACTTTTGTCCGGCCCATTTTTGGAGTTTTGTGTGAAATGATCAATGTTTTGCTTTTTGCTTCATTCTCTTTTGTGTTTTTTCATTTAAGACAAATTAATTGAAGATAATAATACCAAAGAATTTGTGTTTGCAATCATTTTCAGGAAGAAACTGAATATTATCTGACAGAATTGCAGGGGTGTCAATACTTTTGGCCATGACTGTATGAGAAAGTTTCAAAAGAGAGTCAACAGGGGGAACTTCAGTGAACTCAGTACTGCGAGTACCTCAGATAAGCGCTAGAACGGAGGCCACACTACCTATCTGCAGAGAAATAATTCTTAATTTGCTTCCAGGCTGAGCAACTCCTTCTCCATCTGTACTTTGGGTCCTGGACGGCACTTACCAAGTACAGGAAAAGGAACTGCACGACTGTGTCTGTCATCTTTCATCTGCGCCTAGCGCACGGCTCTGCTACATCCTGCACTGCACTCCATCTACCAACTCTTTCACCTGCCCTGCGACTATGGCCCCACCTGTGTAGGGCTTCTACATCTTAGTGTCAGGGTCCTGTCAGCACCAGTGTGCAGCCTCCGCTGAGCAGAGACTCACCCGCACTGTAGGGGGGCCCGGGGTCAGGTACAGCCGGAAAGTACACACAGGACCTGGGGATGCTGAAGTTTAGCAAGCAGTGAAAGACCTACGGTCATGTGACTGTGAGGGGCGGGGCTTAGCGATCTGCTTCCAGAGATGGCAGGACACTAAACAGAAATACTCAGAGTCAGGCAAAATGGAGGTCATACACAGAGATAGCAGTAAAATACCAGGGATGAGACAGAACCGATAGTCGGGGCCAAGCAATGGTCAAAACCAAACAGACATAGAAGGTACCAAGCAGAATCCAACAAGCAGTATCCAGAGAACAGACCAAGTCGTACACAGAGTGTCAAGCAACCAGAACACAGCACAAACACACTCAGGGGTCACCACACTATGCCAAGGGCGAAAGTATAACTGACAGGGATGGGAGCTTCCTGAGGCTATAAGAAGCTTTCCCAGAACCAATGAGAGGCCACCATAATAAGTCCTAGGTGTGCAGGTAAGAGTCTGCACTGAGATCAAAACATTAACCCCAGAAGTGCAGGTCCACCAGCACTGGTATCATGACAGTACCCCCTCTCAACGGGGGCCCTCTGGACCCCCAGGCTTGCCCGGGTACCTAGCATGGAAAGCCCTAACCAGGCGATCCGCATGCATCAACCGAGCCGGCACCCAGGACCTGTCCTCCGGCCCATACCCCTTCCAATGAACTAGGTACTGTACTGACCGCCGTACCAACCTGGAATCTACGATGTGACCAATCTCATATTCCACATGTCCCTCAACTGAAACCGGAGGAGCAGCCGACTGGGATTCTCCCTGGACTGCTTCAAAAGGTTTCAGTAGAGATCTATGGAAGACGTTAGGGATCTTGAAAGAGGGTGGAAGGCACAGCCTGTACGCCACTGGGTTGATTTTTTCCACAATCTTGTACGGGCCAATGAATTTGGTGCCCAACTTGGCTGACGGAATCTTTAACTTAATGTTTCGCATGGAGAGCCAAACTTTCTCTCCAACCTGAAACATGGGACCAGGTGTTCGTTTCCTGCCGCGAGAAACTTATACCTGCCTTGAGACCTAGATATATTCCGCTGGACTTCTGCCCATGTATCTTTTAACCGCTGAACAGAGTCCTCAGCCCTGGGACACCCCGAATCTAGATGAGAAAACTCACCAAAATGAGGACTGAACCCATAGTTGATCAAGAAAGGGGACATACCAGTGGATTGACTCACCCGACTATTGAAGGCAAATTCAGCCAAAGGCAGTATATCACACCAGTCATTCTGTCTAGCAGAAGTCAGACATCTGAGGATCTGTTCCAGAGACTGATTAGTGCGTTCCATCTGACCATTACTCTCGGGTGGGTATGCAGACGAAAAGGACAGAGATATCCCTAATTTTTTGCAGAAAGTGCGCCAAAACTTAGCCACAAACTGCACACCACGATCAGACACCACATTCAGGGGTACCCCATGCAAGCGGACCCCATGCTGCACAAACAACCTGGATAAGGTCTCAGCTGAAGGTAATGCGGACAGGGGTACAAAATGAGCCTGCTTTGAAAATCTGTCCACCACTACCCATACCACCATATTACCCCTGCAAGAGGGAAGATTGGTAATAAAATCCATGGACAGGTGGGTCCATGGTCTTTCGGGAACTGCCAAGGGCATCAGCTCCCCCACCGGCCGGCTATGAGAGCTTTTAGAACGAGCGCAGACCCCACAACCAGAAATGAATTTCTTTATATAAGAACCAAGGGTAGGCCACAAGAAGATCCTAGCCACTGCCAGTCGCATGGCTGATATACCAAGGGTGAGCACACAGCTTGGATTCATGGAACTCTTGCAATAGTTTAAGGAGAAGTTGTTCTGGGACAAACAACTTGCCCCCTGGCTTAGCCGCAGGAGCCAGCGACTGTGTCCCCTCAATTTCCTGTTCCAATTCAGACGAGATCCCTGCTAACACCACCCCAGGGTGCAGAATGGAGGACGGTGGTTCAGGGGCAGACACAGGATGAAAACTGCGAGATAAGGCATCAGCTTTGACATTCTTTGACCCTGGACGGAACGTAATAGTAAACTGGAAACGAGAAAAAAAAGCGACCAACGGGCCTGTCTGGGCGTCAGTCTTTTAGCAGACTCAATGTATGACAAATTTTTGTGATCAGTGATCACAGTAACCGGGTGACTGGCCCACTCCAAAAAGTGCCTCCACTCCTCAAACGCCAACTTGACCGCAAGAAGCTCTCTATTGCCTACATCATAATTTCTTTCAGCAGCAGAGAACTTCCTGGAAAAGAAAGCACATGGCCTGAGGTTGGTAAGAGTGGCAGGCCCTTGGGACAACACTGCCCCTACCCCCACCTCGGAGGAATCCACCTCCGCCACAAATGGTTTGGACGGATCTGGCTGTACTAACACAGGAGCAGACATAAAACATTTTTTCAGAGTCGCAAAGGCCTCTTTTGCGAGCGAGGACCAATTTCTCACATCCGCACCTTTGCATGTTAGATCCGCTGAAGACCCTTAAGATCTCGGGGTTGCACCCAATCCGCAATGGCCTGCACCTTCTTGGGGCCATGCGAAAACCCTCAGAGGATACAATTAATCCCAAAAAAGACAATTCTTGAACACAAAATACACATTTCTCCAATTTGGCAAACAGATGATTTTCTCTCAGTCTTTTGAGAACAATTCGTACATGTTCCAGATGAGAATGCCTGTTGGAGAAGTATATCAAAATATCATCTAAGTAGATAGCAACAAAACGAGCAATGAGATCCGAGAATACCACGTTGATGAAATTCTGAAATATGGCGGGGGCATTGGTAAGACCAAACGGCATGACTAAATTTTCAAACAGTCCCTCGGACGTGAGGAACGCAGTTTTTCATTCATCCCCCTCTCGGACCCCTATCAAATTATATGCCCCCCGAAGATCCAGTTTAGAAAACCATTTTGCCCCTGATAGTTGGTTGCGCAAATCGGGAATCAATGGAAGGGGGTACGTATTCCGTACAGTAATCTGATTAAGCTCTTGAAAATCGAGACAGGGACGTAACCCGCCATCTTTTTTTCTTTACAAAAAAGAAACCTGCCGCCACAGGTGAGACTGAAGGACGTCTGTGTCCCTTGCGCAGACTTTCAGCAATGTACTCCTTCATAGCCAAGCGCTCAGGGCCGGATAAATTAAACAGACGGGCTTTAGGTAATTTAGCCCCTGGGACTAACTCGATAGCGCAGTCAAAGGGTCTATGTGACGGCAACGTCTCGGCCTCACTTTCAGAGAATAAATCTTCGAAGTCCTTCAGGCATTCCGGAATACCTTCCAGCTCGACAGATGATACAGACACAGATTTAACAGGTTCAACCAGCAGTTCAGATTTATCACACAACTTAAAATCAAACCCCCATTGAACAATCTCCCCCATTTTCCAGTTAATAACAGGGTTATGGCGTTGTAACCAGGGCATGCCCAACACCAACCCTGCAGGTAGATTGTCCAGAACCAAACAACTTAGGTTGTCCACATGAGTAGCACCCACTCTGAGCGAAAACAAATCAGACACAAAGAGAATTCCCTCCTTAGTGAGAGGAGAGGAATCAATGGCCACCACCTTGATTGGAACCTTGAGCCTAACTGTCCCTATCTTGCAGCGTGTGACCAATTGGGAGTCAATGAGATTAATCGATGATCCGCAGTCCTCGAAGGCTGTAGAGGGAAAAGAACAACCATCCACTAACAGTTCCACATGAAGTAAAACCTTAGAAAACAAGGAAAAGGGTACCTGAGGGTCTGAGTAGTCTCCCCGCTGACTACCCAGACCTAGTCATTTCCCGTCGACCGGGTCGAAGACGGGCAATCAGGACACTCCCTTTTCCAATGTCCTGTTTTACCTCAGTAAAAACATAACTGCTTGTCCTTCCGGCGTTTCCTCTCCGTATCCTTCAGGGAGAGGACGCCTACATCCATGAGCTCAGGGGCAGTCTCTTTTCCACTGGGGAACAATGGAGTCTCCACTTGCATCACCCCTCTGGCCCGCAGCCTGCGGTCCATCCGGATGGCCTGGGTCATGGCATCCTCGAGAGAGTTAGGTGGGGGATGTAATGCCAGGGCATCCTGCAGCCGCTCGGACAAGCCTCTGCGAAAGAGTCCTCGGAGTGCGGCGTCGCGTCAAGAGACCTCTGCGGCCCAGCGGCGGAATTCAGTACAAAACCACTCAGCCGAGTGTTTCCCCTGACAGACGCTCATCACCATGTCCTCTGCCAATCGCACTCGAACAGGCTCATCATAAATGTGCCCGAGGGCCTCAAAGAATGCATTCAAAGACACTCTCTCAGGGGCAGTGGGAGGAAGGGAGAAAGCCCAAGCTTGTGAGGACCCTCTTAATAAGGACATGATGACCCCTACCTTCTGGTTTTCGTCCCCAGAGGAATGTGGTCTCAAACTAAAAGAAAGTTTGTAACCCTCCATGAAGACCCTGAACTCCTTTTTGTTCCCAAAAAAGAAGTCAGGCAGTTTAACAGGTGGTTCCGGGGACACCAGAACAACATCCCTCGCCCCAGCCCCCGGAGACCCAGCAGATAAAGCCCCTAGCACTGTCTCAGAGACCTGCTTCTGAGAATGAGCCAGAGCTTGCTGCTCCAGGGATAAACCCTGAAACATCTGACTCAGATTTTTCATCTGGTCAGCCAGAGACTGTATGGGATCCATAATTCTCTGCACAAAAAACTCCCAAAAACTTAATGGTCAGTTATAATGTCAGGGTCCTGTCAGCGCCGGCGTGCAGCCTCCACTGAGCAGGGACTCACCCGCACTGTAGGGGGGCCCGGGGTCAGGTACAGCCGGAAAGTACACACAGGACCTGGGGACGCTGAAGTTTAGCAAGCAGTGAAGGACCTACGGTCATGTGACTGCAAGGGGCGGGGCTTTGCGTCCAGCTTCCAGAGATGGCAGGACACTAAACAGAAATACTCAGAGTCAGGCAAAACGGAGGTCATACACAGAGATAGCAGAAAGTACCAGGGATGAGACAGAACCGATAGTCGGGGCCAAGCAGGGGTCAAAACCAGACAGACATAGAAGGTACCAAGCAGAATCCAACAAGCAGTATCCAGAGAACAGACCGAGTCGTACACAAAGTATCAAGCAACCAGAACACAGCACAAACACACTCAGGGGTCACCACACTATGCCAAGGGCGAAAGTATAACTGACAGGGATAGGAGCTTCCTGAGGATATAAGAAGTTTTCCCAGAACCAATGAGAGGCCACCATAATAATTCCCAGGTGTTCAGGTAAGAGTCTGCACTGAGATCAAAACATTAACCCCAGAAGTGCAGGCCCACCAGCACTGGTATCATGACACATAGCTGCACCACAACATGTGTCCAAGAGAAGCGACACTGCAGCGCTGGTCAATCTGATCAGAAACCACAGGTGGCATCACTGTTATGAACTCATTTTCGGCTCCACCAGTTGAGAGTTCCCCTCCCGTTCTCTCTCTGGTGGTGACAGGAGGTAGTGAGGTTGGATTAAGTGGTAGTGATCTGCCACCTGATGAGGAAGATAACGATTGGATCTCTGGAGTATCAGACTGGATATAAGACAGCCGACGCCCTATCCTAGTGCTGGTGATTCAGTCTGCTTCTCAGGTTCTGGACTTCAGCTCTCTTCCAGTCTTCTCAAGTTAAGTTTGTTTTTTGCTATTGTTCACACTTGCACTTGTTGGTCAGTTCAGTTTCTTGTGTGGTCAGCCTGCCCCTGCTGGGGCTATGCTGAATTTCCACTCCTGTGTATCAGTACTTGCCAAGCTGCTTTTTGTCCCTTATTGGATTGGCCTCTTTTTGCTCTGTCTCAGAATATTTCAGAGTGCTGATATAGGTGTAGAAGTCTAGTGACTTCAGGGTTAATTTTGTTATCAGAAATGTTGGACAATATTTTTGTAGGCTTTTTTGACAGATTGCAGACAGTGTCTTTCCTTTCCTGTCCTGTTTAGTTAGCCGGGCCCCATCGTTTGCTCAGCCTATTTTCCTGCCTTTGTTTGTAATTTCATCTTGTTTCACCGTCAATACATGTGGGGGGCTGTCTTTCCTTTGGGGTCTGCTCTGGGGCAGTTAGTTTTCCTCTTTTCCTGCTTTAGGCTTATGTAGCTCTCCGGTTGTGACGAGGCATCTAGGACCAACGTAGGAACGCTCCACGACTGCTGCTAGTTGTGCGGTTAAGTTCAGGGATCTGCAATCTGCATAGTTACCAACTTCTCTGGCTTTCTGAGACTTAGCTTGTTGTTTATTTTTTCCTCCTCGGTGACCCATTCATAACACATCACATATCATTCACCTATAAACGTTATTAACCCCTTTGCATGGATGCCCAGGGCCACGGACCGGGTCACCACCACTCTGACACATACCTCTGAGACACCGGCCCGGTACCAATTAACCCCACTGCCCTGGCTGGCCACCCACACTCCTTGTCAGATTCATTTTGGACTGGGGAATTCACGATTTGACTTGATAACCCATGTTATGTGAGAAAGAGCTTCATGGACTAATGTGAAGTGTGGCCTGCTGCATCATTCACTTTTGTTGGGGGTGAAGGACACAAGGAAAGGGGTTCTTCCTGACCAGGAGCCAGCACTTGACGACTCAGTGCTTGCATTTTTTGAAACTTCAGAAGAGGAGGGCATATTAGCTGGAGTCTGTTTCGGCAATGTAAGCCAAAACCAGTTCCTGATGCTCCGGCTTTAAAAGCAGTTAACCTACTCCCAGAAAAGGTAGCTTTCCATGTGTTCCAGAGCCAGACCATGACGCAGGCTCAATACCTCCTGCCTTAGGCTAATTTCACACTTGCTTTTTTTTGCAGCGCGTTTTTCCCGCAAAAAAATGCATTGAAAAAACGCATACAAAAGCATACAACTGCTGCGTTTTTTTCAAGCATTTTTATGAGCATGCATGAAAAAAACGCAGCGTTTTTATGCGTTTGCATGCGTTTTTAGTGCGTTTTTACCGCGTTTGCGTTTTTTCCAAACATTAGGTGGCCCCTCACACTAACCCAAACCATGACTTTACTAACCCTAACCCTGACCCTAACCCTAACCCTGACCCTAACCCTTAACCAAACCATACTTAACCCTAACCCAAACCCTAAACCCTAACTAACCCTGACCCTGACCCTAACCCTAACCCTAACCCTGACCCTAACCCTAACCCTAACCCTAACCCAAACCCTAAACCCTAACTAACCCTGACCCTAACCCTAACCCTGACCCTAACCCTAACCCTAACCCTGACCCTAACCCTAACCCTAACCCTGACCCTAACCCTTAACCAAACCATACTTAACCCTAACCCAAACCCTAAACCCTAACTAACCCTGACCCTGACCCTAACCCTAACCCTGACCCTAACCCTAACCCTAACCCTGACCCTAACCCTTAACCAAACCATACTTAACCCTAACCCAAACCCTAAACCCTAACTAACCCTGACCCTAACCCTAAACCCTAACTAACCCTGACCCTAACCCTAACCCTAACCCTGACCCTAACCCTAACCCTAACCCTAACCCTGACCCTAACCCTAACCCTAACCCTAACCCTGACCCTAACCCTAACCCTAACCCTGACCCTGACCCTAACCCTAACCCTAAACCCCCTTAACTAACCCTAACTCTAACCCAAACCCCTAAATTCCATGGTTAACAAAAAAAACGCATGTGCAAAAAAACGCATACATAAGCATGCCAATGCGCACATATGCGCACCCATAGACTTATAATGGGTGTCTTGCTGTAAAAAAACGCATTGCGCGCACATGTGTTTTTTTGAGGCAAGTCGGATGCCCAAAAAATGCAACAGGATGCATTTTGTGCGCCCGAGCGCATACCGCAAAAAAACGCATGCGCGGAAAAACGCGTACAAACGCATGTGTATGCGCACATAAGCGCATCCCATGCAAAGTATAGGAAAAAAAAACGCATGCGCTATTTAGCGCTAAAATACCGCAGAAAAAAAACGCAAATGTGAAACCAGCCTTAGCTGCTATTGTGCTTTTGCCACTACCAGCAGATGCACCACCACCATCAGTACCAGCTGGCCCCCCCATGCCCACATCCGCAGCCTCTTCCTCCATACTTCCAAATTTTGGAATGGTAATGGATCTGAAGCGTACAGCTGTATACAGTGTAGGGGTCATTGTCAATCTCAGTATTTATTTCCACAGTCAGAAACAGACTCTCACTTGGTCAGTTTGGATTAGACCAGAATATAAAAAGCAGTAAATGGGTAATGTATCCCAAGCGTAGAGCTGTATACAGTGTTGGGGTAATTTTTAAATCTACATATAAATTGCAGGAGTAACCAACAGACTCTCACACGTTCAGGATGGATCACACCACAATATAAAAAGAAGATCCGCAAGAAATAATCACACATGTGGGCCAATGTTCCAGGTGTCAATGATACACTTAGAGTGGTGGGTGGAGGATGATTTCCTGGCAGAAAGGGTACAGTATCACCAGATACCAGGTATATATAGCATAGTTTAAAAATGTACGTCTATATATCAGGAGTAGTGTTGAGCCACCCTGCTAGTTCGTTGAACCGACGAACGAGTTCGGTTCGTCGAACAGGAGGCAAGTTCGTTGAATGTTCGTCAAACGCTCGACGAACACCGTCAAACCCCATTGAAAACAATGGCAGGCAAACACAAACACATACAACACAAAGAAAACACATATAAAACACCTTAAAAGGTGTCCCAAAGCAGATAAAATGCTCAGAAGACACAAATAACATATGGAAAAGGGCAACTACATATAGAAAAGAGGTGGAGGAGTAAAAGGAGGAGGAGGAGACACATTTCATGCCCTTATAAAGTCAAGAAAGGCTGGAATAAAAATCTAAAATAAAAAAAAATCTAAAATCGAAGATATACCGTCGGACTTCCCACCATAAATTATGCCAACTGCCGATCGGGCGGCGTTATTCCCACGACCCTCCGAACAGCGTCCATGAAGGCAAAGTGTTTGGTTTCCGGGGGCATTATGGTTGCAAAGCTGAACCTTAAAGGAATGTCCAGAATGGCACCACCAGGAGTGGAGCCTGCGGCTTAATTGGACTCCACATGGGCAACCTCAACCATGACAGCCACGGAAAGGATGGCCAGATTGCAAGCTTTGTCGATTCTGTGGGTGGTGATGCATGGCCGTTTTTAGTTGTGCGATTTGTCAGCTTAATTCCGTTAACGAACGAGACTCCGGCATGCCCCCGCGGCCGCGTCCAGCTAACTAGAGGGACACGCGAGGCTCTGGCACGCGAGATCGAGCAATAACAGGTCTGTCATGCCCTTACATGTCTGGGGCTGCATGTGTGCTACATTGAAAGGACCAGCGTGTGTCGCTTACAGGTGCGGATAACCCGCTGAACCCCGTTAGTGATGGGGATCTGGGATTTCAATTCTTCCCCGCGAAGGAGTATTTCCCAGTTAGTGCAGGTCAACCAGAATTCCGGAATTAGGCCTAACTGGCATTCCAAAAAGAATGTGAAAAAATTAAGTGTCCAAACCACAGGTGCTGTAGCTTGCTTAACAGCTGGGCTCCTCTGCTGAGTAGCACGCAGTTCTTACATAAACAGGCGGCATATCTTGGTTCACGGGTGGGCAACTCTGCTGAGTAGCAGACAGTGCTTACATAAAAAGGCGGCATAGCTAGGTTCACGGGTGGGCTCCTCTGCTGAGCAGTAGACACAGGTACTAGGCCCAAAGTATTCACTGGGCTAAATGGAGTTAAAAAATGGTTCTTACATAAACAGGCGGCACAGCTTGGTTCACAGGTGGGCTCCTCTGCTGAGTAGCAGACACAGTTACTAGGCCCAAAGTATTAACTGGGCTAAATGCAGTCAAAAACTGGTTCTTTCATAAACAGGTGGCATAGCTAGGTTCACAGGTGGGCTCCTCTGCTGAGTAGCAGACAGTGCTACAAGGCCCAAAAGGATTTTCTGGACAAGATGTGGTAAAAAATTATTAGAAACACACACGGTGTAGCTCCTTGACAGGTGTACTACACCGCTGGCTACCAGACACCACTACTATGCCATGAAGCTATCTATTAACATTGAAAACCATTATTAATGTGAAAATAAAGTTACGCTTTTGGTGAGCTAACCGTTCTCGAACGGAACCTCGAACAGCCGAATTTTAAGCAAAGTGTTCGAGTTCGACGAACGGCTCGAACACCACCCAAAACAGCTCCAATTTGAACTTGGCGAACAGGTCGACTCGAACACCGCTCATTTCTAATCAGGAGGCAGATTCAGACGGTCTCAGGCCCAGTATGGATTCAACAAGATTGTAGAAAGTTGAGAAAGGGTACAGTATCACCGGATACCAGGTATATATGTAGCATAGTTTACACATTAAAAATCTATGTCTGTATATCAGGAGGCAGACTCAGATAGTCTCAGGCCCAGTATGGATTCGACAAGATTGTAGAAAGTTGAGAAAGGGTACAGTATCACCGGATAACAGGTATATATGTAGCATAGTTTACACATTAAAAATCTATGTCTATATATCAGAATGCAGACTCAGACGGTCTCAGGCCCAGTATGGATTCTACAGGATTGAAGAAAGGTGAGAAACGGTACTGTATCACCGGATAACAGGTATATATGTAGCATAGTTTACACATTAAAAATCTATGTCTATATATCAGAATGCAGACTCAGACGGTCTCAGACCCAGTATGGATTCAACAAGATTGTAGAAAGTTGAGAAAGGGTACAGTATCTCTGGATACCAGGTATATATAGCATAGTTTAAACATTAGAAATCTCCGTGTATATTTCCGGAGTCCGACAAAGACACTCACAGCCTCAGTATGGATTAGACAAGAATCTAAAAAGTAGAAAAAGGGTAATGTATTCGAAGCATACACCAGTATACACTGTTGGGGTATTTTTTAATCTTCATATATATTTCAGTCTCAGTAAGACAGTCCAGACTCTCCGCAGGAGGAAACGAGATGGATACAAGTACAGACGGAAAGTCGAGTGATTGCCGAAATTTTGGAATTACTAATCACGGGAAAAACTCCCGGGAGATTTATCAGAGGCGATGCTGACCCTCAATTACTTTGTCTGTGGAGACAGCGAAAACAGTTCTTTGTTAAGAAAGGTTTGCTGTATCGCAGTACTGTGGATCCCATCACCGTTACTCATCTCCATCAAATTGTGATCACAGGGAGAGATGTAGACATTGTCCTCACTGCCTATCATGATCTGTCAGGTAACTTTGGAGTGCAAAAGACAGAATCCACAGGCCGTAGGTGATTCTATTGGATTGGCATGAGAGGACACATTTAAAAATGTGGGCAGGAATTTCACACGTCTGTGAGTAGGAAAACCGTGAAAGCTGATGATAAACCACCACTGCATCTCATTGTGAGTCGACGTCCATAACAAATGGAAGCCATTTATCATCTGAAGATAGAGCCCAGCAGGACAGGGCATAGCTACGTCTTAGCCATCATCTATCAGTTCACCAAATTTGTATTGGCAGTCCCAGTGAAGGATTTAACAGCCCAGACTACACAGCGGTGGAGCAGGGAGAGGTAAGTATTGCAAGTGCTGGGGCCCTGAACAAGCAGGGGAGGCCCACTCGTGGGCGGCGGTACTGTTACAGGACCCCTCATAGAACGCCGGTGTGTCTGACGGTGGGTGTGCACCCCCACCGTCAGAGACACTTGATTGTACTATGAGTGACCCTGTGCCAGTGCCGTCGCCCAAGAGTGGGCCCAACCACCCGTTCAGGCCAACGGCACTCGCACGGGTGCGTGCGCCAGGTGGTGACCCCAGCCCTGGGAGGTAGGTAGCCCAGTTAGGGAGGTTAAAAAAAATGGCATATGTTGATGTTGGACATTCAGCAGCTGCAAATGGAGGAATTGAAGAAGTCCGAGGAAGAGGAGGACAAAAGCGAGCCATTTTTCTGGCAACCTATGTGTCAGCAGGGGAAGGTGGGACAAAATCCTTTGAAACCCATGCATGGTTCATTTTAATGAAGGTTAGATCATCAACATTTTGGGTTGACAGACGGGTCCTTTTTTCTGTCAGGATTGATCCAGCAGCACTGAAGACTCTTTCGGACAGCACACTAGCAGCAGGGCAAGCGAGCTCCTGTAAGGCATATTGTGCCAATTCAGGCCAGGTGTCCAGTTTACAGGCCCAATAGTCAAAGGGGAATGACCTGTGAGGGAGAACATCGATATGGGAGAAGTAGTTTGTAACCATAGTTGACAACTGCTGTCTCCTGTCACTTTCAATCGATGCAGGATTACCAGTCGTGTGAGCGGTACTTGAAAAATCAGTCCACAACATGGTCATGAAACCCCTGTGTCCAACGCAACTTCGGCTGTGTGCACTACGAACACCTCTTCCATGTTGCCCCCTACGGCTCATGGGAGAACCATCACCGCTGATGTGTGCTGGCAATGCCTCAAACGGTTTACCAGAGTTGCTTGTTTGTTAGCCAATATTAGCTGTAGGTTCTCCTGTGGCATGATGTTTTGGAATTTGCCTTTATAGCGTGGATCCAGGATGCTGGCCAACCAGTAGTCGTCATCGTTCATCATTTTGGCAATGCAGCGGTCCCTTTTTAGGATCTGCAAGGCATAATCACACATGTGGGCCAATGTTCCAGGTGTCAATGATACACTGCGAGTGCTGGGTGGAGGAGCACTTTCTGGCAAATCAACATCCCTCCAGGCACACACAAACCCTGTACCTGACCTTGCCACGCCAACATTTTCTCTTGCCCCCTGAGAAGCATCCTCCTCCCCTAATTAATCATCCCCATCATCCTACTCCTCCTCTTCCTCCACCTTGTCCAGGAGAGTTCCCTGAGCAGACAATGGCTGATTGTCATCAAGGCTTCCCTCCTCCTCTTCCTCCTCGGCTGCAGACGCCTGCACCTTAATGTGCGTCAAAGTTTGCATGAGCAGACGCATAAGTGGGATGCTCATGCTTATGATGGTGTTGTCTGCGCTTACAAGCCGTGTGCATTCCTCAAAACACTGAAGGACTTTACAGAGGTCTTTCAGCTTCGACCACTGCACACCAGACAACTCCATGTCTGCCCTCAAACTGCCTGCCCGTGTATCTTCCCACAAATGCATTACAGCCTGCCTCTGTTCGCACAGTCTCTGTACCATGTGCAGGGTGGAGTTCCACCTTGTTGCAACGTCGATAATTAGGCGGTGCTTGGGAAGGTGGAGCAATCGCTGCAGCTTCTGCATACGACTGGAGTGTACGGGCGACCGGTGGATGTGCGAGCACAGTCTTCGCACCTTATGGAGCAGGGCTGTTAACTCCAGATAATTATTGAGGAAGCACTGCACCACCAGGTTCAAGGTGTGAGCCAGGCAAGGTATGTGTCTGAGTTTTGAAAGGGCTATGGCTGCCACAAAATTCCGGCTGTTATCACTAACTACCTTGCCTGCCTCAAGACGTAGACTGCCCAGCCATGACTCAGCTTGTCGCTGCAAGTAGTCGGCCAGTACCTCCGCGGTGTGTCTATTGTCGCTCAAACACATCATCTTCAGCAAAGACTGCTGAAGCTTACCACTAGCTGTTCGATAGTGGGACACCTCGTGTGCAACACTGGCAGCTGCAGATGGAGTGCTCATGCGACTGCGCTCTGTGGACGAGCTTTCGCTTTGGAGGAGGAGGAGGGTCGAACGCCTACAGCCAACTGTTTCCTATACCGTGGGCTAGGCAGCACTGTCCCACCACCGCTGTCCCCTGTGGAGCCTGCATCCACCACATTAACCCAGTGCTCAGTGATGGACATGTAACAGCCCTGGCCATGGACCATGCATCTGTTGTGAGCTGCACCTTTCCACTCACTGATTGCTTGAGTGCATGGACAATGCGGTCTTTCACATGCAGGTGGAGGGCTGGGATGGCTTTTCGAGAAAAGAAGTGCCGACTGGTAGGTCATAGCGTGGTACTGCATAGGCCATGAGCTCGCGGAAAGCTTCGCTTTCAACCAACCGGTAGGGCATCATCTCTAGCGAGATCAGTTTGGCAATGTGGGTGTTCAAACACAGTGTATGCGGATGAGAGGATGAGTACTTTCTAGTCCTACTCAGTCTCTGGTAGGGTGAGCTGGACTTGAGAGCTGCATATGGTGGAACTAGCGGTGGACATGGCGGACTGAGAGAGGGTTGGTGATGGTGATGGTGTTGGTGGTCTTTCTGATGGCCTAGATTCAGTCTTTCATAGCAATAACATTGTGATTCCCTGACTGCTTTGGCCTTGCGACGACACCTCAACATTTGCTGCTGGTGGTGTGCTAACCGGTGGGCTTACAGTGGGGGAAGCGATGTAGCGTTGCTGACTACCTTCATTTGCACATGTGGTACGTGAGGTTTGGTAGTCCGTCCACGCTTGCAAGTGCATGGTGGTTAAATGTCTAAGCATGCAACTGGTATTCAAATCTCTCAGATTTTTCCCTCGGCTAAAGGTCTTTGCGCACTTTTTACAGATAACCTTTGCCTGATCATTAGGATTTTGTTCAAAAAAGTGCCACACTGCACTCTTCCTACTATGGAAGACATTTTGAGGCCTTGCACGCTGTGCTAATTTGACCATCTGGCCAAGCTGTCCTGCAACTCTTGGATTTTGTAAACCGTTTTTGGACTGCTGCGGGCCTGCCAGAAAACAGCTGTTGCGATGTCGATGCCTGCTGCAGATCCTCCTCCTCCTCTTCTGAGCTATTGGCAGCGGCACCCTCTTCCCCCAATGGATGCCAATCTGGGTCAACAACTGGGTCATCCATCACCTCCTCTTCAATTTCACGTGCACCTTCCTCTGTGTCACCATGTAAGGTGGTGTAGTATGGGGCACCTGAGTTTCATCAGGGTCAGATTCTGGCTCAGTACACTGCGAGGACAATGTAGTGCTCTGAGTGAATGTACCAGCAGAAAAATCTAGCAGTGGCTGTGCATCAGTGCACTCCATGTCAGATTCATCTTGGACTGGGGAATTCACGATTTGACTTGATAGCCCAGGCATGGTATGTGAAAAGAGCTCCATGGAGAAATCTGTAGTGTGGCTGGCCGCATCCTTCACTTTTGGTAGGGGTGAAGGACACAAGGAAAGGTGTTGTTCCTGACCAGGTGCCTCCACTGACGACTCAGTGCTTTTATTTTTTGAAACTTCAGAAGAGGAGGCGATAGAGCTGGAGGCTGTGTCAGCAATATAAGCCAAAACTTGCTCCTGAAGCTCCGGCTTTAAAAGTGGTTTACCTACTCCCAGAAAAGGGAGCCTTCGAGGCCTTGTGGAGCCAGACGATGACACAGGCTCAACACCTCCTGCCTTAGGTGCTATTGTGCTTTTGCCACTACCAGCAGATGCACCACCACCACCATCAGTACCAGCTGGCAACCCCCGCCCACTTCCATGGCCTCTTCCACCATACTTCCTCATTTTTGGAAAAATGTACCCAAAATACCACCAGCTATATGGTACTGTAAAACAAGGAACAAGGTGTATATAGTATTGGGGAGAATTGGAAGCTCCCTAGAGATTTTAGGAGGCTGAACTATTATCTCAGGCCCACTATAGATTGCACCTCAATTTAACAGGGTGAAATAGGCAGGTGTATGATCAGGTACAAGGTGTATATAGTATTGGGGAGAATTGGAAGCTCCCTAGAAATTTTAGGAGGCTGAACTATTATCTCAGGCCCACTATAGATTACACCTCAATTTAACAGGCTTTAAAAAGGCAGGTGTATGACCAGGTACAAGGTGTATATAGTATTGGGGAGAATTGGAAGCTCCCTAGAGATTTTAGGAGGCTGACAATGATGCTCTCAGTCCAAGTATGGAAGCAGGCAGCCTAATAAGCAGGACTGCTGCACACAAAAGTATGGAAAAATGAACGCTTGGTAACTGTGCAGAAAAGAGGAAGAAAAGTATTTTTGCTTTTAAAAAAGCAGTTTGCACAGCAGTGTGCAAACAGCAATGCAGCTATCAGGGAGCCTTATAAGGCAGCCTAATAACCAACAGAGCTGATGCACAAAAATATAGCCTCCCCTGTCACTGCACGCAAACTGTTGTGTTGTACAGTGGAAATCGCTACCAGCAGAAGCAGTTTTTTTGTTCTTCTTTCCTGCCTAACGCTCTCCCTTATTCAGAATCAGCAGCTGCAACCTCTCCCTAAAGCTAAGATCTGAAGAAGTAAGATGGCGGTCGGCGTGCACGCCCTTTTATAGACCCTGTGACGCCACACAAAGCAAGCCAATCACTTGCATGCCCTTCTCAAAGATGGTGGTGATCGATGCCCATGTCATCGCGTTGCCCACAGTGTGCGTCCTCCATCATTGGCTGAAAAAGGGCGCTGGAAGCATCATTTGAAACGTGACTTTGACGCTCTTGTCGCCGACCCCATGGCCGACCTCATGCTATGGTCGGGTTTCGTTTCATGAAACCCGACTTCAGAGAAAGTCGGCGACTTATGAATTTGACCGACCCGTTTCGCTCAACTCTAATCAGAAGTGCTGTAAGAGCGAGTGATGATGGAGACGATCTTCTGACAGCTAAGTGTGTAAGTGGTGTAAGGAGAGTGATCTGCCCTAGGGGCTATGTTATTGTTAACGCAGGAAGAAGCCACCCATCATCATCACAAGGGATTCACAATTATAAAGATTGAACTACTGTCCTTGTTGTTCCACTGCCACTTCCCAATGAGTAGGCACAGACATAGTATCTCCAAAAATTATCCCAAGAGGCTGTATCATAGTTGATGAAGGAAGCAAAGCAGGTCTGAAGGGCCAAACAATTATGATGAAGCAACTAGGACTACTTCCATAGTAGTTGCAGTGTCCAGGCATAGCCATAGTGTTTCCAAAAATTAGCCCAAGGGGTTGTATCATAGTTGATGAAGGAAGCAAGGCAGGTCTGAAGGGCCAAACAATTATGACGAAGCTAGGAATACTAGCATAGAGGTTGCAGTGCCCAGTGTCCAGGCATAGCCATAGTGTCTCCAAAAATAAGACCAAGGGGCTGTATCATAGTTGATGAAGGAAGCAAGGCAGGTCTGAAGAGCCAAATAATTATGACGAAACTAGGACTACTAGCATAGAGGTTGAAGTGCCCAGTGTCCAGGCATAGCCATAGTGTCTTCGAAAATTTGCCCAAGGGGCATGATACCATGGTTGATGAAGGAAGAAGGGTCTCACTCTCATCACAAGTGCCTCCGATGGGAAATATTAATTAACGTAACATTGTTTTTAGCTAATTGTTATTGACCATGAGGTACATGTGGCAGAAGCCGGATTTGAAAACATGTGTAAGAAGGAGAAAACGGGCTTGTGTGGGAAGGGATGGACGTGATCACCAATTTAAAAAAAAAAAAAAACGTTTTGGGTGACTTTAGGTTGGGATACTGACATCTGGAGGGCTTAAATACTGTTGCGAAATCCAGCCCTTGTTAAATTTTATCAGAGTCAGCCTGTCTGCATTCTCTGTAGTCAACATTGTGCATGTATCTGTGATGATTGCCCCAGCAGCACTGAAAACACGCTCTGACATCGCACTAGCAGCAGGGCAGGCCAGCACCTCCAAGGCATATAAGGAGAGGTCTGGCCAACTATGCAGCTTGGATACCCAGTAATTAAACAGAACAGAAGTGTCAGGAAGGACGCAGGTAAGGTCACCTAGATAGTCGATGACCATCTTGTTCAACTTTTCCCTCCTTGACATTGATACTGTTCCAGCTAGTCCTTGTTGATGAGTCGGTTTATTGAAGATGGTCCAGTTTGTGGACATTTTAGCACCACCTCTTTTGGAACTGCTCGGCATGTCTCTCCCCATTAATGCATGCTGTTGCACAGAGCTGGTACCTCTGCTAGCAGTGGTGTCTGAGGGTGCTGTTGCCATCAAATGATCGACAACGGCATTCTTGAAGGATTCCATTGTGAAACCCCTTGGTGACTGCAACAGTAGCGAAGGAAATTTTTCCTTATACCGTGGGTCTAGAAAGGTGGCCAACCAGTATAGGTTGCTATTGAAAATGTGGATTACGCGAGGGCCTTAGCACAGACAGTCAGATATGAAGTGTGCCATGTGTGCCAAGCTGCAAAGAGGCAAATGTTCTGTGACCCCTGAAGGAGGAGCAATACCCATCCTCTTCTCACACTGACTCTCCTCCACCTCCTCCTCTCCAGCCCACCCATGCTGGGGTTGGGATTCCACTCTGTAGCATGAGGTGTCCCCTCGGTATTACTGAAAAGGAAGTCCTCTTCCTTCTCATTTTCATCATCATCTTCATCAACCAATGTTACCTGATGATATTGGCTGGGCTGGGTAGGATCACCCATTGTGAAATCTTGCTCCATACCCAGCTGCTGGGCACACAAAGATTCCATTTTTTGATTCTGCAGTAATTTTTTCAGCAGACATAGCATAGAGATGGTTACACAGATAATAGCCTGATCACAAGCTTGGTGCAGTACTCAATGTTATCAAGCACCTCACAAATATCAGCGATCCACACCCACTCGACAGTTGTTATGGTTGTGATGTGTCTTGGCTGAGTCTTAGTGTGACGGGCATGTTTAAACTGGTATTCAGCAAGTGCCCTCTGCTGCTCACTTACCCTTGCCAACATATGATATGTTGAGTTCCACCGTGTTTGCAGGTCGCAAATGAGTCTGTGGTTTGGCACATTAAATTGCTTTTTAAGCGCTGCAAGAATGGCAACAACAGTTGAGGAATGGCGGAAATGGGCGCAAATACGGCGCACCTTCTCAAGTAGGTATGGCAAGTCAGGGTATGTTTTTATAAATTTCTGCACCACTAGGTTCAGCACTTGAGCCATGCATGGAATGTGTACCAGCTTCCCGAGCTTTAAAGCCGCCACCAGGTTACGCCCACTGTCGCAGACAACCAGACCTGGTTGGAGTTGCAGTGGGGAGAGCCACTTATCAGTCTGTTTTAGTCCTTGCCACAGCTCTGCTGCAGTGTGTGGTGTTTCACCTAAGCAGATCAGCTTCAGCAGAGCGTTTTGCCGCTTTATCGATGCGCTGCTGCACAGCTCCCAACTTGGGTGTGATGTGGAGGGTAATTCAGCATAGGATGATGAGGCGGAGGAGGAGGAACAGGGGAGACTCGACATATATGATGAGGCGGAAACCCTGATTGAGGTTGGGCCCGCTATTCGTGGCGTCGGTAGGATATGTGTTGATAGTCCAGTTTGAGACTTTGTCCCACCCTTCACCAGGTTGAGTCAGTGTGCCGTGACAGAGATGTATCATCCCTGGCCACAAGTACTTGTCCACATGTCTGTTGTAAGATGGACCTTCCTGGTTATGGCATTGGTGAGAGCACGCTTTAGATTGTTTAAGATGTGCTGGTGTAACGCGGGGACGGCACACCAGGAAAAATAGTGCCGCTGCATCGTGGGGCAGCCACAGCCAAAAGATTATGGAAAGACTGTGTCCCCACGAGCCTAAACGGCAACATCTCCATGGCTAGCAACTTGGCAATGTGTGCGTTCAGTATTTGTGCTTGTGGGTGCGTGGCTTGGTATTTACGCCTCCTTTCATACATCTGGGGCACGGACAATTGGACGCTTTCCTGGGACAAACAAGTGGATGAGCTTGTTGTGTCCTGTGTGACACAGCTTGTGAGCAAGAGGTATGATGATCACCTGCTTCCTGCCCAGCAGATTGGAAATGATGTATCACAGGCGACATGGCAGTGGTTTGACCCGCAGTCGCAGACACCGATTTGGTACCCTGTTGTTCAGCCCACCGACTAGGGTGCTTGGCTGCCATGTGTTTCCGCATACTGGTGGTGCTTTGGTTGCCTTTGCCCTGGCCTCTGCTCATCTTCGCATTGCAGATGCTACAGATGACAACATTTGGTTCAGAAGGACTATCGGAAAAATTTTTCCAGACAGCAGCTGAACGCACCCTTGCCTTGACTTGGGGCACAGAGGAATTGCTTTTGGCAACAGTTGACACACTTCGCACTCTGCTCAAACCAGTAGCCCTTGATGCCTTTGTTGGTGCTACGTATCCACCTTCTTCCTCTGTGCTGCTGTGCTGGCTATGCGTGCCAACAGTCCAGGTCGGATCGGTGGTCTCATCATCGACCACCTCGTCGTCCATGTCATCCTTCTTCTGTGTTGATATTGGTGACTGGCCAGATGGCAACTGTGTGTCATCACCATCAGCCTCCATCTCTTCACCCAGTATATCACATGGATGAAAGTGGCCTTCTTCTGGCGGTGGGGTTTCAAATATTTGGCCATCATCAACAGACGATACCCCCCTCAAGTTCCTCTTCAATGTTGCGCAGTGAGAGGCCAGAGGCAACGAAAGGAAATGGATCAAACAGATCCTCGGAGTGACCAAGGTTGGGGTCAAATGTTTCCTGTGACTCCTGACCGGGTGATGAAGTAGGAACAGGTTGAGAATAGGATGACCCAGCGTTCTCTGTATGGACAGTATGATAGGGAGAGAGTTAAATTAACCCTTCACGGTTGAGCCAGTGATGTCCAAATTATTCCACAGAGTGTTGCTAGCAACTCAAAAGACCAAACGGACATGTGTCTCTGTATGGGACGATCCAAAGAGATCGGTAACCCGTTTATTGTAGTCACTTCTCTTATAATATTTTGCTTAATTATGCAAAGTTCTCAACCACCAATAACATCATTTCACTTTATAAGCCAATAATATTGCAAGGAAACCGGAACTGCATATATGTCCGTACCTAGATAGCGTAGAAAGTAGTATAATGGCATATTTAGAGCAATACCCCCCCCCGAGCCCCTTATCTTTTCTCCTGATGAGAACAGTCTGGTTTCATGACAGCCCATGCCAATTACAAAAATTTATCTTACAGCAACAAAAATAAAGAAACGAAACCTTCAAAGAAATGGAGAAGTGAAACTTCAGCTCTGATTTTAGTTTTAACCCTTCACAAGTAGACCGTTTTGTCATGGATGACTGGGTGCTGCTAGAACATTTTGTTGAGGCCTTATCAGCCATCCAAGACAGTATCTGCTCTTATCCTTCTGGCTTTCAGACCAGTTTATGTTCCAGACTGGGACATTTCACCAGGAACCTAGCTGCATCAACCTTCTTCGGTCTCCCAGACTCTGTGCCTTGTTGGGCACCAATGACAACCCCACGTCCACAACCCTGTCCCTTCACAACAGCCTTTTTAGGATTTTTGGATTTTTCTGCCATAGTTGAAGATGTTCAGATGCAGATATTGGGGAACAAGGAGCAGTTAGTGCTTTGTGGAAGGTAGCATTACAGCCTAGTACTGCTCTGTGTTTTACAAACAGCACCGCGGCAGCACAAAAATGTTGCCCTGAGGTTTAAGGTGAGATTACGCACCCCAGTCACCACACAAAACAGCAGTGCTGGCTGCATGTCAGTTGTGCAGTACCGTGCATGCGTCCTATTTGCTGTGAACACAGCACCGCAACAGCACGAAAAAATTGCCTTGAGGTTTAAGGCGAGATTACGCACCCCAGTCACCACACAAGACAGTGGTGCTGGCTGCATGTCAGTTATGCAGTACCGTGCATGCGTCCTATTCGCTGTGAACACAGCACTGCAACAGCACAAAAAAACTGCCCTGCAGGGGTAAATGAGACCCCAAAAATAGCTGGGAAAACTGTCAGTACTCAGTCCCTGACCTTATACTTTCAGCTCTGAAAAGAGCTTTTGGGTTTTACAGAGGATTTTTGTATGATTTGCGCAAAGAAACACAACTCTCCCTAGCAGCTGCTCACACTCTCCCTATAATAGCTGTGTTCTGCATGCAATGTGCAGAAAATGGCGGCGGCAGGGCTTAGATAGTGCAAGGCTATGATGACTCATAGCGTATGACGCTGGGCAGCCAGCCAATCATATTAATGCCACCCACAACCAAGAAGGCTGCGGCATTACTGTGATTGGCAAATGCTGGGCGGGAGATCCGAGTAGTGCGAGGCGAGTAGAGAAATACTCGCTATATTCTGAGTACCACGAGTACTTCACTACTCGCCGAGTACCGAATACCCACCATTATGCTCGCTCATCCCTAACCATAGATACATTTGGAGGAAAAAGGTAGGAAATGAAAAAAAGGAAATGGCTTTTCCAAATGGACAATGACCCAAAGCATACTGCCAAAATAGTAACAAAGTGACTTAAGGATAACAAAGTCAATGTTTTGGAGTGGGCATCACAAAGCCCTGATCTCAATCCTATTGAAAATGTATGGGCACAGCTGAAAAGGCAGGTGCATGCAAGGCGACCTAAAAACCTGGATCAGTTACAACAGTTTTGTCAGGAGGAATGGGCCCAAATTCTGACCAACTATTGTGAGAAGTTTGTGGAAGGATATCCCAAACGTTTGACCCAAAGTCATTCAGTTTAAGGGCAATGGTACCAAATACTAAAGAAATGTATGTAAACTTTTGACTTTGCAGTAAGTAATAAAAATGCCTTAAAACATTTTCTCTCTCATTATTCTTACATTTGGCAAATATTAGTAATTATGGTAATCCTAACTGACCTAAAATGGGAAAGATTTAGGCTATGTGCCCACGTTGCGTTTAAATCCGGACACTGAAAACCGGACTCCTTCCCAGAAATTGCACATTTTTTTCTGCGCGATTTTACCGCGATTATGTTTGCGATTTTGCCGCGATTTTCGCGTGCGATATTCAAGCACTTTCCAAGCGATTTGAAGCATCGCTTGGAAAGTGATTGACAGGTTGGTCACACTCGTTAAACATAGTGTTTGACAAGTGTGACCAGGTTTTTACTATTGAGGCCGCCTATGCGGCATCAATAGTAAAAGAAAGAATGTAAAAAATAATTAAAAAATAAAAAATATTTACCTTCCGACGTCCTGCGCAGTCTCAGCGACGCTCCTGTTCCCAGCGATGCCTTTCGAGACCTGTGATGACTCTGGTCTCGCGTTGCTATAGTGATCTCATGATACCGCTAGAGTCACGCGAGACTACGTCATTACAGGACCGTGCTGCAAGGCATTACTGAGAACGCTGTGTCCCGGGAAGGCAGCACGGGACGTCGGAAGGTAAATATACCCCGATTTTTTATTTTTTTATTCTTTTTCTTACAGGGGTATGGTACCCAGGGCCTGGAGAACAGTCTCCTCTCCTCCACACCGTGGGTACCAACCGCAAATGAGACGCTTAACTTCGCGCATGGTGGGCATAGCCACATGCGGGAAGTAAGCAATTCTCATGCATTCCTATGGGTGCGGAATCGCGGCAATTCTTTGCGATTCCGCACAAAAGAATGACCATGCTGCGATTTTTTCCGCAATGCGATTCTGCCGCGGAAAAAAGCGCAGCATTAGCACAGCATGTGCGGAATGCCATAGGAATGCATGTGGTGCCGAAAATCGCGGCAAAAACGCTTAAAAATCACATCGTGGGCACACAGCCTAATTCTGATTTCATGTGAGATATTGAGAAAAACATGTATATGTGTCTTTCTATATAATGTATGTAAACTTCTAGTTTCAACTATATCCTGCTGGTACAACCTAAAAACAACAGTCCTTTAGTCCTTTTCAAGACTAAATATTTTCCTTTCTGTAGTAAAACCACTGTTACCTGCAAAAGAAAGAAAATGTGGATGATAACAGAATGGTCATTTTCAACCTCTGCTGTACCAAGATCAGCAGGTGTTAAGCATCAAGTTCCTGGCACTGCACAGGGGGGAATCTCAAGCCATGTCCTCTGCGGTCTCCCATTATTTTTCAACCACAGAGGTTTTTGCTCAGCAGAGATGTGAGTACCAGCGTCTTGCTCAGGCTAATGATATGCATTTGGTTGTTGCTGCTGCTGCCCCAGGTTTAGCTGTAGTATTCAGCATTAGTCAGCGACGAGCAGACGTTCCTGGGACTAAGTCCCGCTTTTCTCCATCTGAGCATGCCCATGACATGACCGCTCATCGGTGATCAGAGGTCACATGCTCAGGTCCTCACACAGCTTGGATTGGGCCATCAGCAAGGTCCTGGAAGGCTGCGGTTATAAACGGATCGCACGGCCATGAGCTATTACACAGGTCAACGAAAAAAAATTTTTTTTCTGGTGTCCAAAATATTTTAATGAATTTGGGGTATTTTTGGGGTGCTGATTCTGAATATGTCATCAGTTTTGCCAGATTGGCTCAAGTTTTTGAGATTTTTGGTATCTTATTTATAGCACTTGTTGGTAAATGCGACGCATCATCTCATTAATTTCTTTGGATTAGTACTTGAACTGAGCAGTTCTCAATATAGTTTTGTGTTAATTAGTGTTCTAAAAGTTTGTTCATAGCTTGATTTTTGCACTAACTTTATGTTGTTGTCTGTTTTCCAGTGAAAAGCATGAACTCATCATGAAGAAGTTGTCTTAACGATCCAGACTCATTCTGTTACATTTGTGGTGAATATACACTGCCAAAACATAGAAGAAACATAACACACTTCGTAAAAAAAGTGTATTTTGCCTATTTTGGGGTTATGCTTGGGGACCAAGACAAGTTTTGGGCACCACACATAGTGTGCAAAGCATGTATCGAATTATTACGAAAATGGAGCAAAGGACAAAGAAAAAGCTTCAAATTTGGTGTTCCAATGGTGTGGAGAGAGCCAAAAAATCATCATGATGACTGTTATTTCTGTGCAGTGCAAGTGCAAGGATTCAATAAGCATAAGAAACGAAAATGGGAGTAACATGGAATCTGCAAGAAGGCCTGTCCCTCATTGTGAAGATGTGCCTGTACCTGTGTTTACCATAAATAACAGTCATCATGATGATTTTTTGGCTCTCTCCACACCATTGGAACACCAAATTTGAAGCTTTTTCTTTGTCCTTTGCTCCATTTTCGTAATAATTCGATACATGCTTTGCACACTATGTGTGGTGCCCAAAACTTGTCTTGGTCCCCAAGCATAACCCCAAAATAGGCAAAATACACTTTTTTTACGAAGTCTGTTATGTTTCTTCTATGTTTTGGCAGTGTGTATTCACCACAAATGTAACAGAATGAGTCTGGATCGTTAAGACAACTTCTTCTTGATGAGTTCATGCTTTTCACTGGAAAACAGACAACAACATAAAGTTAGTGCAAAAATCAAGCTATGAACAAACTTTTAGAACACTAATTAACACAAAACTATATTGAGAACTGCTCAGTTCAAGTACTAATCCAAAGAAATTAATGAGATGATGCGTCGCATTTACCAACAAGTGCTATAAATAAGATACCAAAAATCTCAAAAACTTGAGCCAATCTGGCAAAACTGATGACATATTCAGAATCAGCACCCCAAAAATACCCTAAATTCGATGAAATATCTTTGGCACCAAAAATGCTGTTGACCAGTGTTATAGACCATGTGGAGTGAGTGTTGTATGTGTAAGGTTCAGCAGGATGCAGTGACGAGGCTGAGTGTGGTTTGTGGAATAAATTTTTATAAACTGTAGCCGCTGGGGCTATATCGAGCAAACCAAAAGTGTTAACAACAAACTAGTCCACGCAGGGACTCAACAATCCTAACAACACTTCCTTATTGTAATGCGATTAACCCGGTTTGCCCGGGTGCTATAGGCCACGTATGACTAAACTACAGGTCCTTATCTCCTATATTAAACTTATCCTTCCAGGGGGGACTGTTTGGGATCACAAGTGTGACCACATAGAGGTCGCGGATGCGGCTGCCTTGACGCCTCGATATTCCGGGACGAACTGGGCTCGACAGGCCCTGAAGAGACGATACCAGTGGGGCGCAACAGGCCCTGAAGAAACAATGCCGATGGGGCGCAACAGGCCCTGAAGAGGCGATGCCAGTGGGGTGCAACAGGCCCTGAAGAAACGATGCTGGTGGGGTGCAACAGGCCCTGAAGAAACGATGCTGGTGGGGCACAACAGGCCCTGAAGAGGCGATGCCAGTGGGGCGCAACAAGCCCTGAAGAAATGATGCCGGTAGGGCGCAACAGGCGTCTCCTTGCGGCTCTTGTCCCACCGTGGAGTTATGACGCAGTCTCTAAATATAACCATTCACCGACCTCTGCTTAGGCCTCTTAGCAAACCGGACGGGGGCCTCTCCTGCCGCCTGTAGCGAGGTGGCGCCTCCTGGGCCCGGTGATGACAGGGCTGCAGCTGAGGGAGAAGGCAGGGGGGCAGTGTCCTGATCGCTGTAAAGGAATCGTTTGTCATCGCAGCAGTCAGTCAAAGTCGTGGACTTGTCACAACAGGGTGGGAAACAGCGGGGGTGGCTGTATGCGACCGTATGAGGGGAGCGGCCGCCAGTGTCCGGCTCTCAAGTCTCACGTGTCGGTGAGTCCGCAGCTTTCCTTTCACAGGGCCCGGTCGGTCTCTCCACAACACACCGCCCGCTCCCTCGGTTCTCTCTATCTCACCCGGCTCCCTGTCTGTTGTCCGGCTCTCTGTCAACTGCCACTTCAGCATGCCCCCTGCTCCCTTCAAACTTGCCCCGCCCCCTGTTTCCCTGACAACTCCAGTCAAGTCTTTCCTTTTACTGTCCTCCCAGTATTGTTCCCTCCGGAACCCTGATGGCGGTCCCCTGAGTACCTGCTCATTCACTGTCTGGGAGTCCTCCTCCCCACACTCCCCCACCCTGTAAGCTCGCCAGTCCTCGGGCGAGGGCCTTAGTCTATTGAGCTCGGTCTGTAGGGGTTTCAATGTTCGTTGCCATATGAATTGATCTTGCTCATATCGTTCGGGGGGTTTGCCGGATGTTGATCGCTCGGAGCGTCTAAGTTAAACTGGGGTAGAGTCATCTGGGGTGGTGGACATCGGTGGGCTGGTTGGTGTGGGCAGGCTAATTGTGTCAGATGATTCATTACTGCGTGGAGGGCCTCCGGGTCCTGGGAGACAATCTTCGTCGTCTGGGTCCCAACATACGGAAGACGGTTCGGATGTCGACGGGGTAGGCTCCGGTTGCTTCGGGTTGGAGGAAGTACATGGGCGTAACATATTACGATGCACAACACGAGTGGGCAGTGTTTCATCCTTCTCAGGTCGTATTTCGTACACCGGTCCGTCTGGATGGATACGGCGTAAGACCCGATAATGACTTTCTTCCCAACGCGGCTCCAGTTTGCTTTGGGGGCGCTGATCTAGCACAAGCACCCGGTCCCCGCTTTGGAGGTGAGGAGGTGGGGTTGTATTTTTCCCTGGGTGCTCCCAGTCTCGAAGCTTGGTGTGTACAATTTGGTGAAGCGTTTGCAGCCGATGATGTTGATTTCGGACCCAAGACGACACTCCAGTCCAGGGCTGAGGTTCTTCGGGGTCTAACTCCACCTCCGTGATCCCTTTACCTTCTCGCCCAAACAACAGGGAATAGGGGGTAAAGCCAGTCACTCGATGTACCCTATTGTTATAGACCCAAACTAATTTGGAAACATATTCGGGCCAACGGGCCTTTTTGTCATTCTTCAGAGTGCGCAACATCTGAATCAATATCCGATTAAATCGTTCACAAGCCCCATTCCCTTGCGGGTGATACGGTGTGGTCTGGGATTTGTCAGTTCCATAGAGGTGATGTAGTTCTTCCATGACTTTTCCCAAAAAACATGCTCCCTGATCAGAATGTATTCGTTGAGGACAGTCGTATATTTGTATAAAGTTTCTACAAATTGCGGAGGCAGCCGACTCCGCGGTCTGGTCTCGAGTAGGGGTGACCACAGCGAACTTAGTGAAATGATCTACCATAACAAGACAGTGTTTGTATCCCTGAAATGCGGGCCCAATGGTCAAATAATCCACCGTCAGGAGCTCAAGAGGCGCTGAGGTCACAATAGTCTATGTTGCGGCTCGCTGAGCGGGTGGTTTGGCTAATTCACACAACCGGCAGGTCCGGCAAATTTCGTCCACAACAGCCGGCAAGCACGGGTGGTAAGCTTTTTGTTGCAGCCATTGCAAAGTTTTTTTTGTTCCGAAATGGGCCCCTTTTTCGTGAGCCTCCCAAGCCAATACGTGAAGTTGGGCTCCTGGCGTAACCACCTGCCAAACCGTCATCGAGGTTGCTTGTGATGTTATTTTACGATACAATAATCCCTTTCGGATAACCAACCTCTTCCATTGTGGCAGCATAAGCAACAGGTCTTGAGGCAAATTTTGCCATTGAGAGTCAGAGGGTAGTTGCCCAGCGGTGACCCATGTCCTGAGAAGGCCAACCTCTTCGTCTTCTTGTTGCTGCTGTATCCACTTATCATGAGATTGTTCCAGTATGCCCCTTGGGGTCTCAGATAAAGATATCTTTTTATTGCCAGTTGTGAGCATGGTAGCAGTGAGAGCGAACGGGATTTCCTCCTCTTCCAATTCTTCGTCTTGATTCTGCCCTGGAGTTGTATGTCGAATCCTGGAGAGGGCGTCTGCATGGACATTCTCGGCCCCTCTTTTGTAGATAATCTTATAGTTGTACTTCGCCATCCGGGCCACCCATCATTGTTCCAGAGCCCCCAATTTGGCATTTTCCAGATAAGCCAGTGGGTTGTTGTCAGTTCGCACTACCACCTCGGAGCCCACTAGGTACTCTGCGAATCTCTCCGTCATAGCTCACACCACTGCGAGGATCTCGAGCTTAAAAGAGCTGTAATTGTCAGGATTACGCTCGGAATCATGGAGTGAACGACTTCCATATGCGATCACCCTTTCCCGGCCATCCTGAACCTGTGACAACACAGCCCCCAGCCCGTGAAGACTCCCGTCAGTGTGTAAGATGAACAGTTGAGAGAAATCCGCATAAGCCAAAACTGGGGCATCCGAGAGTGCAGTCTTGAGGTCTCGGAAGGCCCCTTCCTGAGGGTGTTGCCACTGGATTTTTCGCCCATTGGCCCCAGCGGGAGCCCCCTTCAGTAGGTCGTGCAGGGCTCGAGCTCAACGTGCAAAATTCTTTATGAAGCGACGGTAATATCCAGCTAACTCTTGAAAAGCCCGCACATCTTTCACCGTCTCGGGGGTAGGCCATTCCTGGATAGCAGCCACCTTATCCCGGGATGGCCTCACTCCCTCTGCCGAAACGACATGACCCAGATACTCAATCTGAGAGTGAAATAGGTGGCATTACTGAGGCTTCACCTTCAACCCGTACTTTTGCAACCGGCTGAGTACCTGTCCCAACCGCTTCAGGTGGTCCTCGAAGGTGGCGGCATAGACAATGATGTCGTCCAGGTAGATCAACGTGGCCTCAAAATTGAGATCTCCCAGACATCGCTCCATCAATCGCTGAAAGGTCCCGGGGGCGTTGGCCAGCCCAAACGGCATCCGATTGAACTCAAACAGTCCCATGGGCAATATGAACACCGTCTTGGCCCTATCTTCTTCTGACATGGGCACCTGCCAGTACCCACTGGCCAAGTCCAGGGTCGAAAAGTATGTTGCCTTCCCCAAGGCGGACAGGGATTCTTCTATGCGGGGCAGCGGGTATGAGTCCTTAATAGTGCAAGCATTCAGTTTACGATAATCCACACAGAATCGTAGTGTACCATCTTTCTTCCGGACCAATACGATTGGGGCCGCCCAGGGGCTTTGACTTTCCCATATCACCCCTTTTTGCAGCATTTGGGCTAGCAAAGTTTTCACCTCTTGATAGAGTTGTGGTGGAATCTGTCGATATCGTTCCCGGATAGGGGCCGCTCCTGCTGTGGGGATTTCATGAGTGGTACACCCAAAATCGTCCTCATGACTAGCAAATACCTCTGATGATTCTGTCACACTAGGGTGCGACCCGTCTTAATTGTCTGTGGCCGAATTGTAGCTTTGGCACAAGGTATACGTATACTTGAGAAAAGAATACACAAGACAAGGGGTATCAGTATAATTCTTCTCTGTCTTTAATCCAAAGTGTACAGCTTTTATAACAGAAATTGTGCTACCTCATCAGTTACATCATAGATATGTTTCCAAGTTACTATTTGCTTTTCCCATATCGCTACACAATCATTATGTACATTTCTAAGTTACCGTTTACCGCTCCCATATCGCTAAACAATACTTATGTACACAAGTATTGTTTTCTAGCTTGGCTCACCCTAGTCCACCCAGCTTATTCAATATTTGATGAAGCTTAGGTGAGTGATACCATACAGAAACAATTCTAAGAAAATATAAGAAAATCAGAAGTATCTTAAAGCAACATGATCCCAATATCCAGCAAAGCGTCCATATAGTGATACAGTTTTGATTCTTGTATATATTCATGTGCCATATATTCTCCCCTTAACAGTCCCTCCTTTGGAGATATGCAAAATCAAAATCCTAATCTCGTCGAACCTATCGATCTGTCCTCCCGGCCTGCCTATCTCAACAATGCTGGAACCTAACTAACTAATCTTCACCGTATATACGAGACGACCCATCTCTAGTAGATGGACCCCCTCCTAACGGACTTTGCACAGGAGGAAGTCAGATCCTGGACTTTCCCTCGTTGGCTTGCTTCAGACAGGCATATTCCGGAGGTGGTGATTGCATGTTTTCATACAGGGAATCTCCGAAATCGGCATGCATGGTCATCACTGTGGTTTCCATAGTTTTCATCATCATTTTCTTAAGACATGGAGCTAAGCAGCATAGAATTAAGGCTACAATAATTAACACACATAAAATGGTTATTCCAAACTTTGTGAGTGCTTTTTGCCAGCCATCCCACCACCCAAACCAGGTATCCCATTTGTCATCGGTTCCAGAGTTTCGAGCTAACTCTTCTGATAGGTCAGTAAGGCCTTTAAGTGCTTTGGATATACTTCCAGATGGGGCGGTATTGTTCGGTATATAAGTGCAGCAACTGGAACCTATCATTTTGCAGACTCCGCCTTTTTCTGCTAGGATCATGTCTAAGGCCATCCTGTTCTGGAAGGCCATGATGGATGTGGGGCCTAATTGCTCACTGAGTCCCCGTATAGCATCTCTAGTAAAATTAACAAACCTCTGCTGATTATAGTATAAGTAATTTATCCATTTTACATTCTTATTTACCCCAATCATGGGAATAATTGACTCAAAACCAGCTGCTATCTCATTTCTGGCTTTAAACTCATTAGGCACCCCTTGTGGAAGCCCAATAGAATCTATGTAAATATGGGGGTCAAAAGAACCTTGGAGTTCCTTCTTTCCTTGGAGTTCCCTTTTTACCCTTTTTGGCAAACGCTTTTCTTGGAGTACTTGATCCCAGCCGGGTAAATCAAATATATGGAAGGGCATAAGGGCTTTTACTATGGCACACTGTCCTTTCCATGGAACAGTGAGTCTTGGCCTGATCTTCATGTCCCCACATAACCAATATACATCGGGCAATTGGTAAATTTGGCCTATTAACAAGGAGTCGTTATATAGGCTACCTTCCTGTACCTGAATGACTTGATCATTACAGTAACCAGATGGTAGGTTGTTCACTTGTCTACCAGGGGCATCTCGTTGGAAGCAGGTGTAGTTACCTGTGTAGGGGGTGATCCCATGACCAGTTGGTTCGGTATTTTGGTGAGGTGGGTATAGATGGGCTATGGATTGGCATTTCTGTGAATCACCTGGTTGATTATCCATGTATAGAGATAGGGTACACAGGAATCCCTTCTCATCTACCCAGGGGTTAATTGGGAAAGGTACGGTGCCTAAATGGGGTCTGGCGGTGGTGCAAGCTATGCATGAGGAGCGGTTTGCACTAGTGGCAGTATATCTCACCCACTCGAGCCAGATGTTGGAGTCAGAAAACCCTGTTTCTATGGCAAGTTCTTCCTCATATGTCAAATCTACTAGGAACTTAGCTCCTGGTACTGGTTCATCTATCTCTTCAATTGATGGTCTGGATTCAAGGTTTCTTAATCGGAATTTACCCATGTTGTCACCCTTCCCGGCTCTACCGGCTTTTGTACTTGAGCCTAATACGTACAACCCTTGGTCATTTTCTGAGGGGTTGTCAATAGTAAGGTAGAGAACTATGCATCCCTCCCTGGGGCAGTGGGTGGCAGGGATGGGTAAGCCTGGAACGGCTCTCTGGCCTTTGAAAGGGGCTTTAGTCAGAGTCATGCGGGATAATAGGCTGGCTCCCCATTTGTCCCTTCGCTCTAAGGCTGGGATTGGTCGATAACCCCAATCATGTTCACCGGTGTTCCATCCAACAAGAGCCCAATCCTCACAGTTTGACCCTTCCCCCCTTTCAGCTGTGGTGACACAGATGAATTGGGTACCTAACCAAATATCAAACTGTCCCATGGGGCCTGGGCAGTCTACTATAAGGCAATAGTCAAATTGATATGCTACCCTGGGGGTGGAAACATTATACCAGAAAGTCATCATACCATCCTCATGAGTGATTGTCCCCTGGAGACTGACTACTGGGTGAACAAAGTAAAGGATAAATATTAGGCAGATGAAGGGTGGTGGTCGCCACTGGCCTCTGGATCTGGGACCTTCTTGCAGTGTGAAGCGTGGATCCATGTGGGCTTGCCCTCGAGCTTGACAGCCGTGGTAGTAGTCAGCAGGACTTGGTATGGGCCGTCGTATCTGGGTTCCAGGGTACATCTGTTGAACCTCTTAGTGAGGACCCAATCACCAGGCTGGATCTTATGGGTTCCTTCTAGGTCCTGTGGATCTGGGATGGATGAAAAAACTCGAGAATGTATTTTAGTTAAGTGCTTAGTTAGTTCAATTACAAACTTAGTCAAAGTGTCATACTGCAGAGACAACTGTTGTGGGAAATACAGTCCTAGCCTTGGAGCACTACCAAACAGGATCTCGTATGGACTAAGCTTGGTGGGACCAGCAGATGTATGTCTGATGCTGAACAATGCGAGGGGAAGACTCTCATGCCATGGTCTTCCTGTCTCCTGTGCAGCTTTGAGCATTTTACACTTTAATGTACCATACAACCTCTCAACCTTGCCACTGCTTTGTGGGTGATATGGAGTATGTAGGGCCAACTCGGTCCCGAGGGCCTCCCATATCTCTTTTGTGAGATTGGCTGTGAATGCGGGTCCTTGATCACTTTCTATAGTCTCTGGGAGCCCATACCTGCACACTATCTCTGAGAGAAGTTTCCTAGCAGTGGTTTTTGCTGATTGGTTCTTGACAGGGAAGGCTTCTGGCCACCCTGAGAATATGTCTATTGCTACTAAGGCATACTCGAAACCCCCTGAGTGTGGCATTTGTATGTGATCTATCTGTATGCACTGGAAAGGGCACAGGGGTCTGGGTGTACATTTCTGGGGTGTTTTTTCGGTTTTTCCTGGATTACATCGGGTACAGACAAGTCACCCTTTTGTAATGTTGGTGGCTACTGTTGAGAAGCCTGGTGCGTGGTAATACTGGCGGACAAGGTTGTGCATCTTGACCTTGGACTGGTGAGTTGTGCCATGAGCCCATTTGGCCACCATAGGGTAGAGGACTCTTGGTAGGCAGGGCTTTCCTCTGTACATCATCAGATGTCTTGCATCTATTGTGGCTCCATCCAGGGTCCATTGGTCCTTCTCTTCCTTGGATGCTTGTTTCTGAAGTGTGGAGAGTGTCTTCTCCCAGGGCTCCTTCTGTTCCTCTGTTACTGAGTCCTTAAGAGAGAAAAGATGAACAGTTTCTGGGTCAAGTGGTAGTAAGGCAGCCTCTTTTGCTGTGACATCAGACAGTCTGTTGCCCACTGCTTCCTTTGAAGTTCCTCCAGTGTGTGCTTTTACCTTTACCACCGCAACTCTTTCTGGCATCAACAAGGACTCCATTAATTCTTGTATGGCTCTGTGGTGTCTGACAGGCGTTCCATTGGATGTGATGAAGTCTCTTGCTCTCCAGATTGGTCCATAGTCATGACAAACACCATGAGCGTAGCTTGAGTCAGTGTATATTGTGGCTGTGCGTTGAGCAGACATCCGGCATGCTTCTGTTAAAGCTCGCAGTTCCGCTTCCTGGGCAGAGGCGGATGGGGGTAATGGTTGTGCTAGTAGCACAGTATCTTCTGTAACTATTGCCATACCCGTGTGGAACCGGCCTTCTTGGTCTGCATACCGTGATCCATCCACAAAGAGCGTCAGGTCCGGGTTTTCCAAAGGAACATCCGTGACTGAATCAAACCCGGAGGTTTCCTGTCTCATCAGAGCGAGACAATCATGTTGGGCCATTTCAGAGTCGACTACCTCTTCCACTGATGTGTCAGAGATGTGGTCTTCGCTCTCTCCTCCTTCTGGCAGAGGTAGGAGAGTGGCTGGGTTAAGAACAGCACACCTGGAGATGGTAACGTTGTCTGGAAGCAGAAGGGAGCATTGGAGACGTAAGTGGCGGGCGGCAGACAGGTGCTTCGGCTGTGTCTGGGCCAGGATGGCAGTAATGTCATGAGGTGCCATGATCTTCAGCTGGTGACCCAGTATGACATCAGATGTCTTGTCCAGGAGTAGGTGGGTTGCAAACACAGCTCTCATGCAAGTTGGGGCTCCACGAGCCACTGGATCCAGTCGGGCAGAATAGTACCCAAGAGGGCGTTGTCTTCCTCCATGGAGCTGCGTCAGGACTCCAGTTGCATGTCCTTGTTTTTCCATGACAAACAGGCAAAATAGCTTGTTGTAGTCTGGTAGTCCTAGGGCCGGAGAGGATGTGATGGCAGTCTTTAGCGTGTGGAATCCATCGATGGCTTCTTTGGTCAGGTTGAAGGGGTCTACCTTGAGGCAGTCATACAGAGGTTGCATGTGCAGAGAGGCATCGAGGATCCAGGGACGGCAGTAGGAGACAAGGCCAAGAAAGGTCTGCAGTTGTGAGGGCTTGGTCGGCAGGTGTATATTTCGTACAGCCGCTTTCCTGTCCTCTGTCAGGTGTTTGGTTTGGTGGGAAATACAGTGTCCCAAAAATACCACTCTTTCCTTGCAGAACTGCAGTTTGTCCTTTGATGCTTTACATCCATTGTGTGCCAAGAACTGTAGTAAGGAGATGGACTCCGTCTGGGCTTCTGTCAGGGTGTCAGCACAGAGGAGGAGGTCATCTACATACTGTAAAAGAACAACAGTGGGATGTGTCATCTTCCAGGGGTCCAAGACAGTCATCATGGCTTGGGTAAACATAGAGGGGCTATTTTGCGCCCCTTGAGGCATCACAGTCCAGGCGTATTGCCGACCCTCATGTGTGAAAGCAAACAGATACTGACAGTCAGAATGTAGAGGCACACTGAAAAATGCATTTGCTAGGTCAATTACCGTGAACCACTTGGAGGTGGGTGGGATGGATGAAAGCAGTGTGTGTGGGTTAGGCACAATTGGTGTGTCCAGTACTGTGGCTTCATTGACAGCTCGCAGATCATGTACCATGCGGAACTTAGTAGGTTGTCCCTTTGGTGTTTTCTTCTTCACTGGAAACAGAGGAGTATTGCAGGGTGACTTGGTGGGTGTGATGGCTCAATTCTCGAGGTAGATTTTCAGTTGTTGTGTAATAGCAGCAGATTGTGAGATAGAGAGCGGGTATTGTGGTTTCCTGGGCAACAGTGCTCCAGGTTTCAATTCTACCTTCACGGGCGGAACCTTAAGCCGGCCAATGTCTTCTTGGCCTCGCGCCCACAACGTGTCTGGGATCAATGCCATGATTTCTGGTTTGACTGGATGTATGGACGCGCCCTGCTCGTTACACTGCAAAGAGAAAAAAGCGTATAATTCTGCAGAGTGATCATAAGAAAGTGGGGTCTTGAGACTGACTGTCCCGTCTTCGTGAAACAGAATATTAGCTTCAAATTTTGACAGCAGGTCTGACCCTAGCAGATTGACTGGACAGGTGGATGAGACTACCAATTGAGACAACATGGTTTGTGTTGGCTGGAGACTTACATGGAGGGGTCTGGTCATTGGTGTGTACCGAGTATTTCCATCCACCCCCACACAAGGCACGATTTCGTCCGTGAGATAATCTGGATCTGGTAGGTCAATGTTTCTGATTACACTTCTGGCTGCACCGGTGTCCACCAGGAAAGTGAGGGGTTTGCCCTCAACCTCTAACTGGATAGTGGGCGTTGGTCCACTTGGTTGTTTTGTGGAGTGTATGAGTATTGGGGTGTGTGGTGGATCCGGCTTGCCAATGTCCTATTGTGGACGGGGTCCAGGTGGTCCCTGGGTGGGCTGCTGTCGCTGTTCTGGCCCTCTCCTGAGTGGAGCTGATCTGCAGTTCCTTTTTAGGTGTCCTACTCTCCCACAGTTGAAGCAGGCGCCCCTAGGTCTCTGTAGTCTGAGGTTGCCCTGAGATGGGTCCTGAGACAACAGAAGGGTAGTACGGGGTTTAGCTGACTGATTTAACTCTAATCCTTTTGCCACTGTATGTAGTACTTCTGATTCTAGCCTGCGGTATTCTGGCCTGGCGGTCTGCAGTTGTTTGCGTATTGGTTCTCTGAGACCCTGCACAAAGGCCTGTACCCAAATTTGGTGATGGGCTTTGTCCACGAGGTCAAATCCTAAATCAGTAAACATTTGGTTCAACCTGTGGTAATATTTTTCCACCGATTCATTTTTTTCTTGCATTGTATCTTGTAAGGAGGTGGCTTGGTCTATTAGGCGGTCCTTGGCCCAGAGCTGGAGCTTTTCTAGGAAGTCCCCCCCCAGAGGGTAGGGACTGATAATATTCAGGCATTCCACTCGTGGGTTTGAGGGATGGTTCCATTACAGGCCAAAATGAATCACCTGCTTTGATCTCAGCCAATCCAGCTAAATCTATCCATGATGCTGCATGGGTTTTGTGTATCTGACTCATTTTCCTATAAAAAGGCATAGGGTGCCCCTCTGGATCAGGTAAGCTGTTAACTAGAGTGGCAGCTTCCTGTGGTTTCCAGCTCACATATCGGGTACTGCGTCTGGAAGGAACAAAAATGTCATTGGTGGGGGCTACATGCCTAGTTCGGCGTGGGTAGAAAGCATTTGTATATTCAGGGCTATCTGGGGGACTGTTGGGACTATCTGTGTACAAAGGTAAAGACATCCTCCCTAGATTGCCTGATGCTGCTACACCACTGCTTGGGTCTGGGTCTGTATTCTGTGGTAAAGATGTGGTTGTGGAAAAACAGGTTTCTGGTTTTTCTTCCTTATCCTCTCCTTCAGTTTCACTCTGCTCACCATTTGTATATATGCCAGATACTACCGGAGCTAAAATGGCTGCTGGATGACGTGTGCCCTTACATAAAATGGCTGCCGGTGTAGGTGTAGGTGTAGTTTGTCTCAAGACGGCCTCTGGTACATGAGGTGTGCCGTCTACATTCAGGACTGGGTACAAGAAGGTGCCTCCAACTGTAGGTTTGCGTGGGCGCGGTGCCCCACAAACGGCACATGTGTCCCTCCAATCTGGGTTCTGATTTTGACAGACTGCACATGTCCACCCCCCTGGATTATACGGAGGTGGTTTATATGGTGCAGGTGCAGCTGCCAAAGCCGGAGTCATTTTATCAAGAGGTGGCTTGTACATATATTCACCAGTGGCAGAATCACATTCTTCAACCCACATTTGTCTCTTAATTTCCCTTGAGGTTCTGTGCCATGCTTCCGCATCCCTCAATACATTCCTGTCACGTAACAACCCTTTCTTGGTAATTAACATACTTTTCCATTCTGTCTCATCAAGTCTCCCCCCTCGGGTTGTAGACCCTATAAGCTTTAGGAGGAGTTTCACATTTTTAACATACTGTTTGCCTTCTCTTTGTGCCACTACCTCTTGAGCAGAAAAATAATTAGCCTTAGACTCACTATGACCCATGTTTATAACTTAATTTTCAACCACTGTATCTTAGCAGAATCTTATAAACTTTTATATTGCCGCAGTTATAAATATGCCTAAAGGGTTACTGTGTATATGTGTATATTATATTATGAAACAACTTATTACACTCTATATAATATGATGTTATATCTTCCGGACTGATTACAGGTAATTTAGCGTGATTGTAAAAACACTTTGAGTTCAGGAAATGCAGCTGAAGTAGCAGTCTAACCAGTATGACCAGTTTTTCTCAGTATAAGAGCTGCGGACAGGCGTGTCTCAACAATATGTCAATTCTACAAAAACTATTGTAATACAACAATCAATGTATTCCTTATCCCTTTTGCTGTTCTTTTGTTACCAAGGCAACTAGGGCTGGGTTTTTTTGTCACTTTTAGATGTAACAGATAATGGTGATCACCTCTTGATAGGTGATTGATATTTCAACGGAGGGGGGGGAAAGTAATAATCACCTCTTTCCTTAAAAAATATAAAAATATATATATATATGCCGTGTCATTCACATCACCGGACCCAGTTTTTTTACCGTGGGCGTATGGCCGGACGTGAGCACCTATATATCTCTTCTTCGACCGTCTAAGGTCGGAACCAGGGTGATAACTCAGTGTGGACCCCCCCTCTTAACTCTGCTCTGTATGTTTCTAGTAGCCCTAGTGCAGCATGGAATAGATACTAGACACGCCTTCAGAATTGGTTAGATCGATCAATACACACAGACAATTAAGGAATTATATATCTGACCGGGTCCGTAGGCTCAGGACTTGCAAACGTGGTCAGTTTAAGGGTTCAGAGAAGACAGCCAACTATCTCCTCCCAGCCGGACGTGAATACAGAAGGGTAGGTAAGATGATATATTTTCTCACCTGGTCTCGAGCTGCAGCCTCGTCCTGCTGGAAAGACGTCCGTCCTGGGGGAGATTTTGGTGCGGCTGTGATCGTCTGGTATCGTCCTGAGCCCCACGTTGGGCGCCAACTGATGATTCTGTCACACTAGGGTGCGACCCGTCTTAATTGTCTGTGGCCGAATTGTAGCTTTGGCACAAGGTATACGTATACTTGAGAAAAGAATACACAAGACAAGGGGTATCGTGTCAGTATGATTCTTCTCTGTCTTTAATCCAAAGTGTACAGCTTTTATAACAGAAATTGTGCTACCTCATCAGTAACATCATAGATATGTTTCCAAGTTACTATTTGCTTTTCCCATATCGCTACACAATCATTATGTACATTTCTAAGTTACCGTTTACCGCTCCCATATCGCTAAACAATACTTATGTACACAAGTATTGTTTTCTAGCTTGGCTCACCCTAGTCCACCCAGCTTATTCAATATTTGATGAAGCTTAGGTGAGTGATACCATACAGAAACAATTCTAAGAAAATATAAGAAAATCAGAAGTATCTTAAAGCAACATGATCCCAATATCCAGCAAAGCGTCCATATAGTGATACAGTTTTGATTCTTGTATATATTCATGTGCCATATATTCTCCCCTTAACACCTCATGGTACTGTCCCAGCAATGTTTTTATCTGTGAGAGTTGGGCCACAGTTAATCCATAAAGTTCGGCCCGCATCTGCTCCAAAATATTTCGGCCCTTCTCTTGCGCCTAGACTTCATGAGCCTGTAAGGTTCGTATTGTTACTTTCCAAGGATCCTCGGGGTGTACTCGTAATTGAACTGCCGGAGCTGGCAGCACTTCTTCTAAAGGCCTTACTAGCTTGGCCAGTACAGTCCGTGCTTTCAGAACGGTGTCTAGGTCTTCAAGGTTAACACAGCGTACCAGGACGGCTCCTTTTTGCACGGTAGCCAGAGAACGGGCCACCAGTATGCCAGGAGGTAAGCACTCCGAGTGACATGGCTCCATCTGCACCTCCATGCCCTCCAAGGGTATTGGGGCTCGAATGGGCAGGGCCACTACAGTCTGGCCAGGAGGTAACACAAGCAGGGGAGTCGCTGGCGTGATGACCTTACCCAGAGCTTCACCTTCCTGGTGGTCCTGATATACCCGTGCTCCCCGCACCAGCTGCTGGAATACCTGTCCCTGGGCTGTGCGAGAACCCCACTGCTTCAGTATCCTCTGTGTAGGGTCATTGAGCAGTAGGTTGCCGAACTCTCGTAGCACATTCATGCCTAGGGTGACGGGGTGTTGCTTATCAGCTTCTTCTTGAGTCAGTACCACCTCTCTGCAACCAAGGGACTTTGGGACTTCCACCACCCCTAGTTGTGGTTTTCTGCTCCGAGCGGCATCCCCCCAGCCCGGAGCCCTTTAGTTTAATGGCCGCCGAGGTGGGTATCTCCCACGCCACGGACACTCTCGGGCAAATTGGCCTGGTTCTCCACACTCAAAACACCGGGCCTGTGTGGGCTGACCACCCCGCGGGGAGCGTGATCCCCAAGAGCCAGGGTTAAAGCTAGGTCGTCCAGTCCCGGTCTCAGTTCTTCTCTTTACTTCGGCCAACTCGCCCTTAATGCTTTTCAGCTCTTGCTTCATCTCTTCCACCCACTGGGGCTCCTCGACTACACTCGCGGAGGCCTCCACACCTCAGACTTTCCCCTGCTCCTGCTCTCGAGCACGTGCCTGACTCCCCACCTCTGAAAAATCTATTCGGGGATTCAATCTGATCTGTGCCTGTTTGACTAATGGATCTCGCAAACCAGTCACCAGTAGGTCACGTTGGGTAATGTCAACATGTCCTGCCCCTACCCCGTCCTTTCTTTCTATAGCCGTATGCAATTCTTGAAGGACATTCATATACTCTGTAATCGTCTCCCCGTCTATTTGCATCCGACTAAACAAACGGGTTCTTAACTCTTCCACATTAGTAGAGTCCTCATGGGTCTGTTCTACTATCTGTAACACTTTTTCAAATGTATTACGGTGCCCCGGAGGTTTCAACATCACTGAGCTCCACGCCTCCCCGTCCAGTGCCATGAGTGCCACCTCGGCCTCCAGATCAGGGGTCATTGGGTGCATCCGAAAGAGCCCCGCATCCGCTCTATCCAGCTCCATGACATAGTATTGGAGCCAGAAAATCTAGGCAGGTTGTTCAGCATGGCCCCCAATGATATGCTGGTACGGGGACCCTCATCATTTGTAGAGTTTACAGCTCTACCCTGATCTGGGGCACCACTGTCTGTCCTTGGAGACTGCATCCTGCCGACTACGCCAAGTATAGGGTTCAGCAGGTTCGCAGGATGCAGTGACGAGACACAAGACTGAGTGTGGTTTGTGGAATAAACTTTTATAAACTGTAGCCGCTGGGGCTATATCGAGCAAACCAAAAGTGTTAACAACAAACTAGTCCACGCAGGGACTCAACAATCCTAACAACACTTCCTTATTGTAATGTGATTAACCCGGTTTGCCCGGGTGCTATAGGCCACGTATGACCAAACTACGGGTCCTTATCTCCTATGTTAAACTTATCCTTCCAGGGGGGTCTGTTTGGGATCACAAGCATGACCGCGTAGGGGTCGCGGATGCGGCTGCCTTGACACCTCGATATTCCGGGATGAACTGGGCTCGACAGGCCCTGAAGAGACGATGCCGGTGGGGCGCAACAGGCCCTGAAGAAACGATGCCGGTGGGGCGCAACAGGCCCTGAAGAGGCGATGCCAGTGGGGCGCAACAAGCCCTGAAGAAATGATGCCGGTGGGGCGCAACAGGCATCTCCTTGCGGCTCTTGTCCCACTGTGGAGCTATGACGCAGTCTGTAAATATAACCATTCACCAACCTCTGCTTAGGCCCCTTAGCAAACCGGACGGGGGCCTCTCCTGCCGCCTGTAGCGAGGTGGCGCCTCCTGGGCCCGGTGATGACAGGGCTGCAGCTGAGGGAGAAGGCAGGGGGGCAGTGCCCTGACCGCTGTAAAGGAATCGTTTGTCGTCGCAGCGGTCAGTCGAGGTCGTGGACTTGTCACAACAGGGCGGGAAACAGCAGGGGCGGCTGTATGCGACCGTATGAGGGGAGCGGCCGCCAGTGTCCGGCTCTCAAGTCTCACGTGTTGGGGAGTCCGCAGCTTTCCTTTCACAGGGCCCGGTCGGTCTCTCCACAACACACCGCCCGCTCCCTCGGTTCTCTCTGTCTCACCCGGCTCCCTGTCTGTTGTCCGGCTCTCTGTCAACTGTCACTTCAGTGCGCCCCCTGCTCCCTTCAAACTTGCCCCGCCCCCTGTTTCCCTGACAACTCCAGTCAAGTCTTTCCTTTTACTGTCCTCCCAGTATTGTTCCCTCAGGAACCCTGATGGCGGTCCCCTGGGTACCTGCTCATTCACTGTCTGGGAGTCCTCCTCCCCACATATGCACGTATGAATGTCTCTGGTGAATGACTCATTATGAAACCCATACCCTTGGTACACATGTGTTGTTCAGCCTTGCCATTTAGAACTTAGGTTCAGTGCAGGTAGGAGTGCAGGTAGGAGGCAGAGTCAGGGCCCAGCATCAGCACCAAGTAGTGGCTTGCCTGTATACCACTGTGCACTTGGTCTGCACTCCACAGTAACCAGAGAGGCTGTGAACCATATGCTTTGCATTCCCTGTGTGAACATTGCCACATACGGATTATTTTTTTGCACTGGTGTGCCATATGGCCAATCCCTGATTGTAGGCTGGCTGTTTCATTAGGTATTATTGCACCTGTGCAGTTGCCATTTTACTTGGGTCCGCTGCACCCTGTTAGTGCATTTGTATTGAGGCCTGTTTATACAAGTAAGCATCTCTCCCTGTTTTGTTTTTTTCTCAAATATTGGAGGATTCTTTCCTCTTTCTGTGGTTTTCATGTTAGAGTAGGACTGGCAAGTCTAAGGAATGTGTCATCAAAGTACCTGACTAGGTGGGCCGAACACCTCAGTCCACAATCATGGTCTGCAGCTGACATCATTGCCTTATCCCCTGTGCTAAGTGCATGTCAATACCCTTTCAGATGCCTCCTGCACTGCTCCTGATGGTAACAAGGACATCTTGCCTATTGGGAGTGTGGCACACAAGGCTGACTTTATGTCCCGCTGCTTGTCCCGTGACCCTCGCCTTATATGCATTGTAGCCAACACTGATGGTTCACCCTTCTTAACCCATGCTGCAAGGAGAACTTTCCATATCTCCTTTCTGCGGTGGAGAGGGATAGTAAAATAGTGCAATACCAGAAGGCCCCAGTCAAATAATTAGTACAAAAATTTCCATTTGACAATGCTGCTGGTAGAGATCAATGATCACTGAGCAACCAAGGAGGAGAAACGAGGTAGACACACACCAAGACCAACAGAGGCAGGAGATTGGTATCAACGGTCTGATACAGTTTTATTACATCCTCCCAGCTCTCAGTTTCTGATGTGTGTGGTAGTCTGACTAGGATTGAAAAGATTTTGAAGATGGAGAAGGAGTACCTAGCTGTCTGTAACAGCGTACTCCATACTGTAATTACTCTGTGTGGTACAACTAATGGGTGTCCAAGCTGGACACGTGGCATGAACTGTCCCTCTACACCTTGGAGGTGCTGGCCTGTCTCGTCTCTAGCATTTTGTCAGAGCAAGTTATTAATGAAGAAGCAACGAAGATCAGCTCACCTCTCCAGTCCCACCACGCCGATCATGCAGTGCTGCAAGTAGTATGAAGGTGAAGCAGAAATCCAGCGTGGGTGATATCCATAAAAAATAACTTTTATTCCATTTTCATTAAAAGCACATAAGTCCAAAATCCATCTTTATATCCGGAGACCGGAGACAGAAAAAACGGGTAGTTCTTTACCAGTGACAGTCACAGGCTTAAAGTGCATTTAAAATCATACGCGTTTCAACGGTCTTGCCGCCTTAATCATTGTGATAGACAATGATAGACTGTCACTGGTAAAGAACTACCCGTTTTTTGTGTCTCTGGATATAAAGATGGATTTTGGACTTATGTGCTTTTAATGAAAATGGAATAAAAGTTATTTTTTATGGATATCACTCACTCTGTACTTCTGGTTCACCAAGTTATTAATGCCGCTGGGGGCATCCTCCTGTCAACTGTCAATGCTGACAGGCTGACTCTTATCTAAAGGAACATGGCCTGGATTGGCCCAGACCTCTCAATCTCAATGGATGACAGTAGCGGAACATAAAGCCAATTCAAATGTAGGGTCATCAGGCGGCCCTCACTCAAAATCTCATAGAGGTTCATCAGGTGGCCTCAATCATAATCTTTATAGGGTCATCAGTTGTCTCTCACTCAAAAACTTTTATTCGGTTATCAGGCTGCCCTCACAACTTTATAGGATCATCAGGTGGCCCTCACTCAAAATCTTTATAGGATCATCAGTTGGCCCTATCACACATCCTCCATCCCATAGTCCCGTGCCCATATACATATCCGCCATCCCATAGTCCCGTGCCCATATACCCATCATACATATCCTCCATCCCATAGTCCCGTGCCCATATACATATCCTCCATCCCATAGTCCTGTGCCCATATACCCATCATACATATCCTCCATCCCATAGTCCGGTGCCCATATACTCATCACACATCCTCCAACCCATAGTCAACCATTATGACATCATAATGAGCGGCAGCAGGGCTTGCAACCTTTGATGACATCAGGGTCGCCATGGCAACCATTGTGACATCATAATGAGGGGCGGGGCTTGGCGCGCACACACTGCTTCCCCGGTATGCAAATAGGGGCATTGTGACATCACAATGAGGGGCGGGGCTTGACGCGCACACACTTTTTCCCCCAGTATGTAGATAGGGGCAACATTGTTTGGTGAATTGGAACGCGCGGGGTTAAAATTTTGCCTCACAACATAGCTTAGGACGCTCTCTGGGTCCAGACGTGTGACTGTGCCAAATTTTGTGGCTGTAGCTGCGACGGTGCGGATGCCTATCCCGGACATACAAACAAACATACACACACACACACATACACAGATACACACTTTGAGCTTTATATATTAGATTGTAAATTATTTTTTGCCTTGAAGCCTAACTCATCGGGGAGCTCCGTGCAGCAGGTTAAAATTGTCATCTCTTTGCTGCGCGGCGATCCCCAGGATTGGGCGTTTTCTTTTAAACCTGATGATCCTATTCTGACTGATGTGAATGCATTCTTTCAGGCCTTGGGGTTGTTGTATGATGAACCTAACGCTATTGATCAGGCTGAAAAGACCCTGTTGGCATTAAGCCAGGGTCGGGATTCGGCAGAGTTGTACTGTCAAAAATTCTGAAAGTGGGCGGTCCTTACTACCTGGAATGATGGTGCCTTGGCAGCTCTCTTTCGGAAGGGTTTGTCAGAAACTGTAAAAGATACTATGGTGGGATTTCCTGTTCCCTCTGGTCTTGACGATTCTATGTCATTAGCCATTCAGGTTGATCGGCATTTGCGTGAATGCAAAACCGCACGAGAGGTGTTGCCACCTGTTGAACAAATGTCTGAACCTATGCAATGTGATAGAGTTTTGTCTAGGGCGCAACGTCAGGAGTTCAGAAGGCGTAATAAGCTGTGTTTCTTCTGTGGTGATGCCTCGCATATTATTTCTGTCTGCCCTAAACGAGAGAAACGTTTTGCACACACATTTGCTGTGGGTGGTGTTCAACCTAAGTTTCTTCTGGCAACTACTCTGATCTGCTCCCTGTCCACACTTTCCGCTAAGGCTTTTGTGGATTCGGGAGCAGCTCTGAACCTGATGGACTTGGATTTTGTTAAACGTTGTGGGTTTCCTATGACACCTCTGCGGATGCCTATCCCTTTGAGGGGTATTGATGCTACTCCTTTGGTGAAGAATAAACCTCAGTTTTGGACCCAGGTGGTAATGCGGGTCGCCCCAGACCATCAAGAAAATTGCAGATTTTTGGTGTTGCATAATTTGCATGATACCATCGTTCTGGGGTTTCCCTGGTTGCAAATCCATAATCCAGTTTTGGATTGGAAATCTGTGTCTGTGGTGAGTTGGGGTTGTCGGTGTGCCCTTAGTGATACTCCTGTTTTCTCCACTTCTCCCCATTCGCATGATGTTCCTGACTATTTGGCTGATTATTATGATGTAGTAGCTGAAGAGCCCGGCGCTCCCTGGGCATAGTAACTAACTGTGGTTAGTTCTAGAAAATTATAATTATCCTCCATCCTTAGTCCCGTGCCCATTTACCCATCATACATATCCTCCGTCCCATAGACGAGTGCCCATATGCCCATCACACATCCTCCATCCCATAGTCCCGTGCCCACATACCCATCACACATCCTCCATCCCATAGTCCCATGCCCATATACCCATCATACATATTCTCCATCCCATAGTCCCATGCCCATATACCCATCATACATATTCTCCATCCCATAGTCCCGTGCACATATACCCATCATACATATTCGCCATCCCATAGTCCTGTGCCCATATACTCATCACACATCCTTCATCTCACAGTCCCGTGCCCATATACCCATCATACATATCCACGATCCCATAGGCCCGTGCCCATATACCCATCATACATATCCTCCATCCCATAGTCAAGTGCCCATATACCCATCACACATCCTCCATCCCATAGTCCCATGCCCATATACCCATCATATATTCTCCATCCCATAGTCCCATGCCCATATACCCATCACACATCCTTCATCTCATAGTCCCATGCCCATATACCCATCATACATATCCTCCATCCCATAGTCCCGTGCCCATATACCCATCATACATATCCGCCATCTCATAGTCCCGTGCCCATATACCCATCATACATATCCTCCATCCTATAGTCCAGTGCCCATATACCCATCACACATCCTCCATCCCATAGTCCCATGCCCATATACCCATCATACATATTCTCCATCCCATAGTCCCGTGCACATATACCCATCATACATATTCTCCATCCCATAGTCCCGTGCACATATACCCATCATACATATTCGCCATCCCATAGTCCTGTGCCCATATACCCATCACACATCCTTCATCTCACAGTCCCGTGCCCATATACCCATCATACATATCCACGATCCCATAGGCACGTGCCCATATACCCATCATACATATCCTCCATCCCATAGTCGAGTGCCCATATACCCATCACACATCCTCCATCCCATAGTCCCATGCCCATATACCCATCATATGTTCTCCATCCCATAGTCCCATGCCCATATACCCATCACACATCCTTCATCTCATAGTCCCATGCCCATATACCCATCATACATATCCTCCATCCCATAGTCCCGTGCCCATATACCCATCATACATATCCGCCATCTCATAGTCCCGTGCCCATATACCCATCATACATATCCTCCATCCCATAGTCCAGTGCCCATATACCCATCACACATCCTCCATCCCATAGTCCCGTGCCCATACACATATCCGCCATCCCATAGTCCTGTGCCCATATACCCATCAAACATATCCTCCATCCCATAGTCCAGTGCCCATATACCCATCACACATCCTCCATCCCATAGTCCCGTGCCCATATACATATCCGCCATCCCATAGTCCCGTGCCCATATACCTGTCATACATATCCTCCATCCCATAGTCCAGTGCCCATATACCCATCATACATATCCTCCATCCCACAGTCCCGTGCCCATATACATATCCTCCATCCCATAGTCCCGTGCCCATATACCTGTCATACATATCCTCCATCCCATAGTCCGGTGTCCATATACTCATCACACATCCTCCATTCAATAGTCAACCATTATGATATCAGGGCTTGCAACCTTTGATGACATCAGCGTCGCCATGGCAACCATTGTGACATTATAATGAGGGGCGGGGCTTGATACGCACACACTGCTTCCCCAGTATGCAAACAGGGGCATTATGACATCATAATGAGGGGCGGGGCTTGACGCGCACACACTTTTTCCCCCAGTATGTAGATAGGGGCAAAATTGTTTGGTGAATTGGAACGTGCGGGGTTAAAATTTCGCCTCACAACATAGCTTAGGACGCTCTCGGGGTCCAGACGTGTGAATGTGCCAAATTTTGTGGCTGTAGCTGCGACGGTGTGGATGCCTATCCCGGACATACAAACATACACACACACACACATACACACATACATACACACATACATACACACTTTGACCTTTATATATTAGACTAGCTGAAGAGCCCGGCACTGCCCGGGCATAGTAACTAACTGTGGTAAGTTACAGAAAATTATAATTATCCTCCATCCCATAGTCCCGTGTCCATATACCCATCATACATATCCACGATCCCATAGGCCCGTGCCCATATACCCATCATACATATCCTCCATCCCATAGTCGAGTGCCCATATACCCATCACACATCCTCCATCCCATAGTCCCGTGCCCATATACATATCCGCCATCCCATAGTCCCGTGCCCATATACCCATCATACATATCCTCCATCCCATAGTCCCGTGCCCATATACATATCCTCCATCCCATAGTCCCGTGCCCATATACCTGTCATACATATCCTCCATCCCATAGTCCGGTGCCCATATACTCATCACACATCCTCCATTCCATAGTCAACCATTATGACATCATAATGAGCGGCGGCAGGGCTTGCAACCTTTGATGACATCGGCGTCGCCATGGCAACCATTGTGACATCATAATGAGGGGCGGGGCTTGATACGCACACACTGCTTCCCCAGTATGCAAATAGGGGCATTGTGACATCACAATGAGGGGCGGGGCTTGACGCGCACACACTTTTTCCCCCAGTATGTAGATAGGGGCAAAATTGTTTGGTGAATTGGAACGCGCGGGGTTAAAATTTCGCCTCACAACATAGCTTAGGACGCTCTCGGGGTCCAGACGTGTGACTGTGCCGGCGCTGCCCGGGCATAGTAGCTAACTGTGGTTAGTTATAGAAAATTATAATTTTCCTCCATCCCATAGTCCCGTGCCCATATACCCATCATACATATCCACGATCCCATAGGCCCGTGCCCATATACCCATCATACATATCCTCCATCCCATAGTCGAGTGCCCATATACCCATCACACATCCTCCATCTGATAGTCCCATGCCCATATACCCATCATACATATTCTCCATCCCATAGTCCCATGCCCATATACCCATCATACATATTCGCCATCCCATAGTCGAGTGCCCATATACCCATCACACATCCTTCATCTTATAGTCCCATGCCCATATACCCATCATACTTATCCTCCATCCCATAGTCCTGTGCCCATATACCCATCATACATATCCGCCATTTCATAGTCCTGTGCCCATATACCCATCATATATTTCCTCCATCCCATAGTCCAGTGCCCATATACCTATCCACCATCCTATAGTCCCGTGCCCATATACCCGTCAAACATATGCTCCATCCCATAGTCCAGTGCCCATATACCCATCATATACATCCTCCATCCCATAGTCCCATGCCCATATACATATCCGCCATCCCATAGTCCCGTGCCCATATACCCGTCAAACATATGCTCCATCCCATAGTCCAGTGCCCATATACCCATCACACATCCTCCATCCCATTGTCCCGTGCCCATATACAAATCAGCCATCCCATAGTCCCGTGCCCATATACCCGTCATACATATCCTCCATCCCATAGTCCAGTGCCCATATACCCATCACACATCCTCCATCCCATAGTCCCGTGCCCATATACATATCCACCATCCCATAGTCCCGTGCCCATATACCCATCATACATATCCTCCATCCCATAGTCCCGTGCCCATATACATATCCTCCATCCCATAGTCCCGTGCCCATATACCCATCATACATATCCTCCATCCCATAGTCCGGTGCCCATATACTCATCACACATCCTCCAACCCATAGTCAACCATTATGACATCATAATGAGCGGCGGCAGGGCTTGCAACCTTTGCTGACATCAGTGTCGCCATGGCAACCATTGTGACATCATAATGAGGGGCGGGGCTTGGCACGCACACACTGCTTCCCCGGTATGCAAATAGAGGCATTGTGACATCACAATGAGGGGCGGGGCTTGACGCACACACACTTTTTCCCCCAGTATGTAGATAGGGGCAACATTGTTTGGTGAATTGGAACGCGCGGGGTTAAAATTTCGCCTCACAACATAGCTTAGGACGCTCTCAGGGTCCAGACGTGTGACTGTGCAAAATTTTGTGGCTGTAGTTGCGACGGTGCGGATGCCTATCCCGGACATACAAACAAACATACACACACACACACACATACACACATACATACACACATACACACTTTGAGCTTTATATATTAGACTAGCTGAAGAGCCCGGCGCTGCCCGGGCATAGTAACTAACTGTGGTTAGTTATAGAAAATTATAATTATCCTCCATCCCATAGTCCCGTGCCCATATACACATCATACATATCCACGATCCCATAGGCCCGTGCCCATATACCCATCATATATATCCTCCATCCCACAGTCGAGTGCCCATATACCCATCACACATCCTCCATCCCATAGTCCCATGCCCATATACCCATCATACATATTCTCCATCCCATAGTCCCGTGCCCATATACCCATCATACATATTCTCCATCCCATAGTCCCGTGCCCATATACCCATCATACATATTCGCCATCCCATAGTCGAGTGCCCATATACCCATCACACATCCTTCATCTCATAGTCCCGTGCCCATATACCCATCATACATATCCTCCATCCCATAGTCGAGTGCCCATATACCCATCATACATATCCGCCATCTCATAGTCCCGTGCCCATATACCCGTCATACATATCCTCCATCCTATAGTCCAGTGCCCGTATACCCATCACACATCCTCCATCCCATAATCCCGTGCCCATATACATATCCACCATCCCATAGTCCCGTGCCCATATACCCGTCAAATATATCCACTATTCCATAGTCCAGTGCCCATATACCCATCACACATCTTCCATCCCATAGTCCTGTACCCATATACATATCCACCATCCCATAGTCCAGTGCCCATATACCCGTCATACATATCCTCCATCCCATAGTCCAGTGCCCATATATCCATCACACATCCTCCATCCCATAGTCCCGTTCCCATATACCCATCATACATGTCCTCCATCCCATAGTCCCGTGCCCATATACATATCCTCCATCCCATAGTGCCGTTCCCATATACCCATCATACATATCCTCCATCCCATAGTCCGGTGCCCATATACTCATCACACATCCTCCATCTCATAGTCAACCATTATGACATCATAATGAGCGGCGGCGGGGCTTGCAACCTTTGATTACATCAGCGTCGCCATAGCAACCATTGTGACATCATAATGAGGGGCGGGGCTTGATGCGCACACACTGCTTCCCCGGTATGCAAATAGGGGCATTGTGACATCACAATGAGGGTTGGGGCTTGACGCGCACACACTTTTTCCCCCAGTATGTAGATAGGGGCAACATTGTTTGGTGAATTGGAACGCGCGGGGTTAAAATTTTGCGTCACAACATAGCTTAGAACGCTCTCGGGGTCCAGACGTGTGACTGTGCCAAATTTTGTGGCTGTAGTTGCGACGGTGCGGATTCCTATCCCGGACATACAAACAAACATAGACACACACACAGACACACATACACACATACACACTTACACACTTTGAGCTTTATATATTAGATTTAGTGAGAATGAGTCTGCGTCTTTGCCTCCTCATACTAGTTATGACTGTGCAATTGAGCTGAGCCCTGGGTGTAAATTTCCCAAGGGTCGACTTTTCAATTTATCTGTACCCGAACATGAGGCTATGCGATCCTATATTAAGGAGTCGTTGGAGAAGGGTCATATTAGACCATCCTCTTCATCCTTAGGTGCTGGTTTTTTTTTCGTGGCTAAGAAAGATGGGTCATTAAGGCCTTGTATTGACTATCGTTCCCTCAACAAAATTACTGTTAAATATCAGTATCCGTTGCTCCTGATTTCTGATCTATTCTCCAGAGTTAAAGGTGCTTGCTGGTTTACCAAGCTTGACCTCAGGGGGGCGTATAATCTTATTCGCATTAAGCATGGAGATGAATGGAAGATGGCGTTTAATACTCCGGAGGGACATTTTGAGTACCTGGTGATGCCTTTTGGGCTCACTAATGCCCCTTCTGTCTTCCAGTGCTTCATGAATGATATTTTCCGAGACTTGGTGGATAAATTTTTGATCATCTATCTGGATGATATTTTGATCTTTTCCAAGGATTGGGACTCTCATGTGGAACATGTTCGGACTGTGTTCCGGATTTTGAGGGAGAATTCCCTGTATGTCAAGGGATCGAAATGCCTTTTTGGTGTACAGAGGATTTCATTTTTGGGATTTATTTTGTCTCCGTCAACTATTGAAATGGACCCGGCCAAGGTACAGGCCATTTATGATTGGGTTCAGCCCACTTCTTTGAAGGCCCTCCAGAAATTTTTGGGTTTTGCTAATTTTTATCGTAAATTTATAGCTAATTTTTCTGGTATTGCCAAACCATTGACTGATTTGACTAAGAAGGGTGCTGATGTGCTGAATTGTTCTCCGGAGGCTGTTTCTTCCTTTCAGGAGCTGAAGCGAAGGTTCACTTCTGCTCCGGTTTTGCGGCAACCTGATGTCTCACTCCCGTTTCAGGTAGAGGTGGACGCTTCTGAGATTGGTGCAGGAGCTGTTTTGTCCCAAAAAGATCCTGTAACATCTAAAATGAATCCTTGTGCTTTCTTTTCCCGAAAGTTCTCCCCATCCGAACGTAACTATGATGTGGGGAATCGGGAATTGTTAGCCATGAAATGGGCATTTGAGGAGTGGAGACATTGGTTGGAGGGAGCTAAACATCAAGTCGTGGTCCTTACTGACCACAAGAATTTGATTTACCTGGAGTCGGACAAACGCTTGAATCCTAGACAGGCTAGGTGGGCCTTGTTTTTCACACGTTTTGATTTTGTGGTCTCTTTTCTTCCGGGCACTAAGAATGTCAAGGCAGACGCCCTCTCTAGGAGTTTCCTTGCTGATTCTCCTGTTGTGACCAAGCCTGCTACCATCTTAGGTGAGGGGGTAGTTCTTTCTGCCATCTCGCCCTATTTGAGACGTGCTCTGGAAGAGTTTCAGGAGGACAAACCTGAGCGTTGTCCCATTGGAAAATTGTATGTTCCTGACCAGTGGAGGAAGAGAGTGATGTCTGAAGTTCATTGCTCTGCATTGGCTGGTCATCCAGGTATTTTTGGTACTAGAGATTTGGTGAATTGGTCTTTTTGGTGGCCCGCCTTGTCTCGTGATGTCAGGAATTTTGTGCAGTCCTGTGGGACTTGCTCTCGGTCTAAACCTTGTTCTCGCTCTAGTGGGTTGTTGATGCCTTTGCCGGTGCCCAGGAGGCCATGGACCCATATTTCAATGGATTTTATCTCTGATATGCCTGTCTCTCAGAGAATGACTGTTATTTGGGTGATTTGTGATAGATTCTCTAAGATGGTCCATCTTGTACCACTACCTAAGTTGCCATCTTCCTCAGAGTTGGTGCCCTTGTTTTTGCAACAGGTGGTTCGCTTGCACGGGATTCCTGAGAACATTGTATCTGACAGAGGAGTTCAGTTTGTGTCTAGATTTTGGAGGACTTTCTGTTCCAAGCTGGGAATTCAGTTGTCCTTCTCTTTGCGTTTCACCCTCAGACCAATGGGCAGATGGAGAGAACAAACCAGACTTTGGAGTCGTATTTGAGATGTTTTATTTCTGCTGATCAGGATGATTGGGTTTCATTTTTGCCCTTGGCCGAATTTGCTTTAAATAATAGAGCTAGTTCTGCCACTTTGATGTCACCTTTTTTTTTGTAACTTTGGGTTTCATCCTCGATTCTCTTCAGGGCAGGTGGAGCCTTCTGCCTGCCCAGGTGTTGACACTGTGGTGGAGAGCATGCACCAGATCTGGGACCAAGCGGTGGATAAGTTGTCTCTCTCCCAGGAAAAGGCCCAGCGGTTTTCCAACCGGCATAGGACCATTGGTCCCCAGTTTAAGGTGGGTGATATGGTTTGGTTGTCATCAAAGAATATCGCTATGAAGGTGGCTTCTCCAAAGTTTAAACCTAGATTTATTGGACCTTACAAGATTTTGGAGATTCTTAATCCAGTCTCTTTTCGATTGGCTCTTCCTGTTACATTTAAGATCCATAACATGTTTCATAAGTCTCTGTTAAAGAGGTTTGTTGACCCAGTAGTTCCTGTGGTGGCACCCCCTGACCCGGTATTGGTTGAAGGTAATGTGGAATATGAGGTTGAGAAGATACTGGATTCTCGCCTGGCTAGACTGAGACTCCAGTATTTGGTTAAATGGAAGGGTTATGGCCAGGAGGATAATTCTTGGGTCCCTGCATCCGATATTCATGCCGAAAGATTGGTTCGTGCCTTTCATCGGGCCCATCCTGATCGCCCTGGTGGAGTGGATGAGGGTTTAGTGACCCCTCCTCAAGGGGGAGGTACTGTTGTGAGTTCATTTTCCCCTTCACCGTCGATGTCTGATGAACTCCCTCTTCTGGTGAAGGAAGGTAGTGAGGCTGATTACCAAACACCTGATCTGGTAGATGATGACTGGGTAACAGGAAATTCTGACTGGATATAAGGCAGCCGACGCCCTTCTGAGTCGCTGGTGATTTCTCTGCTGGATTCTTGGAGACCAGTCTGATTCCTGCTTCCCAAAGATAAGTTTTTGCTCTGCTATTGAACTTATTAGTTTTGTTTTGTTTACCTTGTTTTTTGGAGTTCAGCCATCCCCGGTCGGGGGTGTGCTGAGTTACATTTTTGTCTCTGATCAGTTTGTCTATTTGCTATGTCTTCAGAATTTACCTGAGTGCTGATATAGTCTTTTTGAAGTCCTAGCGACTTCAGAACCTGTTTTTCCTATCAGACGGTTGGGACATTTTTTGGTAGGGTTTTTTACGGATTGCAGACAGCAGCTTTTCTATCCTGTCCTTTTTAGTTAGCTTGGGCCCCATCGTTTGCTCAACCTATCTTTCTATCTGTGTTAGTGTTTTCATCTTGCTTCACCGTCATATGTTGGGGACTGCCTATTGCTTTGGGGTCTGCTCTGGGGCAGTTTAGATTTCCCCTTTCTTTCTTTAGGCCTATTTAGTTCTCCGGCTGTGATCAAGGGGTCTAGGGCATCGTAGGAACCCCCCACGGCTACTGTTAGTTGTTGTGGATAGGATCAGGGGTCTGCAATCCGATAGCTACCAACCTCTCCAGTTTTCTGGACTTAGCTTGTATTTTTGTTTTTTCCTCCTTCGGTGACTCATTCATAACACATACCTCTACAATTTGCTTACATAAATTTATACAGGGTGGTCCAAAAGTAGGTGGACAGTATGTGTAATAGGGTTATGAAGGGGGAGATTTATCAATCATGGTGTAAAGTGAAACTGACTCAGTTGCCCTTAGCAACCAATCAAATTCCACTTTTCATTCTTCAAGGACTCTTTGGAAAATGAAAGGTGGAATCTGATTGGTTGCTAAGGGCAACTGAGTCAGTTTCACAGATCCAGTTTTCACAGATAGATCTCCCCCAAATCTGTTTTCTTTTCAGATAATTCAGATAACCCATAATGGCAAATAATTTAAATACAGATCAAAGAAAATGGATTTTAAAACAGTATTGGAAATCTCAAAATGCTGACACGGTTAGAGCAAATTGGGTTGAAACATTTGGTACTCAAACCCCAAAGAGACAAACCATTTACCGCATTTGTGACAAATTCGATGCCACTGGCTCAATCCTTAATGCTCCAAAAACTGGTCAACCCAAAACAGCCTGGACAGAAAATAATAAACAACTTGTTGCTGAAACCTTTGTTCAGAGTCCAAAAAAGTCCACCAGAAGAGTCTATTTAGAACTGGGAACTTCACGAGCTTCCATCATGCGAATCCAGAAATCTATTGGGTGGAAAGCTTATCGTCCACGTCTAATTCATGGTTCATTGGAGGATGATCCAGACAGGCTGCTGCAATTTAGTGAGATTATGCTTAACGAAATTGAAGAAAATCCAGTAATCTTAAATAACATTATGTGGAGTGATGAAGCTTTTTTCAAATTATCTGGCCATATTAACAGACATAATTGTATTTGCTGGTATAATGAGAACATGCATTTAACATTGGAGCAACAACTAAACGAGCCTGGTGTCAATGTTTGGGGTGGTGTTTCAAGTTTTAGTGTTTTTGGACCTTTTTTTGATGGAACAGTCACAGGAGATAAGTATCTCGAAATTCTAATGAATCTGTCACGATGACCCGTCCTGTGTGACGCGACCCGCAGGCCGGTAACTGAAACAACAAGACGCGGCACGTGATACTGTCCTGTGTGACATGGCCAGCCGGCCAGTAACTAAAACAACAAGACACGGGGAAAGGGAAAACAGTTACAATGGTGGGTCCTGCGATAGGCAAAGGGGACGTGGAGACCTCCTGCACTCCCCTGAGTCAGTGTCCCTAACGCTCCTAACGTTCCCTATGCCGGTTCCGCACCAGGCGCCAATCAGGAACCTGTCGCCCTAGCACACCCTACATCTATCCCTTACTAGGGAGCTGGGTGGTGCAGGCTATGGCCCCACGGCTGTACTAATACACACTAAGGAAAAACACAAACAGGGAAACACCACTTAGCTTTACTCTGTTGCTCTTGCTCCTGGCAACAGAGTCCACCACCAGAATGCAGCTCTCCTCCTGAATAGCTGCCACCAAGCTCTGTCAGAGCTACAAGGAAATCGCCTCTGACTCTTTCCACACCAGGTGTTGTGAGCTCATTTTCTCGTTCACCTTTGATGTCCGATGAACTCCCTCTGCTGGTGAAAGGAGGTGGTGAAACTGATTTGGATGGGAGAAACCTATCATCTGAACAGGTGGATTGCGATTGGACATCCGGAATCTCTGAGTGGATATAAGGCTGCCGACGCCCTGTAAGGTTGCTGGTGATTTCTCTGCTCTGAGCTCTGGCCTCCAGCTCAGTTCCTGTCTTCTGAAAGCTAAGTTTTGCTCTGTTATTGTTCCATGAGATTTTGTCTGAATTGCCTAGTTTTGTGTTCAGCCAGCCCCGGCTGGGGCTTTGCTGAATTTCCATTTTGTCCCTGATCGGTTAAATTTCTTTTGCTCTGTCTTCAGAATATATCGGAGTGCTGATATAGGGATTTTGAATTCTAGTGACTTCAGGGCCGTTTTTCTTATCAGACGTGTTGGGACATTTTTGGTAGGGTTTTTGCGAATTGCAGCTAGCATCTTTTCTGTCCTTTCCTATCTAGTTAGTTGGGCCCCATCGTTTGCTCTGCCTGTTTTTCTGTCTGTGTTTGTGTTTTCATCTGGTTTCACTGACAATACATGTTGGGGGCTGTCTTTTGCTTTGGGGTCTGCTCTGGGGCAGTTTAGATTTCCCCTTTCTTTCTTTAGGCTTATTTAGCTCTCCGGCTGTGACGAGGTGTCTAGGATCACCGTAGGAACACTCCACGGCTACTGTTAGTTGTGTGAATAGGATCAGGGGTCTGCAATCCATTAGCTGCCAACCTCTCCGGTTTTCTGGACTTAGCTTGCATTTTTGTTTTTTCCTCCTCCGGTGACTCATTCATAACACCAGGGCTAAGACAGTGCTGCAAGGAATACTCTCCAGCTCCTTCCTCCATAAAGGATGGTTAAAATGAACACTATCACCAACACTGATTGCAATACCTGAGACTCTTTTATAGCAGAGCCAGAGCAATCACACCTGCATTACAATCATGTGCACTTAACTAAAGAAACCAGAGTGCAATGGCGCTCACCACCACCGGGAACAAACTTAGAACAAAAGACACCACAGTGCAATAATCCTAATGGCCACAGGGGGCAAAAACCAAACTTAAGCACAGCTTAAGAAAAAAAAAAGGTTACCTGTGCTTTTTATCGGTCATGATCCAGCATGGATCATGACAGAATCAAGTTGTTCTCCAGTTACAGCAACAGCCTAATTCAAATTACCTTTATTTTCAACAAGATTAGGCCCCTCCACATTATTCAAGAGTAGTCCACGAGCATCTTGATGAAACATTTCCTAATAAATGGATTAGCTGAAGAAGCCCACTTGATTGGCCGGAACGTTCACCAGACTTGACCCCAATAGATTTTTTCTTTTGGAGAGTACTCAAGGACAAAGTTTATAGTCGAAAACCAAAAAGTGTCAGTGATTTGAAAAATTACATAAGAGATGCATTTCAAGAAATTAATACTCAAAGAGACATGTGCAAAAATGTTTGTTGAAGCGTAAGAGGCAGACTTCAAAGCTGTGCAAATTGTGATGGAAAACAGTTTGATAAAATTTAAAGGCTTTTGCATTATTGTTCAGAATAAAATTTAATTGTCAATGTTATGCTTGTGTTAGTAATTATAATTTTATATATAAATCAAAATAAATGTTATTATTTTCTGTCCACCTACTTTTGGACCACCCTGTATATACCCCCCAGGCCCCAGGGGTAAATGTCTTTCAGCCCTTGCACTAGTGCATAGACTTTACCAGTCCTGTCTACCAGGGCGTATAGCAGTCCTTCCTTCTAATTTTTGGCAGCCCTTGCACTTAGTGCATAGCCTTTATAAGTCTGTGAGTCTCACTACCTAACAATTTTAACACTTTGTTAAATGAAATGGTGCTCCTAAGAACATTATTTCTGACAGAGGGGTTTTGTTATTTGTAAGAAATTCACAGGTCACCCCCTTTCTAACCATTACCTTACACATCATGGGGGCTCTTTAAGGGACACTAAGGTGACTGGGATTCAAATTGTTAAAAGAAGCATTAGGAAAGGTAACTTTATCCATCAAATGTCCAGGGTAGAAAGTAAATGTATATTTGAATTAAATACTCTGATCCCAAATGGTTTAAATAGTGAAATTGAGCTATTTGCTTTTAATGTATAATATGATGTTTTGTTACTGGAGGCTATATACTGGAGGCTATATAAGGGTTACTCTTGTCCCAGGGGGCCATCCCTAAAGAAGGAATCAGTGAATTCCGCAACACGTAGGATTTCCCATTGTATTCTGGCCCCTTCAGCGCCTCATAGTGCTTTTTTGCCTGTCACGTGACCTCCCATGTGACTGTGACGTCACGCAAGGTCCTTCAGCGTTTTTGGACCTTGCAGGCCTGCTTTTGCAAGCGGCGGCTGGTACCTCTACAGCCTGCCGATACATACCTCCAGCTGCACGCCAGTCACCGGCCGGGACGGCGGCATGTTAGGAGGTAGCACCCTTTAGCTCCAGTAACTTTTATATCGCTGTGTCGGGGAGTATCTTTGGGAAGGACCTGGACATTTATCTGTCTTCTGAAGACTCTTCTCCGTGCTCGCCAGTTTTAGTTCCAGTAAAGGTAACAGATCTCTTCATAAGATATCTCCTTTCAATTTTGGGTTTTTAACCAGGACACATTTAATTAGCGCAAGTTTATACAAGGTTTATTTATTATTATTTTTATGGAGACAATTTGAGTGGAGTGTTGTCCTTATACTTGCCGCTTTGTGCTCTGTGTTTGTACGCTTTAGCGCCATTGGTATATACATATATATATTGGGTTTTGTTATTGGCCTGCTTCTGGCTTAGTCTTTGCTCCAGATTAGTTATTGAGCTTTCTTTCTCCTAAGGTTTCCACCCCGAGACTAATGGTCAGACAGAAATAAATAATAAATTAAGAATTTGAACAGTGCTTAAGATGATTTATTTAATCTAATCAGGAGGATTGGATTTCTCTGGCACTGGACTGCTTGACCGTGTGCATGGCATTATGAAGTCTGAAGACTACCAACAAATTTTGCAGCATAATGTAGGGCCCAGTGTGAGAAAGCTGGGTCTCCCTCAGAGGTCATGGGTCTTCCAGCAGGACAATGACCCAAAACACACTTCAAAAAGCACTAGAAAATGGTTTGAGAGAAAGCACTGGAGACTTCTAAGTTGGCCAGCAATGAGTCCAGACCTGAATCCCATAGAACACCTGTGGAGAGATCTAAAAATGGCAGTTTGGAGAAAGCACCCTTCAAATATCAGGGACCTGGAGCAGTTTGCCAAAGAAGAATGGTCTAAAATTCCAGCAGAGCATTGTAAGAAACTCATTGATGGTTACCGGAAGCGGTTGGTCGCAGTTATTTTGGCTAAAGGGTGTGCAACCAAGTATTAGGCTGAGGGTGCCAATACTTTTGTCTGGCCCATTTTTTGGAGTTTTGTGTGAAATTATCAATGTTTTGCTTTTTGCTTCATTCTCTTTTGTCTTTTTTCATTTAAGACAAATGAAATGAAGATAATAATACCAAAGAATTTGTGTTTGCAATCATTTTCATGAAGAATCTGAGTACTATCTGACAGAATTGCAGGGGGGTCAATACTTTTGGCCACAGTGAATAATAAAGTAACTTGGCACTCAACTGAATGATCCTTTTCAAGACAAGGTTTTATTTGGGAGTCACAGTAAACTGTGACTCCCAAATAAAACCTTGTCTTGAAAAGGATCATTCAGTTGAGTGCCTAGTTAATTTATTATTCACTTTGGTCTGGGTAACCTACTTGTGCACCCTGTAGTAGTGCCACGCTATATTTTACACAATACTTTTGGCCACAACTGTATATCATACTACAATATTTGAATAATATGTGAATTACATGTGTATAACATGTAATACTAATGGTATGAATAGTGATATTTTCTTCAACTTAATGTAGCTTAAGTATTGCCATTTTTCTATTTTTTTTTAGAATTTCTGATTAAATATTTACTTTAATAAAATGAAAAGCAAACACATTACACAGCATGGTGGCTCTTTCCACTTCTTATTCCCCTGTGCTTGTAATAGAGGAGCTATGTGTAATGTGTGACCTCCCACAGGTTTTTACAATCTGTTCCAAACCATTAAAACCATATTTGTTTACTAAGTAATGAATGAACTGTTGAGCTAATGAAGAGTAATACTTGTTTTCTACAGCAGCAATGCTAAAATCAATTATTTCCTTATTAGCTGACCATTTCAGAATATAGTTATTGGGGACTATTCTAGTGTAATACCTATGCTGGTTTTCTTTGTAATGCCATTTTCTTCTTATTTTCACAAACTATATACCGGAATGCTGCAGCACACTAACATATGCAAGGGTAATACTTCCTATGGGATCATAGAAAATAGCCTCACTCTCATAGCTTTACAGTATGGTGCTTTCTTTTTAAAGGGAATCTATCACCCCTTTTTTGAGATATCATATAATGATATCATTCAATTGTGTGTCACATAAGGATTCTCTTAGTACTTTTGCTTCTCCCTGACCCCGCACCTTTCATGCATAAATACCTTTTTTATATCGGTTCAGATGTATGTAATGATATTATTGAATGATATCATTATATGATATCTCAAAAAAGGGATGACAGATTCCCTTTAACCACTTCCCGACCGCCCACAGTAGATTAACGTTGGCGCTTGCTGGGCTTTGTGCAGCGCCGATGTTTATCTACTGTCGGCGGTTTTGTGCCCCCCGGGACCCTCACATACCTTATAATGCGGGGATCCTGGTGCACAATGCACGCTGGGACCCCCGACGTCATCGAGACCTGATTGGTTCAGGTCCTGATGACGTCAGCGTCACAGCAGCCAATGAGAGCGCTCGCTGGGAAAGCTGCTTGTTTCCCGGTAATCTCACTCATTGTAACGCGACTTCTCCTCTGATCTCACACTGACAGATGATCAGAGGTGAAGCAGCGTTACTGTGTGACTAGATCGCTGCCTGGCACAGCTGATCGCTGCCTGGCACAGCTGTGCCAGGCAGCGATCTTGTCACACAGTAATGCTGCTTCACCTCTGATCATCTGTCATTGTGAGATCAGAGAAGTCACGTTATTATGTGCCAGGCAGCGATCTTGTCACATACAGTAGTAACGCTGCTTCTCCTCTGATCATCTGTCAGTGTGAGATCAGAGGAGAAGTGGCATTACTATGAGTCAGATCGCAGGGCAGCAATCTTGTCACAAAAAGAAAAAAAAGTAAAGAAAAAAAAAAGCAGGTACACAGGTTAGGGCTAGGGCTAGGGTTAGGGCTAGGGCTGGGATTAAGGTTATGGGTGTGTGGTGTTAGGTTTGTGGTTAGGGTTATGGTTAGGGCTGAGATTAGGGTTAGGGGTGTGTTGGGGTTAGGGTTGGAATTAGAATTGGGGGTTTCCACTGTTTAGGTACATCAGGGGCTCTGTAAATGCAATATGACACCCGCAGACCATTCCATCAAAGTCTGCATTTCAGAACGTCACTACTTCACTTCCGAGCCCCACTGTGTGCCCAAACAGTAGTTTTCTCCCACATATGGGGTACCAGCGTACTCAGGACAAATTGTACAACAACTCTTGGGGTCCAATTTCTCCTGTTACCCTTGTGAAAATAAAAATTGGGGGCTAAAAGATCATTTTTGTGGAAAAAAAATGATTTTTTTATTTTCACGGCTCTACATTATAAACTTTAGTGAAACACTTGGGGGTTCTAAGTGCTCACCACACATCTAGATAAGTCCCTTGGGGGGGTCTAATTTCCAAAATGGGGTCACTTGTGGGGGGTTTCCACTGTTTAGGTACATCAGGGGCTCTGCAAACGCGACATGACACCCACAGACCATTCCATCAAAGTCTGCATTCCAGAACATCACTACTTCCCTTCTGAGACCCACCGTGTGCCCAAACAGTAGTTTTCTTCCACATATGGGGTACCAGTGTACTCAGAACAAATTAGACAACGACTTTTGGGGTCCAATTTCGCCTGTTACCCTTGTGAAAATAAGAAATTGGGGGCTAAAAGATCATTTTATGGAAAAAAAATGATTTTTTATTTTCATGGCTCTACGTTATAAACTTCTGTGAAGCACTTGGGGGTTCAAAGTGTTCGCAACACATCTAGATAAGTTCTTTAAGGGGTCTAGTTTCCAAAATGGGGTCACTTGTGGGGGGTTTCCACTGTTTAGGTACATCAGGGGCTCTCCAAATGCAACATGGCATCCGATCTCAATTCCAGCCAATTCTGCATTGAAAAAGTCAAACGGCGCTCCTTCCGTTCTGAGCTCTGCCGTGTGCTCAAACAGTGGTTTAGCCCCACATACGGGGTATTGGCGTATTCGGGAGAAATTGCGCAAAAAATTTTGTCATTCATTTTCTCTTTTTACACTTGTGAAAATAAAAAAAAATGGTTCTGAAGTAAAATGTTTGTGAAAAAAAGTTAAATGTTTATTTTTTCCTTCCATATTCCATTCATTCATGTGAAGCACTTGAAGGGTTAATAAACTTCTTGAATGTGGTTTTGAGTACATTGAGAGGTGCATTTTTTAAAATGGTGTCACTTTTGGGTATTTTCTGTCATATTGACCCTCCAAACTCACTTCAAATGTGAGGTGGTCCCTAAAAATAATGGTGTTGCAAATTTTGTTGTAAAAATGAGAAATCGCTGGTCAACTTTTAACCCTTATAGCTTCCTAAAAAAAAAATTATGTTTCCAAAATTGTGCAGATGTAGAGTAGACATGTGGGAAATGTTATTTATTAACTATTTTGTGCGATATCACTCTCTGATTTAAGGGCATAAAAATTAAAAGTTTGAAAATTGCAAAATTTTCTAAATTTTCGCCAAATTTTGATTTTTTTAACAAATAAGTGCAGTTCATATCTAAGAAATTTTACCACCATCATGAAGTACAATATGTCATGAGAAAACAATGTCAGAATCGGTAGGATCCGTTGAAGCGTTCTAGAGTTATGACCTCATAAAGTGACACTGGTCAGAATTGAAAAAATTGGCCCGGTCACGAAGGCAAAAACAGGCTCGGGTGCGAAGGGGTTAATGCAATAATATACAGTTCCTTAGGTATAACTGCAGCTGGGATCATATTTTATTACAAATTACAAGACATCAAGTGAATATTGTGCCGTTGATGAAAATGACCTGATGTTCCTTTGCAGCAGTATGGCCAGATTTGGAAATACATTTACATTACAAAGTATCTGTTTTATATGTGCACTAAAAGCATTTCGATAGTTTAACTTTGTCTGTCTTATTTGTCGGTTAATCATGTTGAAAGCATATTAAGGTTTCGGTTTAGGGATTCATAAAGTATAATCATCACTATAGCTCATGATCTATGATGCAAATTAGAAAGCTATATTGTTATTTAACAGCTGTTAAGTGCTGTGATTAAAGGCAATGAAGTGGCAGAGCTCAGCAGATATTCAGCACTGAGCCTCTCTCTGTAGTTCGTTATGCAGGAGAGCGCATATTGAGGAAGGTGGATTTATTTAGTAAAGCAGTGTACGATCAAATACATTCTAGACATTGAAGATTCCTTTAAGTGAAGACATGCATTTTCTGTGCTGTTATTACCCAAAAGAATATGGCACAACTGTGTAAACAGATGCTGCAAACCTTTGAGGAAACTAAAAACTATATACAGTATGTCTTTGGATGTGCCATGCCTGGGGCATTATTAGCTGCATTACCAGTGAGTAAAGCAAATATTTCCTAGATCTTAAGAAAAACAAAGATTGATCTTTGCTGTCAACATTGTTTTTAGTTCCCGACATAGAGAAATCAAGTATCTTCGGTAACGCGTATGAATGGTCCTGCTAGAAAGTAAAATGTTGGGATTTTACTGTCATGACATACACTTTAAATCAATGACACAACTACGGTAAGTAGCATCAAAAACATATGTATACCAAACCGCTTCACCACATCACGGTAACCCTTCACGAAGCAGTCCCTATCTAATGTATTTAAAACCTGAACATGTGAACAGTGTCTAAATGAACAGGATACAGACAGACGCCTCCTAGTGTATTGGCTTGTGGTGTAAGACAGCTCATTTATGTGCATGTCACACAGGAGAGGGGTGGGGTCTCCCAAACCATGCTTACACCACAAGCCCATACACTAGGAGGCGCCTGTCCGTATCCTGTTCATTTAGACACTGTTCACATGTTCAGGTTTTAAATACATTAGATAGGGACTGCTTCGTGAAGGGTTACCGTGACATGGTGAAGCGGCTTGGTATACATTTTTTGCAAAAAACGTATCAACTAAATACCCTGTATTTGTTATACAGCACTTGCTGATTACTGTCATGTTTTAACTGCAGAGTATTTTTTGCAAATTTGTCATTTTGTGTTTTCTTGTTGTGGGTAAGTAGCATCAAGCAGATATTTTTACCCCCACTTCACTAATGTACCATTATCATGGAGCGAACAATGATAATTTACTCTGCGCAAAAGGTCATTTTACCCTTTGAACGAGCATTTAGCTTGCAAGCATGCATGATAGTCATGAAACAAGTGTTTTTAACAATGCTTGTTCACCATTATTTTGCCATGCCATAACCCATAAGGATACAGTGGGTAGTGAAAGAATTCAGACCCCTTTACATTTTTCACTCTTTGTTTCATTGCAGCCATTTGGTAAATTCAAAAAAGTTCATTTTTTTTCTCATTAATGTACACTCTGCACCCCATCTTGACTGAAAAAAACAGATATGTAGAAATTTTTGCAATTAACCTTAAGGGCTTAAGAGACATTTAAAGATTTACTGGCTGCAACCAGGGAATTTCAGAGGGTACTGTAGTAGAGCAGTTAATGACCAGGCCTTAATTTTGATATCTGACCACTGTCACTTTATGTGGTTATAACTCTGGAACACTTCAACAAATCCTGCTGATTCTGAGATTGTTTTTTCGGGACATATTGTACTTTATGATAGTGGTAAATTTTCTTCAAAATTTCTTGTGCTCATTTGTGAAAAAATGTAAATTTGGCAAAAAATTTGAAAATTTCACACATAGAGTCGTGAAAATTAAAAAAATCATATTTTTTCCACAAAAATGATCTTTTTGCCCCCAATTTTTTATTTTCCCAAGGGTAACAGGGGAAATTGGACCCCAAACGTTGTTGTGCAATTTGTCCTGAGTATGCTGATACCCAATATATGGGGTTAAACCACTGTTTGGGCTCATGGCAGAGCTCAGAAGGGAAAGAGCACCGTTTGACTTTTTCAGCGTAAAATTGGCTGGAATTGAGATTGGAAGCCATTTCACATTTGGAGAGTCCCTGATGTGCCTAAACAGTGGAAACCCCCACAAGTGACCCAATTTTGGAAGCTAGCCCCTCATGGAATGTATTTAAATGCATGATAAGCACCTTGAACCCCCAGGTGCTTCACAGAAGTTTATCACGTAGAGCCGTGAAAATTAAAAATCAAATTTTTTCCTCAAAAATCATCTTTTAGCACCATTTTTTTATTTTAATAAAGGTAGCAGGAGAAAATGGACACCAAAAAATTGTTGTGAAATTTCTCGTGAGTTCGCCGATATCCAATGTGTGGAGGAAGACCACTGTTTGGGCACACAGCAGGACCCGGAAGGGAAGGAGAAAGGTTTGACTTTTTGAACACAAAATTGGCTGGAATCGAGAACCCCTTATGGGCCTAAACAGTTTAAACCCCCTGACAAGTGATACTATTTTGGAAACTAGACCCCTCAAGGAACTTGTCTAGATGTGTGGTGAACATCTTGAACCACCAGGTGCTTTACAGACATTTCTAACATTTTTCTTGAAAAATTTTTCTTTTAGCCCCAAATTTTTTATTTTCTCAAGGGTTACTGGAGAAAATGAACCACAGAATTTATTGAGCATTTTCTCTTGTGTGTGCCAATACCCCATGTGTGGGTGAAAACTACTTTTGAGTCAGAGTGCAAAGCTCAAAAGGGAAGGAGCATCATATTATGGTACAGATTTTACTATTATGGTTTGAGGGTGCCATGACCCACTGAGAAAGCCTCTGAGGTGCCAGAACAGTAGAACACCCCATAGGTGATGCCATTTTACAAACTACACCTCTCAATGAATTAATCTAGGGGTGTAAGATAATATTGATACCAAGGGTGTGTCACAGAATTTTATACTATTGGGCAGTGAAGAAAAAGTAATTACATTTTTACCACAAAAATGATGTTTTAGCCCCAGATTTAACATTTTTGCACTAGAAGTGGGTAAAATTGGCACCAGAATGTATCCCACAATTTCTGCTGAATATAGAAATACACCATATGTGGCTATACAGTACTGCTTAGCCATACCGAGAGTCTCTGTGGGGATGGAGTGCTATTTGCCTCCTAGATAGCAGATTTTCCTAGAATAATTTGCAAACTTGCAAACAATGGTGTGAGCATGGTCTCAGAGGCTTTCTGTAGCTTGATGACCTGGGGATCGTCATGATGACTCTGGGTCACCATTGCAATGATAGTGCCCCATGATGACGTTGTGTGGACGCTGATCTGAAGGCAGAGGGAGCTCCCGTCCCTCTGCCTCCCTCCTGAACGCTGCGATCGCTAAAATCACTGCTTTATCGGCTGTAGCTATACCAGTTATGAGAATGGGAAGTTCTTTATAACACCTCCCAAACCTTTTTAATTTTGAGCTTTCTGTGTACATTGGGCATAAGCAGGAAGCTGCCAATCAGTGATGGGGTCTGGGTTATGCAGAGCTCGTGATTATGGGGACTATATAGTAGAAGGTTTACTAGTCCTCTAGTGATAATCTCCTGGTCAAAGGGTCTCTTTTCCTAAATTATGTTGCTATCAGAGTAGGTGGCAAAAACCTAGTGCAGATTCCCTTTTAAGATGGTGCTGAATGGAACACAAAGACGTAAAGGGATGGACGATGAGGGGGGATTTCACAACTTATACAACTTATACACCAAAGAAACCAGTAAAAATGTAAAAGCTCTTGATTGCTTCTTGACAGCCTACGGGAAATGTTAGTTCATTACTCCTACTATTCTGCACATAAATGGGCTTGTTCTCTCTGGCACTCATTTTTGTAACAGTGGCAGTTTTACATTTTTCTCTGGTGGGTATATAGCAAGAAACCCCTAAAAAGTAGATGCCAACTTTAATAACCTTTTTTTAATTGCTGGTTGGCAAATCCTTATTGTATTCATCACGGTGTTAAATGGTCATTTGTAATATGTGTAATAGTAAAATTAGGATTAGTAAGAAATTGTCACAGGAAAGATGTATATCTTTGTACCGTGTTAGCCAGTAGATAGAAAAATATTCAGGATTGAGAGTCCTCAGTAGTTGATACCTTTTAATGGCTAACTGAAAAGATGGTAATACATTGCAAGCTTTCGAGACTACTCAGGTCTCTTCATCAGGCTGGACTAATACAAAATCTGAAGTCACATATTTATGCACAATACAGCCTAGAAAAAATGCAATAGATAAGACAAGTGACGTGAAGCAGAACTATCAATATGGGAGAGGGAGAAACATAAATATAAACATTGGACCAGTTCATAGATAAGGAGTCCGGATGTTTTATGGTCCTCTGATTGGGGTCTAGTTCTGTGTTGTGATGCCTCCACACGGTTTTAAAAGGAAATTCCTTAATTGATGTAAAAAGACATAAATCCATGCGACACATTCATTCCATTACTGAGAGTGTCAAAGTTCGTCATATATTTGTACTCCCAAACTCGTCTCTCTCTCTGAGAATTGAAGTTACCTTTCAATACCAGTAATTTCATATCCACGTTGCTGTGATCAGGGATACAGAAAAGTTTTGCCACAGGTAGATCCATTCTTTTTTCTCTTATTGTGTGACGATGAGCATTCATCCTTGTTCTAAGCTTTTGCCCTGTCTATATATGTGACTTCAGATTTTGTATTAGTCTAGCCTGATGAGGAGACCTGAGTAGTCTTGAAAGCTTGCAATGTGTTACCATCTTTTTAGTTAGCCATTAAAAGGTATCACTACTGAGGACTCTCAATCCTGAATATTTTAAGAAATTGTCAAACATCACAGAAATGCAATAACTTTCATATGAAACTCTTCTATCTCACAATCTTGTTATATACTGTATATTTATCCTTATTTCTACTACTGCTGGTGAATATTTAGTTGGTATTTTTCCCTACATTTCCAATACATTTTCTCATACATAGTTAGCTATCCCAATGTGATTTGCTTTGAATCTCTCAAGCTGAAAACCGTTATCTGCTTTCTTATATGCCTGCTCATAATGATTCACTATGGGAAAGCACGTAAAACCCAATGCCTCTTTAAATGGAAAAATGCTTCTGAGCAAGTTTAAATCTACAACAAATTTGTATCAAGTCTCGTGAATGTGAAGATGAGAGTAAAACAATACAGTGCAAAAATCGCCGGTCTGCGCTATTTTACCCAATTCTAACAAGATATACAGGTGTTATTCGCTGACCTTAATCTCAAAGTGCAATGTTATCTATGTATTAAAATTGGTTCTTGAATGCTTAAACCTTGAATTTCATTTTATCTTCATAGGGATTAAGAGAATCCAGCATCATAGCCATGGCCAGCATTAACATCATCTCCAAATCTTTAATATGTTACATGCCAAAGGATTTTATACTGAATGTTCTCTGGGTGTTTCAGTAGTTTTATGCTTTATTCCTATTGAATGGGATTTGGTCTGTCGAAAAAGGACTTTAATATATTATACAGTACAAACTGCTGAATTGGAAGTTCTGACCATAAAAAAAATGTGAGCACAATTATCTTTAAAAGATTCATTTAACTTATACATCCTTCTATATAAATATAATAACCTTCTACTTGCCATAAAGACCTTTCTGAAATGGTTTTACAGGTCTTGTATTTGAAAGTTCAGGCAGGTTGCTAACAAGTTTTCACAAAGTCCGAGTATCAAACACACACATACGTGCACATATACGTGCGCGCACACACATACACGTGCGCACACACACACATTCATGTGTGCACACACCCATACACGTGCACACATACACACATAAGACTTCAGAGACTTGTCGTTCTATTGTGCATGCTCACACAAACATGCACACACACATACACGTGACATATGCATACACATACCTGAATTATAGATATACATCGCTGTCCTAGATGACAGACAAAATAGTAGCCACCTCACCATCCTAAAATATATAATAATAACTATAAACTGTAATGATTTTGTTATAATTCCAGTATTTGATTAGCTGTTACCAGCCATGGCTGTGGCCTAAAATGAATAGTGTACATACTGGAACATCATAGTTTCGTACATTGGTGACTACTCCCAAATACTGCAGATCAGCTCCTAATCATTTATAGCAGCTTGTTGGTGGTTTTGGGTGTCGTACCCAACAATGTGATATTTATATTTTCAGACTAGTTAATTTGGAATCAGACTTGTGTGATTCACTCAGATTTCTAATGGGTAAGAGAGAGAAAGACACAGACTCAGAAATAAATCTTGTAGTCCTTGAGTACTTCTCTGCTGGATTCCATGAGGATGGTCTGAGTGGCCGACGTCCACAGATGGGGGTTGTGCTCACAGCCCAACAACGTGCAGAATGCTTGGCATTTGCCACAGAACAACAGGATTGGCAAATTCACCACTGGCGCCCTGTGCTCTTCACAGATGAAAGCAGGTTCACACTGAGCACATGTGACAGATATGACAGAGTCTGGAGATGCCGTGGAGAGCGATCTGCCTGCAACATCCTTCAGCATGACCAGTTTGGCAGTAGGTGAGTAATGGTGTGGGGTGGCATTTCTTTGGAGGGCCGCACGGTGTTGGGCTGTGAGCACATCCCCTATCTGTGGACGTCGGGCACTCAGACCATCCTCATGGAGTCGGTGTCTAACCATTTGTGCAGACACCTGCACATTTGAGGCCTGCTGGAGTTCATTTTGCAGGGCTCTGGCAGTGCTACTCCTGTTCCTCCTTGCACAAAGGCGGAGGTAGCGGTCTTGCTGCTGGGTTGTTGCCCTCCTATGGACCCCTCCACATCTCCTTGTGTACTGGCCTGTCTCCTGGTAGCGCCTCCAGCCTCTGGACACTACGCTGACAGATACAACAAACCTTGCCACAGCTCGCATTGATGTGCCATCCTGGATGAGCTGCACTACCTGAGCCACTTGTGTGGGTTGTAGAGTCCGTCTCATGCTACCACGAGTGTGAAAGCACAACCAACATTCAAAAGTGACCAAAACATCAGCCAGAAAGCATTGGTACTGAGATGTGGTCTGTGGTCCCCACCTGCAGAACCACTCCTTTATTGAGAGTGTCTTGATAATTGCCAATAATTTCCATCTGTTATCTATTCCATTTGCACAACAGCATGTGAAATTGATTGTCAATCAGTGTTGCTCCCTTTACTTTTTCGAGCAGTGTATATTATATATATTGAATATATAGGGAATATATATATACATATCATATATAATATATATAATATAAATCTATATAAAACTGAATGCATGTATGTGTGTATCACCAACCAATCATGAAGCATCTTTCATTTCACCAGAGCTGTTCAAAAGAAGCTGAGCTGTGATTGGTTGCTATGAGCAACAGTTTTCCTTGCAACCAATCACTAAGCATCTCTCATTTCACCAGAGCTGGTTAAAAGAAGCTGAGCTGTGATTGGTTGCTATGAGCAAGTTTTCCCACTTGACAACACCTCTGCAGACACTGACATGGTGGGAGAAATCTAGCATCCCTGGGAACATAAGCTCCCAGCCATAGTCTGCCCCCCAAAAAGAAGCAGCGAGCACGGTTTTTGGACGGATCCGTCACAGCAGCCAGTGTATGAAATTTAAAGGAACAGAACTCTGGAAAAGAGGAGAGAGAGAGACCCCAGAGTCTCTTAAAGGGATCATTGGTATGGAAGTTAGGGCAAATGCACACTGCGCTTTGGTACTGACCCCAGGCCTTTCTTAAAGGGATCTCCGGTATGTAAGTCAGCGTAAATCCATCCAGCGCATTGGTTCTGACCCCAGGCCTCTCTTAAAGGGATCCCTGGTATGGAAGATAGGGCAAATCCCTCAGCGCTCTGATTCTAACCCCAGAGTTCTATTAAAGGGATCATTGGTATGCAAGTAAGGGCAAATCCACTCAGCGCTCTGGTTCTGATCCCAGGCTCTCTTATAGAATCATAGAATCATAGAATCGTAGAGTTGGAAGGGACCTCCTGGGCCATCTGGTCCAACCCCCTGCTCAAAGCAGGATTCGCTATATCATCCCAGACAGATGTCTGTTCAGCCTCTGTTTGAAGACTTCCAGTGAAGCAGAACTCACCACTTCTCGTGGCAGCCTGTTCCACTCATTGATCACTCTAACTGTCAAAATGTTTTTTCTAATATCTAATCTGTGTCTCCTCCCATTCAGTTTCATCCCATTGCTTCTTGTCTTTCCTTGTGCAAATGAGAATAAAGATGATCCTTCTACAATGTGACAGCCCTTGAGATATTTGTAGACAGCTATTAAGTCTCCTCTCAATCTTCTTTTTTGCAAGCTAAACATTGCCAAATCCTGTAACCGTTCTTCATAGGACATGGTTTGCAGACTGGTCACCATTCTGGTTGCTCTTCTCTAAGCTTGCTCTAGTTTGTTGATGTCTTTTTTTTTAAATGTGGTGCCCAAATTGGACACAGTATTCCAGATGAGGTCTGACCAAAGAGGAGTAGAGGGCAATAATGACTTCACGTGATCTAGACTGCATGCTTCTGTTAATACATCCTAGAATTGCATTTGCCTTTTTTGCTACTGCATCACACTGTTGACTCATATTCATTCTGTGATCTATTAGTATACCCAAGTCTTTTTCACATGTGCTGTTGCTTAGCCCTATTCCTCCCATTCTGTATATGTTTTTTCATTTTTATTGCCCAGATGTAGTACTTTGCTTTTTTCCCTGTTAAAAACCATTCTGTTAGTTGCTGCCTACTGCTCCAGATTATTTATATATTTTTGAATCCTCTCTCTCTTCTCTAGTATTAGCTATCCCTCCTAGCTTTGTGTCATCAGCAAATTTAATCAGTTTACCCTCAATCCCTTCACCTAAATCGTTGATAAAGATGTTGAATAATACAGGGCCCAGGACAGAGCCCTGTGGTACCCCACTTGAGACATTCTTCCAACTGGATGTGCAGCCATTTACGACCACTCTTTGCGTCCGATCACTAAGCCAGTTATGAATCCACCTAACAGTTGCCTTGTCCATTCCATACCTAGTCATTTTTTCAATAAGAATTGTGTGAGATACTTTGTCAAATGCTTTGCTGAAGTCAAGATATACTATATCTACTGCATTTCCCTGATCCACCCAATCAGTGATTTCATCATAGAAGGAAATTAAGTTAGTCTGACATGACTTATTAGTTACAAACCCATGCTGACTCCGCTTAATCACTTCATTCTTATCCAGGTACTGACATACATGTTGTTTAATAATTTGTTCAAAGATCTTTCCTGGTATAGAAGTCAGACTCACCGGCCTATAGTTGCCTGGGTCCACCTTCTTCCCCTTTTTGAAGATAGGAACAACATTTGCTCTTCTCCAGTCTTCTAGGACTTCTCCTGTTCTCCAAGAATTTTCAAAGATTATGGTGAGGGGTTCAAAAATGTCTTCTGCTATCTCCTTCAGTACTCTGGGGTGTAATTTATCTGGACCTGGAGACTTGAATTCATTTAGGTTAGCTAACTGTTTCCTCACTATCTTTCTGTTTATAGATATCATGGATTCTTCTATTCCCTTAATAGGACAGTGAAGAACAGTTGATGTTACATTTCCTTTCTGAGAGAAAACAGATGCAAAATAGTAATTTAAAAGTTCGGCCTTCTCAACATTCTGTCTTATCATTTCATCATTTTCATCCTGTAGAAATCCTATAGCATCTTTGACTTTTCTTTTACTTTTGACATATCCCCAAAATCCTTTATTATTGCTTTTGACGTCTCTTGCAAGCCTCAATTCATTGTCAGCTTTAGCTAATCTGATTTGTGCCCTGCAGGTTCTGCAGACAGCATTATATTCTTCTTTAGATATGCCTCCCTCTTTCCATTTTATAAACATTTCTTTCTTCCTTTTTAGCATGTGCTTAAGTTCTGTGTTCATCCATCCTGGTTTCCTTAAAAGCTTCCTATTCTTCCCTCTTTTCGGAATTGTTAACAATTGTGCTTTGAGAATTTAATTTTTCAAGATTTCCCATCCTTCCTGGACATTTTTGTCTTTAAGGATATCCAGCCATTGGATCCCTCCAATTCTCTTTCTGAATCCCTTAAAATCTGCCTTTCTGAAATCTAACCTTGACGTCTGAGTCTTCAAAGGTATTCCTCCTCTAGTTATCCAAAATTCGAAAATAGCATGGTCGCTACCTCCTAGAGTCCCAGCCACGTTTACCTCCTCAACCATTTCCTCCCTGTTTATAAGGATTAGATCCAAGGTAGCAGTTCCCCTTGTTTTCTCCCCTACCTTTTGGAAGATAAAGTTGTCAGCAAGAGAGGATAAGAATTTCCTTGACCTGTTAGTTTTACCTGAGAGAGATTCCCAACAAATGTCTGGATAGTTGAAATCTCCCATGACAACTATGTCATATTTTTTGGAGAACTTGGCCATTTGATGCATAAAGAATTCATCCATACCTTCAGCTTGCACAGGCGGCCTTTAGTTAATGCCTACAATGGTGTCCTTTCCATTGTTCTGTCCTTGCATTCTTACCCAAACAGTTTCCACAGAACTCCCAGTCTCTGAAATCTCTGTGCAGATATACGCATTTTTAACATACAATACGACACCTCCTCCTCGTTTATCAAGTCTGTTTCTTGCAAATAAGTTGTATCCTTCTAGCCTTGTATTCCAATCATGTGTATTGTCCCACAAGTTTCAGTGATTCCAATGACATCATATTTCTTTTCCTGTGTTAGTAGTTCCAGTTCTCCTTGTTTGTTACCCATGCTTTGTGCATTAGTATAGAAACATTTTAGTTTGTGATTGGTGTCTCTTTCTACAATATTTTTATTATTTAGATTTTGTTGTCTTTGTTCTTTCCTCCCACTTCTAATACCAGAGTTTTCAATAGCATTTGTCAGGTGTATGGCTTTTTCTGGCCTTTTGCTTCCCTTCCCACACTGTTCTAGTTTAAAGCTCTCCTGATTAGTGTAGCAAGGCGACTTCCAAATACAAGTTTTCCAGTCTTCGTAAGGTGCACCCCATCTCTAACAAGTAGTCCATCGTATAGGTAATTCACTCCGTGATCCAGAAATCCAAATCCTTGCTGACGGCACCATCGACGTAGCCTGTTGTTCACCTGCAGAATCTTATTCCACCTCCTTGTTCCATGGCCATCCACTGGGAGGATGGAAGAGAAGACCACCTGCGCTCCCAGTTCTTTCACTTTCTTGCCTAAGTTTTCAAAGTCACTGCAGATGGTTTCCACGTCGTTTATTGCTGTGTCATTGGTCCCCACATGTACTAGCAGTAATGAATAGTCATCTGTAGGTCTGAAGAGTCCTGATATCCTGTCAGACACATCTTTAATTTTTACACCTGGAAGACAGCACATTTCTCTTGAGGTTATATCCGGTCTGCAGATAGCAGCCTCTGTTCCTCTCAACAGGGAATCCCCCATGACCACCACTCTCCGTTTCTTCTTCACAACATTTTTCTTTCTCCATCCAGGAGGATTCTGAAGGCGTACAAGGTTGCTGTTTGTGGGCAAAGTCTTATCCTGATGTATTTCTTCATCGTTCTCCTGCGTGAGAGCCTGGTACTGGTTCCTGAGCAGTATGGGTGCTGACTGCCTCCCGATCCTCCTGCTTCTCTAGGTCACATGCTTCCATTCCTCTGTTTCTTCAGGTGCACTTGAATTTCTTCTCTTTCTGTAACATGAAGAGACAATTCTGCTCTGTCTAAGAACTCTTCACCTTCCTTAAAGATCTTCAATGTAGCTAACCTCTCTTCGAGATTTTGCAACTTTTCCTCCAACAGGGACACAAGCTTGCATTTGTGGCATGTGAAGTTTGGCTTTTCCACTGGTAAGTCTGTGGACATGAAGCAAGAAATGCAGCTCACCAAATGGGTACTGGCCTCTTCCATATCGAGATTTCAAAATCGATGAAAAATGAGCCAAAATTCGGCACGCGGTTTACCGATTTCCTCTTTTCAGCTGCAATGGCCAAAACCCAGTGATCGTTGAGCTTGCTGAGACTCTTCACTTATCCCAGAAGGTACTGGGAATATGCAAATGATCTCCTCAGGACTCTTCCCCTGTAAAGGGATCTCCGGTATGGAAGTTGGGGCAAATCCACTCAGCGCTCTGGTTCTGACCCAATGCCCCTCTTAAAGCGAGCCCCGGTATGGAAGTGAGGGCAAATCCACTCTGCACTTTGGTATTGGCCCCAGGCCTCTCTTAAAGGGATCCGCGGTATGGAAGTGAGGGCAAATCTACTCTCCGCTTTGGTACTGACCCCGGGCCTCTTAAAGGGATCCCCAGTATAAAAGTTAGGACCGCTCCACTCAGCGCTCTGGTTCTGACCCCAGACTTCCAGGATGATGTGGGATATTAGGGGTAGTTGTTATGAATGGGTCACCGAGGAGGATAGCAGAACCAGGCTAAGCCACCATAAAACCAGAGAGGTTGGTAACTAAGCAGATTGCAGACCCCTGATCCTATCCACACAACTAGCAGTAGCCGTGGAGCGTACCTACGATGCCCTAGACGCCTCGGCACAGCTGGAGAGCCAACTAGCCTAAAGCAAGAAAGGTGAAATCTAAACTGCCCCGGAGCAGACCCAAAAGGAATAGATAGCCCCCAAACATATATTGTCGGTGAGACAAGATGAAAACGCAAACGCAGGCAGAAAAATAGACTGAGCAAATGATGGGGCCCACACTGACTAGACAGGACAGGAAAGGAAAGACACTGTCTGTAATCATGCAAGAAATCCTGAAAAATCCAACATATCTGATGCACAAAAAACACTGAAGTCCCACAATTTTGCCCCCACTATATCAGCACTCTGGTATATACTGAAAGCAAAGCAAAAAGAGACCAATATAACAGGAGACAGAACAAACTGACACAAGCAGTAACATATGGGTGGTGATCCAGCACATCCCCAGCAGGAGCAAGCTGACCCACACAAAGCAGGGATAGACAAAACCAGATCAAATGCAAAAAGTGTCATGGTCACGTGTGTCTGGGCGCAGGTGTTACCGCAAGGCGAACCCATAACACACGTGACCCTGGATACAGCGCCTCCAGTGGGGCGTATTTAAATAATAATACGTGCAGGTGGATACGCCGCCTCCACCTGGCGAATTTGGGAATTACACGTTATACATACAATATCTGGAAACACCGCCTCCAGTAAGGCGCATTTAAATAATAAAGGGGGGAACCTGGGTAACTATAACAATGGTGGGCCCTGCGATAGGGAATAGGGACATGGAGACCTCCTAAGCTCCCCTGAGCCAGTGTCCCTGCACTCCTTACATTCCCTAAACAGGCTCCGCCCCTGTCGCCGCACGCGTACCTTAACGCCCTTGCTCACCCTGACCCTAAACCCTCACTAGGGAATGGGTCGGTGCGGAGACTAATCCCACCACTGCACTAATAACACACATGAGGAAAAAGACAATACAGGGGAAACACCACTTAGCTTTGCTCTGTTGCTTGCGCTCCTAGCAACAGAGCCCTCCACCTGAGTGCATCTTCTCCTCCACTTGGATCCATCACCATAACAGGATCCTTCACCTTAGTGCAACCTTGGAGCAGAGTCCAACACCAGTTGCAGCTGCTTAGAACCAGAGTCCCAAGGATGAGTTCAGCTGCTGACACGAAGTCGAGCATGCTTGAGTCCAGCTCAGCGGCCAAGTCCCACATGGTGAGTGCCACTCTCCATAGTCGCCGCTCCACCAGCCCATGCAGACACTTCCCGCTGACACCATCACTGCGACTCCACCATGCCATGCCAGCCCTTCGTCCAGACACCATAGCTGAAACACATCCCCCCTGGCTAAGCTGCGCAGGACTCCTCACCAGCTCCATCCTTCATCCAGGCTCTCCAAAACCAGAGTGAACACAAACTCACAATATCACAGGCAGTGATTGCACACCTCTAGCACACCTTTATAGGGTGTAACACCTGATACATGATTAAGTGCACAAAACCTAAAGTGCAATATCAAAACCACCACCAGGGACAGTCAAGACACCTTGGAACTTTCCAAAGTAAAAAAAAGTTCACCCAGTGATTTAAAACTGTCAGATCACTTCAGATCATGACAAAAAGATTAGCAAATGAACCACTTAGCTGAACCATGCAGGAACAGAGAAGGAGACATCAGACCTCAGAAAGCTCAGGAAGAAAATCACTGGCAGGGATTGAAGGAAGTCAGCTGTCTTAAATAATCCAGTCAGAAACCCCAGATCTCCAATCATCATCATTATCAGGTGGCAAGCCTCTGTCAATCAGACCAGCTCCACTACCTCCAGTAACCACCAGAGGGAGCCCAGAAAGAGAACTCGCAGCACCTCTGTCAATCTGACCAGCTCCACTACCTTCAGTAACCACCAGAGGGAGCCCAGAAAGAGAATTCACAACAAGTAGTAGTCTGGTGGCTCTGGCTGATGGGATGATGTGGGATATTAGGGGGAGTAATCTGGTGGCTCTGGCTGACGAGATGATGTGGGATATTAGGGGGTAGTAGTCCGGTGGCTGTGATGAGATGATGTGGGACATTATAGTGAATGTGGCTATGCGGAGTGGGTGGGGCTCTACACTCAGCTTTATATATATAGATATAATCATTATCATTTGTTATAACTAACCGTAGTTAGTTACTATGCCCGGGCAGCGCCGGGCTCTTCAGCTAGTATATAGTATAATATATAAATATATTAAAAATATAATATACAGTGTATATATATATATATATATATATACTGTATTTATATATATATTTAAATTATATGTATACAGTATATACACACACATGTTAGTGACAAATTATATTAGTCAGTGTTGGTTCAAAATTATGGACATGCATTTAATTAATAAATGATTATTTCAAGGAACAAAATGGCGTGGGGTCCCCCTATAATTTATAGACAGCAACACTATACTAATTGTATTTGTCACTGACATATACAGTATATATATACATATATATAGTTTTTTAAAATATATATTTTATATGTATAGATTATATATATTATATGTAGATATATTATATATATTATATATGATATGTATATATATATTATATATATTTTTTTACATATATATATTTACTAGCTATAGAACCCGTTCTACGCCCGGGTGGCGAGCATTTATATTGGTATATGGTATCCATCCCGGTATGTGTTACTTACATCCTGCGCCCTAATCTTGTCATGTTCTGCTACCATCTTGTGCCCCCATCCTGTCATATGCTGCTCCTATCCAGCGCCCCCTTCCTGTCATGTGCAGCCCCCATCCTGGGCCCTCATTCTGTTTTGTGCGCCTCCATCTTGTCATGTGCTACTCTCTTCCTGTGCCCTCATCCTGTCATGTGCTGCCATCCTGCACCCCAATCCTGTCATGTGCTCCGATCCTGCTCCCCAATCCTGTCATATGGTGCTCCCATCCTGCACCCCCTTGCTGTCATGTGCTGCTCCTATCCTGCACCCCCATTTTGGTATGTGCTGCCCCCATCCTGGTATGTGCTACTCCTGTTCTGTGCTCCATCCTGTCTTGTGGTGCTCTCATCCTGTGTCCCCATCCTGTCATGTGGTGCCCTAATCCTGCATCCCCATCCTGTCATGTGGTGCTCTCATCCTGTGTCCCCAACCTGTCATGTGGTGCTCACATCCTGTCATGTGCTGCTCCTATCCTACATATATATATATATATATATATATATATATATATATATATATATATATTCAGTAGAAAGTGTCTGGATTGCACCGCTGACGTATCTATAAAAATTGCACGGCCAAGCATGGACTGCACAGGCGCCGATACTGACGCCACAACCCGCCCTCTCCTGACTTCACAGACTTATTTCAATAATTTCCGCCCACCAACAAAATGGCGCCTGAAGTGCCCTATACGCATGCGCCATTTCCGATGGAAGATTCATGTCCCTGCCTCCGGCCCGAAGAGACCCCACAGCAATACCTTATATTTCAGTTGTGCCGGAGATCACAGTATGCATTCAGTCCTTACGCATACCGCGATCTCCTGGGCCACAATCCTCATCCCCAGATGCGTAACTCTGTGGGGTCCAGACTGCACAGGAGTCGGAGTTGGAATCAGTGTCATGGAAATTGAGGAGTCGGTGTTGGAGGTTTGCTTACCGAATACACAGCCCTGGTATGAGGGAGATGGAGTCGTGGAAATTGAGGAGTCAGAGTTGGAGTCAGAGGTTTGCTTACCGACTCCACAGCCCTGGTATGAGGTAGTCCGAGTTGTGGAGTCAGTGTCATGGAAATTGAGGAGTTGGAGTCGGAGGTTTGGCTTACTGACTCCACAGCCCTGTTATCTATACATAGATAGATATATCTATAGATGGATAGATATGGGATAGATAGATCTATAGAGAGATAGATCTATAGATAGATGGATAGATAGATGTATATATATATATAAATATATATATATGAATATATCTATAGATGTATGTATCCATCTATCTATCTTTAGATAGATATATCTGTAGATAGATGGATAGAAAGATAGATCTATAGATAGATGGATAGATAATAATAATAATAATAATTTTTATTTATATAGCGCCAACATATTCCGCAGCACTTTACAATTAAGCGGGGACATGTACAGACAATAAATTCAATACAAGTTAAGACAATTCAAACAGTGACATTAGGAGTGAGGTCCCTGCTCGCAAGCTTACAATCTACAAGGAAATGGGGGGACACAGTAGGTGAGAAATGCTTGTTAATTCAGGTCTGGCAATTATAATAGGGATTTTCATATAAAGCTGCATGATCCGGTCATCAGCCCGTGTGTTTAAGTGCAATAGACAAGTATCAAGTGCAGTTATCATGTGCATGAAGGGTGTGGAGACAGATGACTAGTAGGGTGCAGATTCAGAATAATATTTGGAAGGAGGGAACAGGGCAAAGTTAGCTTGCTGAGTAGTTGATGTGGTAGGCTTGTTTGAAGAGATGGGTTTTCAAAGCGCGCTTGAATAGGTCAGGGCTAGGTATCAGTCTGATCGTCTGGGGAAGTGCATTCCAGAGAGCTGGAGCAGCACGAGAGAAGTCTTGGAGACGGAGGTGCGAGGTTCGGATTACGGGGGATGTTAGTCTTAGGTCATTTGTAGAACGGAGGGCACGTGTAGGGAGATAGACAGAGATGAGAGAGGAGATATAAGGCGGTGCAGAACAGTGGAGAGCTTTGTGGGTGAGAGAGATGAGTTTATACTGGACCCTGTAGCGAATAGGTAGCCAGTGTAATGACTGGCACAAGATGGAGGCATCGGTGAAGCGGCTGGACAGAAATATGACCCTGGCTGCCGCATTCAAGATGGATTGGAGAGGAGAAAGTTTGGTAAGAGGGAGACCGATCAGAAGAGAGTTGCAGTAGTCCAGACGAGAATGAATAAGAGCGACAGTAAGAGTCTTAGCAGTTTCAAAGGTGAGAAAAGGTCGGATTCTGGAGATGTTTTTAAGATGCAGGTGACAAGAGCGACTGAGTGATCGGATGTACGGAGTAAAGGAAAGTTCAGTGTCGAATATGACCCCAAGACAGCGGGCATGCTGCTTGGGAGTTATGGTTGAACCCTCCACTGTTATTTCGATGTTAGGTAGAGTGAGGTTAGTAGAGGGGAGAAACACAAGAACTTCAGTTTTAGAGAGATTTAGTTTCAGATAGAGGGAGGACATGATGCTAGAGACAGCAGACAGACAATCCTTGGTATTTTGAATTAGGGTAGGGGTGATGTCAGGGGAAGAAGTGTATAATTGGGTGTCATCAGCATAGAGATGATACTGGAACCCAAATCTGCTGATTGTTTGTCCAATAGGGGCAGTGTATAAAGAGAAGAGGAGGGGGCCTAGGACTGAGCCCTGCGGGACCCCGATAGTAAGGGGATGAGAAGAGGAAGAGGAGCCGGAAAAAGATACAGTGAAGGAGCGGTCAGAGAGGTAGGAGGAGAACCAGGAGAGGGCTGTGTCCTTGAGGCCTATAGAGCGGAGCATAGTGAGGAGGAGCTGGTGATCCACAGTGTCAAATGCGACAGAGAGATCCAGGAGAATCAGCAGGGAGCAATGACCTTTCGATTTAGCTGTTATTAAATCATTAGAGACTTTAGTGAGGGCAGTTTCAGTAGAGTGTAAAGAGCGGAAACCAGATTGTAAGGGGTCGAGAAGAGAGTTATCCGAGAGATAGCGGATTAGACGGGAGTGGACCAGGCGCTCCAGGAGTTTAGAGATGAAGGGAAGGTTAGAGACAGGTCTGTAGTTAGCAGTGCAGTTCTGGTCCAGGGATGGCTTTTTAAGTAAAGAGGTTATGATGGCATGTTTAAATGAGGAGGGAAATATACCTGAAGAAAGAGAGAGGTTAAATATTTTAGTCAGGTGAGTGGTGACCACTGGTGAGAGAGACTGCAGGAGCTGTGAAGGAATAGGGTCACTGTTGCAGGTTGTAGGCCGAGCAGAAGCGAGGAGCTTGGAAACTTCTTCTTCTGAAACAGGCTCAAAGATGTCTAGTGAGCTTGAGGTGCGGCAGGGAAGGGGATCCAGGCACTGAGGAGATAGGGCTGAGATATCCTGATGGATGTGGTTGATTTTTTCTAGGAAATAAGTGTCCAGATCCTCACCGCTGAGGTTGGTGATGGGGGCCTGTACTTTAGGTTTCAGGAGGGAGTTTAAGGTTTCAAAAAGTCATCTTGGGTTGTTGGATAGTGAGGTGATGAGGGTGGTGAAGTAGGATTGTTTGGCCAGATGAAGGGCAGAGTTATAGGTTTTGAGCATGAACTTATAGTGGATGAAGTCTTCTGCTAAGAGAGATTTTCTCCACTGCCGCTCTGCACACCTCGAGCAGCGCTGAAGAAAGCGTGTTTGCGTTGTGTGCCAGGGCTGCCGTTGTTTGTGTTGGGTCTTTCTGCGTATAGAAGGTGCTGCTTCATCTAGGGCATTCTTCAGTGTATTATTGAAGTGTGACAATGCTATGTCTGGACAGGAGAGGGTGGAGATGGGGGCTAAAGATGTGTGGAGATTGTCCCTAAGCTGTTGGGTATTAATGGTACGTGTATTCCGATAAGTGTGGTAAGTGGGGGTGTCCCGGGTGAGGAGACAATTCTTGACAGAGAAGGAAAGAAGGTTGTGGTCCGAGAGCGGGAGAGGTGAATTAGTAAAGTCGTGCAGTGAGCCGGGACTGGAGAAAACCAGGTCCAGAGTATTCCCGTCCTCATGTGTAGGAGAATTAGTAAACTGTGAGAGGCCGAATGAAGAAGTTAGAGAAAGAAGATGAGAGGCAGACTGGGAGAGCGGATCATTGATGGGGATGTTAAAGTCTCCCATGATGAGGGTGGGGATGTCACAGGATAGAAAGTGAGTAAGCCAGGTGGTGAAGTGGTCTAGAAACTGGCGGGAGGAGCCTGGAGGGCGATAAACGACCGCCACTCGTAAGGAGAAGGGCTTAAAGAGTCTGACGGCGTGGACTTAAAAGGAAGGAAATGTAAGTGAGGGAACCGGGGGGATGACCTGGAAAGCACATTGTGATGAAAGGAGCAAACCAACACCTCCACCCTGTCTGTTCTCAGGTCTGGGGGTATGTGAAAATTTCAGCCCACCAAACGAGAGAGCGGCAGCAGCGGTGGTGTCTGAATGCTGGATCCAGGTTTCTGTAATAGCCAGATGGTTAAGGGAATTAGAGAGAAAAAGATCGTGAATGTAAGTCAGTTTGTTACACACAGACCGTGCATTCCAGAGAGCACATTGGAAAGTGAGAGGAGAAGGCATGCACTGAATGTTAATAAGATTAGCAGGGTTTCTATATGCAGCTGGAGGAGAGTAACGTATGCTGGTGGAGGGAGGCCCAGGGTTGGGGGAGATGTCACCTGCAACTATTAAAAGGAGAAAAAACAGAAAAAGAAGGTGGTGGGATGATTTGTATGAACGTTTTGAGTGCTGCATGGAGGTTTTGGATGGTTTGGTGTGGGTAAGAAATGTCAATAGAGCCTCAGAGTTAAATATGGGAGAGGGGAAAAGGGAGGGGTGGATATGCAGAGAGTGCACAGAATGTGTAAAAGGGCAGGCGAGTTGTTAAAAAGCAGAAGTGAAGACAAATAAGCAGCAGGTTGATATGATCAATGCATATGTAGTACGACTGACCAAGAAGCAAGCGTGCATGAAAAACTTATGCACCTTACCTGTCTCCTGCCCAACTGCATTGTCTAACTGCAAAACACTTGATCCTGTTGCACTTAATATCTGTTGCACGCGTGAGCCCGCACGCGTGCTCTCCCAGCCAGAGCTAAATATATATGAAATGAAATGTCTGCTAGCTTCAGCCACCAAAAGGCCACAATCAGTAATTAACCAATTAGCACAAGGCCAGAGCAGGCATTACTATGCAGGGTAAATAACTAACGCTGGACAAGGCCATCAAACAGAGAAAGGGGAAAAAACAAACAAAAAAAAAAAAAAACCTTTCTACACTTCAAAGCAGAAACCAAATAGATAAAAAATAAAGACCCACCACAGGAGTGATGGAATGAAATACCATAAAAATATCTGGCAATATATGATACAGTTCACACTTGTCAGACAGCATACATGGATGATGGAATGAAATACCATGAAAATATCTGGCAATATATGATGCAGTTCACACTTGTCAGACAGCATACATGGATGATGGAATGAATTACCATAAAAATATCTGGCAATATATGATGCAGTTCACACTTGTCAGACAGCATACATGGATGATGGAATGAAATACCATAAAAATATCTGGCAATATATGATGCAGTTCACACTTGTCAGGCTAGTTTCACACTTGCTTTTTTTGCAGCGCGTTTTTCCCGCAAAAAACGCATAGAAAAAACGCATACAAATGCATACAAACGCTGCGTTTTTTTCAAGCATTTTTATGCGCATGCAGGAAAAAAACGCAGCGTTTTTGTGCGTTTGTATGCGTTTTTTGTGCGTTTGCGTTTTTTTACAGATTTTGGAAAAACCCCACAAAAAAGAAAAAACAACCATTCAACAACACACAAGACCAATGGGACTTCATTGTGGGTGTGGTATGTTAATATATAGACCCTGTCTACAGTATTCTTCACATTTGCTTGATTCTTCTCGTGACCATGGATCTGCGCTGGAAGAGTTTTCACTTCAACTTGGATTTGGACATCGCGATGGCTCAGGCGTATGCAGTTGCTTGCCATGAACAAAGGAAGAGAGAGAGGCAGCGAAGACGGAGGCGTATGTGGATACATCCGATTGTTGAACTCCGGGAGAGCCGTGGGGCATACCACACCCTCTACAGCGAGCTCCAGTCAAACCCGGAGAAATTTACAGATTATATCCGGATGTCCCACGAAAGTTTCATGGATTTGCTTGCTCGTGTCCAACAATCCATCCGGAGACAGGACACACAGCTCCGTCGTGCGATTCCTCCTGAGGAACGGCTACTGGTGACATTACGGTATGTTTTAAAAACCAAGGGGTGCGGTCTGATGTTTTTTTTTTAAATTTAGTATTCAAAACCTTGGGTAATTAGTTTTCGTGAATATACTAATATTTTATTTTATAGTTTTTTAAAATAATATACATAAATATTAATTTTACTTCTTTGTCTGTTCACAGATTCCTGGCGACTGGAGAAACCCTATCTTCACTACACTTCCAGTACCGTATTGGAATCTCTACCTTGTCTGGAATTGTTGCTGACACCTGCCGGGCTCTCTGGAATGTTCTTTGTCCAGAATTTATGCCCCTGCCCACCGCTGAAAAGTGGATGGAAATTGCTGACAAATTCTGGACAGTATGCAATTTTCCCAACTGTTTGGGAGCTGTTGATGGTAAACACATACGGATCATCAAACCCCAAAGAACGGGATCTGAGTACTATAATTACAAAAAGTACTTTTCAATAGTACTCATGGCGATTGCGGATGCCGGATGTATGTTTGTAGCAGTGGACATTGGAGCATTTGGCCGTGGTAATGACTCACAGGCTTTTAAAAACTCAGACATGGGCCGGAGGTTGTATGGCAACCAATTTAATTTCCCTATGCCACGGCCTCTTCCTCACACCGAAGCTCCGCCACTGCCCTTTGTAATGGTTGGCGATGAGGCTTTTCAAATGTGCGGAAACTTACTGAAACCCTACTCCAGCCGGGACTTGGACCACACCAAAAAAATATTTAATTACAGGCTGACCAGGGCCAGAAGAACTGTCGAGTGTGCTTTTGGGATTCTTGTCTCCAGATGGCGAATTCTGGGCACGGCCATTAATCTTAAACTTGAAACAGTCGATGAGGTGGTGAAGGCCTGTGTGGTTCTACATAACTTTGTGATGGCTAAAGAGCACCCGACCTTTGAACTGGACGATGATGCTCCTAACCCATTGCCTGAATTCACTCAGCACACTCTCAGGTCATCCGTTGAAGTTGGCCAAATGAGGGACCAATTTGCGGCCTACTTTATTTCTGATGTAGGACGGGTGCACTGGCAAGATGAAATGGTGTAATGTTTTTGTTTGTTTATGGTAATAAAAAACCTTATTTGATACCATTACTGAGTGCACTATATTTTTTAAACTCCAATTAAATAAAAAACTTCCCATGTATAACTTAATTTTTTGATGTTCACACACCTGGGCAGGTAAATACACATATGAGTTAAAATGCAGCATTGCTAGTCTGCGTGAAATATATTGGAACGAGCAAAGCTGCAGGCCATGAATCAGGAAACCAATTTTTTTCAAGAGAAAATTGTGCAACTAGTTGAAAAAAAAGTATGTGATTTTCTCAAAACACAACCCTCAAAACCCAACCCCAATGAAAGTCCATGGGGAATACAAGTCAGCATTGAGTGGATGATTCCAACTTACAAGTTATTACACTAGGCCTTGGAATGACTATACTAGGCCGTGGTATTTCAAATATGAGTATAGTAGGCCTTGGGCCTACTAGTATAGTCATATGTGAAATACCACGGCCTAGTATAGTCATACCAAGGCCTACTCGATTTTTGCCAACTAGGATCTTGTTTCACGAAAAACAAACTGGTGAAACTTGACAAGTTTCAACAGTTTGTTTTTCATGAAACCAGATTCTAGTTGGTAAAACTAGAGTTATTACACTAGGCCTTGTAATGACTACACTAGGCCGTGGTATTTCAAATATGAGTATAGTAGGCCTTGGGCCTAGTAGTATAGTAATATGTGAAATACCACGGCCTAGTATAGTCATACCAAGGCCTACTGTAATAACTCGATTTTTAACAACTAGCATCTTGTTTCACAAAAAACAAACTGGTGAAACTAGAAAGAAACTTATTTTTTAGACAAGTTTCAACAGTTTGTTTTTCATGAAACCAGATTCTAGTTGGTAAAACTAGAGTTATTACACTAGGCCTTGTAATGACTACACTAGGCCGTGGTATTTCAAATATGAGTATAGTAGGCCTTGGGGCTAGTAGTATAGTAATATGTGAAATACCACGGCCTAGTATAGTCATACCAAGGCCTACTGTAATAACTCGATTTTTAACAACTAGCATCTTGTTTCACAAAAAACAAACTGGTGAAACTAGAAAGAAACTTATTTTTTAGACAAGTTTCAACAGTTTGTTTTTCATGAAACCAGATTCTAGTTGGTAAAACTAGAGTTATTACACTAGGCCTTGTAATGACTACACTAGGCCGTGGTATTTCAGATATGAGTATAGTAGGCCTTGGGGCTAGTAGTATAGTAATATGTGAAATACCACGGCCTAGTATAGTCATACCAAGGCCTACTGTAATAACTCGATTTTTAACAACTAGCATCTTGTTTCACAAAAAACAAACTGGTGAAACTAGAAAGAAACTTATTTTTTAGACAAGTTTCAACAGTTTGTTTTTCATGAAACCAGATCCAAGTTGGCAAAACTCGAGTTATTACACTAGGCCTTGGTATGACTATACTAGTCCGTGTTATTTCACATATGACTATACTAGGCCTTGGGTTGGTTTTTAACATGTATTTACCCATCAGTGTGTGTGAGCGGCGCAAACAACATTAATGAAACTTTGTAATGGTGAACCACAAATGTAAATTTATTTTTAATCACAAAAATAAACCAAAAAATTATTTTTTCCGGCGTTTGGGGGCAGATGGTTTCAATTTGGGGGTGTGCAGGGAATATGCAACACTTGCAGTTGAAGACGGTGTTTGAGGGGAAGGGGCAACAAAACTTGTGGGGGAAGGTAGTCCAGTTAAGGGAATTAAACTAGGAACACTTGGAGGAGAGGAAATCTGTTCAGGTACATTAGTTGTAATGGCATGTCGCCGTAGGCTTGTGTGCCTGGACCGACTTTGGCCCAATGCCCGCCTTGATAGATTTCGCCTTGAACTAGGGGCAAATATTGAGTGTAGGTCCCCCGTCTGCTGGTGTGGCTGCTGCTGCTGCTGAGGTGGCTGCTGCTGCTGCTGAGGTGGCGGCTGCTGCTGAGGTGGCTGCTGCTGCTGCTGAGGTGGCTGCTGCTGCTGCTGAGGTGGTTGCTGCTGCTGCTGAGGTGGCTGCTGCTGCTGAGGTGGCTGCTGCTGCTGCTGAGGTGGCTGCTGCTGAGGTGGCTGCTGCTGCTGAGGTGGCTGCTGCTGCTGCTCTTCGTTGGCAGTGCTCGTCCTTGCAGGAGGACTGGTGGCGGCAGTGATGGTCCAGGTTTGCAGAGTGGTGGTGGCAGGGCTACTACATGTTGTTGTAGCGGCAGGGCTGTTCCATGTTTGCCTAGTGGTGGCTGAGCTCCCCGCATGCATGGGAGTGGCGGTGGTGCTCCAGACAGGAGCAGCGCTTGCCATGGTGGTGTCGGTGAAGTGACCAGCTGCACTCAGACTTGTGGTGGTGTAACGGTGGGTGTCCTGGCTTTGAATAGAGGTGTCCGTGCAGTGGTATGCAGCACAAGTCGGTAGTGAGGTGAAGCGAGTCAATGGTGGCACAGGTGGAAATGACACCACTGACTGCTGACCGTACCGATTATGCTGCATAGCCTGCAAGAAAGCATTGTTGCAGGCCTGCAGCACATTCAGCTGTTGCTCAGGACTAAGGTGTTCCGCCATGCCCTTTTCAATCTTACTAAAAAAATGGTGTGCTGGTCTGTTGAGGTCGGCCTCCAGACGGTCAAGGCGCTGTTCTACAGAATTGAAGCGGTGTTCAAAGTGGTTAAAACCACGTTCCATGAGTGCAAAACCGCTTTCAACTCTGTCGGACAGTGACTTGAGGCTGGAATTAAAGGCCTCGCTCAAATGCATAAACTCGGGCAAGACATTCCTGTCCAAGGCCCTCTGCCGCTGGCGGGTAGTGCCCGCATAACCAGTGGCAGAGACCTGGGACAGGGGAACACCTGATGGCCCAGCTTCCTGGTCACCAGCTGTGTGTGTGGCTGACCTGCAAGGTGCTTCCTGGCTGTCGGATGGCTGGGACGGGTCAGAGGACGTCCGAGGAAGGACCGCTCCAGGGCCAGGTTGCAGGGTGCTGCTCCAGGTGCTGTGGAAGAAAGGAAAATCATTACTACCATGCCTTTACAAGAAGCATCAGCTGTGGATTAGAAAAACACAGATTAATAAAAATAAAAACCCAAAATTTATAATACTTACGATCTCGTGGCAAGGACCGGTCTTAGGAACTGCAACGCGTGATAGTGACGGTATCTAGTTCTGGTCCTTGACGCAGATCCACTGCGAACCTGGCCTTCAGCACGAACATCACTGTTGAAGCGGTCCTTGATCGAACGCCAACGTGTTCGGACTTTGTCCACTGTTGTTAAAAAAAAAACAGTGCCGTCAAGGACAACAGTCACTGCGGCACAAAATAGCAATACAATACTCAAAGCAGTCACTGTAGACCCCGATGACACTGTTGGGTTTCCTGCTAGAATACACCTAGCACGAAACCCAACAGTGCCGTCAAGGACAACAGTCACTGCGGCACAATGTAGCAATACAATACTCAAAGCAGTCACTGTAGACCCCGATGACACTGTTGGGTTTCCTGCTAGAATACACCTAGCACGAAACCCAACAGTGCCGTCAAGGACAACAGTCACTGCGGCACAATGTAGCAATACAATACTCAAAGCAGTCACTGTAGACCCCGATGACACTGTTGGGTTTCCTGCTAGAATACACCTAGCACGAAACCCAACAGTGCCGTCAAGGACAACAGTCACTGCGGCACAATGTAGCAATACAATACTCAAAGCAGTCACTGTAGACCCCGATGACACTGTTGGGTTTCCTGCTAGAATATGCCTAGCACGAAACCCAACAGTGCCGTCAAGGACAACAGTCACTGCGGCACAATACAGAGCAGGGAAATACTCACTAAACGCCTTTTTGGAGGATGCTGTGGCGCTGTCCCAGCCATCCATCAACTATGCGGCCACCTCATTCCATAGCCGCCGGGTCACCACAATGTCCTTGTGCAGCCGGTCACGGCTGTCCCACAACGGCGAACGCTCCTGGACCAGGCTGATGAGCTGCTCATTATCCAGGTAGACGTCTTCATCCCGTTGTGGAACCTAGACAAAACACATTCATTAGAATAATCAAATTTAAATTGAATAAAAAGTTACAAAAAAAGAAACATAAAAAAGAGTAAAAATAGAAGATAAAAAATAAAGAACATTACAAATCATTTGATGCATACATTCCGTATCACCACCGGGACTTGGCTTCGCTGCTCCTGCTCTTCGCCCTCACTAGTCCCGTCCGCAGAAGAAGATGATGATGACGATGTCTTAAAAAAGTTGAAAAAAACGTAAGAGATTTGGAGAAGCAGTAGATATACTTACCAGATGCACGAAAATAATCACCTCACGGTCTGCTTGCGCCAATTCCTGCCGCGATGGGGAATACTCGGATTCTGAAGACATACTGCATGTAAAAATAATAAAAATCATTAGTACATACATAATTTAAAAGGACAGGCATATAATGTAATATACTCACATTCTTCGCTGATAGAAGATGGGTTCCTTGTTGACTGTCTGCTCTCCAATCTGTCAGTGTAGTAGTGGCAGAGTTTTGGCAGGCACCTCCTTTATATAGACTTTTTTTTTTTTACTTTAGAAGATTATAACTAGTACAACAAGTGGACACCACCAAAAAAACGCAGCGCTAAAAAAACGCATACATGCGCATGCCAGTGCGCACGTATGCGCATCCATAGGCTATAATGGCCATTTTTAGAGCAAAACGTGCGCATACGTGCGCATGCGTTTTTTTGCAGGGCCAAAAAATGCAACATGCTGCGTCTGTAAAATACAAACGCACACCCCAAAAAAACGCAGCGCATGAAAATCGCATACGTGCGCATGCCAGCGCGCAGGTATGCGCACCCATGTTAAATATAGGGGAAAAAACGCATGCGCACGTATGCGTTTTTTTCCAGCGCAAAAAAACGCAAATGTGAAACCAGCCTCAGACAGCATACATGGATGATGGAATGAAATACCATGAAAATATCTGGCAATATATGATGCAGTTCACACTTGTCAGACAGCATACATGGATGATGGAATGAAATACATATCTGGCAAGATATGATGCAGTTCACACTTGTCAGAGAGCATACATGGATGATGGAATGAAATACCATGAAAATATCTGGCAATATATGATGCAGTTCACACTTGTCAGACAGCATACATGGATGATGGAATGAAATACCTGTGTGAAGAAGAGAAGAGAGGAACATCATCTTCAATGCATTGTCTAACTGCAAAACACTTGATCCTGTTGCACTTAATATCTGTTGCACGCGTGAGCCCGCATAATATCGGATAATACCGCATAATAATACCGCATAATACCGCATAATAATGTTGCACTTAATATCTGTTGCACGCGTGAGCACGCGTGAGCCACCTGTTGCATGCGTGAGCCCGTGAGCCCGATAGATAGATGATAGTTATGGGATAGATGGATAGATATATCTATAGATAAATATGGGATAGATAGATAAATAGAAAAAAACAGGTAGTAACTGGAGTGCTGCCTGTATTTTTCTATTTATATTTTTGCGTTGGACAACCGCATTATTCAGGACTATTGCACCCAAAATCTGCTCAAGTTTGTGCTGCTATCTGTTTTTTCTATTTAGATAGATAGATATATAAATTGATAGATGATAGATATGTGATAGATGGATAGATAGAGCTATAGATAGATAAATGGATAGATAGAGCTATAGATAGATAAATGGATACATATATCTATAGATACATGGATAGATACTGTATATCCATCTATCTATCTATCTATCTATCTTTATTCTTCAATGGAGTATGCAAGAGGTTGGACAAGGAAATGACAGCACAATCTTTTTTTGTTAGGCTGAGTTCACACGTGCCGTTTTTTTCGTGTTTCCGCGGCGGTTTTAACCGCGCGATTTTGCTGCGAAAACGCAAAAAATAAGCATCCCATGCATTCCTATGGGATTCCGCAATGCTGTGCTAATGCTGCGGTTTTTATCGCGGCGGAATCGCTTCGCGGTAAAAACAGCATGCTCATTAATTTTGCGGAATCACGGCGATCCCGCACCCATAGGAATGCATTGTTCAGCTTACTTCCCGCATGTGGCTGTGCACACCATGCGGAAAGTAAGCAGAACATTTGCGGATGGTACCCACGGTCCGGAGGAGAGGAGACTGTCCTCCGGGCTTTGGGTACCATATCCCTGTAAAAAATAGAATTTAAAATAAAAAATATTGTTATTCTCACCTTCCGATGTCCTGCGCAGCCTTCCCGCTTCTCTCCACGCTCTCGTTCTCAGTAATCCTTTGCGAAAATGCCCGCGATGGCGTCCGTTCTCGCGGGATCGCGAAGTCTCGCGGTCATTCACGCGACGTCATCGCAAATTGCCGCGAGACATCGCGATCCCGCGAGAACTGACGTCATCGCAGGCATTTTCGCAAAGGATTACTGGGAACAGCTGCGCGGGACGTCGGAAGGTAAGAATAACACCATTTTTTATTTTTTTTGCATTTTATCTTTTACTACTGATGCTGCATAGGCAGCCTCAGTAGTAAAAAGTTGGTCACACTTGTCAAACACTAATTTCCACGAGAGTTCCGGTACGTGTGCACTTAGCCTTAATAGTAGATCTTTATTTAGCTTAAAAAAGCATACAAATCATACAAATCTGCATGAAAAAACGCAAGAAAAAACGCATCAAATCCGCATAAAAAACGCATCAAAATCACATAAAAAAGCACCTGCTTTTTCTGCCAGGAGGTGCGGATTCTGTGCGGAAAATTCCGCAGGCTAATCTGCAACGTGTGCACATACCATTAAGAAGCCTTGCCAGATGACTTAGGATAAAAGCCCTAAACCAGAATCTCAATTTGAAGACCCTGTGTTTTGGGGTGCTGGCCTCATCAGTGCAAAGTGTGAGATCCCAATTAGTGCCACTAGAGTTCTAGTCTTCTGCCTCTCTGAAGAGACAATTTGCACATGTAGAAATTCTTGAAATTCATGTTTCCATTCTTTATTTCATATATAGCACATCTGTTATAGCAGCGTCTGCTAACATATTGTATAGTACTAATTTAGGAAAAAACTTAACGAACACATTACTGAAATTTTAAATGTTTATTATTCAGTGTTAAAATTCATTGCATGGGGAATTGTACAAATAACATATTGGATGCTCCAAGCATTTTTATTTGTAGCCCACATGTCAGGAACTGAAAGCACACCTTTAAACAAACCACAACCAATCAAAATGGGAATGTTGTTGTTTGCGGATTGATTAATTCTATGATGTCAACTCCTGATAACACTTGGGCAATCCAAACTTGTAAGTTGACATGCGGTGAATTTTTGCATTTAAGATGCACTGTCCTTCTGAAGAGCACTTCCTGGCATAAAATGATTCCCTTATTTTTTCTCAGCACTACTTTACTAGACCATATAATAACTGTTAAAAGTTTACGACAGAAAAAAATCATTTGAAAATCATTTTGCCAAACTAAGGGCATACATAACACATGTCTGCAAAAAATAATATTTCAAGCGCTGTTTTGGTTATTCCATGTAATCTTTATGTTTTTTGGTGCGCTGAATCTGAAAATTACCTCTGTTTTGTCATAGGACATCATGTTTCCTGACAATTTAGGCAACTATGTTAAATAAGGCAATACTGCTAAATAAATGAAAATACTTATAAAATGTATTTTTTATTACAAATTTTTCATAAATTATTTTTGAACTGAAATGAGCTCACTAACACTTACTAAAATTGATTTTTTTTTTCCATGTGAGGCCCCTCTTGGTACATTTACGCTTGTGAGAAGCATCAGGAATGTCTCTCTGACGCATCCAACAGTAGTTTGCATTCATTGTAATGCTCCATTTTCCCTGGTATCTTCTTTCTATCTCTTTAATGTCCTGGTGGAATCGTTCACCTTGCTCTTCACGCACAGCTCCCAAACTTTTAGGAAAGTAGTCAAGGTGGGAATGGAGGAAATGCACTTTCAAACTCATCAGGCAACCTAAAGCTAGAAATGTTTTTAGCATTTGTCCAATGATCTTTTTGAAGTCAGGATTTTTTTTATTGCCAAAAAATTTATCTACGACCTCTTTAAATGTAATACACCCTTCTTTTTGAGGATCCGTCAAGGTATTGACAAACTCTTTATCAGCTATAAGCCTTTTATTGTCTGGTCCGAGGAATACACCTTCCTTCAATTTTGCCTCCTAGAGGCTTGGAAGCTTGGTGACCAAGTATTTGAAGCATTCCCGATCTCTTGGAATTGATTTTATGAATTGCTTTATCAAGCCCAATTTTATGTGGAGAGGAGGTAGAAGAACTTTATAGGGAGGTACGAACATTTCTCGGAAGACATTTTTTTCACCGAATGTGAGCACCCTCAGCTGCCAACTCTTCTTGGTCCAGTTATTTCTTGACTGTCCCAAAGACTAAGAAAACAAGGGTATTTGCTATACTCAGCTTGATGCCCGAGCAGAATGCACAAGACTTTCAAATCCCCACATACTTGCCAACCGGTCTTCATATTTAAGTTTACGAAGAACCAATTCCAAATTCTCGTAGGTTTCCTTCAAGAGTACGGAAAGACCTACAGGGATGGAAGAGTAAAAACCGCCATTGTGGAGTAAAACTACTTTGAGACTTCTTTTTGAAGAATCTATAAAAGGACGCCATTGCGCTGAATCATATTGGATTTTAAATTGACCCATCAAACCTTCGACATCGATGCAGTAAACCAACTTGTTTTCCAGAGCAAAGTCAGGAACGAACTCCTGTTTACGATGTCTGAACCATGAAAAATAAACTCCTGGTAACATTAAATTCCTGCTTTTGAGCCTTGATCTGTATAACACAGTGACATCTTTGGGAAGATTCAAGTTTCTTGCCAAATCCTTCATCTCCTCCTGGGAAAAAATGTGGTCTTGTATCATCTTCAAAGTCAGAACTTGATTTGTCATCTTGTTCAGATATGATTCCACCTTCATAAGAGCTAGATATCTCTTCCAAGGTAACAGGGGCACTGGGTACTGTTATATCTGTGCCATGGGGGATGGGAAAAATTGCTGAGTGAAGAGTGGGGTATGAAATGGAATGATTTTATTTGGAATTATACCCTTTCACATTGCATGAACAAAAGTCGTCACTATGGTTCTTTTGCTCTCGCCATACCATAGGAATCCCACAATGGAAACCTTTTTTCTTACCCTTGAACCAATTTATGGGGTCCTCAACACACCGTTTGCACACTTTATAAGGAGCCCAAACTTTACCTTGAGCTCCAAATTTTAGTCCGAAGTATGCAAAGTATACTTTGTTTTCAAAAAGTCTGTAATATTCAGCTGTTGAATCAACACTGTATATTCACCACAAATGAAACAGAAATGGTCAGGCGAATTAATACACTTTGGCAAAGCCATAACGCTAATTTGGGGAAACACGGTTGATAAATGAAATTTCAATGCAAGTTTCTTGAAAGCATAAGGATCTTACATTAATAATAATAGTAATAATCTATACTTTTTTATAGTGCTAACATAAACATAAGGACATTACATAAATAATAATCTTTAATTTTTTATTTTTATATAGCACTAACATATTCCACAGTGCTTTACAGTTTGCACACATTATCATCGCTGTCTCCGATGGGGCTTACAATCTAAATTCCCTATCAGTATGTTTTTGCAATGTAGGAGGAAACCGGAGTACCCAGAAGAAGCCCACGTAAATACGGGGAGAACATAAAAACTCCTTGCAGATGTTGACCTTGGTGGAATTTGAACCCAGGACTTCAGCGCTGCAAGGGTACAGTGTTAACCACTGAGCCTCCGTGCTGCTCATTATGTCATAAACCACCTGACTGCCACCAGCCAATCATGCAGTTCCTATTGATGTTAATGGGGAAAGGAAAGAAGCTGGCTGCCAATGATTCACACCAGAGTTTGCAGAAGAACCTATAGGTTTGTGGCAAGTTCAGACATTTAGGATTTTTTTTCAATATTTTTTTCATTATCAAAACACCAAAATACATGGAAATTATATGAAAATAATCAAACATTTTTTCAGCCGCAGACCTGTGTGATTTATCAAGACAAACATTTTTCATTCAAGTCTTTATGATGGGGATTTATGATCTGTCGGACAGTGACTTGAGGCTGGAATTAAAGGCCTCGCTCAAATGCATAAACTCGGGCAAGACATTCCTGTCCAAGGCCCTCTGCCGCTGGCGGGTAGTGCCCGCATAACCAGTGGCAGAGACCTGGGACAGGGGAACACCTGATGGCCCAGCTTCCTGGTCACCAGCTGTGTGTGTGGCTGACCTGCAAGGTGCTTCCTGGCTGTCGGATGGCTGGGACGGGTCAGAGGACGTCCGAGGAAGGACCGCTCCAGGGCCAGGTTGCAGGGTGCTGCTCCAGGTGCTGTGGAAGAAAGGAAAATCATTACTACCATGCCTTTACAAGAAGCATCAGCTGTGGATTAGAAAAACACAGATTAATAAAAATAAAAACCCAAAATTTATAATACTTACGATCTCGTGGCAAGGACCGGTCTTAGGAACTGCAACGCGTGATAGTGACGGTATCTAGTTCTGGTCCTTGACGCAGATCCACTGCAAACCTGGCCCTCAGCACGAACATCACTGTTGAAGCGGTCCTTGATCGAACGCCAACGTGTTCGGACTTTGTCCACTGTTGTTAAAAAAAAAACAGTGCCGTCAAGGACAACAGTCACTGCGGCACAATATAGCAATACAATACTCAAAGCAGTCACTGTAGACCCCGATGACACTGTTGGGTTTCCTGCTAGAATACACCTAGCACGAAACCCAACAGTGCCGTCAAGGACAACAGTCACTGCGGCACAATGTAGCAATACAATACTCAAAGCAGTCACTGTAGACCCCGATGACACTGTTGGGTTTCCTGCTAGAATACACCTAGCACGAAACCCAACAGTGCCGTCAAGGACAACAGTCACTGCGGCACAATGTAGCAATACAATACTCAAAGCAGTCACTGTAGACCCCGATGACACTGTTGGGTTTCCTGCTAGAATACACCTAGCACGAAACCCAACAGTGCCGTCAAGGACAACAGTCACTGCGGCACAATGTAGCAATACAATACTCAAAGCAGTCACTGTAGACCCCGATGACACTGTTGGGTTTCCTGCTAGAATATGCCTAGCACGAAACCCAACAGTGCCGTCAAGGACAACAGTCACTGCGGCACAATACAGAGCAGGGAAATACTCACTAAACGCCTTTTTGGAGGATGCTGTGGCGCTGTCCCAGCCATCCATCAACTATGCGGCCACCTCATTCCATAGCCGCCGGGTCACCACAATGTCCTTGTGCAGCCGGTCACGGCTGTCCCACAACGGCGAACGCTCCTGGACCAGGCTGATGAGCTGCTCATTATCCAGGTAGACGTCTTCATCCCGTTGTGGAACCTAGACAAAACACATTCATTAGAATAATCAAATTTAAATTGAATAAAAAGTTACAAAAAAAGAAACATAAAAAAGAGTAAAAATAGAAGATAAAAAATAAAGAACATTACAAATCATTTGATGCATACATTCCGTATCACCACCGGGACTTGGCTTCGCTGCTCCTGCTCTTCGCCCTCACTAGTCCCGTCCGCAGAAGAAGATGATGATGACGATGTCTTAAAAAAGTTGAAAAAAACGTAAGAGATTTGGAGAAGCAGCAGATATACTTACCAGATGCACGAAAATAATCACCTCACGGTCTGCTTGCGCCAATTCCTGCCGCGATGGGGAATACTCGGATTCTGAAGACATACTGCATGTAAAAATAATAAAAATCATTAGTACATACATAATTTAAAAGGACAGGCATATAATGTAATATACTCACATTCTTCGCTGATAGAAGATGGGTTCCTTGTTGACTGTCTGCTCTCCAATCTGTCAGTGTAGTAGTGGCAGAGTTTTGGCAGGCACCTCCTTTATATAGACTTTTTTTTTTTGACTTTAGAAGATTATAACTAGTACAACAAGTGGACACCACCAAAAAAACGCAGCGCTAAAAAAACGCATACATGCGCATGCCAGTGCGCACGTATGCGCATCCATAGGCTATAATGGCCATTTTTAAAGCAAAACGTGCGCATACGTGCGCATGCGTTTTTTTGCAGGGCCAAAAAATGCAACATGCTGCGTCTGTAAAATACAAACGCACACCCCAAAAAAACGCAGCGCATGAAAATCGCATACGTGCGCATGCCAGCGCGCAGGTATGCGCACCCATGTTAAATATAGGGGAAAAAACGCATGCGCACGTATGCGTTTTTTCCAGCGCAAAAAAACGCAAATGTGAAACCAGCCTCAGACAGCATACATGGATGATGGAATGAAATACCATGAAAATATCTGGCAATATATGATGCAGTTCACACTTGTCAGACAGCATACATGGATGATGGAATGAAATACATATCTGGCAAGATATGATGCAGTTCACACTTGTCAGAGAGCATACATGGATGATGGAATGAAATACCATGAAAATATCTGGCAATATATGATGCAGTTCACACTTGTCAGACAGCATACATGGATGATGGAATGAAATACCTGTGTGAAGAAGAGAAGAGAGGAACATCATCTTCAATGCATTGTCTAACTGCAAAACACTTGATCCTGTTGCACTTAATATCTGTTGCACGCGTGAGCCCGCATAATATCGGATAATACCGCATAATAATACCGCATAATACCGCATAATAATGTTGCACTTAATATCTGTTGCACGCGTGAGCACGCGTGAGCCACCTGTTGCATGCGTGAGCCCGTGAGCCCGATAGATAGATGATAGTTATGGGATAGATGGATAGATATATCTATAGATAGATATGGGATAGATAGATAAATAGAAAAAAACAGGCAGTAACTGGAGTGCTGCCTGTATTTTTCTATTTATATTTTTGCGTTGGACAACCGCATTATTCAGGACTATTGCACCCAAAATCTGCTCAAGTTTGTGCTGCTATCTGTTTTTTCTATTTAGATAGATAGATATATAAATTGATAGATGATAGATATGTGATAGATGGATAGATAGAGCTATAGATAGATAAATGGATAGATAGAGCTATAGATAGATAAATGGATACATATATCTATAGATACATGGATAGATACTGTATATCCATCTATCTATCTATCTATCTATCTTTATTCTTCAATGGAGTATGCAAGAGGTTGGACAAGGAAATGACAGCACAATCTTTTTTTGTTAGGCTGAGTTCACACGTGCCGTTTTTTTCGTGTTTCCGCGGCGGTTTTAACCGCGCGATTTTGCTGCGAAAACGCAAAAAATAAGCATCCCATGCATTCCTATGGGATTCCGCAATGCTGTGCTAATGCTGCGGTTTTTATCGCGGCGGAATCGCTTCGCGGTAAAAACCGCAGCATGCTCATTAATTTTGCGGAATCACGGCGATCCCGCACCCATAGGAATGCATTGTTCAGCTTACTTCCCGCATGTGGCTGTGCACACCATGCGGAAAGTAAGCAGAACATTTGCGGATGGTACCCACGGTCCGGAGGAGAGGAGACTGTCCTCCGGGCTTTGGGTACCATATCCCTGTAAAAAATAGAATTTAAAATAAAAAATATTGTTATTCTCACCTTCCGATGTCCTGCGCAGCCTTCCCGCTTCTCTCCACGCTCTCGTTCTCAGTAATCCTTTGCGAAAATGCCCGCGATGGCGTCCGTTCTCGCGGGATCGCGAAGTCTCGCGGTCATTCACGCGACGTCATCGCAAATTGCCGCGAGACATCGCGATCCCGCGAGAACTGACGTCATCGCAGGCATTTTCGCAAAGGATTACTGGGAACAGCTGCGCGGGACGTCGGAAGGTAAGAATAACACCATTTTTTATTTTTTTTTGCATTTTATCTTTTACTACTGATGCTGCATAGGCAGCCTCAGTAGTAAAAAGTTGGTCACACTTGTCAAACACTAATTTCCACGAGAGTTCCGGTACGTGTGCACTTAGCCTTAATAGTAGATCTTTATTTAGCTTAAAAAAGCATACAAATCATACAAATCTGCATGAAAAAACGCAAGAAAAAACGCATCAAATCCGCATAAAAAACGCATCAAAATCACATAAAAAAGCACCTGCTTTTTCTGCCAGGAGGTGCGGATTCTGTGCGGAAAATTCCGCAGGCTAATCTGCAACGTGTGCACATACCATTAAGAAGCCTTGCCAGATGACTTAGGATAAAAGCCCTAAACCAGAATCTCAATTTGAAGACCCTGTGTTTTGGGGTGCTGGCCTCATCAGTGCAAAGTGTGAGATCCCAATTAGTGCCACTAGAGTTCTAGTCTTCTGCCTCTCTGAAGAGACAATTTGCACATGTAGAAATTCTTGAAATTCATGTTTCCATTCTTTATTTCATATATAGCACATCTGTTATAGCAGCGTCTGCTAACATATTGTATAGTACTAATTTAGGAAAAAACTTAACGAACACATTACTGAAATTTTAAATGTTTATTATTCAGTGTTAAAATTCATTGCATGGGGAATTGTACAAATAACATATTGGATGCTCCAAGCATTTTTATTTGTAGCCCACATGTCAGGAACTGAAAGCACACCTTTAAACAAACCACAACCAATCAAAATGGGAATGTTGTTGTTTGCGGATTGATTAATTCTATGATGTCAACTCCTGATAACACTTGGGCAATCCAAACTTGTAAGTTGACATGCGGTGAATTTTTGCATTTAAGATGCACTGTCCTTCTGAAGAGCACTTCCTGGCATAAAATGATTCCCTTATTTTTTCTCAGCACTACTTTACTAGACCATATAATAACTGTTAAAAGTTTACGACAGAAAAAAATCATTTGAAAATCATTTTGCCAAACTAAGGGCATACATAACACATGTCTGCAAAAAATAATATTTCAAGCGCTGTTTTGGTTATTCCATGTAATCTTTATGTTTTTTGGTGCGCTGAATCTGAAAATTACCTCTGTTTTGTCATAGGACATCATGTTTCCTGACAATTTAGGCAACTATGTTAAATAAGGCAATACTGCTAAATAAATGAAAATACTTATAAAATGTATTTTTTATTACAAATTTTTCATAAATTATTTTTGAACTGAAATGAGCTCACTAACACTTACTAAAATTGATTTTTTTTTTCCATGTGAGGCCCCTCTTGGTACATTTACGCTTGTGAGAAGCATCAGGAATGTCTCTCTGACGCATCCAACAGTAGTTTGCATTCATTGTAATGCTCCATTTTCCCTGGTATCTTCTTTCTATCTCTTTAATGTCCTGGTGGAATCGTTCACCTTGCTCTTCACGCACAGCTCCCAAACTTTTAGGAAAGTAGTCAAGGTGGGAATGGAGGAAATGCACTTTCAAACTCATCAGGCAACCTAAAGCTAGAAATGTTTTTAGCATTTGTCCAATGATCTTTTTGAGGTCAGGATTTTTTTTATTGCCAAAAAATTTATCTACGACCTCTTTAAATGTAATACACCCTTCTTTTTGAGGATCCGTCAAGGTATTGACAAACTCTTTATCAGCTATAAGCCTTTTATTGTCTGGTCCGAGGAATACACCTTCCTTCAATTTTGCCTCCTAGAGGCTTGGAAGCTTGGTGACCAAGTATTTGAAGCATTCCCGATCTCTTGGAATTGATTTTATGAATTGCTTTATCAAGCCCAATTTTATGTGGAGAGGAGGTAGAAGAACTTTATAGGGAGGTACGAACATTTCTCGGAAGACATTTTTTTCACCGAATGTGAGCACCCTCAGCTGCCAACTCTTCTTGGTCCAGTTATTTCTTGACTGTCCCAAAGACTAAGAAAACAAGGGTATTTGCTATACTCAGCTTGATGCCCGAGCAGAATGCACAAGACTTTCAAATCCCCACATACTTGCCAACCGGTCTTCATATTTAAGTTTACGAAGAACCAATTCCAAATTCTCGTAGGTTTCCTTCAAGAGTACGGAAAGACCTACAGGGATGGAAGAGTAAAAACCGCCATTGTGGAGTAAAACTACTTTGAGACTTCTTTTTGAAGAATCTATAAAAGGACGCCATTGCGCTGAATCATATTGGATTTTAAATTGACCCATCAAACCTTCGACATCGATGCAGTAAACCAACTTGTTTTCCAGAGCAAAGTCAGGAACGAACTCCTGTTTACGATGTCTGAACCATGAAAAATAAACTCCTGGTAACATTAAATTCCTGCTTTTGAGCCTTGATCTGTATAACACAGTGACATCTTTGGGAAGATTCAAGTTTCTTGCTAAATCCTTCATCTCCTCCTGGGAAAAAATGTGGTCTTGTATCATCTTCAAAGTCAGAACTTGATTTGTCATCTTGTTCAGATATGATTCCACCTTCATAAGAGCTAGATATCTCTTCCAAGGTAACAGGGGCACTGGGTACTGTTATATCTGTGCCATGGGGGATGGGAAAAATTGCTGAGTGAAGAGTGGGGTATGAAATGGAATGATTTTATTTGGAATTATACCCTTTCACATTGCATGAACAAAAGTCGTCACTATGGTTCTTTTGCTCTCGCCATACCATAGGAATCCCACAATGGAAACCTTTTTTCTTACCCTTGAACCAATTTATGGGGTCCTCAACACACCGTTTGCACACTTTATAAGGAGCCCAAACTTTACCTTGAGCTCCAAATTTTAGTCCGAAGTATGCAAAGTATACTTTGTTTTCAAAAAGTCTGTAATATTCAGCTGTTGAATCAACACTGTATATTCACCACAAATGAAACAGAAATGGTCAGGCGAATTAATACACTTTGGCAAAGCCATAACGCTAATTTGGGGAAACACGGTTGATAAATGAAATTTCAATGCAAGTTTCTTGAAAGCATAAGGATCTTACATTAATAATAATAGTAATAATCTATACTTTTTTATAGTGCTAACATAAACATAAGGACATTACATAAATAATAATCTTTAATTTTTTATTTTTATATAGCACTAACATATTCCACAGTGCTTTACAGTTTGCACACATTATCATCGCTGTCTCCGATGGGGCTTACAATCTAAATTCCCTATCAGTATGTTTTTGCAATGTAGGAGGAAACCGGAGTACCCAGAAGAAGCCCACGTAAATACGGGGAGAACATAAAAACTCCTTGCAGATGTTGACCTTGGTGGAATTTGAACCCAGGACTTCAGCGCTGCAAGGGTACAGTGTTAACCACTGAGCCTCCGTGCTGCTCATTATGTCATAAACCACCTGACTGCCACCAGCCAATCATGCAGTTCCTATTGATGTTAATGGGGAAAGGAAAGAAGCTGGCTGCCAATGATTCACACCAGAGTTTGCAGAAGAACCTATAGGTTTGTGGCAAGTTCAGACATTTAGGATTTTTTTTCAATATTTTTTTCATTATCAAAACACCAAAATACATGGAAATTATATGAAAATAATCAAACATTTTTTCAGCCGCAGACCTGTGTGATTTATCAAGACAAACATTTTTCATTCAAGTCTTTATGATGGGGATAATGGAGTGAGATGTGCCTGATTCTTAATAAATGTGGCACGTCTTAAAAGGATTATTTGCCTTCATGCACTTCTCCACAAATCTTACTCCAGTCAAATGTGTATGAAGGCTATGGGTGAGCAAATGGCACAAATGTAACTAGATAATCTGGAGCGCCCAGCGGGGCCGGGGGTTACTCGGTACCGGGCCTTTCAGGCTCTTTCAAAGGGGAAGTGTGTCACGGTGGTGATGGTGACCCGGTCCGTGGCCCTGGGGGTCCAATGTCAATGATGGAAGTTCAGATGTAGGGGGAAGATGGTAGGAAAATGAATTAGGAAAAGGGGATTCGTGATGCCACCTGTGGTATTCGGCAATGCGGGTGTTAACCCGACGCTGCTCTGCAGATCCTCTGGGACGGTGTTAGGGCAGCGGGGATGGTAAAGCTCTCCACAGGTAGAGCTGTGTCCCAGGGCAGTTGAGCCGGTGATGGTGATGTTGAGTGCGGTGTATGGCAGGAGAGATGTAAAAAGACAAAGGACACAGTTGGGTGCAGTTTCTCGGTTTTTACTCACAAGTTTCTGGTTACTTGATGACCCGCTTGGTACTGTGTCCTCCGGGGGAGGGGTCCAGCCAACTCCCAGGTAGATTGGGTTCACCTTTTCAGGACTCCTCCTTGTGTTAACCTTCCTAGGCCATCTCTCTGCGCTGTTCACTCCTCTCTCTTCTGCCCTGCGCCTTTGCACACAATGTCCCCAAGCCGGCAGCCACGGATCTCACCGGGCGACAGGGGTCAGGCCCGGGATCTTCTACAGCCACTTTGCTAAGAATGTGTACGGTTGTGGCTGAGGTAATTAAAGTCACCTCAGCTTCTGGCTTTCCAGCTGAGCCTTGTAGTACTCCACTAGTTTGAGGGGCCGGCTTCCTCACTGCGACCTGGTCCTCCCTTTCAGGATGCGGGTCCCACGGTTGGCTTAACGCACGATCCGTGCCCCAAAGACCCCTTCTCTTCTCTGAGGAGCTTCCCTCTGGGTGTTTCTCTCACTGACTGGAGCTCTCACTGCGTCAGTCCTGATCCTCTCCTATCCTGTCACCGACTGACTACTCTCTGGAAAGATCTATTTACCTCAGAGCTAACTCCTCCCACCAACTGTCACCTTCCTCAATCTGATTGGATGCACTCCTTGTCACCCTATCTCCTTAGCTCCTCCCACTCGACCTACCTTTCCCACCTGCCTCCCAACACCCTTTCCTGGCCAGTCTGGTGTGTATTGGATGCAAATGATAGGAGTCCTGTGTGGTGTTCCCTCCTTACCTGAGTGTGGGAAACCACACCTCTGGATGAGGTGCAGTACCTCTGTGGCGACCGGACCCTCAGGGGCGCCACAGTTCCACAAATAGAGCCATCCACTCTGCAAAGATGACAACAGGTGGTGTCCAGAATGAAAAAAGACATTCAAGTAAAACAACTTAAGAAGAAAGAAAAAGCCGCACTTACCATAAGTTGTATATTTATTTTGAATAAAAAATGTGGCAGCTAGGATACAGCAGAAGGAAGCTGGTGCATGTAGGCGATGGTTGTTTTGCACTACTCTGCGCTTCATTGTTGCCTATACTTTTTCTTTCTTCCTTTTTTTTTGTTCTTTAGTATATTACTCCATCTGATGTAAAATTTGTGGTGTAAGGTACACCATATCTTGTCATGAATTATGATGATGATGGGACCTGTTGAAGTGCATTGTGCACGAAACGGCTGTCGTCCGTCTTTTTGCATTTCTCCCGAGCCATTGCCTATGCTTTATTAACATGAAATAAAGTGAATCATTTCAAGAGAATGGTGAGTGCCATCCTGCTGTCTTTTTCTACTATGATATTTCTTGTCATGAATTAGATGAGCGTGCATCTCCTTTCTCCCTTTTCACCACAGCCTTCCCCATTTTAATGGAGCTGGCCAAAACTGACATGAAAATACTGAAAATCGCCAAATAGTTGCGCAGCTCTTCGTTGCTCAAAAATGTTGTGACCTTTCAAAGCATTTTATGACAGATTTCTGTCATAAACACTTTGATGAATCGGGGTCTAAGTATCCAGTAGTACCTATAGATAGCAGCCTCGATACTGCTTATATGGGGTGTAAATCACAGAGTTCATTGCTCTGCTTTAAACCGAAATAAAAAAATCGAATAGATTTCCTGTTTTTCTCCTTGTAGCACCAACTTCTTTAAATTTTCACATTTGTCTGATGTTGTTCAAGATAATTGACAACTGCAGTATATTATTCCATTACTTAGTGGACCCTTTGTAACTGCTTGTATATTGTTAAGATCTCTTCACTGTTATTATAAGTTTAGCGCTTCATAATTCACCAGTATTTTGCGATCTATTGTTAGTTATTTTATTCAATAAAGTCCATTTACTTAACTTGAAAAAAATAATAGCCCTATTTTATAGTGATTGGTATGAAAAATTCACTGTGTTATATAATCAAATGAAAAGAGAGCTGATATTCTTGGTTGAAAATGATTCATGAACCCAAATTCAGTTGGATTAATGGAATTCATATTCACATCTTAATGAAGCACTTTCAATTTGAAGATAAATGATCTAGTTGGACTGCCACTTAAAAGAACATATGCTTCATTATCACTGACGAGATAGCTTCCTGTTAGCCAATTGTCTGTCCGTCTGAAAACTGTTCCTGCTGTCACCAATTTTAATACCAATATTCCATTCCTTCATTAGTATAATGTGTTTAGTCATGTTGTCATTTTTCTACTTTTTTTTAATTTCATGAAATTTTGAAAACACGCTAATACAATAGGTAAGCCATCATCTGATGAGGTGCTCAATGCATATTCTGGATTAAAACAATTTATTTTGCCAAAATTAATTTTGCAACAAAGTATATAGTTAATGTTCAGTTTATTTCTAAAGTTTTATTTTGATAAAGTATTCATTAATTAACAAAATAAGATTTTCATTCCATTTGCACCTAAATTGCACCACAGACCTCTTGTGGTATATGTTGCATGATGAGCATTAATCCATACCAAGATTGCATCCTGTGTCCAAGGTCTGTATCCTATGGGCTTTAATAGGTGAGTGCTCTGTTTTAACTTTTGCATTTTATGGAGAGTATACTGACTGTTAAACTACAGGAGAAGGAAAAATAAGCAGCTGATTAACATAGACTTTGTGCTTCCCTAGTTCGGCATCCAAAGGCAGAGGGTTCACTTTTCAGCATTCTGGCTCTTATGGTTGAAGTGGACACAGACTGATGTAAAGAAAATTAAACTGTTTATCTCTGTTTATTAGTTATTTTTATATAGGGTTTAGGGGGATATTTCCATCATAGAATATTATGGCATATTTATAAGACATGCTTTAACATTGAAATTGGTAGATATCCCATCTTTTGAAATCCCATCGATCCAGACTCTAGAATCCAATGATCAATTAGAGATGCATATGCTAACAATGTTCAATTACTATATTGCAAAACTCCTTTTAAACAGGTTGGCAAGTTAGAAAAATATATTTCAATGATGAAAGGATACCTGTTGTGAATTCTCTTACTTCTGAGTCAGGGCTCCCTCTTGGTGGTTACTGTGGGTAGTTGAGCTGGCTGGATTGATAGGGTCTGCCACCTGATGATGATGGTTGGAGACCTGGGGTTACTGATTGGGGTATTTAAGTCAGCAGGCTTCCTTCAATCCCTGCTGGTGATTAGTTTTCCTGTGTATTCTGAGGTCTGATGTCTCCTGCTCTGATCCAGCATTTTTTTCAGTTAAGTTGTTTATTTGCTAATCCTTTGCATCTGATCTGGTTTTGCCTCTTTATACTTGTTGTGCGGGTTCAGCGTGCTCTCCGCTGGGGGCTGTGCTGGACCCCGATCCATATGTTACAGCTTGTGTCAGTTTGTTCAGTCCCCTGTTATATTAGTCTCTTTTGCTTTGCTGCCAGTTCATACCAGAATGCTGATATAGTGGGTGCGAGGTCGTGAGACCTCAGTGTTTTTTGGTACATCAGACGTGTTGGATTTTTAAGGGTTTTTGCGTGATTGCAGACAGTGTCTTTCCTTTCCTATCCTATCTAGTCAGTTCGGTCCCCATCATTTGCTCAGTTTATTTTCTGCCTGCGTTTGTGTTTGGGGGCTATCTATTTCTTTGGGGTTCTACTCCGGGGCAGTTTAGATTTCACCTTTCTTGCTTTAGGCCTAGTTAGTTCTCTGGCTGTGTCGAGGCATCTAGGGCATCGTAGGTACTCTCCACGGCTACTGTTAGTTGTGTTGTTAGGATTAGGGGTCTGCAATCCGCTAAGTTACCAACCTTTCTGGTTGCCTGGTGGCCTAGCCTATTCCTGCCATCCTCCTCGGTGACCAGTTCATAACAGATACCAATCTTAAGACATTAACTCCAGTCTCAGGGCTCGGTAACTCCACTTCTGCCTTATGCTTGACACAATACCGCATTTTCTGTCGCCTTGTCATCAGTGATGTATGTGAAGGGGGCTACTTGACTGATCATTTAAATGGCTAAGCCATTCTCCTTCTCTGTCTTGGTTAATGCAAAGATGGAGAAAGAGCCTGGCTTAGCCAAGGCTAAGATTTAGCCTTAACCAAGGTTTAACCAAGGCTGAGCCAGTTAATCAGCCCCCTTAACACACAATACTGATGATATATCAACATAAAATGTAGTTTAATGTTGAGCAGAAATCTGATGTCGAGGTGCTGGGACAGGTGATCCAAAAAGATAGTAGCTTGATCATGTCTCATCTCTCTCCCAATATTAGATGTTTTGGAGAAAAAAGGATTCGATATGTTGAATCTCTAAATGGACTATAGTCATTTAAGTGGAAGCTAAGCCATTGTCTAAAGTGCATGTTAGTGACATTACCAGGTCACTTTTAAAAATTCATGCACACTTGGCTGAGTGTGAAATCATATGGGGAGAGATGGGAGTAATAAATATATAGCAGGGGTATCTCAAACCAATGTCAGATATTTAGAGGTAGCAAATTGGTATATCATAAACTATAAAACATAACCTTTAATGATTCCTTAAAAACCATGCATCAAATCTAGACAAACATGTGCCAAAGTGCAATTGTGTAGTGCTCTATTTAAAAACAAACCGTTATGTACTTTATGAGGTACCATATGGCCCTAGACATTATCGTATTTCTTGTCCAAATATTTATAAACCTGGACTCTCCGACCATATGGGCCTTATACATATATATTCATATGCCAAAGGGCCTTTATGTCATCAGAATTATTACTTGTTAGACATATACTCAGCCCGTATACAAATAGCATAGCGTGTGTACAGCACCGGTCAAATGCATAAACATAAAATCACCTCATCAGCAATTTATATCTATTTATGATACCACTGTAGAAACTGAGACCGCTGTACTTATCTTTGGACGCTTCTATAAATAACGGATGATCAGGTAAGGTCCATCTGAAAACCCCAGAATCATGACCCGATCTCCAGAATTGTCACCCAACGCGTTTCATCAATGTCTGACTCATCAGGGGTATTGTGACATCTTTTTCTGGCGCATAGCTCGCCCATTGTGAGATAGCTGCCTTTTATAAATCGCGGCATACCGCGGCTTATTGCCGTTTCCGGTTGCCCCGTTCAGTACTTCCGGTTTGCGCATGACGCCGGCATCTGCTCAGGCACCTTGCCCCACTTCCTGGGTTTTCCTAAACAGGCGCCGCGCGTCATGTTGGGACAGGAACCGACCCTACCCTGCCCCACTTCCTGGGCGTAACCGGGCCTGTCGGTCTGCATATCAAAATATTGCGTGATTGGTCTAAGCAGTCACCTGACCATCACGTACCATTAGGAGCCGCTCACTTTGTTTTACTCCATCAATCTAATAGTGCGGCTTCATTTACTCAATCACAAAATGTTGATTGCGTCCCCCTATCATTATTTATACGGGATCTGAATTATTGAGTCATTTTATGATTGCATAGGCGTTATGAATCAGTACAAAACGCCAACACCCATATTATGGACATTGTCAAGGATTATCTTGTGAATAAAAACAAATTCTTTACACCCCATCGTAGGGAAAGAAACAGAAAAAAGAAAATGAAAAATAATCAGGGTACCATCTGCAAATTATATATAATGTGGATTTTGTTCAATTATTTTGTTGCATGCATAATAGGGGATACCACCAACCTCCATGTATCTGTAGGAATTATAGAAAGGGTGCCCACTAAATCTGGCCCTAAATGTCCCTAACTGACTGTTCCCTACCTCACGCGGAGGTTGGCACCCTAAATTCCTGCGCAATGGCGCCCCCACTCCTCGTCGGCTCTCCCTGAGCTAAAAAGCCCTATTAAAACTCCCTACAAGAAGGAAGAAAAGGATAGTGTCTCATTAAGTCCTTTGGGATATACAGATTGTAATGAGAAAATCCAATATGCTTCTCTTTGGAGTATACGTTTATCCCAATCACCTCCTCTTGGATTTTGGGGGACCTTTTCTATGCCCATGAAACTGACCGCCTTCACATCACCCTTATGTCTTTGATTGACATGAGTGGCTACCGGTGTATCACGTTTAAGAATTATATCTCTATGGTGTTCACCTACCCTCACCCTCAACTCCCTCTTGGTCTTGCCGATGTATTCAAGGCCACAACTACAGGTGATTTTATATACCACTCCTATTGATCTGCAATTAATGAATTGACCAATACGATAGATCTTTCCTGTGACATTGCTCTGAAATTCTTTACTTTGGTGAATAGAGGTACAATATTTACAGCTACCACATCTGTAACAGCCTTTCGGCTGTGTACCTAACCATGTTGGGCTGTATGAGGTTCTCTGGGTATAATGGCTGCGGACCAACCTATCCCTCAAGGAGCGACCCCTCCTAAATGTAATTTGTGGATTATCCGAGATCAAGCCTCCAAGATCTTTGTCCATACATAGAATTGGCCAATGTCGGTTCATAATGGTTCTCAGCTCATTTGCCCCATTGGAAAAAGTGGTGATGAACCTTATGATATTGTCTTCATTGGTTTGCTGTTTGGGTATAAGTAGTTCTTTTCTTTCCTTCTCTACCGTAGATTTATAAGCCCCTTTAAGAATGTCATCTGGGTATCCTCGTTCATGAAAACGAGATCTAAGGTCATCTGCTTGTCTCTTAAAGTCTCTCTGATCAGTACAGTTCCTTTTCATGCGTAGGTACTGGCCTTTAGGAATACCTTTTTTCAAGGGGACTGGATGGCTGGATTCCCATCTTAGAAGGGAGTTCGTAGAGGTAGGTTTCCTGTATGTTTCTGTAACTATACGGCCATTTTCTCCCCTCTTAATGACTATGTCCAGGAAGGGTAGTCTATTCACACTAACCTCACATGTGAAGCTAAGACCAATATCATTTATATTAAGATCTTTCACAAAGGTTCTAAAACTGTTCTCATCACCTCTCCAAATAACAAATACGTCGTCGATGTAGCGGAGCCATAGCACTATTTTGTCCTCCGCCACATCAACCTGCTCACCAAAAACGACATTCTCCTCCCACCAGCCCAGGAGCAAATTAGCGTACGATGGCGCACAGGGATTGCCCATCGCAGTGCCCCTGAGCTGATGGAAGAACCTGCCATCAAAAAGAAAAAAATTTTTTTTGTGAGACAGAATTCCAAGGCTTGCATAACAAACAGGTTATGTCTCTTACATTGGACGCCCCTTGTCTTTAGGAAATAGTCCGCAGCCATCAGACCTTTATCATGGGGAATGGATGAGTACAAGGCTTCTACATCTATTGAACCCAATATCATATCGGTGTCCAATTCGATGTGGTCGAGTTTCAATAAAAGGTCGGTGGTATCCCTTGTATAGGAACTAAGTGATGTAACAAATGGTCTTAGAATTTTGTCTACATATATACCCAGATTTTGGGTTAGACTTCCTATACCCGATATAATCGGTCGGCCTTTCAAGGGCGAAAGGCCTTTATGAATCTTAGGCAGAGCATAGAATGTTGCCACAGTCGGGTGTTGTGGAATCAAAAATTCTCTCTCATTTTTATCAATGAGTTTTTCTTGGAGGGCCCCATTCACCAACTTCTTAAGATCATTCAAGAAAGTGTTAGTGGGGTTATGTTCCATTCTTTCATATCCCATAGATCTATCTAACAATGAGTAGCACATGGTTTTATATTGTGCTACATCCATCAATACTATATTTCCCCCTTTATCTGCGGGCTTCACTATTATAGTATCGTCTCTCTCTAGCTCCAGAAGCCCATCCATCTCAGACTTGGTAAGGTTATGGAATCGTCTTTTTTTCCCATTATCCAATTCCTTGATATCTCTAGATACCAGGTTGGCAAATATGTCAAGGGCCCCTATATCGTTGCTAATAGGTGGCATTTGTTTGCTCTTATTTTTTAATTGTGTGAATGGTCCCTCACCCAAATCGTTGGGATTCATATCCCCCAAATTGAACAAAAATCTCACATCATTAAGTAGGTCTCCCTCTATACCCAATTCAGTGCAGCTTTTTTTATCCATATTAATGAAATATTTTTTCCACTTAAGTTTACGAATGAAGAGCTGTAAATCCTTAATCGTTTCAAAACATTCAAGATCTGATGTTGGGACAAAAGACATCCCCTTACTGAGAACCGCCATCTGTTCTTTACTTAGGGATTTCGAGGAAAGGTTAATTATATGATTGTCTATACGGGGTTCCTGCCGTTGAACCTGTTTCTTAATGGGTAGCTTGTGTCTAAAAAATGATCCCTCTGTGGGGAACCTCGACCAGATCCTCTCCCCGCACGTAGACTCCCCCTTCCCCTTACTCTCCCTCTTCCAGGTTTGTACCTCGTTTCTGAATCAGAAAACTCAGCCTCTGAAGATGATATATCTGTCTCCTGCGATCTGTTGGTTTTTCCGTAATACACTGAATATGCTTTATTATCCCTGAATTCTTGTAAATCCCGGATAAAATATTTATGCTTCCTTTCTTTCAGATGATATTGAAATTTTTCTATAATGTTTTGTAGACTAGATTCTTTCACCGTAAACTCGGCCTCTGCAGAAAATTTCTTCGTAACCTCTATCTGCTCTCTCAAACGTTCATTAATGTTATTTAACATACACTTCTCCTCCTCAAGGAGTATTTTCATGTTTCAATGAGCTATCAGTTGCTTCTTTCTCTAATTTGGCCAATAGTGTTGTATTCTTATATCTATAACCAAAGTTAATTGATATTCTAAGATGGCGGGGAACTATTCCTGCTTTTATATAACTTTCCAAGCTCTGTACCTCCCACCACGAAGTGACCTGTTCTTTATAAACCTTGGTCAACTCTTTAAAAGCAGCACTGAAAGAGGGTATGTACTTTTTCTGTGTAAAGGTACCATCTGAAAATACATCTTTCGCTTCATTGATCCACTGATTGGTGTCTATTCCTGTAACAAGAAATCCTGCCATGTCCAACTATTACAAATATATAGCAGGGGTATCTCAAACCAATGTCAGATATTTAGAGGTAGCAAATTGGTATATCATAAACTATAAAACATAACCTTTAATGATTCCTTAAAAACCATGCATCAAATCTAGACAAACATGTGCCAAAGTGCAATTGTGTAGTGCTCTATTTAAAAACAAACCGTTATGTACTTTATGAGGTACCATATGGCCCTAGACATTATCGTATTTCTTGTCCAAATATTTATAAACCTGGACTCTCCGACCATATGGGCCTTATACATATATATTCATATGCCAAAGGGCCTTTATGTCATCAGAATTATTACTTGTTAGACATATACTCAGCCCGTATACAAATAGCATAGCGTGTGTACAGCACCGGTCAAATGCATAAACATAAAATCACCTCATCAGCAATTTATATCTATTTATGTCGTTTTTGGTGAGCAGGTTGATGTGGCGGAGGACAAAATAGTGCTATGGCTCCGCTACATCGACGACGTATTTGTTATTTGGAGAGGTGATGAGAACAGTTTTAGAACCTTTGTGAAAGATCTTAATATAAATGATATTGGTCTTAGCTTCACATGTGAGGTTAGTGTGAATAGACTACCCTTCCTGGACATAGTCATTAAGAGGGGAGAAAATGGCCGTATAGTTACAGAAACATACAGGAAACCTACCTCTACGAACTCCCTTCTAAGATGGGAATCCAGCCATCCAGTCCCCTTGAAAAAAGGTATTCCTAAAGGCCAGTACCTACGCATGAAAAGGAACTGTACTGATCAGAGAGACTTTAAGAGACAAGCAGATGACCTTAGATCTCGTTTTCATGAACGAGGATACCCAGATGACATTCTTAAAGGGGCTTATAAATCTACGGTAGAGAAGGAAAGAAAAGAACTACTTATACCCAAACAGCAAACCAATGAAGACAATATCATAAGGTTCATCACCACTTTTTCCAATGGGGCAAATGAGCTGAGAACCATTATGAACCGACATTGGCCAATTCTATGTATGGACAAAGATCTTGGAGGCTTGATCTCGGATAATCCACAAATTACATTTAGGAGGGGTCGCTCCTTGAGGGATAGGTTGGTCCGCAGCCATTATACCCAGAGAACCTCATACAGCCCAACATGGTTAGGTACACAGCCGAAAGGCTGTTACAGATGTGGTAGCTGTAAATATTGTACCTCTATTCACCAAAGTAAAGAATTTCAGAGCAATGTCACAGGAAAGATCTATCGTATTGGTCAATTCATTAATTGCAGATCAATAGGAGTGGTATATAAAATCACCTGTAGTTGTGGCCTTGAATACATCGGCAAGACCAAGAGGGAGTTGAGGGTGAGGGTAGGTGAACACCATAGAGATATAATTCTTAAACGTGATACACCGGTAGCCACTCATGTCAATCAAAGACATAAGGGTGATGTGAAGGCGGTCAGTTTCATGGGCATAGAAAAGGTCCCCCAAAATCCAAGAGGAGGTGATTGGGATAAACGTATACTCCAAAGAGAAGCATATTGGATTTTCTCATTACAATCTGTATATCCCAAAGGACTTAATGAGACACTATCCTTTTCTTCCTTCTTGTAGGGAGTTTTAATAGGGCTTTTTAGCTCAGGGAGAGCCGACGAGGAGTGGGGGCGCCATTGCGCAGGAATTTAGGGTGCCAACCTCCGCGTGAGGTAGGGAACAGTCAGTTAGGGACATTTAGGGCCAGATTTAGTGGGCACCCTTTCTATAATTCCTACAGATACATGGAGGTTGGTGGTATCCCCTATTATGCATGCAACAAAATAATTGAACAAAATCCACATTATATATAATTTGCAGATGGTACCCTGATTATTTTTCATTTTCTTTTTTCTGTTTCTTTCCCTACGATGGGGTGTAAAGAATTTGTTTTTATTCACAAGATAATCCTTGACAATGTCCATAATATGGGTGTTGGCGTTTTGTACTGATTCATAACGCCTATGCAATCATAAAATGACTCAATAATTCAGATCCCGTATAAATAATGATAGGGGGACGCAATCAACATTTTGTGATTGAGTAAATGAAGCCGCACTATTAGATTGATGGAGTAAAACAAAGTGAGCGGCTCCTAATGGTACGTGATGGTCAGGTGACTGCTTAGACCAATCACGCAATATTTTGATATGCAGACCGACAGGCCCGGTTACGCCCAGGAAGTGGGGCAGGGTAGGGTCGGTTCCTGTCCCAACATGACGCGCGGCGCCTGTTTAGGAAAACCCAGGAAGTGGGGCAAGGTGCCTGAGCAGATGCCGGCGTCATGCGCAAACCGGAAGTACTGAACGGGGCAACCGGAAACGGCAATAAGCCGCGGTATGCCGCGATTTATAAAAGGCAGCTATCTCACAATGGGCGAGCTATGCGCCAGAAAAAGATGTCACAATACCCCTGATGAGTCAGACATTGATGAAACGCGTTGGGTGACAATTCTGGAGATCGGGTCATGATTCTGGGGTTTTCAGATGGACCTTACCTGATCATCCGTTATTTATAGAAGCGTCCAAAGATAAGTACAGCGGTCTCAGTTTCTACAGTGGTATCATAAATAGATATAAATTGCTGATGAGGTGATTTTATGTTTATGCATTTGACCGGTGCTGTACACACGCTATGCTATTTGTATACGGGCTGAGTATATGTCTAACAAGTAATAATTCTGATGACATAAAGGCCCTTTGGCATATGAATATATATGTATAAGGCCCATATGGTCGGAGAGTCCAGGTTTATAAATATTTGGACAAGAAATACGATAATGTCTAGGGCCATATGGTACCTCATAAAGTACATAACGGTTTGTTTTTAAATAGAGCACTACACAACTGCACTTTGGCACATGTTTGTCTAGATTTGATGCATGGTTTTTAAGGAATCATTAAAGGTTATGTTTTATAGTTTATGATATACCAATTTGCTACCTCTAAATATCTGACATTGGTTTGAGATACCCCTGCTATATATTTGTAATAGTTGGACATGGCAGGATTTCTTGTTACAGGAATAGACACCAATCAGTGGATCAATGAAGCGAAAGATGTATTTTCAGATGGTACCTTTACACAGAAAAAGTACATACCCTCTTTCAGTGCTGCTTTTAAAGAGTTGACCAAGGTTTATAAAGAACAGGTCACTTCGTGGTGGGAGGTACAGAGCTTGGAAAGTTATATAAAAGCAGGAATAGTTCCCCGCCATCTTAGAATATCAATTAACTTTGGTTATAGATATAAGAATACAACACTATTGGCCAAATTAGAGAAAGAAGCAACTGATAGCTCATTGAAACTTATGAAAATACTCCTTGAGGAGGAGAAGTGTATGTTAAATAACATTAATGAACGTTTGAGAGAGCAGATAGAGGTTACGAAGAAATTTTCTGCAGAGGCCGAGTTTACGGTGAAAGAATCTAGTCTACAAAACATTATAGAAAAATTTCAATATCATCTGAAAGAAAGGAAGCATAAATATTTTATCCGGGATTTACAAGAATTCAGGGATAATAAAGCATATTCAGTGTATTACGGAAAAACCAACAGATCGCAGGAGACAGATATATCATCTTCAGAGGCTGAGTTTTCTGATTCAGAAACGAGGTACAAACCTGGAAGAGGGAGAGTAAGGGGAAGGGGGAGTCTACGTGCGGGGAGAGGATCTGGTCGAGGTTCCCCACAGAGGGATCATTTTTTAGACACAAGCTACCCATTAAGAAACAGGTTCAACGGCAGGAACCCCGTATAGACAATCATATAATTAACCTTTCCTCGAAATCCCTAAGTAAAGAACAGATGGCGGTTCTCAGTAAGGGGATGTCTTTTGTCCCAACATCAGATCTTGAATGTTTTGAAACGATTAAGGATTTACAGCTCTTCATTCGTAAACTTAAGTGGAAAAAATATTTCATTAATATGGATAAAAAAAGCTGCACTGAATTGGGTATAGAGGGAGACCTACTTAATGATGTGAGATTTTTGTTCAATTTGGGGGATATGAATCCCAACGATTTGGGTGAGGGACCATTCACACAATTAAAAAATAAGAGCAAACAAATGCCACCTATTAGCAACGATATAGGGGCCCTTGACATATTTGCCAACCTGGTATCTAGAGATATCAAGGAATTGGATAATGGGAAAAAAAGACGATTCCATAACCTTACCAAGTCTGAGATGGATGGGCTTCTGGAGCTAGAGAGAGACGATACTATAATAGTGAAGCCCGCAGATAAAGGGGGAAATATAGTATTGATGGATGTAGCACAATATAAAACCATGTGCTACTCATTGTTAGATAGATCTATGGGATATGAAAGAATGGAACATAACCCCACTAACACTTTCTTGAATGATCTTAAGAAGTTGGTGAATGGGGCCCTCCAAGAAAAACTCATTGATAAAAATGAGAGAGAATTTTTGATTCCACAACACCCGACTGTGGCAACATTCTATGCTCTGCCTAAGATTCATAAAGGCCTTTCGCCCTTGAAAGGCCGACCGATTATATCGGGTATAGGAAGTCTAACCCAAAATCTGGGTATATATGTAGACAAAATTCTAAGACCATTTGTTACATCACTTAGTTCCTATACAAGGGATACCACCGACCTTTTATTGAAACTCGACCACATCGAATTGGACACCGATATGATATTGGGTTCAATAGATGTAGAAGCCTTGTACTCATCCATTCCCCATGATAAAGGTCTGATGGCTGCGGACTATTTCCTAAAGACAAGGGGCGTCCAATGTAAGAGACATAACCTGTTTGTTATGCAAGCCTTGGAATTCTGTCTCACAAAAAAAAAATTTTTTTCTTTTTGATGGCAGGTTCTTCCATCAGCTCAGGGGCACTGCGATGGGCAATCCCTGTGCGCCATCGTACGCTAATTTGCTCCTGGGCTGGTGGGAGGAGAATGTCGTTTTTGGTGAGCAGGTTGATGTGGCGGAGGACAAAATAGTGCTATGGCTCCGCTACATCGACGACGTATTTGTTATTTGGAGAGGTGATGAGAACAGTTTTAGAACCTTTGTGAAAGATCTTAATATAAATGATATTGGTCTTAGCTTCACATGTGAGGTTAGTGTGAATAGACTACCCTTCCTGGACATAGTCATTAAGAGGGGAGAAAATGGCCGTATAGTTACAGAAACATACAGGAAACCTACCTCTACGAACTCCCTTCTAAGATGGGAATCCAGCCATCCAGTCCCCTTGAAAAAAGGTATTCCTAAAGGCCAGTACCTACGCATGAAAAGGAACTGTACTGATCAGAGAGACTTTAAGAGACAAGCAGATGACCTTAGATCTCGTTTTCATGAACGAGGATACCCAGATGACATTCTTAAAGGGGCTTATAAATCTACGGTAGAGAAGGAAAGAAAAGAACTACTTATACCCAAACAGCAAACCAATGAAGACAATATCATAAGGTTCATCACCACTTTTTCCAATGGGGCAAATGAGCTGAGAACCATTATGAACCGACATTGGCCAATTCTATGTATGGACAAAGATCTTGGAGGCTTGATCTCGGATAATCCACAAATTACATTTAGGAGGGGTCGCTCCTTGAGGGATAGGTTGGTCCGCAGCCATTATACCCAGAGAACCTCATACAGCCCAACATGGTTAGGTACACAGCCGAAAGGCTGTTACAGATGTGGTAGCTGTAAATATTGTACCTCTATTCACCAAAGTAAAGAATTTCAGAGCAATGTCACAGGAAAGATCTATCGTATTGGTCAATTCATTAATTGCAGATCAATAGGAGTGGTATATAAAATCACCTGTAGTTGTGGCCTTGAATACATCGGCAAGACCAAGAGGGAGTTGAGGGTGAGGGTAGGTGAACACCATAGAGATATAATTCTTAAACGTGATACACCGGTAGCCACTCATGTCAATCAAAGACATAAGGGTGATGTGAAGGCGGTCAGTTTCATGGGCATAGAAAAGGTCCCGCAAAATCCAAGAGGAGGTGATTGGGATAAACGTATACTCCAAAGAGAAGCATATTGGATTTTCTCATTACAATCTGTATATCCCAAAGGACTTAATGAGACACTATCCTTTTCTTCCTTCTTGTAGGGAGTTTTAATAGGGCTTTTTAGCTCAGGGAGAGCCGACGAGGAGTGGGGGCGCCATTGCGCAGGAATTTAGGGTGCCAACCTCCGCGTGAGGTAGGGAACAGTCAGTTAGGGACATTTAGGGCCAGATTTAGTGGGCACCCTTTCTATAATTCCTACAGATACATGGAGGTTGGTGGTATCCCCTATTATGCATGCAACAAAATAATTGAACAAAATCCACATTATATATAATTTGCAGATGGTACCCTGATTATTTTTCATTTTCTTTTTTCTGTTTCTTTCCCTACGATGGGGTGTAAAGAATTTGTTTTTATTCACAAGATAATCCTTGACAATGTCCATAATATGGGTGTTGGCGTTTTGTACTGATTCATAACGCCTATGCAATCATAAAATGACTCAATAATTCAGATCCCGTATAAATAATGATAGGGGGACGCAATCAACATTTTGTGATTGAGTAAATGAAGCCGCACTATTAGATTGATGGAGTAAAACAAAGTGAGCGGCTCCTAATGGTACGTGATGGTCAGGTGACTGCTTAGACCAATCACGCAATATTTTGATATGCAGACCGACAGGCCCGGTTACGCCCAGGAAGTGGGGCAGGGTAGGGTCGGTTCCTGTCCCAACATGACGCGCGGCGCCTGTTTAGGAAAACCCAGGAAGTGGGGCAAGGTGCCTGAGCAGATGCCGGCGTCATGCGCAAACCGGAGGTACTGAACGGGGCAACCGGAAACGGCAATAAGCCGCGGTATGCCGCGATTTATAAAAGGCAGCTATCTCACAATGGGCGAGCTATGCGCCAGAAAAAGATGTCACAATACCCCTGATGAGTCAGACATTGATGAAACGCGTTGGGTGACAATTCTGGAGATCGGGTCATGATTCTGGGGTTTTCAGATGGACCTTACCTGATCATCCGTTATTTATAGAAGCGTCCAAAGATAAGTACAGCGGTCTCAGTTTCTACAGTGGTATCATAAATAGATATAAATTGCTGATGAGGTGATTTTATGTTTATGCATTTGACCGGTGCTGTACACACGCTATGCTATTTGTATACGGGCTGAGTATATGTCTAACAAGTAATAATTCTGATGACATAAAGGCCCTTTGGCATATGAATATATATGTATAAGGCCCATATGGTCGGAGAGTCCAGGTTTATAAATATTTGGACAAGAAATACGATAATGTCTAGGGCCATATGGTACCTCATAAAGTACATAACGGTTTGTTTTTAAATAGAGCACTACACAATTGCACTTTGGCACATGTTTGTCTAGATTTGATGCATGGTTTTTAAGGAATCATTAAAGGTTATGTTTTATAGTTTATGATATACCAATTTGCTACCTCGGAGAGATGGGAGTAACAGCTGATTGAACATTTGTTCAAGTCATTAAACCATGGGTCCTCAAACAACGGCCCGTTGAGGTCATTTATCCAGCCTGTTTCAAGGGGCCCTGAGCAGCTGTTCCTCCTACCTCAGCTACTCCGGGCCCTGGGCCCGGCCGACATAGAACTTCACTACAGTTCAACGCCTGCGGGCCCTGTAATCGCGGGCGGAACAAAGAGGCGGCGAGGAAAGGCTCTGCGCTGCCACTTCCGAAGACTTGCGGCCCTCCATATTTAGCACAAACAACATGATGTCATGCCCCTTCTTCCAGAAGAAGACGGATTCGAGCGGGCGCCTCTTCAGAGCAGTGGGGGACATAGGTGAGTACTGGTATTTTTTAAATTATTTTTAATGCCGGGTTCAGTCTATCATGTCTATTGGGGACATTTACCTGCCTATTGGGGACATTTACCTGCCTATTGGGGACCTATGCTGCCTATTGGTGGACATTTACCTGCCTATTGCGGACCTATACTGCCTATTGGTGCCATTTACCTGCCTATTGGGGACCTATACTGCCTTTAGGGGACACTTACCTGATCGTTGTGGACATTTACCTGCCTATTTGGGACATTTACCTGCCTAATGGGGACCTATGCTGCCTATTGGGGACCTATCCTGCCTATTGGGGACCTATCCTGCCTATTGGGGACATTTAACTGCCTATCTAGGACCTATGCTGCCTATTGGGGACCTATGCTGCCTATTGGGGACATTTAACTGCCTATTGGGGACTCTTGCACCACACCAGTCGGAGCCTGAGGTAAAAGCGGAGTTCCACCAATATGGGCACTAGTGAGGCTGAAATTATATGGACCGGTCAAGGCTGCATTGATGGGCACTGATCAGACTGCATTGCAGTGCAGTCTGTATGTCTCTGTGTGGGTAGTTTTATTGCTGGTATATTGTTTTTGTAGCGCTGTAGATATATTGGTATTTTGTATATTGTAATATTGTATTTTCCCCTGTTTTGTTTTTTTTTTACTTCAAAATAAGATCTGTGCAGTGTGCATAGGAATTTATTCATAGTTTTTTTAAACTATATTCTGGCCCTCCAATGGTCTGAGGGACAGTGAACTGGCCCTGTTTAAAAAGTTTGAGGACCCCTGCTAAACAATGAAGACTAGTGAATGTCTGTAACTGTATGTGAGTACATTATTGGGTGGAGAGACAGAGTAAAGGAATTAGCATATTGGATCACTATAGCAATATGACTGTCTACTGATGGAAGAATATTCAGAATTGAGAGTCCTCAGTGGTTGATACCTTTTAATGGCTAACTGAAAAGATGGTAACACATAGAAAGCTTTCGAGACTACTCAGGTCTCTTCATCAGGCTAGATTGAGTAGTCTCGAAAGCTTGCTATGTGTTACCATCTTTTCAGTTAGCCAATGGTATCAACCACTGAGGACTCTTAATTCTAAATATTCTTCTATCTACCGGCTAACACGGTACAAAGATATACATCTTTCCTGTGTCTACTGATGAAAACCCAAATTTGACATTTAACCTGTAAATTATCACTATATGTCTATATAGCACTCTTGCTAACAGTGTCAGTACTGCATCTATTTTGCTCAGTTCTTTTTATTTGTAACCCAGAGAAAATGTTGCATTTTGTCCTCTGGTTTGGCAAGGCAGACTGTAATAGATTGCAGATTATGTACTCATTTTCATTGCTTACTTTTCCATCTTAAATGGCAGGGAGGTCTTTATAATAGTATAATTAACCCTTCATCTATAAAGTAGTGCCCTTAATTAGATGCCTTTTTATTCTATTACATATGGCTTAAACAGTTTTGGCAAAACTCTCCAAGTCTTATATAAAAAAACCCCTCACATTCCCTGTTTTCTGCTTTCCTGCATCGGCATTTCGGAACTAGAAGAGAATGAATAGCGCTAATGACAGTTCTGTATCTTATTTATTTAGTTGCACATTAAAAAGCGCGAGAACTAAAGTAACAATTCTACTAAGAGACAATCCATGTATAATCCAGCTATTGTAGCATTCTTGTAACACTGTACAATGTTGACAGCTAAACAAAGAACTATGTGACCTGGAAAGCGCAACATGGTAAAATGAAATAACAGCGGGCGGCTTCTGTTCACACTTTTAATTACCAGCAGTCACTTCTGTAAAAAGGTGAGTTAGCAAATAACTGCCAGAAAATGAACCTTAACTTGCTTCTAATTGTTTAAGCCAGGACGTCTATTGTTAAATTTGTTCATTGTAAATGGCTTAGTGATGCATTTAACACTAGCAGAACAAATTACCCAGTAGGTGATAGAGAAACGAATTGCCATTTTGTGCCTTATTTATTTTTACACAGCTTTTTCTTGGGTAATGAAGACTTTGTCTATCCTGTAAATTACTGCTTATCAGAGCATTTAATAAAAAATGAACTTTCCATGCAGCAGGAAGATAAAAAAGTTCAATAGAGAATGTAATGTGTTTAGTAATAGATGGAATGGAATGTTTGCATCTAATGCTATCCGACTGTTTTGTGGTCTGCTTTATGTGACATTTCTTCTGCCCTGTGTCTGGCTATAGTGATATTTACAGTCCCTTTGATATGGGATAATACATAGCTTGTAAAATGTAGACATTGACTTCTAATTCAATATGTGCGTAAAGATATTTGAAAACACAGCCTTTCTAAAACTGTATTAAGCAAACATAGCTCTTTTTACCGTACTTTAGTATTTGAGATAATTTAGCTATGTACAGTGGGGTACTGAAAGTATTCAGACCCATTCAAGTTTTTTTACTCTATTTCATTGCAGCCATTTGGTAAATTAAAAAAAGTTCATTTTTTTCTCATTAATGTACACTCTGCACCCCACCTTGACAGAAAAAAACAGAAATGTAGAAACTTTTGCAAATTTATTAAAAAAGAAAAACTGAAATATCTTATTATTATTATATATTTATATAATAATAATAATAATAATAATAATAATAATAATAATAATAATAATCATCACATGGTCATAAGTATTCAGCCCCTTCGCTCAGACACTCATATTTAAGTCACATGCTGTCCATTTCCTTGTGATCCTCCTTGAGATGGTTCTACTCTGTCATTGGAGTCCAGCTGTGTTTAATTAGACTGATAGGACTTGATTTGTAAAGGAACACACCTGTCTATATACAGTTGTGGCCAAAAGTATTGACACCCCTGCAATTCTGTCAGATAATACTCAGTTTCTTCCTGAAAATGATTGCAAACCCAAATTATTTGTTATTATTATCTTCATTTAATTTGTGTTAAATGAAAAAACACAAAAGAGAATGAAGCAAAACATTGATCATTTCACACAAAACTCCAAAAATGGGCCAGACAAAAGTATTGGCACCCTCAGCCTAATACTTGGTTGCACAACCTTTAGCCAAAATAACTGCCACCAACCGCTTCCGGTAACCATCAATGAGTTTCTTACAATGCTCTGCTGGAATTTTAGACCATTCTTCTTTGGCAAACTGCTCCAGGTCCCTGATATTTGAAGGGTGCCTTCTCCAAACTGCCATTTTTAGATCTCTCCACAGGTGTTCTATGGGATTCAGGTCTGGACTCATTGCTGGCCACCTTAGAAGTCTCCAGTGCTTTCTCTCAAACCATTTTCTAGTGCTTTTTGAAGTGTGTTTTGGGTCATTGTCCTGCTGGAAGACCCATGACCTCTGAGGGAGACCCAGCTTTCTTACACTGGGCCCTACATTATGCTGCAAAATTTGTTGGTAGTCTTCTGACTTCATAATGCCATGCACACAGTCAAGCAGTCCAGTGCCAGAGGCAACAAAGCAACCCCAAAACATCAGGGAGCCTCCGCCATGTTTGACTGTAGGGACCGTGTTCTTTTCTTTGAATGCCTCTTTTTTTCTCCTGTAAACCATGTTGATGCCTTTGCCCAAAAAGCTCTACTTTCGTCTCATCTGACCAGAGAACATTCTTCCAAAACGTTTTAGGCTTTTTCAGGTAAGGTTTGGCAAACTCCAGCCTGGCTTTTTTATGTCTCGGGGTAAGAAGTGGGGTCTTCCTGGGTCTCCTACCATACAGTCCCTTTTCATTCAGACGCCGACGGATAGTACGGGTTGACACTGTTGTACTCTCGGACTGCAGGGCAGCTTGAACTTGTTTGGATGTTAGTCGAGGTTCTTTATCCAACATCCGCACAATCTTGCGTTGAAATCTCTTGTCAATTTTTCTTTTCCGTCCACATCTAGGGAGGTTAGCCACAGTGCCATGGGCTTTAAACTTCTTGATGACACTGCGCACGGTAGACACAGGAACATTCAGGTCTTTGGAGATGGACTTGTAGCCTTGAGATTGCTCATGCTTCCTCACAATTTGGTTTCTCAAGTCCTCAGACAGTTCTTTGGTCTTCTTTCTTTTCTCCATGCTCAATGTGGTACACACAAGGACACAGGACAGAGGTTGAGTCAACTTTAATCCATGTCAACTGGCTGCAAGTGTGATTTAGTTATTGCCAACACCTGTTAGGTGCCACAGGTAAGTTACAGGTGCTGTTAATTACTCAAATTAGAGAAGCATCACATGATTTTTCGAACAGTGCCAATACTTCTGTCCACCCTCTTTTTTATGTTTGGTGTGGAATTATATCCAATTTGGCTTTAGGACAATTCTTTTTGTGTTTTTTCATTTAAGACAAATTAAATGAAGATAATAATACCAAAGAATTTGTGTTTGCAATCATTTTATGGAAGAAACGGAGTATTATCTGACAGAATTGCAGGGGTGTCAATACTTTGGCCACAACTGTATGGACAGAGATTAGCATTGGAACAACTTGCTAAGATGAAAGATGTTGTTTTTAAACCATCTGATAAAGGTGGTAATATTGTTGTGTGGCCATCCACACTATATAATATGAAAAAGAAGTATTAAGACAACTAAATGATCCATTGTGCTTTCAAAGATTGTCACAAGATCCTACTCTTTGATATCAAAAAGAATTATTTAGTATTCTTGATGATACATTGGAGGAAGGTTTCATCTCTAAAACTATCTGGGAAGGATTACGAGTAGAGATGAGCGACTTTGCCTTTTTTCTTAAAAGTCGGGTCGAACGAACAAAATCGGCTGACTATAGGGAAGCAAAGTCGGCAGGGAGTGGAGGACAGTAAACACACCTACAGTGCCCATTTCAATGCCAACGACATCAATTCTTATTACTTAAGCTTGTTAACCTTAGTTTACTTTATAATAATAGTTACACATTGAAAACTGGGGGTTGTTTCGCTAAAGTTGTGGGGGGGTAGGGCTGGCGCCAGGTTTTCGTGTGCCCTGGGCCAAAGAGTGTCAGTGCGCCCTTTTAACACATACCACAATTCAGAATGCTCTGATACGGCACAGAAATATAGGTATAGTACAATGAAAAATACTTCACTGCTTACATTGACTGATTGTCATGTCCGCCATGTCTGCCTTGTCTGTTTTGGCTCAAGAACCCCTGGAGCAGTGTGCACACGCATCTCGTGTCTGCTCTCCTGCATGTTCCCTAGAGCAGTGTGCACACTCACCTCATGTCTGTTGAGCTGCAGGATGCCTGCGTTTCTGCTCTGCCTTCGGTGAGCATCTCGTCATGTCTAGAATCCCTGATCATGTGTCCTTCCTATGTTCTAGCATAGGCTGGTTCTGCATTCGTCTCTGCATGTCTGAAACCCTGATCATGTGACCTTTCCTAGGATCCTGCACTGTGCGGTTCTGCAATCATTCCTGCATATCTGGAATCCTGATCATGTGACTGCGCTCTGTGATCCTAGAGGATCTGAACTGGAAGCTCTTCCCTGGTCCTGACCCGGAAGTGGTGGTGCTATGCCCTATATCAGACCTCCCCTTCCTATGCTCAGGGCCTGAGTATTGTGTTGCTTCTCTGCATGGCTGCTTCGTCTGTGGGGTTGCTCCCTCTATTCTGTGCCCTTGCACTCTGCTCTGTCGTGCGTCTCTGCACACGCTCCGTGCTCAAATTCCGTCTCTTGTCTCGTGTTTTGTCTCGTGTTGTCCTCCGTGCTCTGTTTGTCCTTGCTATGTTTCCTTGTTATGTTTTGCTCTGTCCCTGTCCCTGATGTGCCTCTTTACACGTGCAGGCCTCGCTCTGTACCCTGTCCCTGGAGTGTCTCCTACACGTGCAGGCTCTGTTCTGTACCCTGTCCCTGGCATGTCTCTTTACACGTGCAAGCCTCGCTCTGTACCCTGTACCTGGCGTGTCTCTACACGTGCAGGTTCCGTTCTGTACCCTGTCCCTGGCATGTATCTACACGTGCAGGCCTTGTTCTGTGTCTGTCCCTGGCGTGTCTCCTACACGTGCAGGCTCCGCTCTGTACCCTGTCTAGTCCCAAGGCTCTCCCTTGGCCCGGCTCTGGGCTTCGGCCTATGCTCCGCTGCTAGACTCTGTCCCTGTCCCTGGCGTGTCTCTACACGTGCAGGTCTCGTCTTGTACCTTGCCCCTGGCATGCTCTCTGCATGCGCAGGGTCCTGTCTTCTACTGTATGCCTTGTCTCTGAGACTTCGTGCGCTCTTGCACTTTTCGTACTAGGCTTTGCCATGCTGTCTGCTCGTGTCTCTGTCCTATATCTTTGCCTAGCCCTGCCTTGTGGCTTCGTGCCTCCGTGCATGTGCCTGGTCGCCTGTGCCTGCCAGGTGTGCCTCAGCCGTGCCGCCTCTAGCCATGCTCGCCTGTGTGCCTCAGCCGTGCCCCTGTCCAGTGCTATAGTGGTTTCCGGCTGCGTGGCCGCAGCGGTGCCGCCTCTAGTCGTGCCTGCCTGCTTATTTCATCGTCGGTACCACCTGCCGGTGCCCCCAGCTGTGGTCTCCGTGCTCCCTTGCATGCTGGTTCTTGCACTGCGCCTTTTCGTTCTACTCTTGCACAAAGTCTTTTGCTCTCTTTGCTCTGCTCTGAATCCTAGTTTGCCTGCCGGATTCTGTAACCTGCCGACCGCTGCCAGAGGTCCGGACCTAGATGACTGCAGCCTGATGTCCAGAGCTGATGTCCGTAGCCTGATTCCTGGACCCTGTCAGTTGATGCCAGCACCCTGGATTCAGTTGCCATTGAACCCATCCCTGGCGTGCCCTCGCACGCACAGTCCACTGTCTTTGTGCTCCTCCCTGACTTGCCCTAGCACGCGCAGGCCTCCGTCCATGTACCCGTCCCTGGCATTCCCCTTGGCATGCGCAGGTCTCCATTCTGTGAATCTGATCCTGGCATGTCTCCTTGCACGCACCCTGTTTTGTCTCCTAGTTTGCCTGCCGGATTCCTGAAGCCAGCTGACTACTGCCGGAGGTCTGGTGTTATGCGAGGCTTAGGTCGAAGGAGGCTGACAAAACCCGGGCCCCTGCGGAGTCCCTCAAACTAGGGAAAACCCTGTCTGACCCTCAACCCAGGGTTTTTGCTAAAGGTGCAAATGCCTGAGCCTCCAGCCTCTCCTTATCTCCTGCTCAGCCCTAAGCTGAACCCTCCACCCTCCACCCAGTGAGTTGTCAAACCACCAAAACCCACACAGTAATGACAGACAGGGAGAACTCAAACCACACCGCGCCGCAAACACACAGGACAATACTATAATGTGAACAGGGCAAAACAAAGCACAAATATAGGACGGCGAAAAGGTAACAACGGATCATACGACACCAGATATGAATTTCTCTCTCCAACACCTCCACTCCAGACCGGAACCACTTGGCACAAAATACAAGCTATAATCGGCGACGCCCACAGGCCAGCACGACTATTTAAAGACTGTGGGCGTGACCAAACATCCCACCTGATTTCCAGCTAGATTAACCCCAGATAACCTGAGTAAAATCAAGCCGGCGCCACTGAAGCTATAGTGGACGGAGATGGAACTACCGCTGCCTGCCGGACGCTGTGGTGTGAACAGCGTCCGACATGACAGTACCCCGTCTTCTACGAGGGACCCCAGGGCCCTCAAGACTCATAGGACCCGGCTTGTCCGGATGACGGCGGTGAAAGGAACTGACCAGCCGATCCGCATGTATGTCCGAGGCTGGTACCCAAGACCTCTCCTCCGGACCATACCCCCGCCAGTGCACCAAATACTGAAGAGTACGGCGCAGTACTCGAGAGTCCACCACCTTGGAGACTTCAAACTCTAAATCGCCATCCACCATGACTGGAGGTGGCATCGGCGTCGTGTCCACAGAGCCTACCACCTTTTTCAATAAAGACCTGTGAAACACGTTGTGTATCTTGTATACCGCAGGAAGCTCCAACCGATAAGCAACCGGGTTTATGATGGCAGCAATCTTAAAAGGGCCAATAAACCTTGGACCCAATTTCAATGATGGAATTTTGAGTTTTATGTTTTTAGTAGCTAACCACACCCAATCACCCACACACAGGTCCGGACCTGGCACACGTCTAGAGTCAGCCACACGTTTGTATCTTGCACTCATGCTCAGCAATCGCTGTTTCACACTCCTCCAGACCGATGATAGTTGAACTCCTAACCGGTCCTCCTCTGGGACGCCCCCAGAGCCCCCCTGACGCAAGGTACAAAATTGAGGATGGTGCCCATAAACACAAAAGAACGGAGACTCTCCCGATGATTCTTGGCGGTGATTATTTAATGCGAACTCGGCCAAGGGAAGGAACGTCGACCACTCCTCTTGGTTGTCAGACACAAAACATCGCAAATACTGCTCCATATTTTGGTTCATGTGCTCAGTTTGACCATTTGACTGCGGATGAAACGCCGACGAATGAGACAACTTGATCCCCAATCGTGAGCAAAAAGCTTTCCAAAACTTCGCCACAAACTGGGTACCCCTATCAGACACTATGTCTGACGGAACTCCGTGCAGTCTGACCACCTCCTGCACAAAGACCTGAGCCAACGTCTTCGCGTTGGGCAAGGAAGGCAACGACACAAAATGCGCCATCTTCGAAAATCGATCAACCACCACCAGGATGACCGTGTTCCCCGCCGAGGCAGGCAAGTCTGTGATAAAATCCATGGAGAAATGTTGGGCCGATTATAATGTTATGCGAGTCTTAGGTCGAAGGAGGCTGACAAAACCCGGGCCCCTGCGGAGTCCCTCAAACTAGGGAAAACCCTGTCTGACCCTTAACCCAGGGTTTTTGCTAATGGTGCAAATGCCTGAGCCTCCAGCCTCTCCTTATCTCCTGCTCAGCCCTAAGCTGAACCCTCCACCCTCCACCCAGTGAGTTGTCAAACCACCAAAACCCACACAGTAATGACAGACAGGGAGAACTCAAACCACACCGCGCCGCAAACACACAGGACAATACTATAATGTGAACAGGGCAAAACAAAGCACAAATATAGGACGGCGAAAAGGTAACAACGGATCATACGACACCAGATATGAATTTCTCTCTCCAACACCTCCACTCCAGACCGGAACCACTTGGCACAAAACACAAGCTATAATCGGCGACGCCCACAGGCCAGCACGACTATTTAAAGACTGTGGGCGTGACCAAACATCCCACCTGATTTCCAGCTAGATTAACCCCAGATAACCTGAGTAAAATCAAGCCGGTGCCACTGAGGCTATAGTGGACAAAGATGGAACTACCTCTGCCTGCCGGACGCTGTGGTGTGAACAGCGTCCGACATGACATCTGGAGCCAGATGTGTACACTCTGATGCCTGGACCCTGTCAGCCCTTGCCAGTCTTCCGGAGTCCGATTCCTCACACCCTACCTTGGACTTTGGCGTGCCCTGGCACGCACCTTGTTATATGGATTCTGCACCTGTTTTACCTTGAAGAGTTCCTCATGCCTTGGACCTCGGCGTGCCCTTGCACGCATCTTGCTTTGTGTTCTTTGTGTGTTCACCTTTGCACCTGTTGTACCCTGAAGTGTTCCTGAATGAAGTTTACTTGAACTAATGCCTTGTCTCGTCTTGCTTCCTGAGCCGGCCGTCTGGTGCAGCAGCTGTGGTGGCTCACCCCCTTGGTCTTGCCCCTGACACTCCATGTATAGGGGGTGGTTCCTCACTAGGTCAGCTCGCCCTAGGTGGGTGAGTGCCACGGCCCAGAGGGTCCACTCATTCAAAGAAGAATGACTCAGCGGAAGCTGACGCTCGTCACAGAATACTCAGGCCATGGACTCCGTTGCTACCTCGGCTACCCGTCTAATGAAGAATCTGATCTTGTCTATGTCTTCTGAACTCGCTTGGAAAATGGCGGTACCCCGGCCACTCTTCTGATGTGAATCAGACCCGGCCCCTGTCCTCTGAACTCGTTTGGAAATTATGGCAGCCAGAGTAAGAAGACTTGCTTGTCTACCCGCAGTCCTCCCCACTGGATCCCCGTGTCTCGTCCGCTGCTCCTGTGTCTTGACCGGTGCAGGTGTCCGTTTCAGATGTCGGATCAACATTGTTGGAGTGGTTTGTACTAAACTCTGGTTTCTGCCGAAGAATCTTTTTTTGTTCTTTCCAGCCCCGGTAAGAGAGGGCTTAAGGAGGGGGGTACTGTCATGTCCGTCATGTCTGCCTTGTCTGTTTTGCCTCAAGAACCCCTGGAGCGGTGTGCACGCGCATCTCGTGTCTGCTATCCTGCATGTTCCCTAGAGCAGTATGCACACTCACCTCATGTCTGTTGAGCTGCAGGATGCCTGCGTTTCTGCTCTGCCTTCGGTGATCATCTCGTCATGTCTAGAATCCCTGACCATGTGTCTTTCCTATGTTCTAGCATAGGCTGGTTCTGCATTCGCCTCTGCATGTCTGAAACCCTGATCATGTGACCTTTCCTAGGATCCTGCACTGTCCGGTTCTGCAATCGTTTCTGCATGTCTGAAACCCTGATCATGTGACCTTTCCCAGGATCCTGCACTGTCTGGTTCTGCAATCATCCCTGCATGTCTGGAATCCTGATCATATGACTGCGCTCTGTGATCCTAGAGGATCTGAACTGGAAGCTCTTCCCTGGTCCTGACCTGGAAGTGGTGGTGCTATGCCCTATATCAGACCGCCCCGTCCTATGCTCAGGGCCTGAGTATTGTGTTGCTTCTCTGCATGGCTGCTTGGTCTGTGGGGTTGCTCCGTCTATTCTGTGCCCTTGCACTCTGCTCTGTCGTGCGTCTCTGCACACGTTCCGTGCTCGTATTCCATCTCTTGTCTCGAGTTTTGTCTCGTGTTGTCCTCCGTGTTCTGTTTGTCCTTGCTATGTTTCCTTGTTATGTTTTGCCCTGTCCCTGTCCCTGACGTGCCTCTTTACACGTGCAGGCCTCGCTCTGTACCCTGTCCCTGGCGTGTCTTGTTATGAATGAGTCACCGGAGGAGGAAAAAACTAAGTCCAGAAGACCGGAGAGGTAACAAGCTAAGTCCAGAAAACCGGAGAGGTTGGTAGCTATCGGATTGCAGACCCCTGATCCTATACACCACAACTAACAGTAGCCGTGGGGGGTTCCTACGATGCCCTAGACCCCTCGTCACAGCCGGAGAACTACATAAGCCTAAAGAAGGAAAGGGGAAAACTAAACTGCCCCAGAGCAGACCCCAAAGCAATAGACAGCCCCCAACATGTATTGTCGGTGAAAAACAGATGAAAACACAAACACAGACAGAAAGACAGGCTGAGCAAACGATGGGGCCCAACTAACTAGATAGGACAGGACAGAAAAGATGCTGGCTGCAATCCGCAAAAAACCCTACCAAAAATGTCCCAACCGTCTGATAGGGAAAAAGGCCCTGAAGTCGCTAGACTTCAAAATCACTATATCAGCACTCAGGTATATTCTGAAAACAGAGCAAAGAGATCAACTGATCAGAGACAAAAATGGAATTCAGCCAGTCCCAACCAGGACTGGCTGAACACAAACACTAAGCAAACCAGACAAAATCTCATGGAACAACAGCAGGGCAAAAACTTAGCTTTTAATAGACAGGAACCCAGCTGGATGCAAGAGCTCAGAGCAGAAAGGATCACCAGCAACCCTGCAGGGCATCGGCTGCCTTATATCCACTCAGAAATCCCAGATGTCCAATGACACTCCGCCTGTTCAGATGACAGGTTCTTCCCATCCCAATCAATTTCACTACCTCTCTTCACCAGCAGAGGGAGTTCATCAGACATCAAAGGTGAAGGGGAGAATGAACTCACAACAGTGTCTCCTACACGTGCAGGCCTCGCTCTGTACCCTGTCCCTGGCGTGTCTCTTACACGTGCAGTCCTCGCTCTGTACCCTGTCCCTGGCGTGTCTCCTACACGTGCAGGCTCCATTCTGTACCCTGTCCCTGGCGTGTCTCTACACGTGCAGGCCTCGTTCTGCGTCTGTCCCTGGCGTGTCTCTACACGTGCAGGCCTCGTTCTGCGTCTGTCCCTGGAGTGTCTCCTACACGTGCAGGCTCCGCTCTGTACCCTGTCTAGTCCCAAGGCTCTCCCTTGGCCCGGCTCTAGGCTTCGGCCTACGCTCTGCTGCTAGACTCTGTCCCTGTCCCTGGCGTGTTTCTACACGTGCAGGTCTCGTCTTGTACCTTGCCCCTGGCATGCTCTCTGCATGCGCAGGGTCCTGTCTTCTACTGTATGCCTTGTCTCTGATACTTCGTGCGCTCTTGCACTTTTCATACTAGGCTTTGCCGTGCTGTCTGCTCGTGCCTCTGTCCTGTATCTTTGCCTAGCCCTGCCTTGTGGCTTCGTGCCTCCGTGCATGTGCCTGGTCGCCTGTGCCTGCCAGGTGTGCCTGTTTGCCTCAGCCGTGCCCCCATCCAGTGCTATAGTGGTTTCCGGCTGCGTGGCTGCAGCGGTGCCACCTCTAGTCGTGCCCGCCTGCTTATGCCATCGTCGGTACCACCTGCCGGTGCCCACAGCTGTGGTCTCCGTGTTCCCTTGCATGCACTCTGGTTCTCGCACTGTGCCTTTTCGTGCTACTCTTGAACAAAGTTTTTTCTCTCTTTGCGCTGCTCTGAGCCCTAGTTTGCCTGCCAGATTCTGTAACCTACCGACCGCTGCCAGTGGTCCGGACCTAGATGACTGCGGCCTGATGTCCAGGGCTGATGTCCGTAGCCTGATTCCTGGACCCTGTCGGTTGATGCCAGCACCCCGGATTCCGATGCCATTGAACCCGTCCATGGCGTGCCCTCGCACGCGCAGGCTACCGTCTTTGTGCTCCTCCCTGGCGTGCCCTCGCACGCGCAGGCCTCTGTCCTTGTACCCGTCCCTGGCATGCCCCTCGGCATGCGCAGGTCTCCGTTCTGTGAATCTGATCCTGATGTGTCTCCATGCACGCACCCTATTTTGTCTCCTAGTTTGCCTGCCGGATTCCTGAAGCCAGCTGACTACTGCCGGAGGTCTGGAGCCAGATGTCTACACTCTGATGCCTGGACCCTGTCAGCCCTTGCCAGTCTTCCGGAGTCCGATTCCTCGCACCCTGCCTTGGACTTTGGCGTGCCCTGGCACGCACCTTGTTATTTGGATTCTGTGTGTTCACGTTTTTCACCTGTTTTACCTTGAAGAGTTCCTCATGCCTTGGACCTCGGCGTGCCCTTGCACGCATCTTGCTTTGTGTTCTTTATGTGTTCACCTTTGCACCTGTTGTACCCTGAAGTGTTCCTGAATGAAGTTTACTTGAACTAATGCCTTGTCTTGTCTTGCTTCCTGAGCCGGCCGTCTGGTGCAGCAGCTGTGGTGGCTCACCCCCTTGGTCTTGCCCCTGACACTCCCTGTATAGGGGGTGGTTCCTCACTAGGTCAGCTCACCCTAGGTGGGTGGGTGCCATGGCCCAGAGGGTCCACTCATTCAAAGAAGAATGACTCAGCGTAAGCTGACGCTCATCACACTGATATCTATTTTAAATTCTACAATAGCTCAAAAAGCGGACAGTATATTACTCCATACAGTATTATGGCCACCAGCTAGTGCGCCATACAGAATAATGAGCCCCATATGTTTCTCCATACAGAATAATTGGTCCCATATAATGTTCCATATCGTATATGATGAGCTCCACATAATGCTACAGTATATGTTGGTCCCCATGGATGATGCTGCACTGTCTTATGGGCCCAAATAATGCTCCATATATAATGGGCCCCATTTCTAATGCTCCAGTGTATAATGGGCCCCGTAAATGCTGCTCCAGTGTCTGATGTCCACCATTTGGAATGCTTCAGTATATGTTGGTCCCCTTGGACGATGCTCCAGTGTGTTATGGGCCCAAATTATGCTCCATATATAATGGGCCCCATTTCTAAAGTTCCAGTGTATAATGGGTCCCGTAAATGCTGCTCCAGTGTCTGATGTCCCCCATTTGGAATGCTCCAGTATATGATGGGCCAAATGGATGATGATCCAGTGTATGATGGGCCCCATATATCATTCTCCAGTGTATATTACTCCCGAAAAAATGCCCTCAACATTTAAAAAATTTAAATACCTCTCATCGCTGGGCACTGCTCTACTCTGGACTCCTCAGCATTGCCATCTTCAAGCTCTCTACACTTGTACTGTTTCGGTAGAGGGCATACAGACATGATGTCATTGCGCTCTCTAACCTGAATGTCACTTTCAGGAAAGGCAGAAGACATCACGGCGGTGGAGCAGGGAGAGGTAAGTATTGCAAGTGCTGTGGCCCTGAGCAAGCATGGGGAGCCCACTTGTGCCCCTCATAGTACGACGGTATGTCTGACGGCGCGTGGGCCCTCCCACCGGCAGAGACACTTTTGCGTACTATGAGGGGCCCTGTGCCACTGCCGTCGCCCACGAGTGGGACCCCCCCACCTGCTCAGGGAACTGGCACTTTCATCTGCACCTTCCTCTGTGTCACCGTGTAAGGTGGTATAGTATGCGGGGCACCTGAGTTTCATCAGTGTCACATTCTGGCTCTGTAGAGTGTGAGGGGAATGTAGTGCTAGGGGTCAATGTACCAGCAGAATCATCTAGCAGTGGCTGTGCATCAGTGCACTCCATCTCCATTTCATGTTGGACTGGGGAATTCAGAATTTCACTTGATAACACAGGCATGGCATGTGAAACGAGCTCCATGGAGTAATCTGATGTGTGGGCTGCCGCATCCTTCACTTTTAGTGGGGGTGAAGGAGACAAGGAAAGGGGTGGTTCTTGACCAGAAGCCAGCACTGACGACTCAGTGCTTGCATATAAACTTCAGAAGAGGAGGCGATAGAGCTGGAGGTTGTTTCGGCAATATAAGGCAAAACCAGTTCCTGATGCTTTAAAAGCAGTTTACCTACTCCCAGAAAAGGGAGCCTTAAAGGCCTTCTTGTGCCAGACAATGAACCAGGCTCAACACCTCCTGCCTTAGCTGCTATTGTGCTTTTGGCACTATCAGCAGATGCACCACCACCATCAGTACCAGCTAGTCCCCCCACACCCACGTCCGTGGCCTCTTCCACCATACTTAATAATTTTTGTGACAATGGACTCAAAATACCAGCAGATATATGGTACTGTTTCAGAAGCGGACAGCTCTATACAGTCTAGGGATAATTGTAAATCTCCGTATATATTTCATGAGTCAGACACATACGGTCACAGGCTCAGTATGGATTAGACAATAATATAAAAATTTGCAAAAGGGTACAGTATCACTAGATACAAGGTATATATAGTATAGTTTAAACATACTGAATCTCCGTATATATTTCAGGAGGCAAACACAGACGCTCTCAGGCCCAGTATGGATCTGACAACAATATAGAAAGTTGAGAAAGGGTACTATGGCGCCCCTGAGGGTACGGTCGCCATAGAGGTACTGCATCTCATCCAAAGGTGTGGTATCCCACCCTCAGGTAAGGAGGGATCACCACTCAGGACTCCTAACCCTGCACTCAACACACACACTAGTTAGTCAGTGCTTTCTGGGTGTACCCGGCGGGAGGATGGCCTCATCCCAGACTGACTAAGAAATGGTGTTGGAGGTTAGTGTGGAAGGTAGGTACAGTGGGAGGAGCTTAGGTAGTGGAGTGATTGTGGGCATCAAATCCGAGAGAGCAAGGTGACAGTTGGTGGGTGGAGCTAGTCTGAGGTAAATGGATCTTTCTAGAGAGTTGTCAGTCGGTGACTGGACAGAGTAAGAGCAGGATTGCTGTGAGAGGGCTGAGGGTCAGAGAAGAGAGAAAAATCTTGTTCAAGCTCCTAGACTGAAAGGAAGGGGTCCTTGGGGCACGGGAAGTGCAATAAGCAACCTGTGAAGCCCGATTCTGGAGAAGGAAGGACAAAGCCTCATTGGGGAAGGTGGCTCATGAAGGTAGAGGAGAAATACAGGGCTCAGCTAGAAAGACGGAGGCTGAGGTAACTTTAAGTGCCTTAGTCGCAGCCGCATTCAATACTCAAAAAGGCAGCAGTTGGAATAAAGGGCCCAGGGGCCTGACCCACGTCGCCCGGTGTGATCTGTGGCTGCTGGCTTGGGACACTGTTTGTGAAGGCACACAGCAGGAAGGAAGGGAGAGATCAGCACAGAGACACGGCCAAGAAAGGATACACAAGGAGGAATCTTGAACAGGTGTTCCTGATCTACCTTGGAGTTTGCCGGACCCCTCCCTCGGATGACACAGTACCAATCAGGTCATCTTGTGCACAAAACTTTTGAGGAAAAACTCAGAAACTGCACCCAACTGTGTCCTTGGTGTCTTTTACAACTCGCCTGCTACACACGCTACACTCACCCTCACCGCCTCACAAACACCATCTCAACTGCCCTGGGATACAGCTCTGCCCATGGAAAGCTTCACCATCTTGGCTGCTTTAACACCGTCCCAGAGGATCTGCATTGCAGTGTCGGCTACCCTAGCCGAGTACCATGGGGACGTCACGATCCCCCTTTTCCAAATTAATTATCATACCATCTTCCCCCTCATCTGAACTGTCATCTTCTTTATTGGACACCCAGGGCCACGGACCGGGTCCCAATCACCACCGTGACATACTTCCCCCTTAAAAGAGCCTGAAAGGCCCGGTACTGAGTAACCCCCGGCCCTGCATGGTTTTTCATTTTAACACCAGTTAACAGGGATATATAGTATAGTTTCAACATTCTAAATCTACATATATATTTCAGGAGGCAGACACAGACGCTGTCATGGCCAGTATGGATTCGACAACAATCTAAAAAGTAGAAAAAGGGTACAGTATCACCAGATACAAGGTATATATAGTATAGTTTCAACATTCAAAATCTCCGTATTTATTTCAGGAGGCAGACACAGACGCTCTGAGGCCCAGTATGGATTACACAACAATATAAAAAGCAGTAAAAGGGGAATGATCCGAAGCATACTGCTTGAATACAGTGTTGGGGTCATTTTGCGATCTACATATATATTTCAAGAGTAACACACAGCCTCTCACAGGCTCAGTATGGATCACACCATAATATAAAGGAATATCCGCAAGAAATAATCACTCATGTGGGCCAATGTTCCAGGTGTCAATGATGCACTTTGAGTGGTGGGTGGAGGATGATTTTCGGGAACAAAGGGTACTGGATCAACAGATACAAGGTATATATAGTATACTTAAGATAAAAAAATTCTCTGTATGTTTTCAGGGGCAGACACAGATGCTCACAGGCTCAGTATGGATTAGCCAATAATCTAAAAAGTTGAAAAAGGGTACAGTATCACCAGATACAAGGTATATATAGTAAAGTTTAGACATTCTAAATCTCCGTAGACATTTCAGGAGGCAGACACAGACGCTCTCAGTCCCAGTATGCATTGGCCAAGAATATAAAAAGTAGAAAAAGGTTACTGTATCACCAGATACAAGGTACATATAGTATTGATTAAACATTATAAATCTCCTTATTTATTTCAGGAGGCAGACACAAATGCTCTCAGGGTCAGTATGGATTACACAATATAAAAAGCAGTAAAAGGGTAATGGATCAGAAGCGTACAGCTGTATACAGTGTTGGGGTATTCTTAAATCTAGAAATATATTTCTGGAGTTACAGACAGACGTTCACAGGCTCAGTATGGATTACACCAGAATCTAAATAGCAAAACAGGGTACTGTATCATTAGCATACAGCTTTTTCCAGTGTTGGGCAAATTTTACATCTCTGGAGTCACCCTCACACGCTCACTCAGTCTGGATTTGAGTATAACACAAAATGTTGAAAAAAGGTACAGGATAAGCAGATAGCAAGTGTATATATATTATAGGGTACAATTTAAATCTGCGTATTTATTTCCATAGTGACCCTCAGACGCTCACTCAGTATGGATTTGACCGTAATACAAAATGTCGATCACAGGTACAGTATCACAAGATAGGAGGTGTATATAGTAAAGGGTAAACTTTTTATCTATGTATATATTGAAGGACTAAACCACACACGCTCACTCACTATGGATTATTCCGTAGTAACAAATTTAGAACAAAGGTACAGTATCAGCAGATACCAGGTGTATATAGTATAATTGAAAACATAAATCGCCCTACATATTTCCGGAGTCCCATACAGATAGTCAGCATGTATTTCTCCATGATACCAGCCGGGACACGGTACTGTGTACAGCTCTATACGGTGTGGGAAAAAATGAACGTTCGTTCACTGTGCAGAAAAAAGAATAAAAGTATTAGTGCTGTGTAATTCTGCACAGCAGTGTACACACAGCAATACTGCTATAAGGCAGGCTAATAATCGGTGCTGCTGCACACAAGAGAATCCTCCCCTGTCACTGCACACTGACTGTACCCAACAATTGCGTTCAGCACAAGCACATAAGAACTTCTGTTTACAGGCCTAAGTGTCTCCCTAAAGACAGTGGCCAGAGTGAGCCAAAACCCCCCCTCCCCACAGGCGTAAGTGGAGGCCCACATGACAGTGGGTTGGAGGAAGGGGGTTAACTGTCCCTGGGGGGGTGGAGTATGGAAATAAAGGGGGTGTTTGAAGTGGGCTTATGGGGCGGTTACCTCAGTTCACGCTACGGAGCCGCAGACTGTCCCACGCCCAGATGGCATGGAGTCCATATCAGCTGGATTGGAGAGGCTGCACACTGCAGCGGAGTTGCAGCCTGCCGGGTGGATCGAGGAGCAGGTCGCAGGGATCATCGGTGGAAGCAGCTGGTCGGCCACTGGTGTCTCTTCCCGTGCGAGGTGGCAGTCAAGGGCCATGGAGCGTTTATCCCCCGACGCAGATCCCGGGACCCAGTGCTGGCGACGGAGCCCCTTCCAGGGATCCTCCGGGTTGGGTGCCTGCGTGTAAGCATGCGGGCAAGCCCTGGGCTGGGAGGAATCCATGAGCCAGGCTGGGTCCATTGAGCATGTCCTTCTCCCCGAGCAGAGCAGGAGGCGGGGCCTGCACTTGCCGGGTCAGCGATGAACAATGACGTCACGGCAGGCCGTCATGGAGCCAGGCTGTCTGCCTCCTCTTCTTGGGGCGGCGTTAGGAGTTACCCGGAAGGGGGGTCGTCAGGCAGCAGCCCCCATCACCCAAGGCTGTCAGCTATGCCCAGGACCTCTGGCACCCTGACCGGAACAACGGCGGTGGATCAGCATGGACAGTGCATCAGGCAGTCGGTGGGGGTTGCGGGGGGGGTAGGTGTCCGCAAGCGGAAGCCCCCGTGGCTGTGCAGCCCGCTTGCCTCAGCGGGGGGCCGGTGAAGCAAAGAGCCCAGAACGGAGTTCCCCATGAGGGCGTCGTCATCGAGAAAGCCTGTTTCACAAGGTGGCGGACCTCTGGGGACAGAGGGTCTGAGGGTAAGCTCCGGAGTCGACGCACAGTGGGATACGGGATTGGTGGCTGGAGGAGTCACAGCATCATCGCAGCCCGGTGAGTATGGCTCCATGTTTGGTTTGTCCTCATCCCTAGTGAGGTCCCCTGCGGTCGGGAGTGGGTTGGGGGGCCGGTAGCGTTAGGTTAGGGAGTTGTGGACCAAGTTCCTTCATGGATTGGGGGGCTGGGGGAGATGTTGACTTCCATGCGGGATTTGATGTCGCGGATGGAGGGATTTGGAGCTCCCCCAGTGCATTTAGCCGCTTGGGTGGGGTCGCAGGAGCGAGGGACCAGTTTGTTGGGGGCGGTTACCAGGGTGTCAGTTGGCAGAGCTGACCCTGTGTCTGTTTCGGTTCAGACTGAGAAGGAAAAGGAATGTCGGATCCATGTAGATGACGGCGCATGGGGAGGTATATGTATGCTTTAAGGGCCCACTGGGTGCTCATCGTAAGAAGGAGGTGCGGGAAAAGATATAGAAGGACAAAAGTGTCACCATTTTTTCACTGCTTCCTTTGGAAAAGTTGAACTTGGACAAAGGTAAGAAGGATGATAGCCAAAAAGAGGAGGAGGAAAAACGGAGATGGCGATTGATTCCGCACAGATTAGCTAATTGGTTACAGGCATTCGATATTTTGGATAGTGTGGTTGTAGAGAAGGTGCCTGAGAATTGTTCTACTCTTTTTTGTTGTTTGGATTCGATTGGGGAGGCTTATAGGGTGTAGAGGGTTCAGGCTTGGCTCCGTTATGACAAACAGTTTAGGCATAGGAAGGCGGTTTGTCCGGCAAATCGGTGGGACAAGAAAGACATACGTCTGTGGTTGAAGGTTATGATGCCGACTAAGTTCAGCCATTCCTTTCCTGGGGTGCCGGGGGGTGCCGGTTCGTCAAATGCACAAAGCAGTGGACAAGGGGCAAGGGGGTCAGTCGGGGCCATCGTTCAGCCAGATGCAGGGTCTCTGCTGGCAATTGAATGACGGCCAGTGTAAATTTGGGGCTACATTGCTGCAAATTCAAGCACCTTTGATCCCATTGCAAAGGAACCTCGCATGGTGCTTCCAGATGCTTTAGGAAGTGGAAAGGAGAAGCAGAGAGAGAGTGCTAATTCAAAAGGGGTACACGCCATTGAAACTGGCCGCGATGTTCCCTTATGTAAGTAGGTTTCCGGATGGGGTTAAGTCGGAACTGTTGTTGTCCGTTTTCAGTGATGGATTTAAAATTCCCGCCCCTCCTTTTGAGATACCACGGGTGATTAACAATCTGAGGTCAAAAGAGAACACTGATCAAGGAATAAGAATCCAGCACACCCCTGGCCGGGGATGGCTGAACTGAAAAAAACAAGGTAAACAAAACCAAAACTAATAAGTTTAATAGCAGAGCAAAATCTTATCTTTGGGAAGCAGGAATCAGACTGGTCTCCAAGAATCCAGCAGAGAAATCGCCAGCAACTCAGAAGGGCGTCGGCTGCCTTATATCCAGTCAGAAGTTCCCATTACCCAGTCACCCTCCACCTGATCAGGTGTTTGGTAATCAACCTCACTACCTTCCTTCACCAGAAGAGGGAGATCCTCGGACACAAAAGATGAATGAACAGATGAGCTCACAACAGTACCTCCCCCTTGAGGAGGGGTCACCAAACCCTCATCCAAGCCACCAGGCCGATCAGGATGAGCTCGATGAAAAGCACGCACCAATCTTTCGGCATGAATATCCGAGGCAGAGACCCAGGAATTATCCTCCTGACCATAACCCTTCCACTTAACCAAATACTGGAGTCTCCGTCTAGCCAGACGGGAATCCAGTATCTTCTCTACCTCATATTCCATGTTACCTTCAACCAACACATAGGAACCACTGGTTCAACAAACCTCTTCAACAAGGACTTATGAAACACATTATGAATCTTAAATGTGACAGGAAGAGCCAACCGAAAAGAGACCGGATTAATAATCTCCAAAATCTTGTAAGGTCCAATAAATCTAGGCTTAAACTTTGGAGAAGCCACTTTCATAGAGATATTCTTTGATGACAACCAGACCATATCACCCACTTTAAACCGGGGACCAATGGTCCTATGCCGGTTAGAAAACCGCTGGGCCTTTTCCTGGGAGACAACTTATCCACCAGTTGGTCCCAAATCTGCTGCATTCTTTCCACCACAGTGTCAACCCCTGGACAGGCAGAAGACTCCACCTGCCGTGAAAATCGAGGATGAAACCCAAAGTTACAGAAAAAGGGTGACATCAAAGTGGCAGAACTAGCTCTATTATTTAAAGCAAATTCGGCCAAGGGTAAAAATGAGACCCAATCATCCTGATCAGCAGATATAAAACATCTCAAATAAGCCTCCAAAGTCTGGTTTGTTCTCTCCGTCTGCCCATTGGTCAGAGGGTGAAATGCAGAGGAGAAGGACAACTGAATTCCCAAGTTGGAACAAAAGGTCCTCCAGAATCTAGAGACAAACTGAACTCCTCTGTCCGATACAATGTTCTCAGGAATCCCATGCATGCGAACCACCTGTTGCAAAAACAAGGGCACCAACTCTGAGGAAGATGGCAACTTAGGGAGTGGTACAAGATGGTCTATCTTAGAGAATCTATCACAAATCACCCAGATAACAGTAGATCAAATTCTTATGGTCAGTGAGGACCACAACTTGATGTACCTTGAGTCGGCTAAACGCATGAATCTGAGACAGGCCAGGTGGACCTTGTTTTTCACACGTTTTGATTTTGTGGTCTCCTTTCTCCCAGGCACTAAGAACGTTAAGGCTGATGCCCTCTCTAGGAGTTTTTTGGCCGATTCTCCTATTGTGACCAAGCCTGCTACCATCTTAGGTGAGGGGGTGGTTCTTTCTGCCATCTCGACTGATTTGAGACGTGCTCTGGAGAAGTTTCAGGAGGATAAGCCTGAGCGTTGTCCCAATGGTAGGTTGTATGTTCCTGACCAGTGGAGGAGGAAAGTGATGTCTGAGGTTCATTGCTCCGCGTTGGCTGGTCATCCAGGTATTTTTTGTACTAGAGATTTGGTGAGTCGGTCTTTTTGGTGGCCTGCCTTGTCTCGTGATGTCAGAAATTTTGTGCAGTCCTGTGGGACTTGCTCCCGATCTAAGCCTTGTTCTCGTTCTAGTGGGTTGTTGATGCCTTTGCCGGTGCCCAGGAGGCCATGGACCCATATTTCAATGGATTTTATTTCTGATCTGCCTGTCTCTGAAGCATACACCTCCACCTGAAATGGAAGTGAGACATCGGGTTGTCGCAAAACCGGAGAAGAAGTGAACCTCCACTTCAGCTCCTGAAAAGAAGAAACAGCCTCTGGAGACCAATTCAGCAAATCAGCGCCCTTCTTAGTCAATCAGTCAATGTTCATGTTGTCACAATTTTTAATTGTGACAACATGGGAGTTGTGTGTTCCATTAACAGCTTGACGGCGTCCTCTCCTCCAGTGATTCGAGTCCTGCGGTAGTTAATTTTGACTTGTTTATCGCTTAATGCTCATGTGACGGCTTCTCAGGTGGCAGGTATTAGGAATTCCATTGCTTATTCTTGATCTCATTCACAGTGGTAGCATTTTCGGTAATTGTCCGCGGATGCGGAAGAAGCGGGTTTCTTTGAGTCCAGCCGGGCTTTGGAAGGTGGTTTCAGGACTGCAGAACCTTTCATACAGGCACCTCTGTCTTCTATTACTTGGTCGATCTATCAGTCAGTATGGATTTAACCGTAATACAAAATGTTGGAAAAAGGTACTGTATCAGCAGATCCCAGGTGTTTCCAGTCTAGGGGTAATTGTAAATCTCCATCTATATTTCAGGATTCAGACAAAGACAATCACAGGCTCAGTATGGATTAGACAAGAATATAAAAACTTGAAAAAGGGTAATGTTTTACAAGCATTCAGCTGCATACAGTGTTGGTGTCATTTTAAATCTCCTTATATTTTACCAGAGTAAGACACAAACTCTCACAGGCTCAGTATGGATTACACCAGAATATAAAAATGAGAAAAAAGGAAATGTATTTATAACGTACACCAGTATACACTGTTGGGGTACTTTGAAATCTTCGTATATATTTCAGTCTCAGTAAGCCAGTCCAGACTCTCCGCTACAGGAAGCTAGATGGATAAAAGTACAGATGGAAAGTCGAGTGATTTCAGAAATGTTGGAATTACTAATCACGGGACAACCTCCCGGGAGAATTCGCAGAGGCGATGCTGACCCTCAATAACTTTTACTGTGGATACAGCAAAAATGCAAATTAGTGAAGAAAGGGTTGCTGTATCGCAGTAGCGTCGATCCCATTACCGTTACTCGTCTCCATCAAATTGCGATCACAGGGAGAGCTGTAGACATGGTCCTCACTGCCTATCATGATCTGTCTGGTCACTTTGGAGTGCAAAGCACAGAAGCCACAGGCCGTAGGGGATTCTATTGGATTGCCATAAGAGCAGACATTTAAAATGGTGACAGGAATGTCACACGTCTGTGACTATGAAAACTGTGAAAGGTGATCATAAAGCACCACTGCATCCGATTGTGAGTTGACGTTCATTACAAATGGTAGCCATTGCTAATCTGAAGGTAGAGGCCAGCAGGACAAGACATAGCTACATCTTAACCATCATCGATCAGTACACCAAATTTGTAGTGGCCGTCCCTGTGAAGGATTTATCTGGCCAGACTACACAGCGGTGGAGCAGGGAGAGGTAAGTATTGCAAGTGCTGTGTCCCTGAGCAAGCAGGGGGGACCCACTCGTGGGTGCTGGTACTGGCACAGGGCCCTTCATAGTCCGCCAGTGTGTCTGACGGCGAGTGGCCCCCCCCACTGTCAGAGACACTTTATTGTATTATGAGAGGCCCTGTGCCAGTGCCATCGCCCAAGGGTGGGGCCACACACCTGTTCAGGGCAACAGCACTTGCCCGGGTGCGCCAGGTGGTGACCCTGGTCGTGGAGGGGCAGCCCAGTTAGGGAGGTTTAAAAAATGGCATAGGTTGATGTGTAGGCTGGACTTTCAGCTGCTGCAAATGGAGAAATTGGAGAAGTCCGAGGAAGAGGAGGACAAAAGCAAGCCTTTTTTCTGGCAACCTATGTGTTATCAGGGGAAGGTGGGACAAAATCCTTTGAAACCCATGCATGGTTCATTTTAATGAAGGTTAGATCATAAACATTTTGGGTCGACAGATGGGTCCTTTTTTGTGTCAGGATTGATCCAGCAGCACTGAAGACTCTTTCAGATAGCACACTACCAGCAGGGCAAACAAGCTCCTGTAAGGCATATTGTACCAATTCAGGCCATGAGTCCAGTTTTGAGGCCCAATAATCAAAGGGGAATGACCTGTGAGTGAGAACCTCGATATGGGAGGAGAAGTAGTTTGTAACCATAGTTGACAACTGCTGTCTCCTGTCACTTGCAATCGATTCTGTATTAGCTGTTGTGTGCGCGGTACTTAAGAAATCAGACCACAACATGGTCAGGAAACCCCTGTCTCCAACGACAGCTCGGCTGTGTGCACCACGAACACCTCTTCCATTTTGCCCACTATGGCTTATGGGAGAACCAGCTCCGCTGCTGTTTGCTGGGAATGCCTCAAACAACCGGTTTACCTGAGTTGCTTGTTTGTTAGACCATATTAGCTCTAGGTTCTCCTGTGGCATGATGTTGTGTAATATGCCTTTATAGCGTGGATCGAGGATGCTGGCCAACCAGTAGTCGTCATCCCTCATAATTTTGGCAATGCGGGGGTCCCTTTTTAGGATCTGCAAGGCATAATCACACATGTGGGCCAATGTTCCAGGTGTCAATGCTGCCCTGCCAGTGGTGGGTGGAGGAGCACTTTCTGACAAATCCAAATCCCTCCAGTCATGCACAAACCCTGTACCTGACCTTGGCACGCCCACATTTTCTCTTGCCCCCTGAGAAGCATCCTCCTCCCCAAAGTAATCATCCCCCTCATCCTCCTCCTCATCTTCCTCTTCCTCCATCTCGTCCATGCCAGTTCCCTGAGCAGACAATGGCTGACTGTCATCAAGGCTTCCCTCCTCCTCCTCCTGTTGCTCCTCAGCTGCAGATGCCTGATCCTTAATGTGCGTCAAAGTTTGCATGAGCAGACGCATAAGTGGTATGCTCATGCTTATGATGGCGTCGTCTGCGCTTACCAGCCGTGTTCATTCCTCAAAACACTGAAGGACTTTACAGAGTTCTTTCAGCTTTGACCACTGCAAACCCGACAACTCCATGTCTGCCCTCAAGCTGCCTGCGCGTGTATCCTCCCACAAATGCATTACAGCCTGCCTCTGTTCGCACAGCCTCTCAACCATGCGCATGGTTTAGTTCCATCTTGTAGCAACGTCTATGATTAGGCGGTGCTTGGGGAGGTGGAGTGATCGCTGCAGCTTCTGCATACGACTGGAGTGGACGGTCGAGAGACGGATATGCAAGCACAGTCTTCGCACCTTATGGAGCAGGGCTGTTAACTCTGGATAATTATTTAGCAACCACTGCACCACCAGGTTCAAGGTGTGAGCCAGGCAAGGTATGTGTGTGAGTTTGGCAAGGGCTATGGCTGCCACAAAATTAATTCCACCCATTATCACTGACTACCTTGCCTGGTTAAAGATGTAGACTGCCCAGCCATGACTCAGTTTGTCGATGCAAGTAGTCGGCCAGTACCTCCGCGGTGTGTCTGCTGTCGCCCAAAGACATCATTTTTAAAACAGCCTGCTGCCGCTTACCACTAGCTGTTCGATAGTGGGACACCTCATGTGCAACACTGACAGATGTGGATGGAGTGCTCGTGTGACTGCGCTCTGTCGACGAGCTTTCGCTTCTGGAGGAGGAGGAGGGTCGAACGCCTACAGCCAACTGTTTCCTATACAGTGGGCTAGGCAGCACTGTTCCACTGCCGCTGTCCCCTGTAGAGCCTGCATCCACCACATTAACCCAGTGCGCAGTGATGGACACCTAACGGCTCTGGCCATGCCTACTGGCCCATGCGTCTCTTGTGAGGTGCACCTTTCCACTCACTGATTGTTTTAGTGCATGGACAATGCGGTCTTTCACATGCAGGTGGAGGGCAGGGATGGCTTTTCGAGTAAAGAAGTGCCGACTGGGTAGGTCATAGCGTGGGACAGCGTAAGCCATGAGCTCTCGGAAAGCTTTGCTTTCTACCAAACGGAAGGGCATCATCTCTAATGAGATCAGTTTGACAATGTAGGCGTTCAAAGCCAGTGTACATGGATAAGAGGATGAGTAGTTTCTTGTCCTACTCAGAGTGTCTGGTAGGGTGAGCTGGACTTGAGAGCTGCATATGGGGGAACTAGCATTGGACATGACGGACTGAGAAGGGGTTGGTGATGGTGAGGGTGTTAATGGCCTAGATTCAGTGTTTCCCCACGAAAATATTGTGATTGCCTGACTGATTTGGCCTAGCGACTACACCTCAACATTTCTTGATGGTGGTGTGCCTAGCGGTGGCCTTACAGTGGGGGAAGTGATGGAGAGTTGCTGGCTAACTTCAGTCGGAGCAGGTGCACATGTGCTACCTGAGTTTTTGTAATCCGTCCATGCTTGCAAGTGCATGTTGGTTAAATGTGTAAGCATGCAACTGGTATTCAAATTTCGTAGATTTTTCCCTCTGCTAAAGGTCCTTCGGCACTTCTTACAGATAACCTTTGTGTCATCAGTAGGATTTTGTTCAAAAAAGTGCCACTGCACTCTTCCTACTATGGTACAAATTTTCAGGGCTTGCACGCTGTGCTAATTTGACCGTCTGGCCAAGCTGTCTTGCAACACTTTTAGTTTTCTTACCAAGTTTTTTGACAGCTACGGGCCTGTCGGATAACCGCTGCGATGACGATGCCTGCTGCGGATCCTTCTCCTGTTCTGACCTATTGCCACCAGAACCCTCTTCCCCCAATGGATGCCAATCCGGGTCAACAACTGGGTCATCCATAACCTCGTCTTCAATGTCATCTGCACCTTCCTCTGTACCTTCCTCTGTGTCACCATGTAAGATGGTATAGTATGCGGGAAGGGGCACCTGAGTTTCATCAGGGTCTGATTCGGGCTCAGTAGACTGCGAGGGCTATGTAGTGCTGTGGGTGAATGTACCAGCAGAATCATCTAGCAGTGGCTGTGCATCAGTGCACTCCATGTCAGATTCATCTTGGACTGGGGAATTCAGGATTTGACTTGATAACCCAGGAATGGTATGTGAAAAGAGCTCCATGGAGTAATCTGAAGTGTGTGCTGCAGCATCCTTCACTTTTGGTGTGGGTGAAGGACACAAGGAAAGGTGTTGTTCCTGACCAGAAGTCTTCACTGACGACTCTATGCTTGCAGTTTTTGTAACTTCAGAAGAGGAGGCAATAGAGCTGGAGGCTGTTTCGGCTTTAAAAGCAGTTTACCGACTCCCAGAAAAGGGAACCTTACAGGCCTTTTTGTGCCAGATGATGACGCAGGCTCAACACCTCCTGCCTAAGCTGCTATTGTGCTTTTGCCAGAACCAGCCGATGCACCACCACCACCATCGGTACCAGCTGTGCGCCCACGTCTGCGGCCTCGTCCACCATACTGCCTCATGTTTGGGAAAATGTACCAAAAATACCAGCAGAGAAATGGTACTGTATGAGTTGCGTACAGCTGTGTAAGGTGTGTGTAAAAAGTGAAATCTCTGTATATATTTTTTGAGTCACAGACGCTCACCCAGTATGTATTTCACCGTAATCCAACAAGCAGATATACGGTACTGTATCAGAAGTGTGCAGCTGTATATGTTGCTGGTGAAACTGTCAACCTCCGTATATGTATTTAAGGAGTGTCACACACACACGCTGACTCTGTATAGATGTGACCGTAATATGAACAACAGATATCCGATACTGTTTGAGAATCGGACCGCTCAATATGGTGTATGGAGAAATGGAAATGTCCATATATGTATTTACGGAATGTCACACACACACGCTGACTCTGTATAGATGTGACCGCAATAAGAACAGCAGACATACTGTACAATACTGTTTGAGAATCGGACATCTCAATACGGTGTATGGAGAAATGGAAATGTCCGTATAGGTATTTACGGAATGTCACACACACACGCTGACTCTGTGTAGATGTGACCGTAATAAGAACACAAGATGTTGTGAGCTCATCTATTCATTCATCTTTTGTGACCGAGGATCTCCCTCTTCTGGTGAAGGAAGGTAGTGAGGCTGATTACCAAACACCTGATCAGGTGGATGGTGACTGGGTAACGGGAACTTCTGACTAGAGTTGAGCGAAACGGGTCGAAAAAATTCAAAAGTCGCCGACTTTTGGCAAAGTCGGGTTTCATGAAACGAAACCCGACCCTAGGATGAGGTCGGCCACGAGGTCGGCGACTTACGCGCCAAAGTCGCGTTTCAAAAGTTTGTTTTGCGCTCTTTTTCAGCCAATCAGGATCCACGGACACTGTGGGCAACGTGATGACATAGGCACGGGTCACCACCATCTTTCAGAAGGGCATGCAAGTGATTGGCTTGCTTTGGTGGGCGTCACAGGGGGTATAAAAGGGCGTGCACGCCGACCGCCATCTTACTTCTGCCGATCTTAGTATAGGGAGAGGTTGCTGCTGATTCTGTAGGGAGAGCGTTAGGCAGGGAAGAAGACAAAAAAACTGCTTCTGCTGCTAGCGATTTGGCCTGCACAACACACAAGTCACTGTGTGTGCAGTGCAAGGGGAGGCTATATTGTGGTGTATCAGTGGTGTTGGTTGTTGGGCTGCCTTCTAAGGCTTCCTGACACGCTGGCATTGCTGTTTAACCACTGCTCCGCAAACTGCTTTTTTAAAAGCAATCCAATCTCCCTTATCCTCTCGTCACTTTGGTCACAGGCAGCTGTGCCATCGAGCGTGTCACATAGCGCTCAGATATCAGTGGGCCGCACACAATCCACAAGTGTCCAGTGTCCAAAAGTGTACGCAGAGATTCAAAATCTCCATTATCCTCTCGTCACTATGGTCACAGGCAGCTGTGCCATCGAGCGTGTCACATAGCGCTCAGATATCAGTGGGCCGCACACAATCCACAAGTGTCAAGTGTCCAAAAGTGTACGCAGAGATTCAAAATCTCCATTATCCTCTCGTCACTTTAGTCACAGGCAGCTGTGCCATCGAGCGTGTCACATAGCGCTCAGATATCAGTGGGCCGCACACAATCCACAAGTGTCCACTGTCCACAAGTGTACGCAGAGATTCAAAATCTCCATTATCCTCTCGTCACTTTGGTCACAGGCAGCTGTGCCATCGAGCGTGTCACATAGCGCTCAGATATCAGTGGGCCGCACACAATCCACAAGTGTCCAGTGTCCAAAAGTGTATGCAGAGATTAAAAATCTCCATTATCCTCTCGTCACTTTGGTCACAGGCAGCTGTGCCATCGAGCGTGTCACATAGCGCTCAGATATCAGTGGGCCGCACACAATCCACAAGTGTCCAGTGTCCAAAAGTGTACGCAGAGATTCAAAATCTCCATTATCCTCTCGTCACTTTGGTCACAGGCAGCTGTGCCATCGAGCGTGTCACATAGCGCTCAGATATCAGTGGGCCGCACACAATCCACAAGTGTCCACTGTCCACAAGTGTACGCAGAGATTCAAAATCTCCATTATCCTCTCGTCACTTTGGTCACAGGCAGCTGTGCCATCGAGCGTGTCACATAGCGCTCAGATATCAGTGGGCCGCACACAATCCACAAGTGTCCAGTGTCCACAAGTGTACGCAGAGATTCAAAATCTCCATTATCCTCTCGTCACTTTGGTCACAGGCAGCTGTGCCATCGAGCGTGTCACATAGCGCTCAGATATCAGTGGGCCGCACACAATCCACAAGTGTCCACTGTCCACAAGTGTACGCAGAGATTCAAAATCTCCATTATCCTCTCGTCACTTTGGTCACAGGCAGCTGTGCCATCGAGCGTGTCACATAGCGCTCAGATATCAGTGGGCCGCACACAATCCACAAGTGTCCAGTGTCCAAAAGTGTACGCAGAGATTCAAAATCTCCATTATCCTCTCGTCACTTTGGTCACAGGCAGCTGTGCCATCGAGCGTGTCACATAGCGCTCAGATATCAGTGGGCCGCACACAATCCACAAGTGTCCACTGTCCACAAGTGTACGCAGAGATTCAAAATCTCCATTATCCTCTCGTCACTTTGGTCACAGGCAGCTGTGCCATCGAGCGTGTCACATAGCGCTCAGATATCAGTGGGCCACACACAATCCACAAGTGTCCAGTGTCCAAAAGTGTACGCAGAGATTCAAAATCTCCATTATCCATTCGTCACTTTGGTCACAGGCAGCTGTGCCATCGAGCGTGTCACATAGCGCTCAGATATCAATGGGCCGCACACAATCCACAAGTGTCCAGTGTCCAAAAGTGTACGCAGAGATTCAAAATCTCCATTATCCTCTCGTCACTTTGGTCACAGGCAGCTGTGCCATCGAGCGTGTCACATAGCGCTCAGATATCAGTGGGCCGCACACAATCCACAAGTGTCCAGTGTCCACAAGTGTACGCAGAGATTCAAAATCTCCATTATCCTCTCGTCACTTTGGTCACAGGCAGCTGTGCCATCGAACGTGTCACATAGCGCTCAGATATCAGTGGGCCGCACACAATCCACAAGTGTCCAGTGTCCCAAAGTGTACGCAGAGATTCAAAATCTCCATTATCCTCTCGTCATTTTGGTCACAGGCAGCTGTGCCATCGAGCGTGTCACATAGCGCTCAGATATCAGTGGGCCGCACACAATCCACAAGTGTCCAGTGTCCAAAAGTGTACGCAGAGATTCAAAATCTCCATTATCCTCTCGTCACTTTGGTCACAGGCAGCTGTGCCATCGAGCGTGTCACATAGCGCTCAGATATCAGTGGGCCGCACACAATCCACAAGTGTCCACTGTCCACAAGTGTACGCAGAGATTCAAAATCTCCATTATCCTCTCGTCACTTTGGTCACAGGCAGCTGTGCCATCGAGCGTGTCACATAGCGCTCAGATATCAGTGGGCCGCACACAATCCACAAGTGTCCAGTGTCTAAAAGTGTACGCAGAGATTCAAAATCTCCATTATCCATTCGTCACTTTGGTCACAGGCAGCTGTGCCATCGAGCGTGTCACATAGCGCTCAGATATCAGTGGGCCGCACACAATCCACAAGTGTCCAGTGTCCAAAAGTGTACGCAGAGATTCAAAATCGCCATTATCCTCTCGTCACTTTGGTCACAGGCAGCTGTGCCATCGAGCGTGTCACATAGCGCTCAGATATCAGTGGGCCGCACACAATCCACAAGTGTCCAGTGTCCACAAGTGTACGCAGAGATTCAAAATCTCCATTATCCTCTCGTCACTTTGGTCACAGGCAGCTGTGCCATCGAGCGTGTCACATAGCGCTCAGATATCAGTGGGCCGCACACAATCCACAAGTGTCCAGTGTCCAAAAGTGTACGCAGAGATTCAAAATCTCCATTATCCTCTCGTCATTTTGGTCACAGGCAGCTGTGCCATCGAGCGTGTCACATAGCGCTCAGATATCAGTGGGCCGCACACAATCCACAAGTGTCCAGTGTCCAAAAGTGTACGCAGAGATTCAAAATCTCCATTATCCTCTCGTCACTTTGGTCACAGGCAGCTGTGCCATCGAGCGTGTCACATAGCACTCAGATATCAGTGGGCCGCACACAATCCACAAGTGTCCACTGTCCACAAGTGTACGCAGAGATTCAAAATCTCCATTATCCTCTCGTCACTTTGGTCACAGGCAGCTGTGCCGTCGAGCGTGTCACATAGCGCTCAGATATCAGTGGGCTGCACACAATCCACAAGTGTCCAGTGTCCAAAAGTGTACGCAGAGATTCAAAATCTCCATTATCCTCTAGTCACTTTGGTCACAGGCAGCTGTGCCATCGAGCGTGTTACATAGCGCTCAGATATCAGTGGGCCGCACACAATCCACAAGTGTCCAGTGTCCAAAAGTGTACGCAGAGATTCAAAATCTCCATTATCCTCTCGTCACTTTGGTCACAGGCAGCTGTGCCATCGAGCGTGTCACATAGCGCTCAGATATCAGTGGGCCGCACACAATCCACAAGTGTCCACTGTCCACAAGTGTACGCAGAGATTCAAAATCTCCATTATCCTCTCGTCACTTTGGTCACAGGCAGCTGTGCCATCGAGCGTGTCACATAGTGCTCAGATATCAGTGGGCCGCACACAATCCACAAGTGTCCACTGTCCACAAGTGTGTGCAGAAATTCTAAAACTCCCCTGTCCTATAGACACCTTGTACCTTGTTTTACATTACTATATAGTTTGTTGGATTTTGTCTACATTTCTACCAAAAATGAGGAAGGCTGGTGGAAGAGGCCGTGGAATTGGGCGGGGGTTGGCAGCTGGTAATGATGGTGTTGGTGGTGGATCTGATGGTAGTGGCAAGAGCAAAATAGGACCAAATGCAGGAGGTGCTGACCCTGCGTCATCGTCTGTCTACATAAGGCCTCGAACGCTTAGTTTTCTAGGAGTTGGCAAACCGCTTTTAAAGGCAGAGCATCAGGAAAAAGTTTTGTCTTACATTGCTGACTCAGCCTCCAGCTCTATCGCCTCCTCTTCTTCAGTTGTAAAAAGTAAAAGCACTGAGTCGTCATTGGAGGCTCATGTTCATGAACCACACCTTTCCTTGTGTCCTTCACCCCAACCAAGATTGAAGGATGACGCAGGCCATACTACTGATTACTCCATGGAGCTGTTTTCACATACCATGCCTGGATTATCAAGTCAAATGGTGAATTACCCAGGCCAAGATGAATCTGACATGGAGTGCACTGATGCACAGCCGCTGATGGATGATTCTGCTGGTACATTCACTCAGAGCACTACATTGTCCTCGCAGTGTACAGAGCCAGATTTTGACCCTGATGAGACTCAGGTGCCCCTTCCCGCACACTATACCACCATACACGGTGACACAGAGAAAGGTGCACATGACATAGAAGAGGAGGTGATGGATGACCCAGTTGTTGACCCAGATTGGCATCCATTGGGGGAAGAGGGTGCTGCTTCCAATAGCTCAGATGAGGAGCATCCACAGCAGACATCGACATCGCAACAGCTGTTATCTGGCAGGCCCGGAGCACTCCAAAGACAGGTTCCAAACATCAAAAGAGTTGCTGGACAGCTTGTCCAGAGGGTCAAAAGATCACAGCGTGCTAGGCCGCAAAATGTCTGCCAAAGTAGGAAGAGTGCAGTGTGGCAGTTTTTTGAACAAAATCCTCATGATCAGGCCAAGGTTATCTGTAAGAAGTGCGCAAAGACCTTTAGCCGAGGGAAAAATCTGAAAAATTTGAATACCAGTTGCATGCTTAGACATTTAACCAGCATGCACTTGCAAGCGTGGACACAACACCAAACCTCAAGTGCCACATGTGCAACTGATCACAACGAAGGTAGTCAGCAACGCTACATTGTTTCCCCCACTGTAAGCACACCGGTTAGCACAGCAGCAAATGTTGAGGTGTCGTTGCAAGGCCACAGCAGTCAGGGAATCCCACTGTTATTTCAACGAAAGACTGATTCTAGGCCATCAGAAAGAACACCAACTCCATCACCATCATCAACCCTCTCTCAGTCCGCCCTGTCCACCGCTACTTCCACCATATGCAGCTCTCAAGTCCAGCTCACCCTCCCAGACACTATGAGTAGGTCAAGAAAGTACTCAGTCTCTCATCCGCGTACACTGGGTTTGAACGCCCACATTGCCAAACTAATCTCGTTTGAGATGATGCCCTTTCGGTTGGTGGAAAGCACAGCTTTCCGCGAACTCATGGCCTATGCAGTACCACGCTATGACCTACCCAGTCGCCACTTCTTCTCTCGCAAAGCCATCCCAGCCCTCCACCATCATGTGAAAGACCGCATTGTCCATGCACTCAAGCAGTCAGTGAGCGGAAAGGTGCACCTCACAACTGATGCATGGTCCAGTCGGCATGGCCAGGGCCGTTACGTGTCCATCACTGCGCACTGGGTTAATGTGGTGGATGCAGGGTCCACAGGGGACAGCGGTGGTGGGACAGTGCTGCCTAGCCCACGGTCTAGGAAACAGTTGGCTGTAGGCGTTCGACCCTCCTCCTCCTCCTCCTCCTCCAGAAGCGACAGCTCGTCCACAGAGCGCAGTCGTACGAGCACTCCATCTGCAGCTGCCACTGTTGCACACGATGTGTCCCCCTATCGAGCAGCTAGTGGAAAGCGTCAGCAGGCTGTGTTGCAGATGATGTGTTTGGGCGACAGACACACCGCCGAGGTGCTGGCCGAGTACTTGAAGCGACAAACTGAGTCATGGCTGGGCAGTGTACATCTTGAGGCAGGCAAGGTAGTTAGTGATAACGGCCGTAATTTTGTGGCAGCCATAGCCCTTTCAAAACTCAGCCACATACCTTGCTTGGCTCACACCTTGAACCTGGTGGTGCAGTGCTTCCTCAAAAATTATCCGGAGTTAACAGCCCTGCTCCAGAAGGTGCGAAGACTGTGCGCGCACATCCGCCGGTCGCCTGTACACTCCGTTCGTATGCAGAAGCTGCAGCGATTGCTCCACCTTCCCAACCACCGCCTCATTATCGACTTTGCAACAAGGTGGAACTCCACCCTGCACATGGTGGAGCGGCTGTGCGAGCAGAGGCAGGCCATAATGCATTTGTGGGAGGATTCACGGCCAGGCACTTTGAGAGCAGACATGGAGTTGACAGGTGTGCAGTGGTCGAAGCTGAAAGACCTTTGTAAAGTCCTTCAGTGTTTTGAGGAATGCACACGGCTGGTAAGCGCAGACGACGCCATCCTAAGCATGAGCATCCCACTTATGCGTCTGCTCATGCAAACTTTGACGCACCTTAAGGAGCAGGCGTCTGCAGCCAATGTTGATGAGGAGGAAGAGGAGGAGGGAATCCTTGATGACATTCAGCCATTGTCTGCTCAGGGACCTCTCCTGGACGAGGTGGAGGAAGAAGAGGAGGAGGAGGAGGAGGATGATGGGGATGATTACTTAGGGGAGGAGGATGCATCTCGTGGGGCAAGTGAAAATGTTGGCGTGGCAAGGTCTGGTACAGGGTTTGTGCGTGACTGGAGGGATGTGGATTTGCCAGAAAGTGCTCCTCCACCCAGCACTCGCAGTGCATCATTGACACCGGGAACATTGGCCCACATGTCAGATTATGCCTTGCGGATCCTAAAAAGGGACCCCCGCATTGCCAAAATGATGAACGATGATGACTACTGGTTGGCCAGCATCCTGGATCCACGCTATAAAGGCAAATTACAAAACATCATGCCACAGGAGAACCTTGACCTAATATTGGCTAATAAACAAGCAACTCTGGTAAATCGGTTGCTTGAGGCATTCCCAGCACACAGCAGCGGTGATGGTTCTCACACGAGCCGTACGGGCAGGGGCAGCTTGGCAGAGGTGTTCGTGGTGCACACAGCAGAAGTGGCGTTGGAGACAGGGGTTTCATGACAATGTTGTGGACTGATTTTTCAAATACCGCTCACACAACTGGTAATACTGCATCGATGGAAAGTGACAGGAGACAGCAGTTGTCAACTATGGTTACAAACTACTTTTCCTCCCATATCGATGTTCTCCCACACAGGTCATTCCCCTTTGACTATTGGGCCGCTAAACTGGACACCTGGCCTGAATTGGCCCAATATGCCTTACAGGAGCTCGCTTGCCCAGCTGCAAGTGTGCTATCGGAAAGAGTCTTCAGTGCAGCTGGATCAATCCTGACAGAAAAAAGGACCCGTCGGTCAACCCAAAATGTGGATGATCTAACCTTCATTAAAATGAACCACGCATGGGTTTCCAAGGATTTTGTCCCACCTTCCCCTGATGACACATAGGGTGACAGAAAAATGGCTTGCTTTGGTCCACCTCTTCCTGGTACTTCACCTATTTCGCCTTTTGCATCAGTTGAATGTCCAACATCAACATATGCCACTTTCTAAAACTCCCTAACTGTGCTGCCTCCCCCACCATGGCCGGGGTCACCACCTAGCGCACGACACCGTGCGAGTGCCGTTGCCCTGGACAGGTGGGTAGGCTGACTCTTGGGCGCGGGCACTGGCACAGGGTCCCTCATAGTGCAATCAAGTGTCTCTGACGGTGGTGGTGCACACCCGCCTTCAGACACACCGCTGTACTGTGAGGGGCCCAGTGCCAGTATCGACGCCCACGAGTGGGCCCCCCTTGCTTGGCCAGGGCCCCAGCATTTGCAATCTTTACCTCTCCCTGCTCCTCCGCTGTGTAATCTGGGCCGTCAAATCCATACTGTGCCTGACACCGTCTGAGCCTGCCTCCTGATGTATAGACATATATTTTGAATGTGTACGCTATCCATACATGTTATCCGGGGATACGTTACCCCTTCTAAACTTTGTGCAATGACGTGCAATCCATACTGGGCCTAACACCGTCTGAGCCTGCCTCATGCTGTATAGACATATATTTTGAATGTGTACGCTATCCATACATGTTATCCGGGGATACGGTACCCCTTCTAACCTTTGTGCAATGACGTGCAATCCATACTGGGCCTAACACCGTCTGAGCCTGCCTCATGCTGTATAGACATATATTTTGAATGTGTACGCTATCCATACATGTTATCCAGGGATACCGTACCCTTTCTAACCTTTGTGCAATGACGTGCAATCCATACTGGGCCTAACACCGTCTGAGCCTGCCTCATGCTGTATAGACATATATTTTGAATGTGTACGCTATCCATACATGTTATCCAGGGATACGGTACCCTTTCTAACCTTTGTGCAATCACGTGCAATCCATACTGGGCCTAACACCATCTGAGCCTGCCTCATGCTGTATAGACATATATTTTGAATGTGTACGCTATCCATACATGTTATCCGGGGATACGGTACCCCTTCTAACCTTTGTGCAATGACGTGCAATCCATACTGGGCCTAACACCGTCTGAGCCTGCCTCATGCTGTATAGACATATATTTTGAATGTGTACGCTATCCATACATGTTATCCGGGGATACGGTACCCCTTCTAACCTTTTTGCAATGACGTGCAATCCATACTGGGCCTAACACCGTCTGAGCCTGCCTCATGCTGTATAGACATATATTTTGAATGTGTACGCTATCCATACATGTTATCCAGGGATACGGTACCCTTTCTAACCTTTGTGCAATGACGTGCAATCCATACTGGGCCTAACACCGTCTGAGCCTACCTCATGCTGTATAGACATATATTTTGAATGTGTACGCTATCCATACATGTTATCCAGGGATACGGTACCCTTTCTAACCTTTGTGCAATGACGTGCAATCCATACTGGGCCTAACACCGTCTGAGCCTGCCTCATGCTGTATAGACATATATTTTGAATGTGTACGCTATCCATACATGTTATCCGGGGATACGATACCCCTTCTAACCTTTGTGCAATGACGTGCAATCCATACTGGGCCTAACACCGTCTGAGCCTGCCTCATGCTGTATAGACATATATTTTGAATGTGTACGCTATCCATACATGTTATCCGGGGATACGGTACCCCTTCTAACCTTTGTGCAATGATGTGCAATCCATACTGGGCCTAACACCGTCTGAGCCTGCCTCATGCTGTATAGACATATATTTTGAATGTGTACGCTATCCATACATGTTATCCGGGGATACGGTACCCTTTCTAACCTTTGTGCAATGACGTGCAATCCATACTGGGCCTAACACCGTCTGAGCTTGCCTCATGCTGTATAGACATATATTTTGAATGTGTACGCTATCCATACATGTTATCCGGGGATATGGTACCCCTTCTAACCTTTGTGCAATGACGTGCAATCCATACTGGGCCTAACACCGTCTGAGCCTGCCTCATGCTGTATAGACATATATTTTGAATGTGTACGCTATCCATACATGTTATCCAGGGATACGGTACCCCTTCTAACCTTTGTGCAATGACGTGCAATCCATACTGGGCCTAACACCGTCTGAGCCTGCCTCATGCTGTATAGACATATATTTTGAATGTGTACGCTATCCATACATGTTATCCGGGGATATGGTACCCCTTCTAACCTTTGTGCAATGACGTGCAATCCATACTGGGCCTAACACCGTCTGAGCCTGCCTCATGCTGTATAGACATATATTTTGAATGTGTACGCTATCCATACATGTTATCCAGGGATACGGTACCCTTTCTAACCTTTGTGCAATGACGTGCAATCCATACTGGGCCTAACACCGTCTGAGCCTGCCTCATGCTGTATAGACATATATTTTGAATGTGTACGCTATCCATACATGTTATCCAGGGATACGGTACCCTTTCTAACCTTTGTGCAATGACGTGCAATCCATACTGGGCCTAACACCGTCTGAGCCTGCCTCATGCTGTATAGACATATATTTTGAATGTGTACGCTATCCATACATGTTATCCGGGGATACGGTACCCCTTCTAACCTTTGTGCAATGATGTGCAATCCATACTGGGCCTAACACCGTCTGAGCCTGCCTCATGCTGTATAGACATATATTTTGAATGTGTACGCTATCCATACATGTTATCCGGGGATACGGTACCCCTTCTAACCTTTGTGCAATGACGTGCAATCCATACTGGGCCTAACACCGTCTGAGCCTGCCTCATGCTGTATAGACATATATTTTGAATGTGTACGCTATCCATACATGTTATCCGGGGATACGGTACCCTTTCTAACCTTTGTGCAATGACGTGCAATCCATACTGGGCCTAACACCGTCTGAGCCTGCCTCATGCTGTATAGACATATATTTTGAATGTGTACGCTATCCATACATGTTATCCGTGGATACGGTACCCCTTCTAACCTTTGTGCAATGACGTGCAATCCATACTGGGCCTAACACCGTCTGAGCCTGCCTCATGCTGTATAGACATATATTTTGAATGTGTACGCTATCCATACATGTTATCCGGGGATACGGTACCCCTTCTAACCTTTGTGCAATGACGTGCAATTCATACTGGGCCTAACACCGTCTGAGCCTGCCTCATGCTGTATAGACATATATTTTGAATGTGTACGCTATCCATACATGTTATCCAGGGATACGGTACCCTTTCTAACCTTTGTGCAATCACGTGCAATCCATACTGGGCGTGAGAACGGCTGGCGAGCTGTTAAGCAAGCTACAGCACCTGTCCAGACAAGTACAGGGATTCCCTAGCGAGGAGACTTATTTGATTGTTTTCTATGTTGGGACAGCAATTTTTGGGGAGCACTATACTCTGGAGAATGATAGATGGGGCCCACCATCCACTGGAACATTCCAAAGGTGGACATCAGACACTGGAGCAGCATTTACAGGGCCCATTATACACTAGAGCATTAGAAATGGGGCCCATTATATTTGGAGCATTATTTGGGCCCATAAGACAGTGGAGCTTCATCCATGGGGACCAACATATACTGTAGCATTATGTGGAGCTCATCATATACTGTTTCAAACATTATATGGGACCAATGATTTTGTATGGAGAAATAGATGGGCCTCGTCATGAGATGTAAAAAGTGAGGTATTTTTCATTGTACTATACCGCTATTTCTCTGCCGTATCGGAGCATGATGAGTTGTGGTATGTGTTAAAGGGGCGCTCTTTCGCCCAGGGCACATGAAAACCTGCAGCCAGCCCTCCCCCCCCACAAATTTAGCCAAATAACCCCCATTTTTCAGTGCGTAACTTGTATTATGAAGTTAATTAAGGTTGACAAGCTTAAGTAAGAAGAATTGATGCTTTTGGCATTCAAATGGGCACTGTAGGTGTGTTTCCTGTCCTCCTCTCACTGCCGACTTTTATTCCCCATTGACTTACATTGGGTTTCGTGTTTCGGGACGACCCCGACTTTTCCCTATAATCGGACGATCTTGCTTGACCCGACTTTTGGAAAAGTCGGGTTTCACGAAACGAAATGCGAACCTAAAAAAGCAAAAGTCGCTCAACTCTACTTCTGACTGGATTTTGTCTAGGGCGCAACGTCAGGAGTTCAAAAGGCGTAATAAGCTGTGTTTTTTCTGTGGAGATGCCTCTCATATTATTTCTGTCTGCCCTAAATGAGAGAAACGTTTTGCACACACATTTGCTGTAGGTGGTGTACAACCTAAGTTTCTTCTGGCAATTACTCTGATCTGCTCCCTGTCCACATTTTCTGCTAAAGCCTTTGTGGGTTCAGGAGCAGCCTTGAACCTAATGGATTTAGATTTTGCTAAACGTTGTGGTTTCCCTATGACACCTCTGCGGATGCCTATTCCTTTGAGGGGTATTGATGCTACTCCTTTGGCGAAGAATAAACCTCAGTTTTGGACCCAGGTGGTAATGCGGGTCGCCCCAGACCATCAAGAAAATTGCAGATTTTTGGTGTTGCATAATTTGCATGATACCATCGTGCTGGGGTTCCCCTGGTTGCAAATCCATAATCCAGTTTTGGATTGGAAATCTGTGTCTGTGGTGAGTTGGGGTTGTCGGTGTGCTCTTAGTGACACTCACTCCTGTTTTCTCCACCTCTCCCCAGTCGCATGAGGTTCCTGACTATTTGGCTGATTTTTATGATGTGTTCAGTGAGAGTAAGTCTGCATCTTTGCCTCCTCATAGGAGTTATGACTGTGCAATTGAGCTGAGTCCGGGGTGTAATTTTCACAAGGGTCGACTTTTTAATTTATCTGTACCCGAACATGAGGCTATGCGTTCTTATATTAAGGAGTCGTTGAAGAAGGGTCATATTAGACCATCCTCTTCACCCTTGGGTGTTGGGTTTTTTTTTGTGGCCAAGAAGGAAGGTTCATTAAGGCCCTGTATTGACTATCGCTCCCTTAACAAAATTACTGTTAAATATTAGTATCCGTTACCCCTGATTTCTGACCTATTTTCTAGAGTTGAAGGTGCTTGCTGGCTTACCAAGCTTGACCTCAGGGGGGCGTATAATCTTATTTGCATTAAGCAGGGGGATGAATGGAAAACGGCATTTAATACTCCGGAGGGACATTTTGAGTACCTGGTGATGCCTTTTGGGCTCACTAACGCCCCTTCTGTCTTCCAGTGCTTCATGAATGATATTTTCCGGGACTTTGTGGATAAGTTTCTGATCATCTATTTGGATGATATTTTGATCTTTTCCAGGGATTGGGATTCTCATTTGGAACATGTTCGGACTGTGTTCCGGATTTTGAGGGAAAACTAACTGTATGTTAAGGGATCGAAATGTCTTTTTGGTGTACAGAGGATTTCATTTTTGGGATTTATTTTGTCTCCGTCAACTATTGAAATGGACCCGGCCAAGGTACAGGCCATTTATGATTGGGTGCAGCCCACTTCTTTGAAGGCTCTCCAGAAGTTTTTGGGTTTTACTAATTTTTATCGTAAGTTTATAGCCAATTTTTCTGTAATTGCCAAACCATTGACTGATTTGACTAAGAAGGGCGCTGATTTGCTGAATTGGTCTCCAGAGGCTGTTTCTTCTTTTCAGGAGCTGAAGCGGAGGTTCACTTCTTCTCCGGTTTTGCGACAACCCGATGTCTCACTTCCATTTCAGGTGGAGGTGGATGCTTCAGAGACTGGTGCAGGAGCTGTTTTGTCCCAAAAAGATCCTGTAACATCTAAAATGAACCCCTGTGCCTTCTTTTCCCGAAAGTTCTCTCCTTCGGAACGCAACTATGATGTGGGGAATCGAGAACTGTTGGCCATGAAGTGGGCATTTGAGGAGTGGAGACATTGGTTGGAGGGAGCTAGACATCAAGTTGTGGTCCTCACTGACCACAAGAATTTGATCTACCTTGAGTTGGCTAAATGGTTGAATCCGAGACAGGCCAGGTGGGCCTTGTTTTTTACACGTTTTGATTTTGTGGTCTCCTTTCTCCCGGGCACTAAGAACGTTAAGGCTGATGCCCTCTCTAGGAGTTTTTTGGCCGATTCTCCTATTGTGACCAAGTCTTCTACTATCGTAGGTGAGGGGGTGGTTCTTTCTGCCATCTCGCCTGATTTGAGACATGCTCTGGAGAAGTTTCAGGAGGATAAGCCTGAGCATTGTCCCAGTGGTAGGTTGTATGTTCCTGACTAGTGGAGGAGGAAAGTGATGTCTGAGGTTCATTGCTCCGCGTTGGCTGGTCATCCAGGTATTTTTGGTACTAGAGATTTGGTGAGTCGGTCTTTTTGGTGGCCTGCCTTGTCTCGTGATGTCAGAAATTTTGTGCAGTCCTGTGGGACTTGCTCCCGATCTAAGCCTTGTTCTCGTTCTAGTGGGTTGTTGATGCCTTTGCCGGTGCCCAGGAGGCCATGGACCCATATTTCAATGGATTTTATTTCTGATCTGCGTGTCTCTCAGAGGATGACTGTTATCTGGGTGATTTGTGATAGATTCTCTAAGATGGTCCATCTTGTACCACTCCCTAAGTTGCCATCTTCCTCAGAGTTGGTGCCCTTGTTTTTGCAACAGGTGGTTCGCTTGCACGGGATTCCTGAGAACATTGTGTCGGACAGAGGAGTTCAGTTTGTCTCTAGATTCTCGAGGACCTTTTGATCCAAGTTGGGAATTCAGTTGTCCTTCTCCTCTGCATTTCACCCTCAGACCAATGGGCAGATGGAGAGAACAAACCAGACTTTGGAGGCTTATTTGAGATGTTTTATATCTGCTGATTAGGATGATTGGGTCTCATTTTTACCCTTGGCCGAATTTGCTTTAAATAATAGAGCTAGTTCTGCCACTTTGATGTCACCCTTTTTCTGTAACTTTGGGTTTCAGCCTCGATTTTCTTCAGGGCAGGTGGAGTCTTCTGCCTGTCCAGGGGTTGACACTGTGGTGGAAAGAATGCAGCAGATTTGGGACCAAGTGGTGGATAAGTTGTCTCTTTCCCAGGAAAAGGCCCAGCGGTTTTCTAACCGGCATAGGACCATTGGTCCCCGGTTTAAGGTGGGTGATATGGTCTGGTTGTCATCAAAGAATATCTCTATGAAAGTGGCTTCTCCAAAGTTTAAACTTAGATTTATTGGACCTTACAAGATTTTGGAGATTATTAATCCGGTCTCTTTTCGGTTGGCTCTTCCTGTCACATTTAAGATTCATAATGTGTTTCATAAGTCCTTGTTGAAGAGGTTTGTTTAACCAGTGGTTCCTATGGTGGTACCTCCTGACCCTGTGTTGGTTGAAGGTAACATGGAATATGAGGTAGAGAAGATACTGGATTCCCGTCTGGCTAGACGGAGACTCCAGTATTTGGTTAAGTGGAAGGGTTGTGGTCAGGAGGATAATTCCTGGGTCTCTGCCTTGGATATTCATGCCGAAAGATTTGTGCGTGCTTTTCATCGAGCTCATCCTGATCGGCCTGGTGGCTTGGATGAGGGTTCGGTGACCCCTCCTCAAGGGGGAGGTACTGTTGTGAGCTCATCTGTTCATTCATCTTTTGTGTCCGAGGATCTCCCTCTTCTGGTGAAGGAAGGTAGTGAGGCTGATTACCAAACACCTGATCAGGTGGATGGTGACTGGGTAACGGGAACTTCTGACTGGATATAAGGCAGCCGATGCCCTTCTGAGTTGATGGTGATTTCTCTGTTGGATTCTTGGAGACCAGTCTGATTCCTGCTTCCCAAAGATAAGTTTTTGCTCTGCTATTGAACTTATTAGTTTTGTTTACCTTGTTTTTTGGAGTTCAGCCTTCCCCAGCCGGGGGTGTGCTGGATTCTTTTTCGTTGATCAGTGTTCTCTTTTGCTCTGCTTCCAGAATATTCTGAGTGCTGATATAGGGTTTGAAGTCTAGTGACTTCAGGGTCCTTTTTGCTTATCAGTTGTGTTGGTAATATTTTTTAGCAGGGTTTTCTCGGATTGCAGACAGCAGCTTTTCTATCCAGTCCTTTTTAGTAAGCTTGGGCCCCATCGTTTGCTCAACCTATCTTTCTATCTGTGTTAGTGTTTTCATCTTGCTTCACCGTCATTATATGTTGGGGGCTGCCTATTGCTTTGGGGTCTGCTCTGGGGCCGTCAGTTTTTCCCTTTTCTCTCTTTAGGCTTATGTAGATCTCTGGCTGTGACGAGGTGTCTAGGATCACCGTAGGAACACTCCACGGCTACTGCTAGTTGTGTGAAAGGATTAGGGGTCTGCAATCCGCTAGTTTCCAACCTCTGTTTTTCTGGGCTGAGCTTGTGTTTTGCTTTTTTCTCCTCGATGGCTCAATCGATGACTCAATCATAACAACCAGATATCCGATACTGTTTGAGAATCGGACAGCTCAATACGGTGTATGGAGAAATGGAAATGTCCGTATATGTATTTATGGAATGTCACACACACACACGCTGACTCTGTGTAGATGTGACCGTAATAAAAACTGGGAAGAAAGTTCCAGCGCCAGGAATAGAACATGATTAAGACCTGAGGCGTCAAAACGCGTTGTTCTGCAGTCATCCGACTGATATGCTGTACCTGCTGGAATTTTAATATGCATTGGCACAATAAAATGGATTTTTAATTTTCCATTCCTGGCGCTGGAACTTTCTTCCCTTTTTTCTACTATTGATTGACTGCCTAGTCAAATCCGTGCGCAGGATTTGGATCCTACCAGCAAGGCAGTGCGGTGAGCTGGATTATTCTGTTCTTTTACTTCGTAATAAAAATTGTTATGTTTCGGTCATCGAGGAGGAATGCAAGACCAAGCTAAGCCACAGAAAACCAGAGAGGTTGGTAACTAAGCGGATTGCAGACCCCTGATTCTATCCACACAACTAGCAGTAGCTGTGGAGCGCACCTACGATGATTCTAGATGCCTCAACACAGCCGGAGAACTAAATAAGCCTAAAGCAAGAAAGGGGAAATCTAAACTGCCCCAGAGCAGACCCCAAAGGAATAGATAGCCCCCAAACATATATTGTTGGTGAGACAAGATGAAAACACAAGCGCAGGTAGGATAATAGGCTGAGCAAAAGATGGGGCCCAAACTAACTAGACAGGACAGGAAAGGAAAGACACTGTCTGCAATCATGCAAAAAACCCTGCAAAAAATGCCCAACACGTCTGATAAAAAAAATACTGAAGTCACTAGACTTTGCCCACTATATCAGTACTCTGGTATATTCTGAAAACTGAGGAAAGAGAGGCCAATCTAATAAGGGACAAAAACAAACTGGCACAAACAGTAACATAAGGATGGAAATTCAGCACAGCCCCAGCCGGGGCTGGCTGACCACACAAAACTGAAATAGACAAAACCAAATCAAATATGAACAATAGCAAAAGAACACTTAGCTTGAGCATGCAGGGGCTGAGCTGGAAACTAAGACCTCAGGAGGCAGGAAAAAATCACCAGCAGGGATAGAGGGAGTCAGCTGTCTTAAATCCAGTCAGAAACTCCCAATGTCCAATCGTCCTCCTCATTATCACATGGCAGGCCTCTGTTAATTAGATCAGCTCCATTACCTCCTGTAACCACCAGAGGGAGCCCGGAAAGAGAACTCGCGACCCCTCTGTCAATACAACCATCTCCACTACCTTCACCAGCAACCAGAGGTATGCCAGAAAGTGAATTCACAACAAAGAACACCAGATATCCGATACTGTTTGACAATCGGACACCTCAATATGGTGTATGGAGAAATGGAAATGTCCGTATATGTATTTATGGAGTCTCACAGACACACGCTGACTCTGTGTAGATGTGACCATAATAAGAACAGCAGATATACATTACTGTTTGAGAATCGGACAGCTCAATACGGTGTATGGAGAAATGGATATGTCCGTATATGTATTTATGGAATGTCACACACACACGCTGACTCTGTGTAGATATGACCATAATAAGAACACCAGATATCCGATACTGTTTGAGAATCGGACAGCTCAATACGGTGTATGGAGAAATGGAAATGTTCGTATATGTATTTACGGAATGTCACACACACGCTGACTCTGTGTAGATGTGACCGTAATAAGAACACCAGATATCCGATACTGTTTGAGAATCGGACAACTCAATATGGTGTATGGGGAAATGGAAATGTCAGTGTATGTATTTACAGAGTCTCACAGACACACACTGACTCTGTGTAGATGTCACAGTAATAAGAACAGCAGATATCCGATATTGTTTGAGAATCGGACACCTCTATATGGTGTATGTATGGAAAAATGTTAATCTCTGTGTATTTTTTTACGGAGTCACACACATATAGCATGTATTTGTCCGTGATACCAGCCGGTACACGGTAGTGTGTGAGGAGCGTACACCTCTACATGGTGTGTGCAAAAATTTACGCTCAGTAACTACTGTGCAGAAAAGAAGGAATAAAAGTATTTTTGCTTTGAAAGTGCAGTGCAGCTATCAGGTAGCCTTATAAGGCAGCCTAATAACCAACAGCGCTGCTGCACACAAAAGTGTGAAAAAATGAACGCTTGGTAACTGCAGAGAAAAGGAATAAAAGTTTTTTTGCTTTTAAAAAAAGCACTCTGCCCAGCAGTGTGCAAACAGCAATGCAGCTATCAGGGAGCCTTATAAGGCAGCCTAATAACCAACAGAACTGCTGCACACAAATATATCCTCCCCTGTCACTGCACACTATACAGTTGTGTTGTACAGTGAAAATCGCTATCAGCAGAAGCAATTTTTTTTTTCCTGCCTAAACACTCTCCCTATTGAGAACGAGCGGCAGCAACCTCTCCCTATGCTAAGATCGGCAGAAGTAAGATGGCGGTCGTCGGTCATGGCCTTTTATAGCCACTGCGACGCCACAAAAAGCCAGCCAATCACTTGGATGCCCTTCTCTAAGATGGTGGGGGCCGCTGCCTATGTAATCGCGCTGCCCACAGTGTGCGTCCTTGATGACTGGCTGAGAAAAGGCGCAGGAAGCATTGTGGGAAACGCGACTTTGGCGCTCAAGTCAGCGACCTCATGGCCGACCTCACGCTATGGTTGGGTTTCGATCGGCGAAACCCGACTTTAGCCAAAGTCGGCGAATTCTGAATTTGGCCGACCCATTTCGCTCAACTCTAATTACGAGTACATTCGCCATCTGTTCCAATGTTGTATTTACTGCCAAAGGTCCACAAAAATATGGTGGAACCTCCTGGATGACAGATTATTTCAGGAAATGGCAGTTTATTGGAACCTATTTCTAAATTTTTAGATTTTTATCTGAAACTCATAGTAACAGAACTTCCTTCTTATATCAAGGACACGACTGAGGCACTGCAGAGACTGGATGGGATATACTTTAATTCTAATATGTATATCATAACATGTGATGTAGAATCACTATATACATCCATACCACATGAACAAGGTCTTTTAGCAGTGAAACGTTTTTTATCCAATCATTGACTTGATGTTTTATTGGTGGATTTTTTAATGGAATTATTGGAGTATGCTCTTTTACACAATTATTTTGTTTTTAAGGATTGGTTTTATCTTCAAAAGAGAGGTGTGGCAATGGGTGCGGCTTTCGCACCTTCTTATGCCAATTTATTCGTGGGTGCATGGGAACATGAATATGTTGAAAACATGGATTACAGGTCATCAGGCTCAGTTGTATTGTGAATGAGATTTATTGATGATATTCTGTTTGTATGGCAGGGTTCCAAAGCAGAATTGGAAAGTTTTCTTGAATATCTGAATGGAAACAACATTAACATCAAACTTACCTGCACGATCAAACAGGACTCGATCAATTTTCTGGACCTGAAGATATCAGTTGATGACACAGGATTACTTCACACTTCAATTTATCGGAAAGAAACCAGTACTAATGCATTGCTTCATGCAAGTTCATCCCATCCGGCTCGTCATCTGTGCAATACCGACGGGACAATTTTTAAGAACTAGACGTATCTGTGATAAACAAGATGTCTTTAGGGAACAGGCTAATGAACTTACGGATAGGTTTTTCAATAGGGGTTATCGGAAAGATACTGTCCATAAAGCTTTTGTCAGAGCTAAAGAAACAGACCGACATTCTCTGTTAATTTCTAAAACTAAAAACAAGGAGAATGATGGACATGTGCGTTTTATTACAAATTTCATTCCAGGTGGCATGAGATGGCTGGTTTTGTCCTATCCTTTTACAGGATCCCGGTATATCTAAATTATTAACCGATAAACCCATGATTATCGCTAAACGAAATAAAACTTTACTTGACGTATTGGTTCATAGCCACTATGTTCCTCCTACATCCCAGTTTATTTTTGATTCAAGAGGGCCCAATTGAGGATCTTATAAATGTGGCTCATGTAAGGCATGTCAATATATTGAGAAAACTAATGTTTTCAGTAATTCTACAAATAATTGTGAATATAAAATTTTGCACTTTATAAATTGTTGTACAACAATGGTAGTTTATGTAGCAACATGCCCTTGCAATTCAATATATGTAGGGATGACCACACGGGAATTGCATGTCCGTACTTTGGAGCACATCACGGATATTAAGGCTGCTGATAGAATTGAGAATGATGAGGTTGGAGTCTTATCCAAATTAAAACCTTTGGCTTGTCATTTTCGTCGTTTCCATCCTCATCAATCTCATTTATTGAGAGTAAGAGGAATCGATTGAATTCACATAGGTAATAGGCGTGGTGATTCTAATAAAAGATTAGTGCCACAAGAATGCAAATGGATCACCACATTAAAGAACATGACTCCGAATGGGTTAAACGAACAGTGGGATTTTTCTAGTTTTTTATAACTTCATACTATTGTTGGGTTAGGATAAGCATTGGTGTTTCATTATTACATTTAATGGCAGGTTTTTAGAGGAATAATTATATTTATTAAATAATATATTTTTTGCAGTAATGATTTATGTGCTTTTGGGTATTTCATTTCCATTAACAATATTATTTTTCACTTGTTTGTGTGTTGCACATTTTTTCATATTTTTTATTTTTTTATCATATTTTATTATTTATCAATTGTCAATTATTACTAATTTTTATTCATTTTAACATTTTTTCATATATTATTCACTCACACTGTGTTATTTTTGTACTCTTGGCATATATTGCCTTATTGGGATAATTACATCCCCTGCATTTTATAATATAATAGTAGTTTGCATTCACATGTATTAATCACATATTCACACTGCCGCATTGCGTTATTTTTGTGTCACATGTTGTTCATTGGGACAATTCTATTCCCTGATTAATTTAATATTAGGGTGTTTCTGCATCAGTTTGTATGCGGTATTAATCAGTATACTCAATACATGCGTAATCAATCAGTATACCCTATACATTGTTAATGGGAATAGTTTTATTATGCATATATCTGTGTTCTGCCCTTTTAGTACTGCCATTGGTATTTAATGTTTTCCCCTAATAAATATGGCTATGAGGACGTCGTGCGCCGCATTGTGCATGTCTCTGTCCTGTCCTGTCATATGGATGATGTTGCTTCACTGACTGTATCTCCATGACTACGCTCGGTGATGCACTTCCGGTATCTGACTTCCGGGATGGCGGCGGCAGTGTGCGTTTATGCGGCGCTATGTAAACATGGCGTCCTTGATTATTATTACATTCAACTGTATTTTAGCTATATAGCGCCTCTGTGTCCTGCCCACACCACTCCCTGATGAAGCGGGCAAGCGAAACGTGCGCTGGAGTGGTGTGTGCGGGGGCAGAACGGCGCCAGCTCTGGTCTGTATACTGTCTCTTTACCATTGGCTATTACACTTTTTGTGGGTTCTGCAATATGGAGTTTTTCACTAATTGAAATTAATGGCTTCAGTTTTATGGCTATCATTAATCACTTTATGCACTTTATAATTATACATATTTTTTGTCACATTTATTATTATTATTAATTGAATAATTATTATGTATAATATCATATATTACTGCTCTTTTTACCACTGCTCATGAATTAATTAATTTATATACTTATTCTATGACTGATTATTTATTTTTAATCACTGATTAACTTATATTAGCCATCATATTCATTACATTTATATAAATAATTTATTTATATATTGTTTCTTCACACATATATATATAATATATATATATATATATATTCCTTGCAGTATTCCCCCATATTGATTTTTTCAGCCAGTTATTCAGGTCCATCTAGCTTTTTCTTGCTCCCGCACACACAGTTGTTTGTTGATTTTAATCTTTATTAATAAAATATTTTTTTTAATTTGTGTAATTGAGATTTTGTGACCTTTTGGCTTATTTTTTAATAAAAATATTGATACTAACATATGAATTGTGTTTTTTTACGGATATTTTTATTGGATTTTGATTTAACTTGCGATAGTCTACACAAAATCTCAGAGTGCCGTCTATTTTTCGTACTAGGACTATAGGAGCAGCCCATGGGCTTTGACTTTCCCGGATGACACGGTTCTTTAACATCAGTGAGAGCATTCCCTTCACCTCCTGGTACAGCTGTGGAGGAATTTGACAGTAGCATTCTCTTATGGGCGCAGCATTACCCGTTGGGATCTTGTGAGTGATTGCAGTGGTACTGCCAATATCGTCCTCGTGACAAGCAAATACGTCTTGATACCGTCCGAGTACATCTTCCACCTGCTGCATCTGCTGTGGCGTGAGCTCTGTTAGTTCAGCCCGCATTTGTTCTAAGGTTCTAAGACACTACCGCTGCTGCTGCTCTTTCATACGGGGGACTACACTTCTCTCATACCCCAAGATCAGACAATAGAGCAGGTGGAGGCGTTGGTCTGCTCCTATCACCAAAATGTACCTTTCAGGTTATCCCTCAAGTACCCTCACTAGTCTCCCCTTCTTTTGAGGTCCATGCTGTCAGACTCTACACCCCCTTCTCCATGCGAGTGGCGGTGGTGTATCGTCCTCCCGGCCCTTGTCAACAGTTCCTGGATCATTTTGCCACTTGGCTTCCACATTTTCTCTCCTGTGACATCCCTACCCTCATCATGAGAAATTTCAACATCCCCATTGCTCTTCCCCTCTCCCCATCTGCTACTCACCTTTTATCTCTAACCTCCTCGTTTGGCCTTTTGCAGCTTACTAATTCTCCAACGCATGAAGACGGAAACTCCCTCGATTTGGTCTTCTTTCGGATTTGTGCAGTGGATGATTTTGCAAATTCCCCTCTCCAGCTCTCTGACCACAATCTTCTTTCATTCTCTATCAAGAATTGCCAGGCTGCTCAGGTCACCCCCACTGTCCATACTTATAGAAATATACAGGCCATTAACACCCAGAAACTCATGAAGAACTTGCAGTATTCATTGGCCCCTATCTCCTCCCTCTCATGTCCTGATTCTGCATTGAAGCATTACAATGAAACACTTCAAAGTGCCCTAGATGAATTTGCACCCCCTACAAATAGAACACCACAACACAGATGGCGAAAACCCTGGCACACCCTGCAAACACATTTCCTGCAGCGGTGCTCCAGGTGCGCCAAACGTCTGTGGAGAAAATCCAATCTACACGAAGATTTCATCCATTATAAGTTTATGCTTAGAACATACAACACTGCACTTCACCTCTCCAAACAAATCTATTTCAACACCCTCATCAGCTAACTGTCCAATAACCCTAAACGTCTCTTTGACACTTTTCATTCTCTACTCAACCCAAGAGTACAGGCCCCAACCACAGAGCTCCGAGCTGACGATCTGGCCAATTACTTCAAAGAAAAAATTGACCAGATCCGACAGGAAATTATCTCCCAATCACCTCATACCATGCACTGTCCTCCCTCCCCCATTGCATCTAGCTTACTCTCTGATTTTGAACCAGTCACAGAAGAAGAAGTAAGCAGGCTCCTTGCATCTTCTCGCCCAACCACTTGCACCAGTGACCCATTTCCATCACATCTCCTCCAGTCCCTTTCCCCTGCTGTCACCCCTCACCTAACTAAAATATTTAACCTCTCTCTTCGGTATCTTTCCCTCCTCATTTAAGCATGCCATCATACATCCACTACTTAAAAAACCATCCTTCGACCAAAACTGTGCCGCTAACTATAGACCTATCTCTAATCTTCCCTTCATCTCTAAACTCCTGGATCGCCTGGTCCACTCCCGTCTTATCCGCTATCTCTTTAATAACTCTCTTCTCGACCCTGTCCAATCCGGTTTCTGCTCTTTACACTCTACTGAAACTGCCCTCACTAAAGTCTCTAATGATCTACTAACAGCTAAATCAAGTGGTCATTACTCCATGCTAATTGTCTTTGATCTCTCTGCAGCATTCGACACTTTGGATCATCAGCTCCTCCTCACTATGCTCCGTTCCATTGGCCTCAAGGACACCGTTCTCTCCTGGTTCTCCTCCTATCTCTCTGACCGCTCCTTTACTGTATCTTTTGCCGATTCCTCCTCCTCTCACCTTCCCCTTACTGTTGGGGTTCCTCAAGGATTGGTTCTAGGCCCCCTCCTCTTCTCCTTGTACACTGCCCCTATTGGTCAAACAATCAGTAGATTTGGTTTCCAGTACCATCTCTATGCTGATGACACCCAATTATACGCTTCTTCTCCTGACATCACGCCAGCTTTTCTAGAAAACACCGGCGACTGTCTAAACGCTGTGTCTAACATCATGTCCTCACTATATCTGAAACTGAACCTGTCAAAGACTGAACTCCTTGTGTTTCCTCCCTCTACTAATGTACCTATAACCGACATTGCCATTTCCGTGTGTGGTTCCACTATTACTCCCCAGCAACATGCCCGCTGTCTAAATAACCCCAAGTGTAATAACCTGTCTTGGTATTGCAGACCCCCCAGTTCCCTAATAACCTTGGTCGCTCTTCTCTGCACCCGCTCCAGTTCAGCTATGTCTTTCTTATACACCGGAGACCAGAACTGTACACAGTATTCTAAGTGTGGTCGCACTAGTGACTTATATAGAGGTAAAATTATGTTCTCCTCCTGAGCATCTATGCCTCTTTTAATGCATCCCATTATTTTATTTGCCTTTGCAGCAGCTGCCTGACACTGGCCACTAAATGTGAGTTTGTCGTCCACCCATACACCCAGGTCTTTTTCAGTGACAGTTTTGCCCACTGTTTTACAATTAAGCACATAATTATACATCTTGTTCGTTCTACCCAAGTGCATGACCTTACATTTATCCCCATTAAAGCTCATTTGCCATTTATCAGCCCAAGTTTCTAGTTTACATAAATCCTCCTGTAATATAAAATTGTCCTCCTTTGTATTGATTACCCTGCAAAGTTTAGTGTCATCTGCAAATATTGAAATTCTACTCTCTATGCCCCTTACAAGGTCATTAATAAATATGCTAAATATGTTTTACCATAACCAGGTTCCCCGCATCATGTTCCCACATGCTTTATGCATCCATTAGCCCTCTGTGTCTGTACTGTTACACACTTAACATTATGGCTGGTCCAAACAATCAGGGCAATTGTTACCACCCACCTTTCGTGTCTACCTCTTTCCTCATAGACTGTAAGCTTGCGAGCAGGGCCCTCATTCCTCTTGGTATTTGTTATAATCTATATGATTATTGTTATGCTGTAATGTCTATTGTCTGTACAAATCCCCTCTGAAATGTAAAGTGCTGCGGAATATGTCGGCGCTATAGAAATAAAATTTATTATTATTAAATTTATTATTATTATTCCCCTCTTCTTTGCCGTGGGGCTTCTGACATTGAATAAGTTTCTACTGCTACAGTCCAAGGGTCTCCTTTTTTTGCCATCAACTGTACGGTCTGTAATTGTATCAGCTTCTCCAGCATGCCGACTATTGTGCTATTTCACGCCTGGGGAAAAGTGTCAGTGTGTCCTCTCTCAAATTTACACATCTCGTGGGCACCTTCCCATCTCGTACGGTAGCCAATGTTCAGGCAATTAGGAGTCCGGGTGGTAGGTTCTCTATAGCAGCTGGTTCTAGTTTACTTCTACTCCTTCCAGAGGGGTGCAGGCCCAGACAGGAACATAGAGCATGGTATGCCCTGGAGGTATTTCAAGACTGTTCGCAGCCAGAAAGACCACTCTGCCCAGCACTTTTCCATCCCAGGAGACTTCTTGCGCCTGAGCCATCCGAATTAACTGTTGAAATATTTTCCTTTGAGGTGTTCAGGGGCTCCATTGTCTCAGAAACAGGTCTGGGGACTAGTTGATAAGCAAACTTCCGAACTCCTTAAACACATTCATCCACAGGATAACAGTATATCCAAGCTCAGAGTCACCCCAAGTCAGAACCACACCTCTGCAGCCCAAGTCTTTGCCGCAGACTTTAATTTGCATGGACCCCTGTGATCGGGATGGGGAGCTGATTGGCGGTCGTCAACTTTATCACCTGTCCCCACTCAGGCCTTATTGCTTCAGGGAAATGGTTTCTGAAATACTTCTCGGGCATCGTAGTTACTTGGGAGCCGGTATCTACAAGACAGTGTAAGGTCCGTCCATCTATTTCGGCCCAGATTAACAGACACAATGAAACTAAATTGGTGGGACTTCTGGTTCTTCTTACTGGCTGCTCTGGCTCTGGGCAGCGCTGGAGAGGTCTCTCCCATTGTGGGCACATCCAAGCCATGTACCCCAGCTCTCCACAGAGGAAGCAGGTAGGAAGTTTCTCCCATCTAGACACTCTTCCGCCCCTTCCGCCCAGCCGCGGTTCTGAGAAAGCTCTCCTCCCAGATGAACTCAGCAAAGTCACCATCTTTATAGTTTCTGTCAAGTCTTCCCTCATCTCTTGGATTTCTCTCCACAAATTTTCCATCATCTGAAGCCCTGACACTGCCCTCCTGCACGCTGCACGTTCCCGCGCAACCAACTGATTTTTTGAGCACTGTCGCCCTTTTATCTTAGCCATGCCCCCTACTCCTAGGTGCAGAGGTCAGTGTAGGGCCTTAAGTTTTCCCCTGTGAAAACTGGGTGACAGCCCTGGATCCGTCATGGAGTAGGTAGGCCTGGTCCGGGTCTTCTCCTTACATCAGCATACTCAGGACAAATTTGACAATAACTTTTGGGGTCCAATTGCTCCTGTTACCCTTGGAAAAATAAAAAACTGGGTACTAAAAAATCATTTTTATGGAAATAAAATATGTTTTATTTTCACGGCTCTGCGTTATAAACTTTAGTAAAACACTTGGGGGTTCAAATTTCACACAACACATATCGATAAGTTCCTTGAGGGGTCTAATTTCCAAAATGGGGTCACTTGGAGGTTTCTACTGTTTAGGCACATCAGGGGCTCTTCAAACGCGACATGGCATCCAATTTTAATTCCATCCAATTCTACAGTACATTGAAAAAGTCAAATGACCCTCCTTCCCTTGCGAGCTCTGCCATGCGCCCAAACATATAGGGTATCGGCGTATTCAGGACAAATTGCACAACAAATTTTAGAATCGTAGAATCGTAGAGTTGGAAGGGACCTCCTGGGCCATCTGGTCCAACCCCCTGCTCAAAGCAGGATTCCCTAAATCATCCCAGACAGATGTTTGTCCAGCCTCTGTTTGAAGACTTCTATTGAAGGAAAACTCATCACCTCTCGTGGCAACCTGTTCCACTCATTGATCAAGTTTTTTCTAATATCTAATCTGTGTCTCCTCCCATTCAGTTTAATCCCATTGCTTCTAGTCTTTCCTTGTGCAAACGAGAATAAAGATTGTTGTGAGTTCATTTTCCCCTTCACCTTTGATGTCTGATGAACTCCCTCTGCTGGTGAAGAGAGGTAGTGAAATTGATTGGGATGGGAAAAACCTGTTATCTGAACAGGCGGAGTGTGATTGGACATCTGGAATTTCTGAGTGGATATAAGGCAACGACGCCCTGCAGGGTTTGCTGGTGATCCTTTCTGCTCTGAGCTCTGGCATCCAGTTTTAGTTCCTGTCTACTAAAAGCTAAGTTTTTGCCCTGCTATTATTCCATGAGATTTTGTCTGGTTTCCTTAGTGTTTGTATTCAGCCAGTCCTGGTTGGGACTGGCTGAATTCCATTTTTGTCTCTGATCAGTTGATCTCTTTGCTCTGTTTTCAAAATATACCTGAGTGCTGATATAGTGATTTTGAAGTCTAGCGACTTCAGGGCCTTTTTTCCTATCAGACGGTGGGGGACATTTTTGTAGGGTTTTTTGCGGATTGCAGCCAGCATCTTTTCTGTCCTGTTCTATGTAGTTAGTTGGGCCCCATCGTTTGCTCAGCCTGTCTTTCTGTCTGTGTTTGTGTTTTCATCTGTTTTTCACCGACAATACATGTTGTGAGCTGTCTATTGCTTTGGGGTCTGCTCTGGGGCAGTTTAGATTTCCCCTTTCTTTCTTTAGGCTTATGTAGTTCTCCAGGTGTGACGAGGCGTCTAGGGCACCGTAGGACCCCCCACGGCTACTGGTAGTTGTGGTGAATAGGATCAGGGGTCTGCAATCCGATAGCTACCAACCTCTCCGGTTTTCTGGACTTAGCTTGTATTTTTGTTTTCTCCTCCTCCGGTGACTCATTCATAACAGAATCACCAGCCATACTGCAGATTCTAGGGTACTCATAGCAGGAAAGAATTGTAAAAAAAAAAGAAAAAAAAAAGTGTCAGAATTTTTTTTTTGTGTATATTTTTTCCTCTTTTTCTCTGAGGCCGTAGGAAGAATTTTTTCTCAATGGAGATTGAGCAATTGTCTGATCGTGTGGAGCAGCTTGCTGCTGAAGTGCGGGTAATTTCCGCCTACCTTGCTCATTCACATGCTGCTGAACCAAAGATCCCTACTCCTGATGTGTTTTTTGGGGATCGGTCCAAATTTCTGAATTTTAAGAATAATTGTAAATTATTTTTTGCCTTGAAGCCTAACTCATCGGGGAGCTCCGCGCAGCAGGTTAAAATTGTCATCTCTTTGCTGCGCGGCGATCCCCAGGATTGGGCGTTTTCTTTGAAATTTGATGATCCTATTCTGACTGATGTGAATGCATTTTTTCAGGCCTTGGGGTTGTTGTATGATGAACCTAATCATATTGATCAGGCTGAAAAGGCCCTGTTGGCATTGAGCCAGAGTCAGGATTCTGCAGAGTTGAACTGTCAAAAATTCAGAAAGTGGGCGGTCCTTACTACCTGGAATGATGGTGCCTTGGCAGCTCTCTTTCGGAAGGGTTTGTCAGAAACCGTAAAAGATACTATGGTGGGATTTCCTGTTCCCTCTGGTCTTGACGATTCTATGTCATTAGCCATTCAGGTTGATCGGCGTTGGCGTGAACGCAAAACTGTACGAGAGGTGTTGCCACCTGTTGAACAAATGTCTGAACCTATGCAATGTGATAGAGTTTTGTCTAGGGCGCAACGTCAGGAGTTCAGAAGGCATAATAAGCTGTGTTTTTTCTGTGGAGATGCCTCTCATATGATTTCTGTCTGCCCTAAACAAGAGAAACGTTTTGCACCCACATTTGCTGTGGGTGGTGTTCAACCTAAGTTTCTTCTGGCAATTACTCTGATCTGCTCCCTGTCCACATTTTCCGCTAAGGCTTTTATGGATTCGGGAGCAGCTCTGAACCTGATGAACTTGGATTTTGCTAAACGTTGTGAATTTCCTATGACACCTCTGCGGACGCCTATCCCTTTGAGGGGTATTGATGCTACTCCTTTGGTGAAAAATAAACCTCAGTTTTGAACCCAGGTGGTAATGCGGGTCGCCCCAAACCATCAAGAAAATTGCAGATTTTTGGTGTTGCATAATTTGCATGATACCATTGTTCTGGGGTTTCCCTGGTTACAAATCCATAATCCAGTTTTGGATTGGAAATCTGTGTCTGTGGTGAGTTGGGGTTGTCGGTGTGCCCTTAGTGACGCTCCTGTTTTCTCCACCTCTCCCCAGTCGCATGATGTTCCTGACTACTTAGCTGATTTTTATGATGTATTTGGTGAGAATGAGTCTGCGTCTTTGCCTCCTCATAGGAGTTATGACTGTGCAATTGAGTTGAGCCCTGGGTGTAAATTTCCCAAGGGTCGACTTTTCAATTTATCTGTACCCGAGCACGAGGCTATGCGATCCTATATTAAGGAGTCGTTGGAGAAGGGTCATATTAGACCATCCTCTTCACCCTTAGGTGCTGTTTTTTTTTTTGTGGCCAAGAAAGATGGTTCATTAAGGCCTTATATTGACTATCGCTCCCTCAATAAAATTACTGTTAAATATCAGTATCCGTTACCCCTGATCTCTGATCTATTCCCCAGAGTTAAAGGTGCTTGCTGGTTTACCAAGCTTAAACTCAGGGGCGCGTATAATCTTATTCGCATTAAGCAGGGGGATGAATGGAAGACGGCATTTAATACTCCGGAGGGACATTTTGAGTACCTGGTGATGCCTTTTGGGCTCACTAATGCCCCTTCTGTCTTCCAGTGCTTCATGAATGATATTTTCCGAGATTTTGTGGATAAATTTTTGATCATGTATCTAGATGATATTTTGATCTTTTCCAAGGATTGGGACTCTCATGTGGAACATGTTCGGACTGTGTTCCGGATTTTGAGGGAGAATTCCCTGTATGTCAAGGGATCGAAATGCCTTTTTCATGTACAGAGGATTTCATTTTTGGGATTTATTTGGTCTCCGTCAACTATTGAAATGGACCCGGCCAAGGTACAGGCCATTTATGATTGGGTTCAGCCCACTTCTTTGAAGGCCCTCCAGAAGTTTTTGGGTTTTGCTAATTTTTATCGTAAATTTATAGCTAATTTTTCTGGTATTGCCAAACCATTGACTGATTTGACTAAGAAGGGTGCTGATGTGCTGAATTGGTTTCCGGAGGCCGTTTCTTCCTTTCAGGAGCTGAAACGAAGGTTCACTTCTGCCCCGGTTTTGCGGAAACCTGATGTCTCACTCCCGTTTCAGGTAGAGGTGGACGCTTCTGAGATTGGTGCAGGAGCTGTTTTGTCCCAAAAAGATCCAGTAACATCTAAAATGAATCCCTGTGCTATCTTTTCCCGAAAGTTCTCCCCATCCGAACGTAACTATGATGTGGGGAATCGGGAACTGTTAGCCATGAAATGGGCATTTGAGGAGTGGAGACATTGGTTGGAGGGAGCTAAACATCAAGTCGTGGTCCTTACTGACCACAAGAATTTGATTTACCTGGAGTCGGCCAAACGCTTGAATCCTAGACAGGCTAGGTGGGCCTTGTTTTTCACACATTTTGATTTTGTGGTCTCTTTTCTTCCGGGCACTAGGAATGTCAAGGCAGACGCCCTCTCTAGGAGTTTCTTTGCTGATTCTCCTATTGTGACCAAGCCTGCTACCATCTTAGGTGAGGGAGTAGTTCTTTCTGCCATCTTGCCCGATTTGAGATATGCTCTGAAAGAGTTTCAGGAGGACAAACCTGAGCGTTGTCCCATTGGAAAATTGTATGTTCCTGACCAGTGGAGGAAGAGAATGATGTCTGAGGTTCATTGCTCCGCATTGGCTGGTCATCCAGGTATTTTTGGCACTAGAGATTTGGTGAGTCGGTCTTTTTGGTGGCCCGCCTTGTCTCGTGATGTCAAGAATTTTGTGCAGTCCTGTGGGACTTTCTCCCGGTCTAAACCTTGTTCTCGCTCTAATGGGTTGTTGATGTCTTTGCCGGTGCCCAGGAGGCCATGGACCCATATTTCAATGGATTTTATCTCTGATATGCCTGTCTATCAGAGAATGACTGTTATTTGGGTGATTTGTGATAGATTCTCTAAGATGGTCCATCTTGTACCACTCCCTAAGTTGCCATCTTCCTCAGAGTTGGTGCCCTTGTTTTTGCAACAGGTGGTTCGCTTGCACGGGATTCCTGAGAACATTGTATCTGACAGGGGAGTTCAGTTTGTTTCTAGATTTTGGAGGACTTTCTGTTCCAAGCTGGGAATTCAGTTGTCCTTCTCCTCTGCGTTTCACCCTCAGACCAATGGGCAGATGGAGAGAACAAACCAGACTTTGGAGTCGTATTTGAGATGTTTTATTTCTGCTGATTAGGATGATTGGGTTTCATTTTTGCCCTTGGCCGAATTTGCTTTAAATAATAGAGCTAGTTCTGCCACTTTGATGTCACCTTTTTTTTGTAACTTTGGGTTTCATCCTCGATTCTCTTCAGGGCAGGTGGAGTCTTCTGCCTGCCCAGGTGTTGACACTGTGGTGGAGAGAATGCACCAGATCTGGGACCAAGTGGTGGATAAGTTGTCTCTCTCCCAGGAAAAGGCCCAGCGGTTTTCCAACCGGCATAGGACCATTGGTCCCCGGTTTAAGGTGGGTGATATGGTTTGGTTGTCATCAAAGAATATCTCTATGAAGGTGGCTTCTCCAAAGTTTAAACCTAGATTTACTGGACCTTACAAGATTTTGGAGATTCTTAATCCGGTCTCTTTTTGATTGGCTCTTCCTGTTACATTCAAGATCCATAACGTGTTTCATAAGTCTCTGTTAAGGAGGTTTGCTGAGCCAGTAGTTCCTGTGGTGGCACCTCCTGACCCTTTATTGGTTGAAGGTAATGTGGAATATGAGGTTGAGAAGATACTGGATTCTCGTCTGGTTAGACTGAGACTCCAGTCTTTGGTTAAATGGAAGGGTTATGGCCAGGAGGATAATTCTTGGGTCCCTGCATCCGATATTCATGCCGAAAGATTGGTTCGTGCTTTTCATCGGACCCATCCTGATCGCCCTGGTGGCGTGGTTGAGGGTTCGGTGACCCCTCCTCAAGGTGGGAGGTACAGTTGTGAGTTCATTTTCCCCTTCACCTTTGATGCCTGATGAACTCCCTCTGCTGGTGAAGAGAGGTAGTGAAATTGATTGGGATAGGAAGAACCTGTTATCTGAACAGGCGGAGTTTGATTGGACATCTGGAATTTCTGAGTGGATATAAGGCAGCCAACGCCCTGCAGGGTTTGCTGGTGATCCTTTCTGCTCTGAGCTCTGGCATCCAGTTTTAGTTCCTGTCTACTAAAAGCTAAGTTTTTGCCCTGCTATTATTCCATGAGATTTTGTCTGGTTTCCTTAGTGTTTGTATTCAGCCAGTCCTGGTTGGGACTGGCTGAATTCCATTTTTGTCTCTGATCAGTTGATCTCTTTGCTCTGTTTTCAGAATATACCTGAGTGCTGATATAGTGATTTTGAAGTCTAGCGACTTCAGGGCCTTTTTTCCTATCAGACAGTTGGGACATTTTTGTAGGGTTTTTTGCGGATTGCAGCCAGCATCTTTTCTGTCCTGTCATATCTAGTTAGTTGGGCCCCATCGTTTGCTCAGCCTGTCTTTCTGTCTGTGTTTGTGTTTTCATCTGTTTTTCACCAACAATACATGTTGGGAGCTGTCTATTGCATTGGGGTCTGCTCTGGGGCAGTTTAGATTTCCCCTTTCTTTCTTTAGGCTTATGTAGTTCTCCCACTGTGACGAGGGGTCTAGGGCACCGTAGGAACCCCCCATGGCTACTGGTAGTTTTGGTGAATAGGATCAGGGGTCTGCAATCCGATAGCTACCAACCTCTCCGGTTTTCTGGACTTAGCTTGTATTTTTGTTTTCTCCTCCTCCGGTGACTCATTCATAACAAAAGATGATCCTTCTACAATGTGACAGCCCTTGAGATATTTGTAGACAGCTATTAAGTCTCCTCTCAGTCTTCTCTTCTGCAAGCTAAACATTCCCAAATCCTGCAACCTTTCCTCAGAAGACCGGGTTTGCAGACCGGTCACCATTTTGGTTGCTCTTTTCTGAATTTGCTCCAGTTTGTTGATGTCTTTTTTAAAATGTGGCGCCCAAAACTGGATACAGTATTCCAGATGAGGTCTGACCAAAGAGGAGTAGAGGGCAATAATGACTTCATGTGATCTAGACTGTATGCTTCTGTTAATACATCCAAGAATTGCATTTGCCTTTTTTGCTGCTGCATGACACTGTTGACTCATATTCAGTCTGTGATCTATTAGAATACCCAAGTCTTTTTCACATGTGCTGTTGCTTAGCTCTATTCCTCCCATTCTGTATATGCTTTTTTCATTTTTATTGCCCAGATGTAGTACTTTGCATTTTTCCCTGTTAAAAACCATTCTGTTATTTGCTGCCCACTGCTCCAGTTTATTTATATCTTTTTGAATCCTCTCTCTCTCTTCTCTAGTATTAGCTATCCCTCCTAGCTTTGTGTCATCAGCAAATTTAATCAGTTTACCCTCAATTCCTTCATCCACATCGATGATAAAGATCTTGAACAATACAGGGCCCAGGACAGAGGCCTGTGGTACCCCACTTGAGACAATTCTTCCAACTGGATGTACAGCCATTTATGACCACTCTTTGGGTCCGATCACTAAGCCAGTTATGAATCCACCTAACAGTTGCTTTGTCCATTCCATACTTAGCCATTTTTCCAGTCAAGATATGCTATATCTACAGCATTTCCCTGATCCACCCAATCAGTGATTCTGTCATAGAAGGAAATTAAGTTAGTCTGATATGACTTATTAGTTACAAACCCATGCTGACTCTGCTTAATCACTTCATTCTTATCCAGGTGCTTACATATATGTTGTTTAATAATTTGTTCAAAGATCTTTCCTGGTATAGAAGTCAGACTCACCGGCCTATAGTTGCCTGGGTCCACCTTCTATCCCTTTTTGAAGATAGAAACAACATTTGCTCTTCTACAGTCTTCTGGCACTTCTCCTGTTCTCCAAGAATTTTCAAAGAATATGGAGAGGGGTTCAAAAATGTCTTCTGCTATCTCCTTCAGTACTCTGCGGTGTAATTCATCTGGACCTGGAGACTTGAATTCATTTAGGTTAGCTAAGTGTTTCCTCACTATCTTTCTGTTTATAGATATCCTGGATTCTTCTATTCCCTTAATAGGACAGTGAAGAACAGTTGATGTTACATTTCCTTTCTGAGAGAAAACAGATGCAAAATAGGAATTTAAAAGTTCGGCCTTCTCAACATCCTGCTTTACCGTTTCATCATTTTCATCCTGTAAAAATCCTATAGCATCTTTGACTTTTCTTTTACTTTTGACATATCCCCAAAATCCTTTATTTTTGCTTTTGATGTCTCTTGCAAGCCTCAATACATTGTCAGCTTTAGTAATCTGATTTGTGCCCTGCAAGTTCTGCAGACAGCATTATATTCTTCTTTAGCTATGCCTCCTTCTTTCCATTTTATAAACATTTTTTTCTTCCTTTTTATCATGTGCTTAAGTTCTGTGTTCATCCATCCTGGTTTCCTTAAATGCTTCCTATTCTTCCCTCTTTTCAGAATTGTTAACAATTGTGCTTTGAGAATTTCATTTTTCAAGATTTCCCATCCTTCCTGGGCATTTTTGTCCTTAAGGATATCCAGCCATTGGATCCCTCCAATTCTCTTTCTGAATCCCTTGAAATCTGCCTTTCCAAAATCTAACCTTGATGTCTGACTGTTCACAGGTCTTCCTCCTCTAGTTATCCAAAATTCTAAAATAGCATGGTCGCTACCTCTTAGGGTCCCATCCACTTTTACCTTCTCAACCACTTCCTCCCCGTTTATAAGGATCAGATCCAAGGTAGCAGTTTCCCTTGTTTTCTCCCCTTCCTTTTGGAATATAAAGTTGTCATCAAGAGAGGATAAGAATTTCCTTGACCTGTTAGTTTTGCCTGAGAGAGATTCCCAACAAATGTCAGGATAGTTCAAATCTCCCATGACAACTATGTCATTTTTTTTGGAGAACTTGGCCATTTGATGCATAAACAGTTCATCTATATCTTCAGCTTGCATAGGCGGCCTGTAGTAAATGCCTACAATGGTGTCCTTTCCATTGTTCTGTCCTTGTATTCTTACCCAAACAGTTTCCACAGAACTCCCAGTCTCTGAAGCTTCAATCTCTGTGGAGATATACGCGTTTCTAACATACAATGCGACACCTCCTCCTTGTTTATCAAGTCTGTTTCTAGCAAATAAGTTGTATCCTTCTAGCCTTGTATTCCAATCATATGTATTGTCCCACCAAGTTTCAGTGATTCCAATGACATCATATTTCTTTTCCTGCGTTAGTAGTGCCAGTTCTCCTTGTTTGTTGCCAATGCTTTGTGCATTAGTATAGAAACATTTTATTTTGTGCATGGTTTCTCTTTCTCCAATATTTTATTATTATTTAGATTCTTTTGTCTTTGTTCTTCCTTTCCACTTCTAATAGCAGAGTACTCAATAGCATTTGTCAGGTGTATGACTTTTTCTGGCCTTTTACTTCCCTTCCCACATTGTTCTAGTTTAAAGCTCTCCTGATGAGTGTAGCAAGGCGACTTCCAAATACATTTTTTCCAGTCTTTGTAAGGTGCACCCCATCTATAGCAAGTAGTCCATCATATAGGTAATTCACTCCATGATCCAGAAATCCAAATCCTTGCTGACGGCACCATCGACGTGAAGAGAAGACCATCTGCGCTCCCAGTTCTTTCACTTTCTTACCTAAGTTTTCAAAGTCACTGCAGATGGTTTCCAGGATGTTTCTTGCTGTGTAATTTGTCCCCACATGTATTAGCAGGAATGGGTAGTCATCTGTAGGTCTGAAGAGTCCTGATATCCTGTCAGACACATCTTTAATTTTTGCCCCTGGAAGACAGCACATTTCTCTTGAGGTTATATCCGGTCTGCAGATAGCGGCCTCTGTTCCTCTCAACAGGGAATCCCCCATGACCACAACTCTCCGCTTCTTCTTCACAACATTTTTCTTTCTCCATCCAGGAGGATTCTGAAGGCGTACAAGGTTGTTGTTTGTGGGCAAAGTCTTATCCTGATGTATTTCTTCATTGTTCTCCTGCGTAAGAGCCTGGTACTGGTTCCTTAGCAGTATGGGCGCTGACTGCCTCCCGATCCTCCTGTTTCTCTGGGTCACATGTTTCCATTCCTCTGTTTCTTCAGGTGCACTTCGAAATTCTTCTCTTTCTGTAACATGAAGAGATAATTCTGCTCTGTCTAAGAACTCTTCACCTTCCTTAATGATCTTCAATGTAGCTAACCTCTCTTCGAGATTTTGCAACTTTTCCTCCAACAGGGACACAAGCTTGCATTTGTGGCATGTGAAGTTTAGCAAGAAATGCAGCTCACCAAATGGCCAAAATCCAGTGATCGTTGAGCTTGCGGAGACTCTTCACTTATCCCAGAAGGCAGTGGGAATATGCAAATTCTCTCCTCAGGACTCATCCCCTGGTTTTGTGGTTCATTTTCCCTTTTTACATTTGTGAAAATAAAAAAAAATTGGTTCTGAAGTTAAATGTTTGTGAAAAAAAGTTAAATGTTCATTTTTTCCTTCCATATTGCACGTAAAGGGTTAATTAACTTCTTTAATGTAGCTTTGAGCACCTTGAGGGGGTGCAGTTTTTAGAATGGTGAACTTTTGGGTATTTTCTGTCATGTACACCCCTCAAAGTGACTTCAAATGTGAGGTGGTCCCTAAAAAAAATGATTTTGTAAATTTTGTTGTAAAAATGAGAAACTGCTGGTCAAATTTTAACCCTTATAACTTCCTAACAAAAAAGAATTTTGGTTCCAACATTGTGCTGATGTAAAGTAGACATGTGGGAAATGTTACTTAGTAAGTATTTTTTGTGACATATCTCTGTGATTTAAGGGCATGAAAATTCAAATTTGGAAGTTTTCATAAATAAACGCAAGTCATATCAAAGAAATTTTACCACTTACATTAAGTACAATATGTCACGAAAAAACAATCTCAGAATCAGCGGGATCCGTTAAAGCTTTCCAGAGTTATAACCTCATAAAGTGACAGTGGTCATAATTGTAAAAATTGGCCTGGTCACTAAGCTGCAAATTGGCTCTGTCACTTAGGGATTACTGTATTTTTCGGACTATAAGATGCACTTTTTCCCCCAAAATTATTCAGGGAAAATGGTGGTGTTATGATGAGTCACCGAAGGAGGAAAAAACAAAATACCAGCTAAGTCCAGAAAAAACAGAGAGGTTGGCAGCTATCGGATTGCAGACCCCTGAACCTATCCACAACAACTAGCAGTAGCCGTGGGGGGTTCCTACGGTGCCCTAGACCCCTCGATCACAGCCGGAGAGCTACATAGCCTAAAGACAGAAAGGGAAAAACTAAACTGCCCCAGAGCAGAACCCAAAGCAATAGGCAGCCCCCAACATATAATGACGGTGAAGCAAGATGAAAATACTAACACAGATAGAAAGATAGGTTGAGCAAATGATGGGGCCCAAGCTAACTACATAGGACAGGATAGGAAAGCTGCTGTCTGCCATCCGCAAAAACCCTATCAAAATGAGCCAACCGACTGATAGGAAAAACAGGCCCTGAAGTCGCTAGGCTTCAAAAGACTATATCAGCACTCAGGTATATTCTGAAGCCAGAGCAAAAGATCAGAGACAAAAATGGAATTCAGCTCACCCCCGGCCGGGGATGGCAGAACTCCCAAAAAACAAGGCAAAGAAAAACAAAACTGAAGAGTACAAAGCAGAGCAGAAAAACTTAGCTTTGAGATGCAGGAATCAGACTGGTCTCCAAGAATCCAGCAGGAAAATCACCAGCCAGGAAGAAGGGCGTCGGCAGCCTTATATCCAGTCCTCAATTCCAGCCACCCAGTTATCATCTAGCTGCCCAGGTGTTTGGTAATCAGTCTCACTACCTTCCTTCACCAGAGGAGGGAGTTCATCAGACCTCAATGGTGAAGGGAAAAATGAACTCATAACAGTACCTCCCCCTTGGGGAGGGGTCACCGAACCTTCATCCATGCCACCAGGGCGATCCGGGTGAGCCCGATGAAAGGCACGCACCAATCTTTCGGCATGAATATCAGAGGCAGAGACCCAGGAATTATCCTCCTGACCATAACCCTTCCACTTAACCAAATACTGGAGTCTCCGTTTAGCCAGACGGGAATCCAGTATCTTCTCTACCTCATATTCCATGTTACCTTCAACCAATATAGGGTCAGGAGGTGCCACCACAGGAACTACTGGTTCAACAAACCTCTTCAACATGGACTTATGAAACACATTATGAATTTTAAATGTGACAGGAAGAGCCAACCGAAAAGAGACAGGATTAATAATCTCCAAAATCTTGTAAGGTCCAATAAATCTAGGTTTAAACTTAGGAGAAGCCACCTTCATAGCGATATTTTTTGATGACAACCAAACAATATCACCCACCTTAAACTGGGGACCAACGGTCCTACGCCAGTTGGAAAACCGCTGGGCCTTTTCCTGGGAGAGAGACAACTTATCCACTACTTGGTCCCAGATCTGGTGCATTCTCTCCACCACAGTGTCAACACCTGGGCAGGCAGAAGGCTCCACCTGCCCTGAAGAAAATCGAGGGTGAAAACCAAAGTTACAAAAAAAAGGTGACATCAAAGTGGCAGAACTAGCTCTATTATTTAAAGCAAATTCGGCCAAGGGCAAAAATGAAACCCAATCATCCTGATCGGCAGAAATAAAACATCTCAAATACGACTCCAAAGTCTGGTTTGTTCTCTCTGTCTGCCCATTGGTCTGAGGGTGAAACGCAGAGGAGAAGGACAACTGAATTCCCAGCTTGGAACAGAAAGTCCTCCAAAATCTAGACAAACTGAACTCCTCTGTCAGATACAATGTTCTCAGGAATCCCGTGCAAGCGAACCACCTGTTGCAAAAACAAGGGCACCAACTCAGAGGAAGATGGCAACTTAGGGAGTGGTACAAGATGGACCATCTTAGAGAATCTATCACAAATCACCCAAATAGCAGTCATTCTCTGAGAGACAGGCATATCAGAGATAAAATCCATTGAAATATGGGTCCATGGCCTCCTGGGCACCGGCAAAGGCATCAACAAGCCACTAGAGCGAGAACAAGGTTTAGACCGGGAGCAAGTCCCACAGGACTGCACAAAATTCCTGACATCACGAGACAAGGCGGGCCACCAAAAAGACCGACTCACCAGATCTCTAGTACCAAAAATACCTGGATGACCAGCCAATGCAGAGCAATGAACTTCAGACATCACTCTCTTCCTCCACTGGTCAGGAACATACAACTTTCCACTGGGACAACGCTCAGGTTTGTCCTCCTGAAACTCTTCCAGAGCACGTCTCAAATCGGGCGAGATGGCAGAAAGAACTACTCCCTCACCTAAGATGGTAGCAGGCTTAGTCACAACAGGAGAATCAGCAAGGAAACTCCTAGAGAGGGCGTCTGCCTTGACATTCTTAGTGCCCGGAAGAAAAGAGGCCACAAAATCAAAACGTGTGAAAAACAAGGCCCACCTAGCCTGTCTAGGATTCAAGCGCTTGGCCGACTCCAGGTAAATCAAATTCTTGTGATCAGTAAGGACCACGACTTGGTGTTTGGCTCCCTCCAACCAATGTCTCCACTCCTCAAAAGCCCATTTCATGGCCAACAGTTCCCGATTCCCCACATCATAGTTACGTTCGGATGGGGAGAACTTTCGGGAAAAGAAAGCACAAGGATTCATTTTAGATGTCACAGGATCTTTTTGGGACAACACCGCTCCTGCACCAATCTCAGAAGCATCCACCTCCACCTGAAACGGGAGTGAGACATCAGGTTGCCGCAAAACCGGAGCAGAAGTGAATCTTCGCTTCAGCTCCTGAAAGGAAGTAACAGCCTCCGGAGACCAATTCAGCACATCAGCACCCTTCCTAGTCAAATCCGTCAATGGCTTGGCAATACCAGAAAAATTAGCTATAAATTTCCGATAAAAATTGGCAAAACCCAAAAACTTCTGGAGGGCCTTCAAAGAAGTGGGCTGAACCCAATCATAAATGGCCTGTACCTTGGCCGGGTCCATTTCAATAGTTGATGGAGACAAAATAAATCCCAAAAATGAAACCCTCTGTACCCCAAAAAGGCATTTCGATCCCTTGACATACAGGGAATTCTCCCTCAAAATCCGGAACACAGTCCGAACATGTTCCACATGAGAGTCCCAATTCTTGGAGAAGATCAAAATATCATCCAGATAGATAATCAAAAATTTATCCACAAAGTCTCGGAATATATCGTTCATGAAGCACTGGAAGACAGAAGGGGCATTAGTGAGCCCAAAAGGCATCACCAGGTACTCAAAATGTCCCTCCGGAGTATTAAACGCCGTCTTCCATTCATCCCCATGCTTAATGCGAATAAGATTATACGCCCCCTGAGGTCAAGCTTGGTAAACCAGCAAGCACCTTTAACTCTGGAGAATAGATCAGAAATCAGGGGTAACGGATACTGATATTTAACAGTACTTTTGTTGAGGGCACGATAGTCAATACAAGGCCTTAATGAACCATCCTTTTTAGCCACGAAAAAAAAACAGCACCTAAGGGTGAAGAGGATGGTCTAATATGACCCTTCTCCAATGCCTCCTTAATATAGGATCGCATAGCCTCGTGCTCGGGTACAGATAAATTGAAAAGCCGACCTTTAGGGAATTTACACCCCGGGTTCAGCTCAATTGCACAGTCATAACTCCTATGAGGACGGAAAGACGCAGACTCATTCTCACTAAATACATCATAAAAGTCAGCCAAATAGTCAGGAACATCATGCGACTGGGGAGAGGTGGAGAAAACAGGAGCATCACTAAGGGCACACCGACAACCCCAACTCACCACAGACAAAGATTTCCAATCCAGAACTGGATTATGGATTTGCAACCAGGGAAACCCCAGAACAATGGTATCATGCAAATTATGCAACACCAAAAATCTGCAATTTTCTTGATGGTCTGGGTTGACCCGCATTACCACCTGGGTCCAAAACTGAGGTTTATTCTTCGCCAAAGGAGTAGCATCAATATCTCTCAAAGGGATAGGCGTCCGCAGAGGTGTCATAGGAAATTCACAACGTTTAGCAAAATCCAAGTCCATCAGGTTCAGAGCTGCTCCTGAATCCACAAAAGCCTTGGCGGAAAATGTGGACAGGGAGCAGATCAGAGTAATTGCCAGAAGAAACTTAGGTTGAACACCACCCACAGAAAACGTGTGTGCACAACGTTTCTCTCGTTTAGGGCAGACAGAAATAATATGCGAGGCATCTCCGCAAAAAAAACACAGCTTATTACGCCTTCTGAACTCCTGACGTTGCACCCTAGACAAAACTCTATCACATTGCATAGGTTCAGACATTTGTTCAACAGGTGGCAACATCTCTCGTGTAGTTTTGCACTCACGTAAACGCCGATCCACCTGAATGGCTAATGACATAGAATCGTCAAGACCAGAGGGAACAGGAAATCCCACCATAGTATATTTTACAGTTTCTGACAAACCCTTCCGAAAGAGGGCTGCCAAGGCACCATCATTCCAGGTAGTAAGGACCGCCCACTTTCGGAATTTTTGACAGTACAACTCTGCCGAATCCCAACCCTGGCTTAATGCCAACAGGGTCTTTTCAGCCTGATCAATAGCATTAGGCTCATCATACAACAACCCCAAGGCTTGAAAAAATGCGTTCACATTATTGAGAATAGGATCATCAGGTTTCAAAGAAAACGCCCAATCCTGGGGATCGCCGCGCAGCAAAGAGATGACAATTTTAACCTGCTGCGCGGAGTTCCCTGACGAGTTAGGCTTCAAGGCAAAAAATAATTTACATTTATTCTTGAAATTCAAGAATTTAGACCGATCCCCAAAAACACATCAGGAGTAGGAATCTTTGGTTCAGCAGCATGTGAATGAGCAAGATAGGCGGAAATTCCACACGATCAGACAATTGCTTCATCTCTATTCAGAGAAAAATTCCCCCTACGACCTCAGAGATATAGAGGAAAAAATATGCACACAAAAAAAAAAAAAAAATTCTGACACTTATTTTTTTTTTATTTTTTTTTTTACAATTCTCTCCTGCTATTGAGTACCCTAGGATCTGCAGTATGGCTGGTGATTCTGTTATGATGAGTCACCGAAGGAGGAAAAAACAAAATACCAGCTAAGTCCAGAAAAACCAAAGAGGTTGGCAGCTATCGGATTGCAGACCCCTGAACCTATCCACAACAACTAGCAGTAGCCGTGGGGGGTTCCTACGGTGCCCTAGACCCCTCAATCACAGCCGGAGAGCTACATAGCCTAAAGACAGAAAGGGGAAAAACTAAACTGCCCCAGAGCAGAACCCAAAGCAATAGGCAGCCCCCAACATATAATGACGGTGAAGCAAGATGAAAACACTAACACAGATAGAAAGATAGGTTGAGCAAATGATGGGGCCCAAGCTAACTACATAGGACAGGATAGGAAAGCTGCTGTCTGCCATCCGCAAAAACCCTATCAAAATGAGCCAACCGACTGATAGGAAAAACAGGCCCTGAAGTCGCTAGGCTTCAAAAGACTATATCAGCACTCAGGTATATTCTGAAGACAGAGCAAAAGATCAACAGATCAGAGACAAAAATGGAATTCAGCTCACCCCCGGCCGGAGATGGCAGAACTCCCAAAAAACAAGGCAAACAAAACCAAAACTGAAGAGTACAAAGCAGAGCAGAAAAACTTAGCTTTGAGACGCAGGAATCAGACTGGTCTCCAAGAATCCAGCAGGAAAATCACCAGCCAGGAAGAAGGGCGTTGGCAGCCTTATATCCAGTCCTCAATTCCAGCCACCCAGTTATCATCTAGCTGCCCAGGTGTTTGGTAATCAGTCTCACTACCTTCCTTCACCAGAGGAGGGAGTTCATCAGACCTCAATGGTGAAGGGAAAAATGAACTCATAACATGGGGGTGTGTCTTATAGTCGGAATATACGTACAAATACTGTGGTGGCGGTCCCTGTCCAATGCTGCAGGGCAATGCAGCCTCCCTTCCCAGGCTGGTGGTGCAACGGTGGTGCTCCTCTATGGCGTGACGGCGGTGGTGCTCCTCTGTGGGGCAGCGGCGGTGGTGCTCCTCTGTGACCGGGGCTCCGCTGGCATTTTGTGAAAGCCCGGAGACCACCATAGATCCAGTGCTGCGATGAGGTGATCTCTGGGAAAATGGCTGCTGGGGGCGGCACATGCTCAGATTCAGATCTCGGCAATGAGATCTCATCCAATACTGAGATCTCGGGACAAGATCTCGTTGCTGAGATCTCAATCTGAGGATGTGCCGCCCCCAGTGGCCATTTTCCCAGAATCCACCACATGCTCAGATTCAGATCTCGGCAATGAGATCTCGTCCCGACATCTTGGGAAACAAGATCTTGTTGCCGATATCTGAATTTGAGCATGTGCGGCCCTCGGCGGCCATTTTCCCGGAGGCAACCACATCGCAGGACTGGATCTGTGGGGGTCTCCAGGCTTTCACGAAATGCCAGCGGAACCCCGTCACCCCACAGAGCACCACCACCGCTGCCACCCCACAGAGGAGCACCACCGGTGCCGCCCACAGAGAAGCACCACAGAGCAAAACCACCGCCACGCCCCACCACAGAGCAGCACCACAGAGCATCATCACCTCCGCACCACAGAGCATCTCTGCCGAAACTGTCACAAAATGCCAGCAGAGCCTCCTGCACCACAGAGCACCACCGCCGCACCAACCTGGGATGGGACTTCCCGGAGGCCAACACATCAGTTTGCCATCAATGGGAGCATGGTAAAGACACATTTACATTGGCTTAATAAATTCAATAATACTTTTGTACGTTCTTTTTAGTCTGCTTTAACATACTGCATTTGTGCATTTATCAAAACTATTCAGCTTTAAAGTGACTGTCCATGATTTATATTTCCTTACTCTTCAAGGAAAGGTGAAATTTGCATTAGGATGCGTGCTAAAAAATTTCACTTCACTTCCTCCCTTATACCACCCAATGCAGCTGCCTACAAACATTGCAGTGGAGATCAAGGACATACACGGACCTCCTACCTGCAATGTATAGTTCAAAGTGAGAAAATCTTCTGTGCAGCGTACACTGACTGTGTAATAAGGGGCATATAGTGACTTGTTCAAGTGCTTAGCTTGTTTGGCATTATGAGGATTTTTTAACAAATATCTTATTGTGCCCTTTAACCCCTTAAGCCCCAAGGGTGGTTGGCACGTTCATGACCGGGCCAATTTTTACAATTCTGACCACTGTCCCTTTATGAGGTAATAACTCTGAAACGCTTCCATGGATCCCGGTGATTCTGACATTGTTTTCTCGTGACATATTGTACTTCATGATAGTGGTAAAATTTCATTCAAATAACTTGCGTTTATTTGTGAAAAAAATGGAAATTTGGCGAAAATGTTGAAAATTTCGCAATTTTCCAACTTTGAATTTTTATGCCCTTAAATCACAGAGATACAGCACTCAAAAAACTTGATAAGTAACATTTCGCACATGTTTACTTTACATCAGCACAATTTTGGAACCAAAATTATTTTTGTTAGGAAGTTATAAGGGTTCAAATTTGACCAGCGATTTCTCATTTTTGCAACACCATTTTATTTTTACGGACCACATCACATTTGAAGCCACTTTGCGGGGTCTATATGATAGAAAATACCCAAAAGTGACACCATTCTAAAAACTGCACCCCTTAAGGTGCTCAAAACCACATTCAAGAAGTTTATTAACCCTTTAGGTGCGTCACAGGAATTTTTTGAATATTTAAAAAAAAATGAACATTTAACTTTTTTTCACAAAAAAAATACTTCAGGTTCAAATTTTTTTATTTTACCAAGGGTAACAGGAGAAATTGGACTGCAAAAGTTATTGTGCAATTTGTCCTGAGTACGCTGATACCTGATATGTGGGGGGGAACCACTGTTTCGATGCATGGCAGAGCTCAGAAGGGAAGGAGCGCCGTTTGACTTTTTCAATGCAAAATTGGCTGGAATTCAGATCGGACGCCATGTCGTGTTTGGAGAGCCCCTGATGTACCTAAACAGTGAAAACCCCGACAAGTGACCCCATTTTGGAAACTAGACCCCCCAAGGAACTTATCTAGATATGTGGTGAGAACTTTGAACCCACAAGGGCTTCACAGAAGTTTATAACGTGCAGCGGTACAATTAAAAAATCATATTTTTTCCACAAAAATGATCTTTTTACCCCCAATTTTTATTTTCCCATGGGTAACAGGACCCTAAAAGTTATTGAGCAATTTGTCCAGAGTACGCTGATACCCCACATGTGGGGGTAAACCACTATTTGGGCGCATGGCAGAGCTCGGCAGGGAAGCAGCGCCATTTGACGTTTTTGGCTGCAATTGAGATCGGACACCATGTCGCGATTGGAAAACCCCTGATGTACCAAAACAGTGGAAACCCCCCACAAAAGACACCATTTTGGAAACTAGACCCCAAGGAACTTATCTAGATGTGTGGGGAGAACTTTGAACCCCCAATGGCTTCACAGAAGTTTATAACATACAGCCGTACAATTAAAAAATCATATTTTTTCCACAAAAATGATCTTTTCACCCTCAATTCTTATTTTTCCAAGGGTAACAGGACTCTAAAAATTATTGTGCAATTTGTCCTGAGTACGCTGATACCCCACATGTGATGGTAAACCACTATTTGGGCGCATGGCAGAGCTTGGAAGGGAAGCAGCGCCATTTGACATTTTTGGCTGGAATTGAGATCGGACACCATGTCGCGTTTGGAAAGTCCCTGATGTTCCAAAACAGTGGAAACCACCCACAAATGACACCATTTTGGAAACTAGACCCCCCAAGGAACTTATCTAGATGTGTGGTGAGAACTTTGAACCCCCCAGTGCTTCACAGAAGTTTATAATGCCTGGGCGTGAAAATAAAAAAATCGTATTTTTTCCACAAACATGATCTTTTAGTCACCAATTTTTTTTTTTTCCCAAGGGTACCAGGAGAAATTGGACCCCAAAAGTTGTTGTCCAATTTGTCCTGAGTACGATGATACCTCATATGTGGGAGAAAACTACTGTATGGGCACACGTCAGGGCTCGGAAGGGAAGTAGTGACGTTTTGGATTGCAGACTTTGATGGAATGGTCTGCGGGTGTCATGTTGCTTTTGGAGAGCCCCTGATGTACCTAAACAGTGGAAACCCCCCACAAGTGACCCCATTTTGGAAACTAGACCCCCTAAGGAACTTATCTAGATGTGTGGTGAGCACTTTGAACTCCCAAGGGCTTCACAGAAGTTTATAATGCCCGGGCATGAAAATAAAAAAATCGTATTTTTTCCACAAACATGATAAATTAGTCCCCAATTTTTTATTTTCCCAAGGGTAACAGGAGAAATTGGACCCCAAAAGTTGTTGTCCAATTTGTCCTGAGTACGATGATACCTCATATGTGGGAGAAAACTACTGTTTGGGCACACGTCGGGGCTCGGAAGGGAAGTAGTGACTAGAGTTGAGCGACTTTTGGTTTTTTAGGGTCGAGTTTCGTTTCGTGAAACCCGACTTTTCCAAAAGTCGGGTCGAGCAAGATCGTCCGATTATAGGGAAAAGTCGGGGTCGTCCCGAAACACGAAACCCAATGTAAGTCAATGGGGAATAAAAGTCGGCAGTGAGAGGAGGACAGGAAACATACCTACAGTGCCCATTTGAATGCCAAAAGCATCAATTCTTCTTACTTAAGCTTGTCAACCTTAATTAACTTCATAATACAAGTTACGCACTGAAAAATGGGGGTTATTTGGCTAAAGTTGTGGGGGGGAGGGCTGGCTGCAGGTTTTCATGTGCCCTGGGCGAAAGAGCGCCCCTTTAACACATACCACAACTCATCATGCTCCGATACGGCAGAGAAATAGCGGTATAGTACAATGAAAAATACTTCACTTTTTACATCTCATGACGAGGCCCATCTATTTCTCCATACAGAATCATTGGTCCCATATAATGTTTGAAACAGTATATGATGAGCTCCACATAATGCTACAGTATATGTTGGTCCCCATGGATGAAGCTCCACTGTGTTATGGGCCCAAATAATGCTCCAAACATAATGGGCCCCATTTCTAATGCTCTAGTGTATAATGGGCCCTGTAAATGCTGCTCCAGTGTCTGATGTCCACCTTTGGAATGTTCCAGTGTATGGTGGGCCCCATCTCTCATTCTCCAGAGTATAGTGCTCCCCAAAAATTGCTGTCCCAACATTGAAAACAATCAAATAAGTCTCCTCGCTAGGGAATCCCTGTACTTGTCTGGACTCCTCGTCGTCCCCATCTTCCATCTCACTGCACAGTATTTCAACTTTGCAAGTGCTGTGATCCTGAGCAAGCAGGGGGGGCCCACTCGTTGGCGACGGCACTGGCACAGGGCCCCTGATAGTACGGTGGTGTGTCTGATGGCGGGTGGGCCGAACCTGCACTTTCATCTGCAGCTTCCTCTTTGTCACCGTGTAAGATGGAACTGTATATGGGAAGGGTAACCTGAGTTTCATCAGGGTCAGATTCAGGTCGTGTAGCGTGCGAGGGGAATGTAGTGGTCTGGGTCAATGTACCAGCAGATTCATCGAGCAGTGGCTGGGCATCAGTGCACTTGTGTCGCCCCCAGGAGTACGGTCGCCACAGTGGCATTACCTTCTTCCTAGGGAGTGTGATGTCATGCTTGGAAGCAACGAATGATCTCTCTAGCAGGTTAACTGATTGGGCGGCGTTATTCCCACGAGTCATGACCCTCCAAACAGCGTTCATGAAGGCAAAGTGTTTGTTTTACGTGGGCAGTATGGTTGCAAAGCTGAACCTTAAAGTAATGTCCAGAAGGGCACCACCAGGAGTGGAGCCTATGGTTAAATTCGACTCCACCTGGGAAACCTCAACCATGCCAGCTACAGAACAGATGCACACATTGCAAGCTTAATTCCGTTAACGAACGAGACTCCGTCATGCCCCGTGGTCCGAGTCCGGCTTACTAGAGGGACACGTGAGGCTCTGGCACATGAGATTGGCCAATAACTGGTGTGTCATGCCCTTACATGTCCGTGGCTGCATGTGCGCTACACTGAAAAGGCCAGCGTTTGTCGCTTACAGGTGCAGATAACCCGCTGAACAACGTTAGTGATGGGGATCACTGATTACAATTATTACCCGTGAACAATGATTTCCCAGTAAGTGCAGGTCAACCGCAGTTCCGGAATTAGGCCTAACCGTCATTCCTGAAAAAATGAAAAACTTACGTGTGCGAACCACAGGTGCTGTAGCTTGCTTAACAGCTCGCCAGCCGTTCTCACGCCCAGTATGGATTACACGTGATTGCACAAAGGTGAGAAAGGGTACCGTATCCCCAGATAACATGTATGGATAGCGTACACATTCAAAATATATGTCTATACATCAGGAGGCAGGCTCAGACGGTGTTAGGCCCAGTATGGATTGCACGTGATTGCACAAAGGTTAGAAAGGGTACCGTATTCCCAGATAACATGTATGGATAGCGTACACATTCAAAATATATGTCTATACATCAGGAGGCAGGCTCAGACGGTGTTAGGCCCAGTATGGATTGCACGTGATTGCACAAAGGTTAGAAAGGGTACCGTATCCCCGGATAACATGTATGGATAGCGTACACATTCAAAATATATGTCTATACATCAGGAGGCAGGCTCAGACGGTGTTAGGCCCAGTATGGATTGCACGTGATTGCACAAAGGTTATGAAGGGTACCGTATCCCCGGATAACATGTATGGATAGCGTACACATTCAAAATATATGTCTATACATCAGGAGGCAGGCTCAGACGGTGTTAGGCCCAGTATGGATTGCACGTGATTGCACAAAGGTTAGAAAGGGTACCGTATCCCCAGATAACATGTATGGATAGCGTACACATTCAAAATATATGTCTATACATCAGGAGGCAGGCTCAGACGGTGTCAGGCACAGTATGGATTTGACGGCCTAGACTACACAGCGGAGGAGCAGGGAGAGGTAAAGATTGCAAATGCTGGGGCCCTGCCCAAGCAAGGGGGGCCCACTCGTGGGCGTCGGTACTGGCACTGGGCCCCTCTTAGTACGGCGGTGTGTCTGATGGCGGGTGTGCACCACCACCGTCAGAGACACTTGATTGCACTATGAAGGACCCTGTGCCAGTGCCCGCGCCCAAGAGTCGGCCTACCCACCTGTCCAGGGCAACGGCACTCGCACGGTGTCATGAGCTAGGTGGTGACCCCGGCCATGGGGGGGGGAGGCAGCACAGTTAGGGAGTTTTAGAAAGTGGCATATGTTGATGTTGGACATTCAGCTGATGCAAAAGGTGAAATAGGTCAAGTCCCAGGAAGAGGTGGACCAAAGCAAGCCATTTTTCTGTCACCCTATGTGTCATCAGGGGAAGGTGGGATAAAATCCTTGGAAACCCATGCGTGGTTCATTTTAATGAAGGTTAGATCATCCACATTTTGGGTTGACAGACAGGTCCTTTTTTCTGTCAGGATTGATCCAGCTGCACTGAAGACTTTTTCCGATAGCACACTTGCAGCTGGGCAAGCGAGCTCCTGTAAGGCATATGGGAGGAAAAGTAGTTTGTAACCATAGTTGACAACTGCTGTCTCCTGTCACTTTCCATCGATGCAGTATTACCAGTTGTGTGAGCGGTACTTGAAAAATCAGTCCACAACATTGTCATGAAACCCCTTTCTCCAACGCCACTTCTGCTGTGTGCACCACGAACACCTCTGCCAAGCTGCCCCCGGCCCGTACGGCTCGTGTGAGAACCATCACCGCTGCTGTGTGCTGGGAATGCCTCAAGCAACCGATTTACCAGAGTTGCTTGTTTATTAGCCAATATTAGGTCAAGGTTCTCCTGTGGCATGATGTTTTGTAATTTGCCTTTATAGCGTGGATCCAGGATGCTGGCCAACCAGTAGTCATCATCGATCATCATTTTGGCAATGCGGGGGTCCCTTTTTAGGATCCGCAAGGCATAATCTGACATGTGGGCCAATGTTCCCGGTGTCAATGATGCACTGCGAGTGCTGGTTGGAGGAGCACTTTCTGGCAAATCCACATCCCTCCAGTCACGCACAAACCCTGTACCAGACCTTGCCATGCCAACATTTTCACTTGCCCCACGAGATGCATCCTCCTCCCCTAAGTAATCATCCCCATCATCCTCCTCCTCTTCTTCCTCCACCTCGTCCAGGAGAGGTCCCTGAGCAGACAATGGCTGAATGTCATCAAGGATTCCCTCCTCCTCTTCCTCCTCATCAACATTGGCTGCAGAAGCCTGCTCCTTAAGGTGCGTCAAAGTTTGCATGAGCAGACGCATAAGTGGGATGCTCATGCTTAGGATGGCGTCGTCTGCACTTACCAGCCGTGTGCATTCCTCAAAACACTGAAGGACTTTACAGAGGTCTTTCAGCTTCGACCACTGCACACCGGTCAACTCCATGTCTGCTCTCAAAGTGCCTGGCCGTGTATCCTCCCACAAATGCATTATGGCCTGCCTCTGCTCGCACAGCCGCTCCACCATGTGCAGGGTGGAGTTCCACCTTGTTGCAATGTCGATAATGAGGCGGTGGTTGGGAAGGTGGAGCAATCGCTGCAGCTTCTGCATATGAACGGAGTGTACAGGCGACCGGCGGATGTGCGCGCACAGTCTTCGCACCTTCTGGAGCAGGGCTGTTAACTCCGGATAATTTTTGAGGAAGCACTGCACCACCAGGTTCAAGGTGTGAGCCAAGCAAGGTATGTGGCTGAGTTTTGAAAGGGCTATGGCTGCCACAAAATTACGGCCGTTATCACTAACTACCTTGCCTGCCTCAAGATGTACACTGCCCAGCCATGACTCAGTTTGTCGCTTCAAGTACTCGGCCAGCACCTCGGCGGTGTGTCTGTCGCCCAAACACATCATCTGCAACACTGCCTGCTGACGCTTTCCACTAGCTGCTTGATAGGGGGACACCTCGTGTGCAACAGTGGCAGCTGCAGAAGGAGTGCTCGTACGACTGTGCTCTGTGGACGAGCTTTCGCTTCTGGAGGAGGAGGAGGAGGGTCGAACGCCTACAGCCAACTGTTTCCTATACCGTGGGCTAGGCAGCACTGTCCCACCACCGCTGTCCCCTGTGGACCCTGCATCCACCACATTAACCCAGTGCGCAGTGATGGACACGTAACGGCCCTGGCCATGCCGACTAGACCATGCATCAGTTGTGAGGTGCACCTTTTCGCTCACTGACTGCTTGAGTGCATGGACAATGCGGTCTTTCACATGATGGTGGAGGGCTGGGATGGCTTTGCGAGAGAAGAAGTGGCGACTGGGTAGGTCATAGCGTGGTACTGCATAGGCCATGAGTTCGCGGAAAGCTGCGCTTTCCACCAACCGAAAGGGCATCATCTCAAACGAGATTAGTTTGGCAATGTGGGCGTTAAAACCCAGTGTACGCGGATGAGAGACTGAGTACTTTCTTGACCTACTCATAGTGTCTGGGAGGGTGAGCTGGACTTGAGAGCTGCATATGGTGGAAGTAGCGGTGGACAGGGCGGACTGAGAGAGGGTTGATGATGGTGATGGAGTTGGTGTTCTTTCTGATGGCCTAGAATCAGTCTTTCGTTGATATAACAGTGGGATTCCCTGACTGCTGTGGCCTTGCAACGACACCTCAACTGTGCTGCTGTGCTAACCGGTGGGCTTACAGTGAGGGAAACAATGTAGCGTTGCTGACTACCTTCGTTGTGATCAGTTGCACATGTGGCACTTGAGGTTTGGTGTTGTGTCCACGCTTGCAAGTGCATGCTGGTTAAATGTCTAAGCATGCAACTGGTATTCAAATTTTTCAGATTTTTCCCTCGGCTAAAGGTCTTTGCGCACTTCTTACAGATAACCTTGGCCTGATCATGAGGATTTTGTTCAAAAAAGTGCCACACTGCACTCTTCCCACTTTGGCAGACATTTTGCGGCCTAGCACACTGTGATCTTTTGACCCTCTGGACAAGCTGTCCAGCAACTCTTTTGATGTTTGGAACCTGTCTTTGGAGTGCTCCGGGCCTGCCAGATAACAGCTGTTGCGATGTCGATGTCTGCTGTGGATGCTCCTCATCTGAGCTATTGGAAGCAGCACCCTCTTCCCCCAGTGGATGCCAGTCTGGGTCAACAACTGGGTCATCCATCACCTCCTCTTCTATGTCATGTGCACCTTCCTCTGTGTCACCGTGTATGGTGGTATAGTGTGCGGGAAGGGGCACCTGAGTCTCATCAGGGTCAGAATCTGGCTCTGTACACTGCGAGGACAATGTAGTGCTCTGAGTGAATGTACCAGCAGAATCATCCATCAGCGGCTGTGCATCAGTGCACTCCATGTCAGATTCATCTTGGCCTGGGTAATTCACCATTTCACTTGATAATCCAGGCATGGTATGTGAAAACAGCTCCATGGAGTAATCAGTAGTATGGCCTGCGTCATCCTTCAATCTTGGTTGGGGTGAAGGACACAAGGAAAGGTGTGGTTCATGAACATGAGCCTCCAATGACGACTCAGTGCTTTTACTTTTTACAACTGAAGAAGAGGAGGCGATAGAGCTGGAGGCTGAGTCAGCAATGTAAGACAAAACTTTTTCCTGATGCTCTGGCTTTAAAAGCGGTTTGCCAACTCCTAGAAAACTAAGCGTTCGAGGCCTTATGTAGCCAGACGATGACGCAGGCTCAACACCTCCTGCATTCGGTCCTATTTTGCTCTTGCCACTACCATCAGATCCACCACCAACACCATCATTACCAGCTGCCAACCCCCGCCCAATTCCACGGCCTCTTCCACCAGCCTTCCTCATTTTTGGTAGAAATGTAGACAAAATCCAACAAACTATATAGTAATGTAAAACAAGGTACAAGGTGTCTATAGGACGGGGAGATTTTGAATTTCTGCAGACACTTGTGGACACTGGACACTTTTGGATTGTGTGAGGCCCACTAAATATCTGAGCGCTCTGTCACAGGCTCGATGGCACAGCTGTGACCAAAGTGACTAGAGGATAAGGGAGATTTTGAATTTCTGCACACACTTGTGGACACTGGACACTTTTGGATTGTGTGAGGCCCACTGAATATCTGAGCGCTGTCACAGGCTCGATGGCACAGCTGTGACCAAAGTGACGAGAGGATAAGGGAGATTTTGAATTTCTGCACACACTTGTGGACACTGGACACTTTTGGATTGTGTGAGGCCCACTGAATATCTGAGCGCTCTGTCACAGGCTCGATGGCACAGCTGTGACCAAAGTGACTAGAGGATAAGGGAGATTTTGAATTTCAGCAGACACTTGTGGACACTGGACACTTTTGGATTGTGTGAGGCCCAATGAATATCTGAGCGCTATGAGACAGGCTCGATGGCACAGCTGTGACAAAAGTGACTAGAGGATAAGGGAGATTTTGAATTTCTGCAGACACTTGTGGACACTGGACACTTTTGGATTGAGTGAGGCCCACTGATATCTGAGCGCTATGTCACAGGCTCGATGGCACAGCTGTGACAAAAGTGACTAGAGGATAAGGGAGATTTTGAATTTCTGCAGACACTTGTGGACACTGGACACTTTTGGATTGAGTGAGGCCCACTGATATCTGAGCGCTATGTCACAGGCTCGATGGCACAGCTGTGACAAAAGTGACTAGAGGATAAGGGAGATTTTGAATTTCAGCAGACACTTGTGGACACTGGACACTTTTGGATTGTGTGAGACCCACTGATATCTGAGCGCTATGTCACAGGCTCGATGGCACAGCTGTGACAAAAGTGACTAGAGGATAAGTGAGATTTTGAATTTCAGCAGACACTTGTGGACACTGGACAATTTTGGATTGTGTGAGGCCCAATGAATATCTGAGTGCTATGTGACAGGCTCGATGGCACAGCTGTGACAAAAGTGACGAGAGGATAAGGGAGATTTTGAATTTCAGCAGACACTTGTGGACACTGGACACTTTTGGATTGTGTGAGGCCCACTGATATCTGAGCGCTATGTGACAGGCTCGATGGCACAGCTGTGACCAAAGTGACTAGAGGATAAGGGAGATTTTGAATTTCAGCAGACACTTGTGGACACTGGACACTTTTGGATTGTGTGAGGCCCACTGATATCTGAGCGCTATGTCACAGGCTCGATGGCACAGCTGTGACAAAAGTGACTAGAGGATAAGGGAGATTTTGAATTTCAGCAGACACTTGTGGACACTGGACACTTTTGGATTGTGTGAGGCCCAATGAATATCTGAGCGCTATGTGACAGGTTCAATGGCACAGCTGTGACAAAAGTGACGAGAGGATAAGGGAGATTTTGATTTTCTGCAGACACTTGTGGACACTGGACACTTTTGGATTGTGTGAGGCCCACTGATATCTGAGCGCTATGTCACAGGCTCGATGGCACAGCTGTGACAAAAGTGACTAGAGGATAAGTGAGATTTTGAATTTCAGCAGACACTTGTGGACACTGGACACTTTTGGATTGTGTGAGGCCCAATGAATATCTGAGCGCTATGTGACAAGCTCGATGGCACAGCTGTGACAAAAGTGACGAGAGGATAAGGGAGATTTTGAATTTCTGCAGACACTTGTGGACACTGGACACTTTTGGATTGTGTGAGGCCCACTGATATCTGAGCGCTATGTCACAGGCTCGATGGCACAGCTGTGACCAAAGTGACGAGAGGATAAGGGAGATTTTGAATTTCTGCACACACTTGTGGACACTGGACACTTTTGGATTGTGTGAGGCCCAATGAATATCTGAGCGCTATGTGACAGGCTTGATGGCACAGCTGTGACAAAAGTGACTAGAGGATAAGGGAGATTTTGAATTTCTGCAGACACTTGTGGACACTGGACACTTTTGGATTGTGAGAGGCCCACTGATATCTGAGCGCTATGTGACAGGCTCGATGGCACAGCTGTGACCAAAGTGACTAGAGGATAAGGGAGATTTTGAATTTCAGCAGACACTTGTGGACACTGGACACTTTTGGATTGTGTGAGGCCCACTGATATCTGAGCGCTATGTCACAGGCTCGATGGCACAGCTGTGACAAAAGTGACTAGAGGATAAGGGAGATTTTGAATTTCAGCAGACACTTGTGGACACTGGACACTTTTGGATTGTGTGAGGCCCAATGAATATCTGAGCGCTATGTGACAGGCTCGATGGCACAGCTGTGACAAAAGTGACTAGAGGATAAGGGAGATTTTGAATTTCAGCAGACACTTGTTGACACTGGACACTTTTGGATTGTGTGAGGCCCACTGAATATCTGAGCGCTCTGTCACAGGCTCGATGGCACAGCTGTGACCAAAGTGACTAGAGGATAAGGGAGATTTTGAATTTCTGCACACACTTGTGGACACTGGACACTTATGGATTGTGTGAGGCCCACTGAATATCACAGCGCTATGTCACAGGCAGAAATTGGCTAGTGTATCACAAACTACAAGGTGTATGTAGAATTGGGCAGAATAGGAATCTCCCTAGAGTGCAGGTCTGTAAGAATGGAACATGTCCTCGTTTTATTCTCACAGAGTGACACACTGATAGCTTCACTGTGGCTGTGATAACAGCCGTTACACGGTACTGTGTGAGGAGCGTACACCGCTGTGTGGTGTGAAAAAATGCACGCTCAGTACCTCAGCAGGACAAAAAAAAAATTGGGATTGCTTTTAAAAAAGCAGTTTGCGGAGCAGTGGGTAAACAGCAATGCAGGAATGTCAGGAAGCCTTAGAAGGCAGCCCAACAACCAACACCACTGATACACCACTATATAGCCTCCCCTTGCACTGCACACACAGTGACTGATGTGTTGTACAGGCAAAATCGCTAGCAGCAAGAAGAAGCAGTTTTTTTTTCTTCTCAGCAGGACAAAAAAAAAAATTGGGATTGCTTTTAAAAAGCAGTTTGCGGAGCAGTGGGTAAACAGCAATGCAGGAATGTCAGGAAGCCTTAGAAGGCAGCCCAACAACCAACACCACTGATACACCACTATATAGCCTCCCCTTGCACTGCACACACAGTGACTGATGTGTTGTACAGGCAAAATCGCTAGCAGCAGAAGCGGTTTTTTTTTCTTCTCAGCAGGACAAAAAAAAAAATTGGGATTGCTTTTAAAAAAGCAGTTTGCGGAGCAGTGGGTAAACAGCAATGCAGGAATGTCAGGAAGCCTTAGAAGGCAGCCCAACAACCAACACCACTGATACACCACTATATAGCCTCCCCTTGCACTGCACACACAGTGACTGGTGTATTGTACAGGCAAAATCGCTAGCAGCAGAAGCAGTTTTTGGTGTCTTCTTCCCTGCCTAACGCTCTCCCTACAAAATCAGCAGCAGCAGCAGCTCTCCTTATTCTGAGATCAGCATGAGTAACAAGGCGGTCGGCGTGCACGCCCTTTTATACCCACTGTGACGCCCCTCAAAGCAAGCCAATCACTTGCATGCCCTTCTGAAAGATGGTGGTGACCCGTGCCTATGTCATCACGTTGCCCACAGTGTCCGTGGATCCTGATTGGCTGAAAAAGAGCGCAAAACAAACTTTTGAAACGCGACTTTGGCGCGTAAGTCGCCGACCTCGTGGCCGACCTCATCCTAGGGTCGGGTTTCGTTTCATGAAACCTGACTTTGCCAAAAGTCGGCGACTTTTGAAATTTTTCGCCCCGTTTCGCTCAACTCTAGTAGTGACGTTTTGGAATGCAGACTTTGATGGAATGGTCTGTGGGTGTCATGTGCGTTTGGAGAGCCCCTGATATACCTAAACTATTGAAACTCCCCACAAGTGACCCCATTTTGGAAACTAGACCCCCCACGGAACTTATCTAGATGTGTGGTGAATACTTTGAACCCCCAAGTGATTCACAGAAGTTTATAACGCCCGGGCGTGAAAATAAAAAAATCATTTTTTTCCCCAAAAATAATATTTTTGCCCCCAATTTTTTATTTTCCCTAGGGTAACAGGAGAAATTGGACCCAAAAAGTTGTTTTGCAATATGTCCTGAGTAGGCAGATACCCTATATGTGGGGGTAAAACACTGTTTGGGCGCATGGCAGAGCTTGGAAGGCAAGGAGCACCATTTGACTTTTTCAATGCAGAATTGGCTGGAATTGAGATCCGACTCCATGTTGCATTTGGAGAGCACCTGATGTGCCCAAAAAGTGGAAACCCCCAATTCTAACTCCAACCCTAACCCCAACACACCCCTAACTCTAATCTCAGCCCTAACTCTAGCCCTAACCCTAGCCCTAGCCCTAACCCTAGCCCTAACCCTAGCCCTAGCCCTAACCCTAATGGGAAAATGGAAATAAATACATTTTTTTTTAATTTTATTATTTTTCTCTAACTAAAGGGGTGATAAAGAGGGGTTTGATTTACTATTTATAGCGGGTTTTTATGTTTGGCAGCTGTCATAGGTTAAAAGACGCTTTTTATTGTAAAAATAGTTTTTGCATCACCACATAATAAGAGCTATAATTTTTCTGCATTTTGATCCACTGAGTCATGTGAGGTCTTATTTTTTGCCGGACGAGTTGTCGTTTTTATTGGTACCATTTTTGGGCACGTGACATTTTTTGATCGCTTTTTATTCTGATTTTTGGGGCGCAGAATGAACAAAAACCAGGGTTTCATGAATTTCTTTTGGGGGTGAGTTTACACCGTTCCGCGTGCTGTAAAATTGATAAGGCGGTTTTATTCTCTGGGTCAGTACGGTTACAGCGATACCTCATTTTTGTCTTTTTTTATGTTTTGGCGCTTTTATGCAATGAAAACTATTTTATATAAAAAATAATTATTTTTGCATCGGTTTATTCTGCGAGCTATAACTTTTTTATTTTTTTGCTGATGATGCTGAATGGTGGCTCATTTTTTGCGGGACAAGATGACGTTTTCAGCAGTACCATGGATATTTATATGCGTCTTTTTGATCGCGCGTTATTGCCCTTTTTGTTCGGCGGTATAATAATAAATCATTATTTTTTGCTCCATTTTTTATTTTTTAAGTGGTTCACTACAGGGGTTAACAAATGGGACAGTTTTATAAGGCAGGTTGTTACGGACGCGGCAATACCAAAAATGTGTACTTCTATTGTTTTTTTCTTTTTTTATTTCCAAAAAATGAATTTATTGGGGAATATTTTTTTTTCTAATTTATTTAGCGATTTTTTAAAAATTATCTTTACACTTTTTTTAACTTTATTAGGTTATCCCAGGGGGGACATCACTGTCCTATGACAGATCGCTGATCTGTCACATCACAGATCAGATCACTGTGACAGATCAGCGATCCGTCACAGGCATAGACGCAGACTTCTTCATGCCTGCGCTTTGCAGGCACTGAGGAAGTCAGCTCCCTACAGGCCCCCGAAGGTCCCCGTCGCCATCTTGGATCCGGGGACCTGTAGGGAAAGAGACCCCCGCAGCAGTGCTGCACATTGCGCTGCTGTGGGGGGCTCAGGGAAGCACGGAGGGAGCCCCCTCCCTGCCGATGCTTCCCTTTAGCCCCCGGTACACCATGATCATGTTTGATTGCGGTGTGCAAGGGGTTAACGTGTCAGGGGGCAGTCCGTGACCGCCCCTGACACATTGTGCCGGGTGTCAGCTGTGATAATCAGCTGACACCCGGCCGCGATCAACGGCACTCACCACGTGGGCGCCACTGATCGTGCTAGACGTACTGTCCCGTCCCTGGGAATTAAGCCCCAGGGCACATGGACGGGATAGTACGTCACATGGGATTAAGGGGTTAAAGTTGATCATACAGATCAACTATCGGGCAAATGCCAGTTTGGCCAACAGCAATTTTTCTGAACCTTCGCAGACACCTTTTTGTGAATGTGTTCTAAATGAGAAGGGAGTAATCTGCTTGCTGGACACTCCTGGTAACAGGTTATCTTTCCAGAAAACAAAAGGATTGAATGTTGAAATTCAACATATCTAATCCTTCAGTCAATGTCAAGAAAAAGTAAAGAGGCTCAATATATTTGTTGGTTCGCCAGCTTTTTGATGAGTTTTGCCAACATTATTCTTATGTGCAATGTAATTTTTAGAGCTAAAGCACACAAAATAAATATCTGGCATTTAATCCTTGAATAATTCAGCCATTATCTGACGGCAAAGATACTGGATTGTCTTGTGAGCCCACATCAAAGTCAGGGACCCAACAGATTACTTAACTGTAGGGAAGGGGTTAAAATGCATGATAAGAGGTATTTTTTCTCATGTGTATGAAATGTTTTTCTTTAGGACATTTTTGTTGGCTTTTTAAATTTAGCGTATTGTTGTATTTGTCTTTTTCCTGGTGTATTCAAAGTCATTAGCTTGTAAAAGTTAGAATACTGGGTTTTGAAAGATCCCACTGGCCAGAAAAATAATACCATAACCTAAACAATCCAAACAAAAATGCATGTATGTATTGAATTTTATATTCTATTATTTTTATACTTTATTATAGCTTAATCACTCTAGACAGGTGCTTCATGTCTGTAATAAAGTGAAATAATACAGTACGTAGTGTCACATGAGGGTAACAAACAGCACAGAAAGCCTTTACAGTAATTTTTATTCTTATTTATTGGCTCCTTTTACAACTTTTTAATAAAATTCTTAACTAAATTAGCTATAGTGTTTTTATGTCTTTTGGGTGGATTGAATTAATGGTTTATACAGAAATCTTGTAATAGTCTATTGCCTTTATGAGAAGTATCTTAGCAAAGTAATGCCGTTCATCGCTCGGTTTGAAAGGAACAATTGGATTCTAGGTTCACATTGTTATTTTACAGAATGTGAATCACGTGCACGTTATAATCCTGCTTTTATGCCAGCTTCCACAAAATGTGTGAATTTTTTTATAGTGCACTATAATAGAGCCATATAGATATCTTGCCAACTTTTGTGAAATAAAATTAAAGCAATAAACTAGAAGATGCACTCATCTGGCTTTAATTATATGCCTGTGTATGGAATCTTACCAGAATCCGCAAATTTCAGTAACCCAAATCAGCTATTTTAAAATAGGTACAAATCCCAGGGTGAGGGATGTGTTTTTTAGAGCATACAAAAGAAAATTAAAGCCATTTCTCATTTAACTGGTTTTCTCCAGTGTTTCAATTATTTAGAAGAGTGAACAACTTTATCCCTCTCTTAGTAGCAAATGTAGGTGATATACAGAGCTTAATTGATGAATATGCGATGTTTTGTTTTTGTTGTAGAGCTGCTATATTCTTATATGATTTTTTCCTGTACTCTTGTGCTTATGTGGTGAGAGCACATGGAGTCACCATAATAGAAAAGAGGAATTATTTGTGGAATGTGCATTAGTTTAGCAGTACACAACACATTTTTTCCCCGTGTTTATCTCTGGGCTTAGGCAAACTATTTTTTTTATAACATTATTAACTCTGTGGTCCATGTAAAAGGATTTAGACAGTGTGGCTTGCAATATTTGAAAGTGAAACGCTACAGGTCAAATCTTAAATAGTTGAATGATTGAATACAATTTTGAACACATCACAAAACTTCACTCAGTGCTGTAACTTGAAGCTCCAGGGTCCCAAAGCAAAATCTTTAAAAGGACACCCAACTATCACACATCCGTAAAGATAACCTGTTAGATACTGATTACATTGATACCCTTCATGAAGAAATTCACATTGTTGTTCTTCTCTAATCACCATTTGAATATTTCTGCTAATTAGATTTCTGTGCACAGGGGCCAGACTGTGCACTGGGTCTTCTCCTTCCTGTCGGTGATTTGCCAGTCCCTCCGTCTTCAACTGTTCTTTGAATAACAGGTCACTGATTTTTCATTGACCTGCGTTCTCTGTCTGAAGAGGAGATTTCAACCAGTGGTGGCAGGTCACTGAAAAAGCATTGACCTTTAATTCGCAGACTGGAGCCAAGCAGAGGGGAAGGAGAATCATAAACAGGGAGGAGAAGATCAGTGCACAGTCCAACCCCTGTGCACTGAAATATAATTAGCACAAAACAGAAAATGTATGAAAGGAACTAAAGCTCAGAGTTCATAAAAAAAGCCCACAGAACCTTCAGGATGTGAAGAGTGCTTGTGAGGAGGAAAGGCCAAAATCTTCGTACAGCAGGCATCTTGATGCTGTCATAACCAATTTAGAAGATTGGTGACGTGTTCAATACTTATTTAACCCACTGTATATTCTAGGGGTATCAATTATCTGCCTAACTAGTATGGAAGGATACCAATTAGACCTATAGACTAAATGTCTCCACTTGATCACGTAGCTTTATTTATGCTAGATGCAAATGAGCAGAATATTTTTATGGTTTAAATTTATGGAATAAATGGCGCTATATAAATGTATAATAATAATAATAATAATAATGGTTTATCTTTAGTGATGAGTGAATAGTGAAATATTTGGATTCTGGAAAATCGGCACAAATAATTTCTAATATCCATGTATTCTTACCGAATAACGAATCCAATGCAGGTCAATGGGAAAGCCGAATACTTTTCTGCTGGACCTAACAAACAGATCTGGGGCCCCGAGAAAAAAGCTAAAATTGATGGGAAAGTGCTAAAACTAAATGGGAACAGCATGGAGAAGATTCCTGCATGCCTTTTTGACTCATATATGACATGTGGGAATAATGTTGTCAGACTATTGTGCCAGAGTTATAAGAAGACCTACTAAACCTAATTTTTTTTTAAAGGGAAAAATGCTAAGAAACATTTTTCCTTTATAATTACATGTATATAATGCAAAATAAAAATAAAAAAATAATAAAAAAATATTATACCTCCACTTTAGCATATGCCCACACCGAGCATTTTGGCTTTAGTTTTCCCTTTTACATTTGTGAGGGCTCTCACTCCTACATTTGGGAGGACCCTCCCTAATGCCAAACAGTTAGCCAGATAGTGGAATACATATTCCCCATCACTTTACAATGCTAGCTATAACATGCCCATTTGAATTTTGGGCTTCGCCTGGCACCACTACCATGTCCACTGCCATGTCATTATGCAGTCCTCACTTCACATTTTCAGAGGGACAGCAGGTGCCGTGAAACTTGAATTTCGGAAGGGGGTCTCAGGTGGCCCTGTATCATATATTTGAGAGAGCTCTCACTCCTATATTTGGGAGGTCCCTCCCTCATTCCAAATTGCTAGCTAGATAGTGGAATGCATATTCCCCATCACTTTACAATGCCAGCTTGAAACATGCCTATTTGAATATTGGGCTTCACCTGCCACCACCACCACGTCCACTGCCATGTCATTATACGGCCCTCGTTTGACATTTTCAGAGGGACAGTGTCACAGGGTTACCGCGACAGTGTGGAGCCAGAAGACTGCAGCATCTGATTGCTCCTACACCGGCGCTGAGAAGCAGCACTTCTCCTTCATTTTAAATGTGTTTATTTCTTCTGGCAGAACAGGGGTTAATCGGCCATGTTGGAAATCCCTGTGTTCACAGCTGAGCTCTGTTTTCCACTTCTTTCCCATTTATAATCTGGGTTCTGTTGCAAAGCCTTGTCAGAGCAAGCATCAACGGCAGTTATAGAAAAAGGTTTCAGTGTTGTTCCAAGGAAAGCACCTTCCTTGGGACAAATTCTCACATCAAGTGAAGTAAAAAACTCCAAGCTAGATAGTAGAAAAAAAAACGGTATTATTTACTGGATTTTTTAAACATGGCATGTAATCTTGTAACGTGTTCGTATATCAAGAAATGTAAGAGTTTTTTTTATTCTTAAAACAAAGCCGAGTTTCCTATTAAAACTTTCATCAATTGCCAATCAAATTTTGTTGTGTATGTCGTGGAGCTCTCCCACTGCAACTTAACCCCTTTACCCCCAAGGGTGGTTTGCATGGGACAATTTTTACAATTCTGACAACTGTCCCTTTATGAGGTAATAACTCTGGAACACTTCCATGGATCCTGGTGATTCTGACATTATTTTCTCGTGACATATTGTACTTCATGATAGTAGTAAAATTTATTTGATATGACTTGCATTTATTTGTGAAAAAATCAAAATTTGGCGAAAATTTTGCAATTTTCCAACTTTGAATCTTCATGCCCTTAAATCCACAGAGATATGTCACACAAAATACTTCATAAGTAACATTTCCCACATGTTCACTTTACATCAGCACAATTTTGGAAGCAAAATTTTTTTTTTGTTAGGAAGTTATAAGGTTAAAATTTGACCAGCGTTTTCTCATTTTTACAACAAATTTTACAAAACCATAATAAAATCATATTTTTTTCACAAAAATGATCTTTTCGCCTCCATTTTTTTATTTTCCCAAGGGTAACAGGAGAAATGGAACCCCAAAAGTTGTTGTGCAATTTGTCCTGATAATGTTAATACTGTATATGTGGGGGTAAACCACTGTTTGGTGCATGGCAGAGCTCGGAAGGGAAGAAGCACCATTTGACTTTTCAATGTAAAATTGGCTGGAATTGAGATCAGACACCATGTCATGTTTGGAGAGCCTCTGATGTGCCTAAACAGTGGAAACCTCCCAATTCTAACTCCAACCCTAACCCCAACACACCCCTAACCCTAATCCCAACCCTAACCCTAATCCCAACCTTAACCGTGATCCTAACTTTAGCCCCAACCCAAACCCTAACTTTAGACCCAACCCTAACCCTAACTTTAGCTCCAACCTCAACCCTAATTTTAGCCCCAACCCTAACTTTAGCCCCAACCCTAACCCTAACTTTAGCCCCAACCCTAACCCTAAGTTTAGCCCCAACCCTATCCTTAGCTTTAGCCCCAACCCTAACCCTAACTATAGCCCCAACCATAACTTTAGCCCCAACTCTAACCCTAACTTTAGCCCCAACCCTAATTTTAGCCCCAACCCTATCCTTAGCTTTAGCCCCAACCCTAACCCTAACTATAGCCCCAACCCTAACCCTAATACTAACAATAACCCTAGCCTTAACCCTAATGGGAAAATGGAAATAAATACATTTTATTTATTACTATTAATTTTATTATTTTTCCCTAACTAAGGAGGTGATAAAGGGGGGTTTTATTTACTATTTATAGCGGGTTTTTATAGCAGGTTTTTATGTTTGGCAGCTGTCACACACTAAAAGATGCATTTTGTTACAAAAAATAGTTTTTGCATCACCACATTTTGAGAGCTATAATTTTTCCATATTTTCTCCCACAGAGTCATGTCTTGTTTTTTGCGGGACGAGTTGATGTTTTTATTGGTACCATTTTCAGACACATGACTTTTTTTTATCACGTTTTATTCTGATTTTTGGGAGACAGAATGAACAGAAACCAGCAATTAATGAATTTCCTTTGGGGGGGCCTTTATACCGTTCCGCATATGGTAAAATTGATAAAGCAGTTTTATTCTTAGGGTCAGTTCGATGACAGCGATAACACATTTATATTTTTATACAATAAAAACTACTTTATATAAAAAATAATTATTTTTGCATCCCTTTATTCTAAGAGCTATAATTTTTTTATTTTTCCTATGATGAAGCTATATGGTGGCTTGTTTTTTATGGGACAAGATGACGATTCAATGGTACCATGTTTATACCCGTCTTTTTGATTGCGTTTTATTCCACTTTTTGTTCGATGGCATGATGATAAAGCATTGTTTTTTTGCCTTGTTTTTTTCAAGGGTGTTCACTAATTAGGTTAACTAGTGGGACATTTTTATAGGTCGGGTCGTTATGTACATGGTGATACTAAATATGTGTACTTTTATTGTTTAGAGTTTTTTTTATTTAAATATTTATTTATTGATGGAATGAATATTGATTTTTATTATTTTTTTTACTAGCTGAAGAGCCCAGCATTGCCCAGGCTTAATAAATAACTCCGGTTAGTTATAACAAATTATAATAATTATATCTATATATCTATAAAGCTGAGTATATAGCACCGCCCACTCTGCATACATCTAATATATAAAGCTCAAGTGTGTGTATGTATGTATGTGTGTGTGTATGTGTGTGTATGTCTGGGATTGGCATCCGCACTGTCGCAGCTACAGCCACAAAATTTGGCACAGTCACACGTCTGGACCCCGAGAGTGTCCTAAGCTCTGTTGTGAGGCGAAATTTTAACCCCGCGCATTCCAATTCACCAAACAATTTTGCCCCTATCCACATGATGTGATGGGTATATGGGCACTGGACTATGGGATGGAGGATATGTATGACAGGTATATGGGCGCGGGACTATGGGATGGAGGATATGTATGATGGGTATATGGGCATGGGACTATGATATGAAGGATGTGTGATGGGTATATGGGCACTCGACTATGGGATGGCGAATATATATGATGGGTATATGAGCATGGGACTATGGGATGGAGGATGTGTGATGGGTATATGGGCACTTGACTATGGGATCGTGGATATGTTTGATGGGTATATGGGCATGGGACTATGGGATAGAGGATAAATATAATTTGTTATAACTAACCACAGTTAGTTACTATGCCCAGGCAGCGCCGGGCTCTTCAGCTAGTTCACTATAATATTCCACATCATCCCATCAGCCAGAGCCACCGGACTACTACCCTTAATATCCTACATCATCCCCTCAGCCAGAGCCACCAGACAACTACCCCTAATATCCCACATCATCGTGTCAGAGCCTCTGGACTACTACCACTAATATCCCACATCATCCCTTCAGAGCCACCGGACTACTACCCCTAATATCCCACATCATCCCGTCAGCCAGAGCCACCGGACTACTACCCCTAATATCCCACATCATCCCATCAGAGCCACCGGATTACTACCCCTAAAATCCCATATCATCCCATCAGAGGCACCAGATTACTACCCCTAATATCCCACATCATCCCGTCAGAGCCACCGGACTACTACCCCTAATATCCCACATCATCCCATAATAATAATAATAATAAATTTTATTTCTATAGTGCCGACATATTCCGCAGCACTTTACATTTCAGAGGGGATTTGTACAGACAATAGACATTACAGCATAACAATAATCACATAGATTATAACAAATACAAAGAGGAATGAGGGCCCTGCTCGCAAGCTTACAGTCTATGAGGAAAGAGGTAGACACGAAAGGTGGGTGGTAACAGTTGCCCTGATTGTATGGACCAGCCATAATGTTAAGTGTGTAACAGTACAGACACAGAGGGCTAATGGATGCATAAAGCATGTGGGAACATGATGCGGGGAACCTGGTTATGGTAAAACTTTTGGCTGTGCCACACATGGATAGATTAGGTTAATGTGTTGAGGCGGTAGGCCAGTCTGAATAAATGCATTTTCAGGGCACGCTTAAAATTGTGGAGATTGGGGACTAATCGTATTGACCTGGGAAGTGCATTCCAAAGAATTGGCACAGCACGTTTAAAGTCTTGGAGACGGGAGTGGGAGGTTCTGATTATTGAGGATGCTAACCTCAGGTCATCAGCAGAGCGAAGGGCACGGGTAGGGTGGTATACTGAAACAAGGGAGGAGATGTAGGGTGGTGCTGAGCCATGGAGGGCTTTGTGGGTGAGGTTAATAAGTTTATACTGAATTCTGGAGTGGATGGGTAGCCAGTGTAATGACTGGCACAAGGTAGAGACATCGGTGTAACGATTGGTGAGGAATATGATCCTGGCTGCAGCATTCAAGACAGATTGGAGAGGGGAGAGTTTGGTAAGAGGGAGACCGATTAGAAGAGAGTTATAATAGTCGAGATGAGAATGAATAAGAGAAACAGTTAGAGTTTTTGAAGAGTCAAAAGTAAGAAAAGGTCGAATTCTAGAGATGTTTTTGAGGTGTAGATGATAAGAGCGAGCCAGTGATCGAATGTGGGGGTCGAAGGAAAGCTCGGAGTCAAGTATGACCCCAAGACAGCGGGCATGTTGCTGGGGAGTAATAGTGGAACCACACACAGAAATGGCAATGTCGGGTATAGGTACATTGGTAGAGGGAGGAAACACAAGGAGTTCAGTCTTTGACAGGTTCAGTTTCAGATATAGTGAGGACATGATGTTGGACACAGTGTTTAGACAATTGCCGGTATTTTCTAGAGAGGCTGGCGTGATGTCAGGAGAAGAAGCGTATAATTGGGTGTCATCAGCATAGAGATGGTACTGGAAACCAAATCTACTGATTGTTTGACCGATAGGGACAGTGTACAAGGAGAAGAGGAAGGGACCTAGAACCGATCCTTGAGGAACCCCAACAGTAAGGGGAAGGTGAGAGGAGGAGGAGCCAGCAAAAGATACAGTAAAGGAGCGGTCAGAGAGATAGGAGGAGAGCAAGGAGAGAATGGTGTCCTTGAGGCCAACGGAACGGAGCATAGTGAGGAGGAGCTGATGATCCACAGTGTCGAATGCTGCAGAGAGATCCAAGAGAATTAGCATGGAGTAATGACCATTTGATTTAGCTGTTAGTAGATCATTAGAGACTTTAGTGAGGGCAGTTTCAGTAGAGTGTAAAGAGCGGAAACCAGATTGGAGAGGGTTGAGAAGAGAGTTATCAAAGAGATAGCGGGTAAGACGGGAGTGGACCAGGTGTTCCAGGAGTTTAGAGATGAAGGGAAGATTAGAGACAGGTCTATAGTTAGCGGCACAGTTTTGGTCGAGGGATGGTTTTTTAAGTAGCGGATGTATGATGGCATGCTTAATTGAGGAGGGAAAGATACGAAAAGAGAGAGAGGTTAAATATTTTAGTTAGGTGAGGGGTGACAGCAGGGGAAAGGGACTGGAGGAGATGTGATGGAAATGGGTCACTGGTGCAAGTGGTTGGGCGAGAAGATGCAAGGAGCCTGCTTACTTCTTCTTCTGTGACTGGTTCAAAATCAGAGAGTGAGCTAGATGCAGTGGGGGAGGGAGGACAGTGCATGGTATGAGGTGATTGGGAGATAATTTCCTGTCGAATCTGGTCAATTTTATCTTTGAAGCAATTGGCCAGATCATCAGCTCGGAGCTCCGTGGTTGGGGCCTGTACTCTTGGGTTGAGCAGAGAATGAAAAGTGTCAAAGAGACGTTTCGGGTTATTAGACAGTGAGGTGATGAGGGTGTTGAAATAGGTTTTTTTGGAGATGTAAAGGGCAGTGTTGTATGTTCAAAATATTAACTTATAATGGATGAAATCTTCGTGTAGATTGGATTTTCTCCACAGACGTTCGGCGCACCTGGAGCACCGCTGCAGGAAATGTGTTTGCAGGGCGTGCCAGGGTTGTCGCCGTCTGTGTTGTGGTCTTCTATTTATAGGGGGTGCAAATTCATCCAGGGCACTTTGAAGTGTTTCATTGTAATGCTTCAATGCAGAATCAGGACATGAGAGGGAGGAGATAGGGGCCAATGAAGACTGCAAGTTCTTCATAAGTTTCTGGGTGTTAATGGCCTGTATGTTTCTATAAATATGGACAGTGGGGGTGACCTGAACAGCCTGGCAGTTCTTGATAGAGAATGAAAGAAGATTGTGGTCAGAGAGCGGGAGAGGGGAGCTTGCAAAATCATCCACTGCACAGAGCTGAGAGAAGACCAAGTCGAGGAAGTTTCCATCTTCATGCGTTGGAGAATTAGTAAGCTGCGAAAGGCCAAACGAGGAGGTTAGAGATAAAAGGTGAGTAGCAGATGGGGAGAGGGGAAGAGCAATGGGGATGTTGTAATCTCCCATGATGAGGGTAGGGATGTCACAGGAGAGAAAATGTGGAAGCCAAGTGGCAAAATGATCCAGGAACTGATGGGAGGGGCCGGGAGGATGATACACTACCGCCACTCACATGGAGAAGGGGGTGTAGAGTCTGACAGCATAGACCTCAAAATAAGGGAAGACTAGTGAGGGTAGTTGGGGGATAACCTGAAAGGTACATTTTGGTGATAGGAGCAGACCAATGCCTCCACCTGCTCTATTGTCTGATCTTGGGGTATGAGAGAAGTGTAGTCCCCCGTATGAAAGAGCAGCAGCAGCAGCGGTAGTGTCTGACTGCTGGATCCAGGTTTCAGTAAGAGCCAGGAGGTTAAGAGAATTAGAAAGGAAAAAGTCATGAGTGAAGGAGAGTTTGTTACACACTGAGCGAGAATTCCAAAGTGCACAATTAAGAGAGACAGATGGCATGCAGGGAATATTAATAAGGTTAGAGGGGTTTCTGAGTGTAGCAGTTGGGGGGTTTGACTTTCTGTAACATGGGGGACCAGGGTTGGGAGCAATGTCTCCTGTGACTAGGATAAGGAGGATAGAAAGAGTGTGCAGATGGTTAAGTGATTTGTGAGAGCGTCTCTTATGTTGAATGGGGGACTGACTGGATCTGTGCAATTTAACAATTTGAAAAGAGCATGAGTGCTATACATAGGAGAGTAAAGAAGCGAGGGGCCGATATGGATGGAGTGTAGAGAGTTAATGCCAGGGCGGTGGATGTGTGTGAATGCAGCGGCCAGGGTATAAATTACACAAATGCAGATGGTATAGATTTGTTGTACTCCTATAGTACAGAGAGTAGATGTATATAAATGTCTTACCTGTCTCCTGCCCTGTCTAACTGCCATGTTATAACTGCCAGTACTTTGATAAACTGTACTTTGATAAAGTGTGCATAAATGCCCCCTGCATAAATGCTTTCCCCAAACTATGTCTGAATATATAGGAGGATAAGACTTAGAACCTTTTTTTTGCTCTCTCTCTTCTCGTTAATCAATCAAACTAAACTGAGACAGCAGGACCCAATAAACTGTTGTGGTCAAATAAACAGATGTCCAGCACTACATGGATCATAAAGCACTTTGAAAAGTTTCTTGACCTCACAACATAAGGGTACAAGCAGAGTAAGTTGAAAAAACTATATACCAGATAGAAGCTTGCATAGTTGAAAACACATATATAACATTCAGGATAAACTGCTTGCTGACATTGACATCAGCAAGAGCCAAGCCTGCAGCAGCGCCTGTCAGATCGCTGATCTGACACTAGACAGTGATGTCCCCCCGGGACAATAAAATAAAGTAAAAAAAAGTGTAAAAGTAATTTATAAAAAATCCCTAAATAAATAAAAAAAAAAATTCCCTAATAAATTAATTTTTTGGAAATAAAAAAACAATAAAAGTACACATATTTATTATCGCCACATCCGAAATCACCCGCCCTATAAAACTGTCCCACTAGTTAATCCCTTTAGTGAACCCCTTAAAAAATAAAATTAAAAAACAAAGCAAAAAACAATGCTTTATCATCATACCACCGAACAAAAAGTGCAATAACACGCGATCAAAAAGACGTATATAAATAAACTTGGTACCGCTGAAAACATCATCTTTTCCCGCAAAAAATGAGCCACCATACAGCATCATCAGCAAAAAAATAAAAAAGTTGTAGCTCGCAGAATAAAGCGATGCAAAAATAATTATTTTTTATATAAAATGATTTTCATTGCATAAAAGCGCCAAAACATAAAAAAACTACATAAATGAGGTATCGCTGTAACTGTACTGAACTGAAGAATAAAACCACTTTATCAATTTTACCACACACAGAACAGTGTAAACGCACCCCCCCAAAAGAAATTCATGAAATGCTGGTTTTTGTTCATTCTGCGTCCCAAAAATCAGAATAAAAAGCGATCAAAAAATGTCACGTGCCCGAAAATGGTACCAATAAAAATGTCACATGCAAAAAATAAGACCTCACATGACTTGGTGAGTCAAAATATGGAAAAATTATAGCTCTCAAAATGTGGGGATGCAAAAACTTTTAGCGTATGACAGCTGCCAAACATAAAAACCTGCCACAAATAGTAAATCAAATCCCCCTTTATCACCTCCTTGGTTAGGGAAAAATAATGAAATAAAAAAAATGTATTTATTTCCATTTTCCCATTAGGGTTAGGGCTAGAGTTAGGGCTGAGATTAAGGTTAGGGTGTGTGGGGGTTAGAATTGGGGTGTTTCCACTGTTTAGGCACATCAGGGGCTCTCAAAACGCAACTTGGCATCTGATCTCAATTCCATCCAATTCTGCATTGAAAAAATCAAACGGTGCTCCTTCCCTTCCAAGCTCTGCCATGCGCCCAAACAGTGGTTTTCCCCCACATATGGGGTGTCAGCCTACTCAGGACAAATTGCACAACAACTTTTGTGGTCCAATTTCTCCTGTTACCCTTGGAAAAATAAAAAAATTGTTTTATTTTTTATTTTTATGCGTCTACGTAAATAAACTTCTGTGAAGCACTTGGGGGTTCAAAATGCGCAATACACATCTAGATAAATTCCTTGGGGGGTCTAGTTTCCAAAATGGGTTCACTTGTGGGGGGTTTCCATACGTTAGGCACATCAGGGGCTCTCCTAAGGCAACATGACACCCGCAGACCATTCCATCAAAGTCTGCATTCCAAAACGTCAATACTTCCCTTCCGAGCTCCAACTTGTGCCCATACAGTAGTTTTATCGCACATATGGGATATCAGCATACTGAGGACAAATTGGACAGCAACTTTTGGTGTCCAATTTCTCCTGTTACCCTTGGGAAAATAAAAAAATTGGGGACTAAAAGATCATGTTTGTGGAAAAAAATATAATTTTTTTATTTTCACGCCTGGGCGTTATAAACTTCTGTGAAGCCCTTGGGGGTTCAAAGTGCTCACCACACATCTAGATAAGTTACTTGGGGGGTCTAGTTTCCAAAATGGTGGGGGGTTTCCACTGTTTAGGCACATCAGGGGCTTGCCAAACGCGGCATGGCATCCAATAATTCCAGCCCAAAAAAATCTAATGGCGCTGCTTCCCTTCCGAGCTCTGCGATGCGCCCAAATAGTGGTTTACTCCCACATATCAGGTATCAGTGTACTCAGGACAAATTGCACAATAACGTTTGGGGTCCTGCTACCCTTTGGAAAATAAAGATTGGGGGTGAAAAGATCATTTTTGTGGAAAAAATATGATTTTTTAATTGTACCGCTGTATGTTATAAATTTCTGTGAAGCCCTTGGGGGTTCAAAGTTCTCACCACATATCTAGATAAGTTCCTTGGGGGTCTAGTTTCCAAAATGGGGTCACTTCTGGGGGTTTCCACTGTTTAGGCACATCAGGGGCTCTCCAAACGTGACATGGCATCCGATTTAAAATCCAGGAAATTTTGCGTTGAAAAAGTCAAACGGTGCTGCTTCCCTTCTAAGCTTTGCTATGCGCAGAAACAGTGGTTCCCCCCACATATCAGGTATCAACGTACTCAGGACAAATTGCCCAATAATTTTTGCAGTCCAATTTCTCTTGTTACCCTTGGTAAAATAAAAAAATTGGACCTGAAGAAATTTATTTGTGAAAAAAAGTTAAATGTTCATTTTTTTAAAACATTCAAAAAATTCCTGTGAAGCACCTGAAGGGTTAATAAACTTATTGAATGTGGTTTTGAGCACTTTTAGGGGTGCAGTTTTTAGAATGGTGTCACTTTTGGTATTTTCTATCATATAGACTCCTCAAAGTGACTTCAAATGTGATGTGGTCCCTAAAAAAATGGTGGTGTAAAAATGAGAAATTGCTTGGCAAGTTTTAACCCTTATAACTCCTAAAAAAATAAAATTTTGGTCCCATATTTGTGCTGATGTAAAGTAAACATGTGGGAAATGTTACTTACTAAGTTTTTTGTGTACCATATCTCTGTGAATTAAAGGCATAAAAATTCAAAGTTGGAAAATTGTAAAATTTTCAAAATTTTCACCAAATTTCTGCTTTTTTTTCACAAATAAACGCAAGTTATATGAATGAAATTTTACCACTGACATGAAGTACGATACGTCACGAGAAAACAATGTCAGAATCACCTGGATCCATGGAAGTGTTCCAGAGTTATTACCTCATAAAGGGACAGTGGTCATAATTGTATAAATTGGCCCGGTCATTAATGTGTAAACCACCCTTGGGGGTAAAGGGGTTAAGAGAGGCCTGGGGTCAAAACCAGAGCACTGAGTGGATTTGCCCTGACTTCCATACCGGGGATCCCTTTAATAGGGGCCTGGGGTCAGAACCAGAGCGCTGAGTGGAACGGTCCTAGCTTCCATACCGTGGATCCCTTTAAGAGGGAAGATGTGCCTATGGGACTATGGAATGGAGGATGTGTGATGGGTATATGGGCAGGGAGGGGGTGATTCATTTCTGTCATGTGCTCTCTGCTCCTTTCTTGGGGCAGACAATGGCTGGGACCTTATGTTCCTGGGGATGCTAGATTTCTCCCACCCGGTCAGTATCTGCTGAGGTGTTGTGGAGTGGGAAAACTGTTGCTCATAGCAACCAATCACAGCTCAGCTTCTTTTAAACAGCGCTGGTGAAATGAAAGATGCTTAGTGATTGGGTGGGCTATGTGGAGTGGGCATGGACAGTACACAAACGTACATACACACATACAGTGGGGAAAAAAAGTATTTAGTCAGTCAGCAATAGTGCAAGTTCCACCACTTAAAAAGATGAGAGGCGTCTGTAATTTACATCATAGGTAGACCTCAACTATGGGAGACAAACTGAGAAAAAAAAATCCAGAAAATCACATTGTCTGTTTTTTTTTCATTTTATTTGCATATTATGGTGGAAAATAAGTATTTGGTCAGAAACAAGCAATCAAGATTTCTGGCTCTCACAGACCTGTAACTTCTTCTTTAAGAGTCTCCTCTTTCCTCCACTCATTACCTGTAGTAATGGCACCTGTTTAAACTTGTTATCAGTATAAAAAGACACCTGTGCACACCCTCAAACAGTCTGACTCCAAACTCCACTATGGTGAAGACCAAAGAGCTGTCAAAGGACACCAGAAACAAAATTGTAGCCCTGCACCAGGCTGGGAAGACTGAATCTGCAATAGCCAACCAGCTTGGAGTGAAGAAATCAACTGTGGGAGCAATAATTAGAAAATGGAAGACATACAAGACCACTGATAATCTCCCTCGATCTGGTGCTCCACGCAAAATCCCACCCCGTGATCACAAGAACGGTGAGCAAAAATCCCAGAACCACGTGGGGGGACCTAGTGAATGAACTGCAGAGAGCTGGGACCAATGTAACAAGGCCTACCATAAGTAACACACTACGCCACCATGGACTCAGATCCTGCAGTGCCAGGCGTGTCCCACTGCTTAAGCCTGTACATGTCCGGGCCCGTCTGAAGTTTGCTAGAGAGCATTTGGATGATCCAGAGGAGTTTTGGGAGAATGTCCTATGGTCTGATGAAACCAAACTGGAACTGTTTGGTAGAAACACAACTTGTCGTGTTTGGAGGAAAAAGAATACTGAGTTGCATCCATCAAACACCATACCTACTGTAAAGCATGGTGGTGGAAACATCATGCTTTGGGGCTGTTTCTCTGCAAAGGGGCCAGGACGACTGATCCGGGTACATGAAAGAATGAATGGGCCATGTATCGTGAGATTTTGAGTGCAAACCTCCTTCCATCAGCAAGGGCATTGAAGATGAAACGTGGCTGGGTCTTTCAACATGACAATGATCCAAAGCACACCGCCAGGGCAACGAAGGAGTGGCTTCGTAAGAAGCATTTCAAGGTCCTGGAGTGGCCTAGCCAGTCTCCAGATCTCAACCCTATAGAAAACCTTTGGAGGGAGTTGAAAGTCCGTGTTGCCAAGCGAAAAGCCAAAAACATCACTGCTCTAGAGGAGATCTGCATGGAGGAATGGGCCAACATACCAACAACAGTGTGTGGCAACCTTGTGAAGACTTACAGAAAACGTTTGACCTCTGTCATTGCCAACAAAGGATATATCACAAAGTATTGAGATGAAATTTTGTTTCTGACCAAATACTTATTTTCCACCATAATATGCAAATAAAATGAAAAAAAAACAGACAATGTGATTTTCTGGATTTTTTTTTCTCAGTTTGTCTCCCATAGTTGAGGTCTACCTATGATGTAAATTACAGACGCCTCTCATCTTTTTAAGTGGTGGAACTTGCACTATTGCTGACTGACTAAATACTTTTTTTCCCCACTGTACATTCATTTTTATATACATAGATTATTTTTTAAAATATTTTTACAATTATTTAATTTTTTTAAATTTAATTCTTAGTTTTACACTTTGTCCCACTATGGGACATTCATTTTGTGCAGGCTGATTGCTTCTATAGCATGCAGATCTGCATGCTATAGAAGCTGTCGGCGCTGCACTTTCTGCACACTGACCTGACAGACTTCCTGCCACGAACTGCGCATGACAGGAAGTCTGTCAGCTCTGGATACCCAGCTGTCGTCATGACGACATCGGGTCTCCATGGCAGCGATCGGGACACCGCGTCATGACACAGGGTCTCCAATCCAAAGGCAGAGGGGCTGTCAGAGCTAACAGCCCCTCTGCCTCCTTCCGGAACCCTGCGATCATGTTTGATCTCAGTGTTTCAGGGGTTAATGTGCCAGGAGCAGTCCGTGACACCCAGCCGCAATCAGTCGCACTCCCCCCGTGATTGCGGCTTATCGCTCATGACGTACTATACCGTCCATGGGCATTAAGGCCCAGGGCACATGCACGGTATAGTACGTCAAATGTCGTGAAGGCATTAAAATACATTGGCTGTACCACTCGTCAACTAAAGGATCGCATTAGGGAGCATGTCTATAACATACACAACCATGAAATTTCTCAGGCATCAAATCATTTCATTGTAAAACATCATAGTGACACATCAGGTATAATGGCTTATGCCGTCGAACAGGTGTTCATCAGTAACAGATGGAGAAACAGAGAGGCTAATGTGAACCTTCAAAGTAAGTGTAGGATTGAATGGATTTGGATCATAACATTCCTATTCTTCCTATTGCTTATGTTGCATCGAGGTATAACTGTTTATGGAAAATAGAAATACTGTAATAACAAGAAACATTTATAAAAATATTAGTAATTTCTGTAAATACATATGCTTCTGCAACAGCAATAACAACATAAAATGTAAAATATAATATACTATATTCCTTGCATTTTTGCATATATCATGGATCCAGTGGCGTAACTACCGGGGTAGCAGCCAAAGCGGTTGCTTTGGGGCCCGGCCCATATAGGGGCCCGGGTCCCCGGCTCCAATCGGCGCTACCCGGGTAGTGCAATTAACTACAACTCCTCCCCTAGCATGTCTCTTGCACTTGCAGGCAGCCCCCGGGCCCCCCGTGCTGATTCCATCTTCAGTTCTCAGAGCTGTTCACTTCTTCCTGCTTTCAGAGTCCGCTCATTACCTATGCGCATAAGTAATGAGCGGCTCATTACATAGCGCATATGTAATGAGCAGCACCACGTGGATGCTGAAAGCAGGAAGAAGTGAACAGCGCTGAGATGAGAAGATGGAACAAGCACCGGCCGGGGGCTGCAAGAGAGAGAGAGAGAGGTGACTGACTATAACGGAGGGAGGCTCAGGGGCAGGCTCGGTCTGGCCTGGCGGGCTACCAGGTAAATGCCCGGTGCAGGTGGGCCCCGAGGGTCGCAGGGGGCCCTTTAGATTTCCTGCCCCTTTAAATGTAAGAGCGCGCGTGCACTTTACTTTAGGTTGTGCGCGCGGTCGGGTGGCGGCTCCCTGGCTGGCTGTCTCCAGCGACGGCGGCTCCTGACTCACTGTTTGTGTCTGGTCACGTGACGGTGAGTCACTCTCCTGGGCCCTGACCGCCGCGTGACCTGGGCCTGCTATGCTGTCTGCAGTGGTTCGCGCGGGCGGTTCCTCTTCTGTAGCTGGCTGCGGCCTGGCTAATAGCAGCGCCAGCACACCGAGCAGATGACGTTGTCGGCGCTCAACCTGCTGCTGCTCCCGCTCCTGTGTCTGACTGTAGTGTTACCGCATCCCTGAGCCCTTCTGTCAGCGGGTCCGGTGAGTGAGTCACACTAGTGACTAGTCAGTCAATCAATGTATAAAATAGCAGGGGAAAGGGTCCAGCAGGGGACACTAGGGCCGGGAGACAGTCACACAGTGACACAGACTAGTCCAATGTCCTCGGCTGATGGCTGTGTCTGTGTGGTGGTGGGTGGGGGACTCTCTCTGCTCTGCCAGCTGTGTGGTGGTGGTGGACGGTGGTGGTGGACTCTCTGCCGGGCTCCCTGTCTGACTCCTGCAGCCCTGTGGCCTGCTCAGTGCGTCCAGTGTCCTCCTCCTCGGTCATGCAGCTCTGCCGGCTCCCGACTACCGCCGTCCTGCAGTGCCGGCCCGGCTGTGTGGTTGTGGACGGTGGTGGTGGACTCTCTGCCGGGCTCCCTGTCTGACTCCTGCAGCCCTGCGGCCTGCTCAGTGCATCCAGTGTCCTCCTCCTCGGTCATGCAGCTCTGCCGGCTCCCGACTACCACTGTCCTGCAGTGCCGGAGAGTGCCGGCCCGGCTGTGTGGTGGTGGTGGTGTTGTGTGCTCTCTGCCGGGCTCCCTGTCTGACTCCTGCAGCCCTGTGGCCTGCTCAGTGCGTCCAGTGTCCTCCTCCTTGGTCATGCAGCTCTGCCGGCTCCCGACTACTGCTGTCCTGCAGTGCCGGAGAGTGCCGGCCCGGCTGTGTGGTGGTGGTGGTGGACTCTCTGCCGGGCTCCCTGTCTGACTCCTGCAGCTCTGCGGCCTGCTCAGTGCATCCAGTGTCCTCCTCCTCGGTCATGCAGCTCTGCCAGCTCCCGACTACCGCTGTCCTGCAGTGCCGGAGAGTGCCGGCCCGGCTGTTGGTGGTGGACGGTGGTGGTGGACTCTCTGCAGGGCTCCCTGTCTGACTCCTGCAGCCCTGCGGCCTGCTCAGTGCATCCAGTGTCCTCCTCCTCGGTCATGCAGCTCTGCCGGCTCCCTACTACCGCTGTCCTGCAGTGCCGGAGATTGCCGGCCTGGCTGTGTAGTGGTGGTGGCGTTGTGTGCTCTCTGCCGGGCTCCCTGTCTGACTCCTGCAGCCCTGCGGCCTGCTCAGTGCGTCCAGTGTCCTCCTCCTTGGTCATGCAGCTCTGCCGGCTCCCGACTACCGCTGTCCTGCAGTGCCGGAGAGTGCTGGCCCGGCTGTGTGGTGGTGGTGGTGCTGTGTGCTCTCTGCCGGGCTCCCTGTCTGACATTATTTCTAATTCTGTTACTTAATGTGTCTCTAGTATGCATTATCGGTAAGGGGGTATACATAATGCACTTCCATATGTTTTATTTTTGTAAAATTGTTGCACAATGTTGTATATATGATGCCTCTTTTGTATCTTGTTTTGTATATTCAGCTATTTTATTGTAGTTGCATCATGCATTTTGTATATTTTTTACATTATATGTCACTGTCACGAGTTTATTGCGACAGAGAGGAGCCAGAAGACCGCAGCGTCTGATTTCTTCTGCACTGATTAGAAGCACTTCACCATCTTATTAAACGGAGTAAATTTATTTTTGTAGTGCAGGGGATAATCTGCTCTGGTGAGAGCTCCTGGAGAGTTTAGGCTCAGCTCTGCACTGTTAGCCACTCCCATCTACTATATAATGTTGGCCCTGGCTGGCAATCATTGTGAGAGCTAGCTCATGCTGCATGGCTGGATGTTGTTGGTTTATAGAAGGCATTTGGTGGGTTTATGTGTGACTGTTGCTAGGCTTTGAGTGTGTGATAATTCCCTTTGTTCTCCTATTATGGTTTAACCCCATCTTCCACTCAACAGCACATTCCTCTGTTATATGTGTGAGTATATGTATGTTTGATATTTTTTGTTACCCTTGTTCGTATTACCTTGTTAGTCTGGTTGGTACATTACGGTACACTACTACTCTTCTCTTCCCTGGGTGGAGGAAGGGTACAGACTGAGGGTGGATTCAGGAGCTAGGACAATGTACATGGCCCTGGCGCCTTCACCATCAGAAGTAATCTGGCAAAGAAGGTAAGCTACAACACCCCTATCATTAGAGACAGGGAAGGAGCCTCTGGTCCTGGGACATCCTGCAACAAACTCGTGACAGTCACCTGTTCTTGTAAGTATTATCATAGTTTTTGTTTTCTGTGTATGTAAAGGGATTAATCTTATTAAATGTTAATTAGACATCAAATGTGAATACAGGATTCTGCTCTCTATCTGTTACAACCCTTCCTATTGTATGGTAACATGATTAAGGGTTTCACTACCTGAAACTAGTTGTTTTAGCTACTACCATGGCATTTTAACTCACCCACTGGTGTGTTTTCAATTCACATCAATAAACAAGAGTTTTTGGATTTTCGTGGAGCTGGATTTTTCGTTCTTTGCAATCATTCACATCCAAGGCAAGAATGCTTTCTTTGCTCGGGATCTTCAAACAGTGAATGCGGGTGAGCTGGACTGTATCTTTCCATAGTATGATAGCCCCCACAAAGTATGATTGCCCATACAGTTCTCCACACAATGTGATTCTCGATAGTATGATGGCTCCCACATCTACCCACAGTATCATGGCCACAGCAGCCCTCCATAATTACACCCATGCAGTATGATACCCTACAGCTCCCTATATACTGAATAATGACTCTCACATTATGGTCCACAATTTCCCTAACACCTTAAGATGGCCCACACAGCCCTCAAATAATAGCATAGCCCCAAAGACATCTAAACACAGTGTGATGCTCCATACAGTTCCCCACACAGTATGGTCCTCTACAACCCTCAAACACAGAATTATGACTCCTACAATATGATCCCCCACAGCTACTTAACACAATTTAATAGCCCCCTTGGCACTTAAAATACAGTATGATCCCCCACAGTCCTCACAAAAATAATGACCCCCATAATATTATTTCCCACAGCCCCCCAAACTCAGAATGCTGACCCCACAGTCTCCCAAACACTAATGATGACCCTCAGAATATGATCACCCAAAGCTTCTAACTCAGTAAAATCATACCCACACAGTATTTTGGTCCCCACAACACCTAATTATTATTATTTTATTATTATTATTATAATACATTTTTATAGCGCCATTTATTCCATGGCCCTTTACATGTGAAAAGGGGTAAGTATAGACAAGTACAATAAACATGAGCAATACAAGACACACACAAGAACAGGAGAGAGGACCCTGTCTGCAAGGGCTCACAGTCTACAGGGGATGGGTGAGGATACACTAGGAGAGGATAGAGCTGGTCGTGCGGCGGTTCAGTAGACTGAGGATCACTGCAGGTTGTAGGCTTGTCGGAAGAGGTGGGTCTTCAGCTCCTTTTTGAAGGTTTCCATGGTAGTCGAGAGTCTGATGTGTTGGGGTAGAGAGTTCCAGAGTATGGGGAAGCACGGGAGAAGTCTTGTATGCAGTTGTGGGAAGAAGAGATAAGAGGGGAGTAGAGAAGGAGATCTTGAGAGGATCGGAGGTTGCATGTGGGTAAATACCGGGAGACCATGTCACAGATGTTTGGAGGAGGCAGGTTGTGGATGGCTTTGTATGTCATAGTAAGGGTTTTGAACTGGAGCCTCTGGACGATAGGAAGCCAGTGAAGGGCTTGGCAGAGAGGAGAGGCTGGGGAATAACGGGGAAACAGGTGAATTAGTCTGGAAGCAGAATGTAGGATAGATTGGAGTGGTGCCAGAGTGCCAGAAGGGAGGCCAGAGAGTAGGAGGTTGCAGTAGTCAAGGCGGGAGATGATAAGGGCGTGCACTAGTGTTTTTGTGATTTCATGGTCAAGGATCCGGGAAATATTTTTGAGTTTGAGATGGCAAGAGGTTTGGATGCATGGCTTGAAAGAGAGGGCAGAGTTGAGGATCACCCCGAGGCACCGAGCATGCGGGACTAAGGGCCCCGTCACACATAGCTGCTGCTGCTGCTGCTGCTGAGTCACAAGTTTTGTGACACAAAAGCGATCTCACCAGCGAGATCGCTGTGTGTGACAGCGATCAGCGACCGGCCCCCCTGCTGGTATCGCTGATCGCTTCAGGATAGCCCTGGACTTTTTTTGGTCGTGCGTCCCTTAGATACCCGATGTGTACCTTAGTTACCAGCGCGCTGATGCAGAGATCCCTGAACCCCGGAGAAATAGTGTTGCTGTGTGGAGCTGACATTCACCGCCTGTTCTACCGGTGCGTTCCCATTTGCCGGCGGACGGTGTCACAGCCCTGGGAAGCAGTCTCCTTCACAGGAGAAGCCTACAGCCACGATTAGTGCACCGGAATCTGCACACCAGGTGCAGAACCTGAATGAACTCAGGTGGATAAGTCTGCAGGACCCTGGGGGAGAGAGAAATACTGAGGCACGCTTTTGCCCCTCCCTCTTCTTTGTTTTCTGCTACTGGAGAGCGTCGCCATTTTAACAGGCTGCAGACAGAAGCCTTGTGGCGGCAACAGGAGCATTAACTGTTAGAGCACCAAGGTGTTTCCTTTTCCTTTCATGGCAACTAACATACACATCGGGTATCTAGGGACGCACGTCCCTTAGATACCCGATGTGTACGTTAGTTACCAGCTCCCTGCATCAGCGCGCTGGTGTCGCTGTTCTGATCACTGGTGAAGCTGTCTGTTTGACAGCTCACCAGCGATCACATAGCAATTCACCAGCGATCCTGACACATTGATATCGTTGTCAGGATCGCTGGTGAGTCGCTATGTGTGACTCCAAGCTTAAGGAAAGTGTGTAGCCATTGACATTGATGGATAGGTCTGGTGGAGGGGTAGAGTGAGATGGGGGAAAGATTATTAATTCTGTTTTGTCCATGTTGAGTTTTAGAAAGCAAGCAGAGAAGAAAGCTGAAATAGCAGACAGACATTGTGGGATTTTGGTAAGTAAGAAGGTGAGGTCAGGTGCAGATATGTAGATCTGCGTGTCATCGGCATAGAGATGATACTGCAAACCGTGGGTTTGCAAATAATTGCCCACCCCTGTATTAGATTATATAGATCTGACTTTTCTTTCAACCTTAAAACTATGAAAGTAGACAAAAATTGTTGATAAGAATGCTAGAATAAAATCAAAGCTGATTATATTATGTTGTAAGTATATGCAAATTAGTTATACAAACTGTAAAAAAATGCAACACATAGGCACAGATGCTCGCCTTTACTGCTCTGGCTGGTTTAAGCATTCAGATGTTCATATAATAATCAGAGGCATTGGGATGTGCTGCGGAATATAAATTTTAATGGAATTAAATATTGTATAATCAATAGGCCTTAAAATCAATAATAAGCAGCAAAGCTTCATTTGTAATAAAATAAACCAAGAATGGCTCTGTTTTCAATTATGAAATAAACAGGTGCAATTTCCTAAAACGACTGTCTATGTACATATAATAATATCTACAAAACGTACGCATCTGTCTATCTATCTATCTATCTATCTATCTATCTATCTATCTATCTATCTCCACACATAGTACTGTGAAAAAGTTTTGGTACGTGTGGATAAAATACTGAAAAGCAAGTATGTTGTTAAAAATATTTATATTTTGTTAATTGATAGGAAAGAAACTAAGTGAATAAACAAAAGAGAAATTTAAATCAAATCAATATTGGATATGACCACCCTTTGGCTTCAAAGCAATATCAAAGCATCTAATCTTCTCAGGGCTGCCACTAGGAATTTCGGGCCCCATACTGGCAAAATTTGGAGGGCCCCCTTGAGTCTCCACCCAGGCTCCACCCAGCCCTGCCTCCACCCCTCGAACTGTCCAGTCCCACCGCTCTCTCTTGGAAAAACTCCACTTCTCACCTATCACACATTAACAGTTCCCATCAACAGATCACACATATAGCCGGCAGCTTTTGCTTTGGCCAAAAGATTTTTTTAAGCCGCCACCTTGACAGGGTAGACACTTTTGGCCAGGCCCTACTCTACTGTAACCTATTAAATATTTGTTAAAATATCCAATACAACTTAGGTATATTTTTATTTATTTTTCAATTTTTAAAATGGCCAATAATATCACATACAAGGAACAAATACCGCCACACCATGTCCAGACCACATATTACCACCACATATTGACCTATAAATAATACCACATACAAGGAACAAATACCGTAACACCATGTCCAGACCACATATTACCACCACAAAATCACCAAATAATAGCACTTACAAGGAACAAATACCACCGCACCATGCCCAGACCACACATTACCACCACATGGTGACTGAATACTACAATACTGATCAGTAATAAAAAAACATAATACTATCACCATAAGTGGCATTATACATAGGAGATCTGTACTTAGTATGCAGTGTCTGTGTACAGGTAATATAGTGATCAATGACATTATACACAGGAGCTCTGTATATAATGTACAGGTAACACAGTGATCACTGGTGACATTATACACAGGACCTCTGTATGTAGTATACAGTGTATAGTGTCAGTGTATAGGTAACACACTGACTTACCAGTGATGTCTCTAGGTGAAGTCCTTCATCCTTGCGTTTCATCTTTCATCCAGCACAGACCGCCATCACGTCTTCCAGCCAGGCCTCGTCTCTGCAGGAAATAACACAGTTATCTAGAGCTCCGCTTGCAGAACACATTACTTATTTTTTCCCAAATTCTACATTACACCTCATGAAGAAAAAAAGGCGACATAGTGTCGCTCTGCACAGTAACAGGACCGCCCCCCCATTTAAAACAGTATACTCAAAAAATTAAATAAATACATCACTGCAGTAATAATATCCCTTAATTAGCCCCTATGGTAATAATATCCCCCATCCTGACCCCTGTGAGTCTCATTCCTGGCTTCAGCCATAAGTTCTACCATCCCACAATCATGAGTATCCATCCTGCCCCCATATGATCTCCCCATCCTGCCCGATCTGTCTTCATCATATCCATCCTGCCCCATGATCCTGTGTGATATGACTCCAACCCTGCCCCATCTGTCTCCAATCATGCCCCGTATCTCTATTCTGCCCCGTGTCTTGCATTCTGCCCCATGTCTCACATTCTGCCCCCTCCTGTGTCTTACTGTCACATTCTGCACCCTCCTGTGTCTCACTGTGACATTCTGCCCCATGTTCTGCATTCCGCCCCAGCATCCAGCATTCCGCCCCAGCGCCCAGAATTCCGCCCCAGTGCCCAGCATTCTGCCCCAGTGTCCAGCATTCTGCTCCCATGTCTGCACTCTGCCCCCAGCTTCCAGCATTCTGTCCCCATGTCTGCCCCAGTGTCCAGCATTCTGCCCCAGCATCCTGCATTCTGTCCCAGCGTCCAGCATTCTGCCCCCAGCGCCCAGCATTCTGCCTCATTGTCCAGCATTCCACCCCAGCGCCCAGCATTCTGCCTCAGTGTCCAGCATTCTGCCCCAGAATTCTGCCCCCAGTGTCCAGCATTCTGCCCCCACGTCTGCATTCTGCCCCCAGTGTCCAGCATTCTGTCCCAATGTCTGCATTCTGTCCCCAGTATTCTGCCCCCATGTCTGCATTCTGCCCCAGCATCCAACATTCTGCCCCCAGGGTCCAGCATTCTGCCCCCAGCGTCCAGCATTCTACCCCCAGCAACCAGCATTCTGCCCCCAGCATCCAGCATTCTGCCCCCAGCATTCTGCCCCCAGCATCCAGCATTCTGTCCACAGTGTCCAGTATTCTGCCCCCATGTCTGCATACTGCCCCCAGCGTCCAGCATTCTGCCCCCAGCATTCTGCCTCGGGCTCCCCAAATTGCCGCTCTCTGTTGTGAGTTTATTTTTCCCTTCACCGTTGAGGTCTGATGAACTCCCTCCTCTGGTGAAGGAAGGTAGTGAGGCTGATTACCAAACAACTGGGCAGCTAGATGATGACTGGGTGGCTGGAATTGAGGACTGGATATAAGGCAGCCGACGCCCTTCTGCCTTGCTGGTGATCCTGCTGGATTCTTGGAGGCTAGTCTGATTCCTGCATCTCAAAGCTAAGTTTTTCTGCTCTGCTTTGTACTCTTCAGTTTTGTTTTTGTTTTGCCTTGTTTTTTTGGGAGTTCTGCCATCCCCGGCTGGGGGTGAGCTGAATTCCATTTTTGTCTCTGATCTGTTGATCTTTTGCTCTGTCTTCAGAATATACCTGAGTGCTGATATAGTCTTTTGAAGCCTAGCGACTTCAGGGCCTGTTTTTCCTATCAGTCGGTTGGCACATTTTGGATAGGGTTTTTGCAGATGGCAGACAGCGGCTTTCCTATCCTGTCCTATTTAGTTAGCTTGGGCCTCATCATTTGCTCAACCTATCTTTCTATCTGTGTTAGTGTTTTCATCTTGCTTCACCGTCATTATATGTTGGGGGCTGCCTATTGCTTTGGGGTCTGCTCTGGGGCAGTTTAGTTTTTCCCCTTTCTGTCTCTAGTCTATGTAGTTCTCCGGCTGTGATCGAGGGGTCTAGGGCACCGTAGGAACCCCCCACGGCTACTGCTAGTTGTTGTGGATAGGTTCAGGGGTCTGCAATCCGATAGCTGCCAACCTCTCTGGTTTTTCTGGACTTAGGCTGGTTTCACATTTGCGTTTTTTTGCGCTGGAAAAAAACGCATACGTGCGCATGCGTTTTTTCCCCTATATTTAACATGGGTGCGCATACCTGCGCGCTGGCATGCGCACGTATGCGATTTTCATGCGCTGCGTTTTTTTGGGGTGTGCGTTTGTATTTTACAGACGCAGCATGTTGCATTTTTTGGTCCTGCAAAAAAGCGCATGCGCACGTATGCGCACGTTTTGCGCTAAAAATGGCCATTATAGCCTATGGATGCGCATACGTGCGCACTGGCATGCGCATGTATGCGTTTTTTTAGCGCTGCGTTTTTTTGGTGGTGTCACTTGTTGTACTAGTTATAATCTTCTAAAGTCAAAAAAAAAAAAGTCTATATAAAGGAGGTGCCTGCCAAAACTCTGCCACTACTACACTGACAGATTGGAGAGCAGACAGTCAACAAGGAACCCATCTTCTATCAGCGAAGAATGTGAGTATATTACATTATATGCCTGTCCTTTTAAATTATGTATGTACTAATGATTTTTATTATTTTTACATGCAGTATGTCTTCAGAATCCGAGTATTCCCCATCGCGGCAGGAATTGGCGCAAGCAGGCCGTGAGGTGATTATTTTCGTGCATCTGGTAAGTATATCTGCTGCTTCTCCAAATCTCTTACGTTTTTTTCAACTTTTTTAAGACATCGTCATCATCATCTTCTGCGGACGGGACTAGTGAGGGCGAAGAGCAGGAGCAGCGAAGCCAAGTCCCGGTGGTGATACGGAATGTATGTATCAAATGATTTGTAATGTTCTTTATTTTTTATCTTCTATTTTTACTCTTTTTTATGTTTCTTTTTTTTGTAACTTTATATTCAATTTAAATTTGATTATTCTAATGAATGTGTTTTGTCTAGGTTCCACAACGGGATGAAGACGTCTACCTGGATAATGAGCAGCTCATCAGCCTGGTCCAGGAGCGTTCGCCGTTGTGGGACAGCCGTGACCGGCTGTACAAGGACATTGTGGTGACCCGGCGGCTATGGAATGAGGTGGCCGCAGCGTTGATGGATGGCTGGGAAAGCGCCACAGCATCCTCCAAAAAGGCGTTTAGTGAGTATTTCCCTGCTCTGTATTGTGCCGCAGTGACTGTTGTCCTTGATGGCACTGTTGGGTTTCGTGCTAGGCATATTCTAGCAGGAAACCCAACAGTGTCATCGGGGTCTACAGTGACTGCTTTGAGTATTGTATTGCTACATTGTGCCGCAGTGACTGTTGTCCTTGACGGCACTGTTGGGTTTCGTGCTAGGTGTATTCTAGCAGGAAACCCAACAGTGTCATCGGGGTCTACAGTGACTGCTTTGAGTATTGTATTGCTACATTGTGCCGCAGTGACTGTTGTCCTTGACGGCACTGTTGGGTTTCGTGCTAGGTATATTCTAGCAGGAAACCCAACAGTGTCATCGGGCTCTACAGTGACTGCTTTGAGTATTGTATTGCTATATTGTGCCGCAGTGACTGTTGTCCTTGACGGCACTGTTTTTTTTTTACCAACAGTGGACAAAGTCCGAACACGTTGGCGTTCGATCAAGGACCGCTTCAACAGTGATGTTCGTGCTGAGGGCCAGGTTCGCAGTGGATCTGCGTCAAGGACCAGAACTAGATACCGTCACTATCACGCGTTGCAGTTCCTAAGACCGGTCCTTGCCACGAGATCGTAAGTATTATAAATTTTGGGTTTTTATTTTTATTAATCTGTGTTTTTCTAATCCACAGCTGATGCTTCTTGTAAAGGCATGGTAGTAATGATTTTCCTTTCTTCCACAGCACCTGGAGCAGCACCCTGCAACCTGGCCCTGGAGCGGTCCTTCCTCGGACGTCCTCTGACCCGTCCCAGCCATCCGACAGCCAGGAAGCACCTTGCAGGTCAGCCACACACACAGCTGGTGACCAGGAAGCTGGGCCATCAGGTGTTCCCCTGTCCCAGGTCTCTGCCACTGGTTATGCGGGCACTACCCGCCAGCGGCAGAGGGCCTTGGACAGGAATGTCTTGCCCGAGTTTATGCATTTGAGAGAGGCCTTTAATTCCAGCCTCAAGTCACTGTCCGACAGAGTTGAAAGCGGTTTTGCACTCATGGAACGTGGTTTTAACCACTTTGAACACCGCTTCAATTCTGTAGAACAGCGCCTTGACCGTCTGGAGGCCGACCTCAACAGACCAGCACACCATTTTTTTAGTAAGATTGAAAAGGGCATGGCGGAACACCTTAGTCCTGAGCAACAGCTGAATGTGCTGCAGGCCTGCAACAATGCTTTCTTGCAGGCTATGCAGCATAATCGGTACGGTCAGCAGTCAGTGGTGTCATTTCCACCTGTGCCACCATTGACTCGCTTCACCTCACTACCGACTTGTGCTGCATACCACTGCACGGACACCTCTATTCAAAGCCAGGACACCCACCGTTACACCACCACAAGTCTGAGTGCAGCTGGTCACTTCACCGACACCACCATGGCAAGCGCTGCTCCTGTCTGGAGCACCACCGCCACTCCCATGCATGCGTGGAGCTCAGCCACCACTAGGCAAACATGGAACAGCCCTGCCGCTACAACAACATGTAGTAGCCCTGCCACCACCACTCCGCAAACCTGGACCATCACTGCCGCCACCAGTCCTCCTGCAAGGACGAGCACTGCCAACGAAGAGCAGCAGCAGCAGCCACCTCAGCAGCAGCAGCCACCTCAGCAGCAGCAGCAGCCACCTCAGCAGCAGCAGCAACCACCTCAGCAGCAGCAGCAGCCACCTCAGCAGCAGCAGCAGCCACCTCAGCAGCAGCCGCCACCTCAGCAGCAGCAGCAGCCACCTCAGCAGCAGCAGCAGCAGCCACACCAGCAGACGGGGGACCTACACTCAATATTTGCCCTTAGTTCAAGGCGAAATCTATCAAGGCGGGCATTGGGCCAAAGTCGGTCCAGGCACACAAGCCTACGGCGACATGCCATTACAACTAATGTACCTGAACAGATTTCCTCTCCTCCAAGTGTTCCTTGTTTAATTCCCTTAACTGGACTACCTTCCCCCACAAGTTTTGTTGCCCCTTCCCCTCAAACACCGTCTTCAACTGCAAGTGTTGCATATTCCCTGCACACCCCCAAATTGAAACCATCTGCCCCCAAACGCCGGAAAAAATAATTTTTTGGTTTATTTTTGTGATTAAAAATAAATTTACATTTGTGGTTCACCATTACAAAGTTTCATTAATGTTGTTTGCGCCGCTCACACACACTGATGGGTAAATACATGTTAAAAACCAACCCAAGGCCTAGTATAGTCATATGTGAAATAACACGGACTAGTATAGTCATACCAAGGCCTAGTGTAATAACTCGAGTTTTACCAACTTGGATCTGGTTTCATGAAAAACAAACTGTTGAAACTTGTCAAGTTTCACCAGTTTGTTTTTCGTGAAACAAGATCCTAGTTGGTAAAAATCGAGTAGGCCTTGGTATGACTATACTAGGCCGTGGTATTTCACAGATGACTATACTACTAGCCCCAAGGCCTACTATACTCATATTTGAAATACCACGGCCTAGTGTAGTCATTCCAAGGCCTAGTGTAATAACTCTAGTTTTACCAACTAGAATCTGGTTTCATGAAAAACAAACTGTTGAAACTTGTCAAGTTTCACCAGTTTGTTTTTCGTGAAACAAGATCCTAGTTGGTAAAAATCGAGTAGGCCTTGGTATGACTATACTAGGCCGTGGTATTTCACATATGACTATACTACTAGCCCCAAGGCCTACTATACTCATATTTGAAATACCACGGCCTAGTGTAGTCATTCCAAGGCCTAGTGTAATAACTCTAGTTTTACCAACTAGAATCTGGTTTCATGAAAAACAAACTGTTGAAACTTGTCAAGTTTCACCAGTTTGTTTTTCGTGAAACAAGATCCTAGTTGGTAAAAATCGAGTAGGCCTTGGTATGACTATACTAGGCCGTGGTATTTCACATATGACTATACTACTAGCCCCAAGGCCTACTATACTCATATTTGAAATACCACGGCCTAGTGTAGTCATTCCAAGGCCTAGTGTAATAACTCTAGTTTTACCAACTAGAATCTGGTTTCATGAAAAACAAACTGTTGAAACTTGTCAAGTTTCACCAGTTTGTTTTTCGTGAAACAAGATCCTAGTTGGTAAAAATCGAGTAGGCCTTGGTATGACTATACTAGGCCGTGGTATTTCACATATGACTATACTAGTAGGCCCAAGGCCTACTATACTCATATTTGAAATACCACGGCCTAGTGTAGTCATTCCAAGGCCTAGTGTAATAACTCTAGTTTTACCAACTAGAATCTGGTTTCATGAAAAACAAACTGTTGAAACTTGTCAAGTTTCACCAGTTTGTTTTTCGTGAAACAAGATCCTAGTTGGTAAAAATCGAGTAGGCCTTGGTATGACTATACTAGGCCGTGGTATTTCACATATGACTATACTACTAGCCCCAAGGCCTACTATACTCATATTTGAAATACCACGGCCTAGTGTAGTCATTCCAAGGCCTAGTGTAATAACTCTAGTTTTACCAACTAGAATCTGGTTTCATGAAAAACAAACTGTTGAAACTTGTCAAGTTTCACCAGTTTGTTTTTCGTGAAACAAGATCCTAGTTGGTAAAAATCGAGTAGGCCTTGGTATGACTATACTAGGCCGTGGTATTTCACATATGACTATACTAGTAGGCCCAAGGCCTACTATACTCATATTTGAAATACCACGGCCTAGTATAGTCATTCCAAGGCCTAGTGTAATAACTTGTAAGTTGGAATTGAGCAGATTACATTCATCCACTCAATGCTGACTTGTATTCCCCATGGACTTTCATTGGGGTTGGGTTTCAACTAGTTGGACAATTTTCTCTTGAAAAAAATTGGTTTCCTGATTCATGGCCTGCAGCTTTGCTCGTTCCAATATATTTCACGCAGACTAGCAATGCTGCATTTTAACTTATATGTGTATTTACCTGCCCAGGTGTGTGAACATCAAAAAATTCAGTTATACATGGGAAGTTTTTTATTTAATTGGAGTTTAAAAAATATAGTGCACTCAGTAATGGTATCAAATAAGGTTTTTTATTACCATAAACAAACAAAAACATTACACCATTTCATCTTGCCAGTGCACCCGTCCTACATCAGAAATAAAGTAGGCCGCAAATTGGTCCCTCATTTGGCCAACTTCATCGGATGACCTGAGAGTGTGCTGAGTGAATTCAGGCAATGGGTTAGGAGCATCATCGTCCAGTTCAAAGGTCGGGTGCTCTTTAGCCATCACAAAGTTATGTAGAACCACACAGGCCTTCACCACCTCATCGACTGTTTCAAGTTTAAGATTAATGGCCGTGCCCAGAATTCGCCATCTGGAGACAAGAATCCCAAAAGCACACTCGACAGTTCTTCTGGCCCTGGTCAGCCTGTAATTAAATATTTTTTTGGTGTGGTCCAAGTCCCGGCTGGAGTAGGGTTTCAGTAAGTTTCCGCACATTTGAAAAGCCTCATCGCCAACCATTACAAAGGGCAGTGGCGGAGCTTCGGTGTGAGGAAGAGGCCGTGGCATAGGGAAATTAAATTGGTTGCCATACAACCTCCGGCCCATGTCTGAGTTTTTAAAAGCCTGTGAGTCATTACCACGGCCAAATGCTCCAATGTCCACTGCTACAAACATACATCCGGCATCCGCAATGGCCATGAGTACTATTGAAAAGTACTTTTTGTAATTATAGTACTCAGATCCCGTTCTTTGGGGTTTGATGATCCGTATGTGTTTACCATCAACAGCTCCCAAACAGTTGGGAAAATTGCATACTGTCCAGAATTTGTCAGCAATTTCCATCCACTTTTCAGCGGTGGGCAGGGGCATAAATTCTGGACAAAGAACATTCCAGAGAGCCCGGCAGGTGTCAGCAACAATTCCAGACAAGGTAGAGATTCCAATACGGTACTGGAAGTGTAGTGAAGATAGGGTTTCTCCAGTCACCAGGAATCTGTGAACAGACAAAGAAGTAAAATTAATATTTATGTATATTATTTTAAAAAACTATAAAATAAAATATTAGTACATTCACGAAAACTAATTACCCAAGGTTTTGAATACTAAATTTAAAAAAAAAACATCAGACCGCACCCCTTGGTTTTTAAAACATACCGTAATGTCACCAGTAGCCGTTTCTCAGGAGGAATCGCACGACGGAGCTGTGTGTCCTGTCTCCGGATGGATTGTTGGACACGAGCAAGCAAATCCATGAAACTTTCGTGGGACATCCGGATATAATCTGTAAATTTCTCCGGGTTTGACTGGAGCTCGCTGTAGAGGGTGTGGTATGCCCCACGGCTCTCCCGGAGTTCAACAATCGGATGTATCCACATACGCCGCCGTCTTCGCTGCCTCTCTCTCTTCCTTTGTTCATGGCAAGCAACTGCATACGCCTGAGCCATCGCGATGTCCAAATCCAAGTTGAAGTGAAAACTCTTCCAGCGTAGATCCATGGTCACGAGAAGAATCAAGCAAATGTGAAGAATACTGTAGACAGGGTCTATATATTAACATACCACACCCACAATGAAGTCCCATTGGTCTTGTGTGTTGTTGAATGGTTGTTTTTTCTTTTTTGTGGGGTTTTTCCAAAATCTGTAAAAAAACGCAAACGCACAAAAAACGCATACAAACGCACAAAAACGCTGCGTTTTTTTCCTGCATGCGCATAAAAATGCTTGAAAAAAACGCAGCGTTTGTATGCATTTGTATGCGTTTTTTCAATGCGTTTTTTTGCGGGAAAAACGCGCTGCAAAAAAAAGCAAGTGTGAAACTAGCCTAAGCTAGTATTTTGTTTTTTCCTCCTTCGGTGACTCATCATAACAGCTCTCAAAAAAAAAACAAATAAAACCAAGCTCTTCTTACCTGGCCGCGCTCCAGCGGCGAGGCCCCGTCCCTCCACACAGGTGAAGCACACACTCGCCAGCGACTGACAGTGACATCAAACGCCGGTGATGTGCATGCTGCGGCTGACGTCAGCTGCCAGCCTCTGATTGGCTGGCGGCTGTTAACTATTGATGTGCGGGCCGGCGGGCCCGCATGTCAATAACGTTTAGCTGCTGCAGCGCCGCGCTAAGGGCCCGGTTTACCTGCCGGTAGGGGCCCAGTGAGTGGAGGAGACCGGGCCCGATGCGGGCCCCCTCTGCCCACCGGGCCACATACGCCAGTCAGGGCAGTAATGCCCTGATGGCGGCCCTGAATCTTCTAGGTACACTTGCACACAGTTTTTGAAAGAATTCACAGAACTAAGTTCAAATCTTCTGTGGATGTCAGATTTCTCAAATCCTTCTGTCTCTTCATATAATGTCACACAGACTCCTCTCCAGGACTAGTTGTTATTTTTCTTTTTTCTGAAGATAATTCGACATTGGCTGTATGTTTGAGGTTGTTGTCCTACTCCAGAGTAAATTAGGAGCCAACCAGATGTCTCCCTGATGGTATCTATTTCTCAGCATTGAGGACACCATAAATACTGACTAAATTTTGAACTCTATTTCCTGAATTTCAGCCCCAAATTCGCAGAGAATGTTCACAATGCTTCACTGTTGTCTGCAAACATTTATTAGTTTACCACTCTCCAGCCCTTCAGTGAAAACAATTCATTCTGTCACAGTAAATAGAGGAAAATAAGTATTTGATACACTGCTGATTTTGCATACTTTCCCACCTTCCACCTTAAAAGAATGGAGAGGACTGTAATTTTTATGTAAGAGACAGAATCTACATATATAATCACCAGTTGCTGCTGTCACCGAATCCCATAAGGCACTGAGGCAGTCCCACTTGTGCAGGCACAGTTTGCGAACAGCCTTGTGACCACGAACTGTGCCTGCGCCAGTGACTTTCACGTCACCGCTATTCTTGCTCAGGTGCAGTAACAGCCGCGTCGTTACTACGCATGCACGAGAATAGCGGTGACGCCAATGTCACTTGCGCAGGTGCAGTTCGTGCAAATTGCACTTGCACAAGTGACATACACGTCACCGCTATTCTCGCACATGTGTAGTAACGACGAGACTGTTACTGCGCCTGCGCGGGAATAGCAGTGATGTGTAATGTCACTTGCAGTTCGTGGCCATAAGGAACAGCCATTGCGCCTGCATGGGGATTACCTCAGGCAGCAGTAAATTCCGTCATGGCCGCAAGGAACAGCCACTACGCCTGCTCGCAGTTTGTGGCTGTAAGAAACAGCCACTGCGCCTGCGTGGGGATTGCCTCAGGCAGCAGTAAATTCTGATAGCCCCACATATACACAGTTTTTTTTAAAAATAGCCACTGCACCTGCGTGGGGATTTACCTCGGGCAGCAGTAAATTCTGACAGCCCCACATATACATCGTTTTTTTAAAAAATAGCCACTGCGCCTGCGTGGGGATTACCTCAGGCAGCAGTCAATTCCACCAGCCTCACATATACACCATTTTTTTAAATTATCCACTGCGCCTGCATGGTGATTACCTCAGGCAGCAGTCAATTCCACCAGCCCCACATACACACTGTTTTTTTTAAATTAGCCTCTGCGCCTGCGTGGGGATTACCTCAGGCAGCAGTCAATTCCGCCAGCCCCACATACACACAGTTTTTTTTAAATTAGCCAATGCACCTGTGTGGGGATTACCTCAGGCAGCAGTAAATTCCGCCAGCCCCACATATACAACTGTTTTTTTAAAAATCTGCATAACTACCGCATGTCCAACTAGCATTCATTGATGAAGGAATCTAACAGCAGTGCCACTTACTGAAGTGCAGGTTTTTACACACAACAAAGCTTCCTCAGTTCCCCAAACAGGCCCTCATACCTGCCTGTACACATACCCGCAGCAGTACCAACATGGCTCCTCATAAAAAATACAAAAATCAACAGGAAAAAAAAAGGCTCAGGCACTACGTCAACAGCAACGTCGAGCTAATGAGTCTCTGCAACAAAAACGCCATCGTCTGAACAAATACAATGCGTATAAACGTTGACGACTCGCTCAGGAGTCAACTCGCTCTAAAGCTAATAGATTGGCTATTCGCCAACAAAAACTCTGCCACAATACACACTCCGTTTCTACATTTCTACCACAACGTGACACATTACAAACTGAACACCACACCACAGATTCCACCACTTCAAGGTGTATGAGCTCAATAGACACACAGCACACAAGGGAGACACCACATAGCAAACTCCACACCAGACACCAAAATACAGCACACAATGAGGAAGAAAAAGACGTCAAATGACTCAACACATACAATCCAAATATACAGAGGAAGGATATAAAACAGATTTGTTTGAAAGCGCAAACATTATGAGACATGTCCGCTGCTCCAGTCAACACCACTAAGCATGCACAGTTGTTAATTTCACCACATCTTGTCTTTTTCTAGTCTAAAAATAAAAAACAGAAAATCACATTGTATGATTTTTACATAATTAAGTTGCATTTTACTGCATGAAATAAGTATTTAATGCAATAGAAAAACAGAACTTAATATATGATACAGAAAACTTTGCTTGAAATTACAGAGGTCAGACTTTTCCTGATGTTCTCGATCAATTTGTACACACTGCAGGAGGGGTTTTGGCCAAATCCTCCACACAAATGTTCTTCAGATCTTTCAGGCTTTGGGGCTTCCTCCAAACATTTTCTATTGGGTTCAGGTCTGGAGACTTGCCCAAGACATCCCAGGACCTTGAAATGCTCCTTATGGAGCCACTCCTTAGTTGCCCTGGCTGTGTGTTTTGGGTCATTGTCATGCTGGAAGACCCAGCCACAACCCATCTTCAAGGCTTTTACCAAGATGCTGGGCCAGTAACAGAATGGGAGACAAGCTGGAAATCCCTGGTCCCGTCCATGTTTTTTGCCAAACTTTCACTTACAAATTTATTCCTCATGAAAACACCCCCAGAGGCATGAGCTTCTCTCACCAGCCATTCTAGGCTGAAGGTGACAGCTCTCATCAGGTGGCAGCTGCTAAATAGTTTGAGGCCAGGCCAGTACCAGAATGGTAGACCAGTAGAATATTGCTGGTCTCATCCATGTTTTTTTTCCAAACTTTCCCTTCCGAGTTTATTCCTATTGAAAAGACCCCGAGAGGTGCCAAGCTTCTGTCACTGGTTGTTCTAGGCTGAAGGTGACTGTTTCCTTCAGATGGCAGCTACTAAGCAGCTTGATCCTGGCCCAGTACCAGAATGGGGGACCAGCTGGAAATTCCTGCTTGCATCCTTGTTTTTTGCCAAACTTTCCCTTCCAAGTTTATTCCTCTTGAAATGACCCCCAAAGGTGCCCTTGTCAGGTTGCAGCCGCTAAACAGCTTGGGGCTGGGCTAATACCAGAATGGGAAACCAGCTGGAAATCTCTGGCACCATCCATGTTTTGACAAACTTTCCCTTCCAAGTTTATTTCTCTTGAAAAGACCTACAGAGGTGCTGAACTTCCGTCACTGGCCATTCTAGGATGAAGTTGACTCCTCTCTTCAGTTGGCAGCCGCTAAGCAGCTTGAGGCCAGGCCAGTACCAGGGTGGGAGATCAGCTGGAAATCCCGGGTCCTGTCCACATTTTTTGCCAAACGTTCCCTTCAGAGTTTATTCCTCTTGAAAAGACCTCCAGAGGTGCTAAGGTTCAGTCACTGGGCGTTATAGGCTGAAGGTGGCTGCTCTCGTCATGTGGCAGCTGCTAAGCAGCGTGAGGCTGTACCAGTACCAGAATGCGAGACCAGCTGGAAATCCCTGTTCCCGTCCATGGTTTTTGCCAAACTTTCCCTTCAGAGTTTATTCATTTTGAAAAGACACCCAGAAGTGCAGACCTTCTAGGCTGGATGGACCGCTCTTGTTAAGTGGCAGCTTGAAACTGAGCCAATACCAGAATAGGAGACCAGCTGGAAATCCATGGTGCAGTCGAAGATTTTTGCCAAACTTTCCTTTAAGAGTTTATTCCTCTTGAAAAGACCCCCAGAGGTGCTGAGCTTCTATCACCAGCCTTTCTTGGCTGAAGGTGACTGCTCTTGTCTGTTGGCAGCCACTAAGCAGCTTGAGGCTGTGCCAGTCCTAGAATGGGAGACCAACTGGAAAACACTGGTCAATGCTTTTTGCCAAACTTTCCCTTCCGAGTTTATTACTCTTGAAAAGACCCCCAGAGGTGCTGTGCTTCTGTCACTGGCCATTCTAGGCTGAAGGTGACTGCTTTCGTCTGGTGGCAACTGCTAAGCAGCAAGAAGGTGGGCTAGTACCAAAGCACGAGACTGGCTGGAAATCCCTGGTCCTGCCCACGTGTTTTGTCAAACTTTCCCTTCCGAATTTATTCCTCTTGAAGAGACCCCAGAGGTGCTGCACTGCTGTCACTGACCATTCTAGGCTGAAGGAGACTGTACTTGTCAGATGGAAGCTGCTAAACAATTTGAGGCCAGGCCGTTTCCAGAAGGGGAGACCAGTTGGAAATCCCTTGTCCTGTCCCTTTGTTTTGCCAAACTTTTACCTTCCGAGTTTATTACTCTTGAAAAGACCCCCAGAGGTGCTGAGCTTCTGTTATCAGAATATTAGGCTCAAGTTGACAGCACTGATCAGGTGGCAGCCACTAAGTAACTTCAGGCTGGACCAGTATCAGAATAGAAGCCCCTGGTCCCATCAATGTTTCTTGCCAAACTTTCTCTTCCGAGTTTATTCCTCTTGAAAAGACGCCCAGAGGTGCTGAGCTTCTGTTTCTGGCCATGCAAGGCAGAAGGTGACTGTGCTCATCAAGTGGCAGCAGCTTGAGTCTGTACCAAAATTGGGATCAGCTGGAAATCTCTGGTGCCAACTAGAGTTGAGCGACTTTTGTTTTTTTAGGGTCGAGTTTCGTTTCGTGAAACCCGACTTTTCCAAAAGTCGGGTCGAGCAAGATCGTCCGATTATAGGGAAAAGTCGGGGTCGTCCCGAAACACGAAACCCAATGTAAGTCAATGGGGAATAAAAGTCGGCAGTGAGAGGAGGACAGGAAACACACCTACAGTGCCCATTTGAATGCCAAAAGCATCAATTCTTCTTACTTAAGCTTGTCAACCTTAATTAACTTCATAATACAAGTTACGCACTGAAAAATGGGGGTTATTTGGCTAAAGTTGTGGGGGGGGAGGGCTGGCTCCAGGTTTTCATGTGCCCTGGGCGAAAGAGCGCCCCTTTAACACATACCACAACTCATCATGCTCCGATACGGCAGAGAAATAGCGGTATAGTACAATGAAAAATACTTCACTTTTTACATCTCATGACAAGGCCCATCTATTTCTCCATACAGAATCATTGGTCCCATATAATGTTTGAAACAGTATATGATGAGCTCCACATAATGCTACAGTATATGTTGGTCCCCATGGATGAAGCTCCACTGTGTTATGGGCCCAAATAATGCTCCAAACATAATGGGCCCCATTTCTAATGCTCTAGTGTATAATGGGCCCTGTAAATGCTGCTCCAGTGTCTGATGTCCACCTTTGGAATGTTCCAGTGTATGGTGGGCCCCATCTATCATTCTCCAGAGTATAGTGCTCCCCAAAAATTGCTGTCCCAACATTGAAAACAATCAAATAAGTCTCCTCGCTAGGGAATCCCTGTACTAGTCTGGACTCCTCGTCGTCCCCATCTTCCATCTCACTGCACAGTATTTCAACCTTGCAAGTGCTGTGATCCTGAGCAAGCAGGGGGGGCCCACTCGTTGGCGACGGCACTGGCACAGGGCCTCTGATAGTACGGTGGTGTGTCTGATGGCGGGTGGGCCGAACCTGCACTTTCATCTGCAGCTTCCTCTTTGTCACCGTGTAAGATGGAACTGTATATGGGAAGGGTAACCTGAGTTTCCTCAGGGTCAGATTCAGGCCGTGTAGCGTGCGAGGGGAATGTAGTGGTCTGGGTCAATGTACCAGCAGATTCATCGAGCAGTGGCTGGGCATCAGTGCACTTGTGTCGCCCCCAGGAGTACGGTCGCCACAGTGGCATTACCTTCCTCCTAGGGAGTGTGATGTCATGCTTGCGAGCAACGAAGGATCTCTCAAGCAGGTTAACTGATTGGGCGGCATTATTCCCATGACTCATGACCCTCCAAACAGCGTTCATGAAGGCAAAGTGTTTGTTTTACGTGGGCAGTATGGTTGCAAAGCTGAACCTTAAAGGAATGTCCAGAAGGGCACCACCAGGAGTGGAGCCTACGGTTTAATTCGACTCCACCTGGGAAACCTCAACCATGCAAGCTACAGAAATGCACACATTGCAAGCTTAATTCCGTTAACGAACGAGACTCCGTCATGCCCCGCGGTCCGAGTCCGGCTTACTAGAGGGACACGTGAGGCTCTGGCACTAGAGTTGAGCGAAGCGGGTCGAAAAAATTCAAAAGTCGCCGACTTTTGGCAAAGTCGGGTTTCATGAAACGAAACCCGACCCTAGGATGAGGTCGGCCACGAGGTCGGCGACTTACGCGCCAAAGTCGCGTTTCAAAAGTTTGTTTTGCGCTCTTTTTCAGCCAATCAGAATCCACGGACACTGTGGGCAACGTGATGACATAGGCACGGGTCACCACCATCTTTCAGAAGGGCATGCAAGTGATTGGCTTGCTTTGGTGGGCGTCACAGGGGGTATAAAAGGGCGTGCACGCCGACCGCCATCTTACTTCTGCCGATCTTAGTATAGGGAGAGGTTGCTGCTGATTCTGTAGGGAGAGCGTTAGGCAGGGAAGAAGACAAAAGAACTGCTTCTGCTGCTAGCGATTTGGCCTGCACAACACACAAGTCACTGTGTGTGCAGTGCAAGGGGAGGCTATATTGTGGTGTATCAGTGGTGTTGGTTGTTGGGCTGCCTTCTAAGGCTTCCTGACACGCTGGCATTGCTGTTTACCCACTGCTCCGCAAACTGCTTTTTTAAAAGCAATCCAATCTCCCTTATCCTCTAGTCACTTTTGTCACAGCTGTGCCATCGAGCGTGTCACATAGCGCTCAGATATCAGTGGGCCTCACACAATCTACAAGTGTCCAGTGTCCAAAAGTGTACACAGAGATTCAAAATCTCCATTATCCTCTCGTCACTTTGGTCACAGGCAGCTGTGCCATCGAGCGTGTCACATAGCGCTCAGATATCAGTGGGCCTCACACAATCTACAAGTGTCCAGTGTCCAAAAGTGTACGCAGAGATTCAAAATCTCCATTGTCCTCTTGTCACTTTGGTCACAGGCAGCTGTGCCATCGAGCGTGTCACATAGCTCTCAGATATCAGTGGGCCTCACACAATCTACAAGTGTCCAGTGTCCAAAAGTATACGCAGAGAATCAAAATCTCCATTATCCTCTCGTCACTTTGGTCACAGGCAGCTGTGCGATCGAGCGTGTCACATAGCGCTCAGATATCAGTGGGCCTCACACAATCCACAAGTGTCCAGTGTCCAAAAGTGTACGCAGAGATTCAAAATCTCCATTATCCTCTCGTCACTTTGGTCACAGGCAGCTGTGCCATCGAGCGTGTCACATAGCGCTCAGATATCAGTGGGCCTCACACAATCTACAAGTGTCCAGTGTCCAAAAGTGTACGCAGAGATTCAAAATCTCCATTATCCTCTCGTCACTTTGGTCACAGGCAGCTGTGCCATCGAGCGTGTCACATAGCGCTCAGATATCAGTAGGCCTCACACAATCTACAAGTGTCCAGTGTCCAAAAGTGTACGCAGAGATTCAAAATCTCCACTATCCTCTCGTCACTTTGGTCACAGGCAGCTGTGCCATCGAGCGTGTCACATAGCGCTCAGATATCAGTAGGCCTCACACAATCTACAAGTGTCCAGTGTCCAAAAGTGTACGCAGAGATTCAAAATCTCCATTATCCTCTCGTCACTTTGGTCACAGGCAGCTGTGCCATCGAGCGTGTCACATAGCGCTCAGATATCAGTAGGCCTCACACAATCTACAAGTGTCCAGTGTCCAAAAGTGTACGCAGAGATTCAAAATCTCCATTATCCTCTCGTCACTTTGGTCACAGGCAGCTGTGCCATCGAGCGTGTCACATAGCGCTCAGATATCAGTAGGCCTCACACAATCTACAAGTGTCCAGTGTCCAAAAGTGTACGCAGAGATTCAAAATCTCCATTATCCTCTCGTCACTTTGGTCACAGGCAGCTGTGCCATCGAGCGTGTCACATAGCGCTCAGATATCAGTAGGCCTCACACAATCTACAAGTGTCCAGTGTCCAAAAGTGTACGCAGAGATTCAAAATCTCCATTATCCTCTCGTCACTTTGGTCACAGGCAGCTGTGCCATCGAGCGTGTCACATAGCGCTCAGATATCAGTAGGCCTCACACAATCTACAAGTGTCCAGTGTCCAAAAGTGTACGCAGAGATTCAAAATCTCCATTATCCTCTCATCACTTTGGTCACAGGCAGCTGTGCCATCGAGCGTGTCACATAGCGCTCAGATATCAGTAGGCCTCACACAATCTACAAGTGTCCAGTGTCCAAAAGTGTACGCAGAGATTCAAAATCTCCATTATCCTCTCGTCACTTTGGTCACAGGCAGCTGTGCCATCGAGCGTGTCACATAGCTCTCAGATATCAGTGGGCCTCACACAATCTACAAGTGTCCAGTGTCCAAAAGTGTATGCAGAGATTCAAAATCTCCATTATCCTCTCGTCACTTTGGTCACAGGCAGCTGTGCCATCGAGCGTGTCACATAGCGCTCAGATATCAGTAGGCCTCACACAATCTACAAGTGTCCAGTGTCCAAAAGTGTACGCAGAGATTCAAAATCTCCATTATCCTCTCGTCACTTTGGTCACAGGCAGCTGTGCCATCGAGCGTGTCACATAGCGCTCAGATATCAGTAGGCCTCACACAATCTACAAGTGTCCAGTGTCCAAAAGTGTACGCAGAGATTCAAAATCTCCATTATCCTCTCGTCACTTTGGTCACGGGCAGCTGTGCCATCGAGCGTGTCACATAGCGCTCAGATATCAGTAGGCCTCACACAATCTACAAGTGTCCAGTGTCCAAAAGTGTACGCAGAGATTCAAAATCTCCATTATCCTCTCATCACTTTGGTCACAGGCAGCTGTGCCATCGAGCGTGTCACATAGCGCTCAGATATCAGTAGGCCTCACATAATCTACAAGTGTCAAGTGTCCAAAAGTGTACGCAGAGATTCAAAATCTCCATTATTCTCTCGTCACTTTGGTCACAGGCAGCTGTGCCATCGAGCGTGTCACATAGCGCTCAGATATCAGTGGGCCTCACACAATCTACAAGTGTCCAGTGTCTAAAAGTGTACGCAGAGAATCAAAATCTCCATTATCCTCTCGTCACTTTGGTCACAGGCAGCTGTGCCATCGAGCGTGTCACATAGCGCTCAGATATCAGTAGGCCTCACACAATCTACAAGTGTCCAGTGTCCAAAAGTGTACGCAGAGATTCAAAATCTCCATTATCCTCTCGTCACTTTGGTCACAGGCAGCTGTGCCATCGAGCGTGTCACATAGCGCTCAGATATCAGTGGGCCTCACACAATCTACAAGTGTCCAGTGTCCAAAAGTGTACGCAGAGATTCAAAATCTCCATTATCCTCTCGTCACTTTGGTCACAGGCAGCTGTGCCATCGAGCGTGTCACATAGCGCTCAGATATCAGTAGGCCTCACACAATCTACAAGTGTCCAGTGTCCAAAAGTGTACGCAGAGAATCAAAATCTCCATTATCCTCTCGTCACTTTGGTTACAGGCAGCTGTGCCATCGAGCGTGTCACATAGCGCTCAGATATCAGTGGGCCTCACACAATCCACAAGTGTCCAGTGTCCAAAAGTGTACACAGAGATTCAAAATCTCCATTATCCTCTCGTCACTTTGGTCACAGGCAGCTGTGCCATCAAGCGTGTCACATAGCGCTCAGATATCAGTGGGCCTCACACAATCCACAAGTGTCCAGTGTCCAAAAGTGTACACAGAGATTCAAAATCTCCATTATCCTCTCGTCACTTTGGTCACAGGCAGCTGTGCCATCGAGCGTGTCACATAGCGCTCAGATATCAGTGGGCCACACACAATCCAAAAGTGTCCACTGTCCACAAGTGTGTGCAGAAATCTCCCCTGTCCTATTGACACCTTTTACCTTGTTTTACATTACTATATAGTTTGTTGGATTTTGTCTACATTTCTACCAAAAATGAGGAAGGCTGGTGGAAGAGGCCGTGGAATTGGGCGGGGGTTGGCAGCTGGTAATGATGGTGTTGGTGGTGGATCTGATGGTAGTGGCAAGAGCAAAATAGGACCGAATGCAGGAGGTGATGACCCTGCGTCATCGTCTGGCTACATAAGGCCTCGAACGCTTAGTTTTCTAGGAGTTGGCAAACCGCTTTTAAAGCCAGAGCATCAGGAAAAAGTTTTGTCTTACATTGCTGACTCAGCCTCCAGCTCTATCGCCTCCTCTTCTTCAGTTGTAAAAAGTAAAAGCACTGAGTCGTCATTGGAGGCTCATGTTCATGAACCACACTTTTCCTTGTGTCCTTTACCCCAACCAAGATTGAAGGATAACGCAGGCCATCCTACTGATTACTCCATGGAGCTGTTTTCACATACCATGCCTGGATTATCAAGTCAAATGGTGAATTACCCAGGCCAAGATGAATCTGACATGGAGTGCACTGATGCACAGCCGCTGATGGATGATTCTGCTGGTACATTCACTCAGAGCACTACATTGTCCTCGCAGTGTACAGAGCCAGATTTTGACCCTGATGAGACTCAGGTGCCCCTTCCCGCACACTATACCACCATACACGGTGACACAGAGAAAGGTGCACATGACATAGAAGAGGAGGTGATGGATGACCCAGTTGTTGACCCATTGGGGGAAGAGGGTGCTGCTTCCAATAGCTCAGATGAGGAGCATCCACAGCAGACATCGACATCGCAACAGCTGTTATCTGGCAGGCCCGGAGCACTCCAAAGACAGGTTCCAAACATCAAAAGAGTTGCTGGACAGCTTGTCCAGAGGGTCAAAAGATCACAGCGTGCTAGGCCGCAAAATGTCTGCCAAAGTAGGAAGAGTGCAGTGTGGCACTTTTTTGAACAAAATCCTCATGATCAGGCCAAGGTTATCTTTAAGAAGTGCGCAAAGACCTTTAGCCGAGGGAAAAATCTGAAAAATTTGAATACCAGTTGCATGCTTAGACATTTAACCAGCATGCACTTGCAAGCGTGGACACAACACCAAACCTCAAGTGCCACATGTGCAACTGATCACAACGAAGGTAGTCAGCAACGCTACATTGTTTCCCCCACTGTAAGCCCACCGGTAAGCACAGCAGCAAATGTTGAGGTGTCGTTGCAAGGCCACAGCAGTCAGGGAATCCCACTGTTATATCAACGAAAGACTGATTCTAGGCCATCAGAAAGAACACCAACTCCATCACCATCATCAACCCTCTCTCAGTCCGCCCTGTCCACCGCTACTTCCACCATATGCAGCTCTCAAGTCCAGCTCACCCTCCCAGACACTATGAGTAGGTCAAGAAAGTACTCAGTCTCTCATCCGCGTACACTGGGTTTGAACGCCCACATTGCCAAACTAATCTCGTTTGAGATGATGCCCTTTCGGTTGGTGGAAAGCACAGCTTTCCGCGAACTCATGGCCTATGCAGTACCACGCTATGACCTACCCAGTCGCCACTTCTTCTCTCGCAAAGCCATCCCAGCCCTCCACCATCATGTGAAAGACCGCATTGTCCATGCACTCAAGCAGTCAGTGAGCGGAAAGGTGCACCTCACAACTGATGCATGGTCCAGTCGGCATGGCCAGGGCCGTTACGTGTCCATCACTGCGCACTGGGTTAATGTGGTGGATGCAGGGTCCACAGGGGACAGCGGTGGTGGGACAGTGCTGCCTAGCCCACGGTATAGGAAACAGTTGGCTGTAGGCGTTCGACCCTCCTCCTCCTCCTCCTCCTCCAGAAGCGAAAGCTCATCCACAGAGCGCAGTCGTACGAGCACTCCATCTGTAGCTGCCACTGTTGCACACGAGGTGTCCCCCTATCGAGCAGCTAGTGGAAAGTGTCAGCAGGCTGTGTTGCAGATGATGTGTTTGGGCGACAGACACACCGCCGAGGTGCTGGCCGAGTACTTGAAGCGACAAACTGAGTCATGGCTGGGCAGTGTACATCTTGAGGCAGGCAAGGTAGTTAGTGATAACGGCCGTAATTTTGTGGCAGCCATAGCCCTTTCAAAACTCAGCCACATACCTTGCTTGGCTCACACATTGAACCTGGTGGTGCAGTGCTTCCTCAAAAATTATCTGGAGTTAACAGCCCTGCTCCAGAGGGTGCGAAGACTGTTCGCGCACATCCGCCGGTCGCCTGTACACTCCGTTCGTATGCAGAAGCTGCAGCGATTGCTCCATCTTCCCAACCACCGCCTCATTATCGACATTGCAACAAGGTGGAACTCCACCCTGCACATGGTGGAGCGGCTGTGCGAGCAGAGGCAGGCCATAATGCATTTGTGGGAGGATACACGGCCAGGCACTTTGAGAGCAGACATGGAGTTGACAGGCGTGCAGTGGTCGAAGCTGAAAGACCTTTGTAAAGTCCTTCAGTGTTTTGAGGAATGCACACGGCTGGTAAGCGCAGACGACCCCATCCTAAGCATGAGCATCCCACTTATGCGTCTGCTCATGCAAACTTTGACGCACCTTAAGGAGCAGGCGTCTGCAGCCAATGTTGATGAGGAGGAAGAGGAGGAGGGAATCCTTGACGACATTCAGCCATTGTCTGCTCAGGGACCTCTCCTGGACGAAGTGGAGGAAGAAGAGGAGGAGGAGGAGGATGATGGGGATGATTACTTAGGGGAGGAGGATGCATCTCGTGGGGCAAGTGAAAATGTTGGCGTGGCAAGGTCTGGTACAGGGTTTGTGTGTGACTGGAGGGATGTGGATTTGCCAGAAAGTGCTCCTCCACCCAGCACTCGCAGTGCATCATTGACACCGGGAACATTGGCCCACATGTCAGATTATGCCTCGCGGATCCTAAAAAGGGACCCCCGCATTGCCAAAATGATGAACGATGACGACTACTGGTTGGCCAGCATCCTGGATCCACGCTATAAAGGCAAATTACAAAACATCATGCCACAGGAGAACCTTGACCTAATATTGGCTAATAAACAAGCAACTCTGGTAAATCGGTTGCTTGAGGCATTCCCAGCACACAGCAGCGGTGATGGTTCTCACACGAGCCGTACGGGCCGGGGGCAGCTTGGCAGAGGTGTTCGTGGTGCACACAGCAGAAGTGGCGTTGGAGACAGGGGTTTCATGACAATGTTGTGGACTGATTTTTCAAATACCGCTCACACAACTTGTAATACTGCATCGATGGAAAGTGACAGGAGACAGCAGTTGTCAACTATGGTTACAAACTACTTTTCCTCCCATATCGATGTTCTCCCACACAGGTCATTCCCCTTTGACTATTGGGCCGCTAAACTGGACACCTGGCCTGAATTGGCACAATATGCCTTACAGGAGCTCGCTTGCCCAGCTGCAAGTGTGCTATCGGAAAGAGTCTTCAGTGCAGCTGGATCAATCCTGACAGAAAAAAGGACCCGTCTGTCAACCCAAAATGTGGATGATCTAACCTTCATTAAAATGAACCACGCATGGGTTTCCAAGGATTTTGTCCCACCTTCCCCTGATGACACATAGGGTGACAGAAAAATGGCTTGCTTTGGTCCACCTCTTCCTGGTACTTCACCTATTTCGCCTTTTGCATCAGCTGAATGTCCAACATCAACATATGCCACTTTCTAAAACTCCCTAACTGTGCTGCCTCCCCCCCCATGGCCGGGGTCACCACCTACCGCACGTTGCCGTTGCCCTGGACAGGTGGGTAGGCCGACTCTTGGGAGCGGGCACTGGCACAGGGTCCCTCATACTGCAATCAAGTGTCTCTGACGGCGGTGGTGCACACCCGCCGTCAGACACACCGCTGTACTATGAGGGGCCCAGTGCCAGTACCGACGCCCACGAGTGGGCCCCCCTTGCTTGGGCAGGGCCCCAGCATTTGCAATCTTTACCTCTCCCTGCTCCTCCACTGTGTAATCTGGGCCGTCAAATCCATACTGTGCCTGACACCGTCTGAGCCTGCCTCCTGAGACATATATTTTGAATGTGTACGCTATCCATACATGTTATCCGGGGATACGGTACCCTTTCTAAACTTTGTGCAATGACGTGCAATCCATACTGGGCCTAACACCGTCTGAGCCTGCCTCATGCTGTATAGACATATATTTTGAATGAGTACGCTATCAATACATGTTATCCGGGGATACAGTACCCTTTCTAACCTTTGTGCAATGACGTGCAATCCATACTGGGCCTAACACCGTCTGAGCCTGCCTCATGCTGTATAGACATATATTTTGAATGTGTACACTATCCATACATGTTATCCGGGGATACGGTACCCTTTCTAACCTTTGTGCAATGACGTGCAATCCATACTGGGCCTAACACCGTCTGAGCCTGCCTCATGCTGTATAGACATATATTTTGAATGTGTACGCTATCCATACATGCTATCCGGGGATACGGTACCCTTTCTAACCTTTGTGCAATGACGTGCAATCCATACTGGGCCTAACACCGTCTGAGCCTGCCTCATGCTGTATAGACATATATTTTGAATGTGTACGCTATCCATACATGTTATCCGGGGATACGGTACCCTTTCTAACCTTTGTGCAATGACGTGCAATCCATACTGGGCCTAACACTATCTGAGCCTGCCTCATGCTGTATAGACATATATTTTGAATGTGTACGCTATCCATACATGTTATCCGGGGATACGGTACCCTTTCTAACCTTTGTGCAATGACGTGCAATCCATACTGGGCCTAACACCGTCTGAGCCTGCCTCATGCTGTATAGACATATATTTTGAATGTGTACGCTATCCATACATGTTATCCGGGGATACGGTACCCTTTCTAACCTTTGTGCAATGACGTGCAATCCATACTGGGCCTAACACCGTCTGAGCCTGCCTCATGCTGTATAGACATATATTTTGAATGTGTACACTATCCATACATGTTATCCGGGGATACGGTACCCTTTCTAACCTTTGTGCAATGACGTGCAATCCATACTGGGCCTAACACCGTCTGAGCCTGCCTCATGCTGTATAGACATATATTTTGAATGTGTACGCTATCCATACATGCTATCCGGGGATACGGTACCCTTTCTAACCTTTGTGCAATGACGTGCAATCCATACTGGGCCTAACACCGTCTGAGCCTGCCTCATGCTGTATAGACATATATTTTGAATGTGTACGCTATCCATACATGTTATCCGGGGATACGGTACCCTTTCTAACCTTTGTGCAATGACGTGCAATCCATACTGGGCCTAACACTATCTGAGCCTGCCTCATGCTGTATAGACATATATTTTGAATGTGTACGCTATCCATACATGTTATCCGGGGATACTGTACCCTTTCTAACCTTTGTGCAATGACGTGCAATCCATACTGGGCCTAACACCGTCTGAGCCTGCCTCATGCTGTATAGACATATATTTTGAATGTGTACGCTATCCATACATGTTATCCGGGGATACGGTACCCTTTCTAACCTTTGTGCAATGACGTGCAATCCATACTGGGCCTAACACCGTCTGAGACTGCCTCATGCTGTATAGAGATATTTTTTGAATGTGTACGCTATCCATACATGTTATCCAGGGATACGGTACCCTTTCTAACCTTTGTGCAATGACGTGCAATCCATACTGGGCCTAACACCGTCTGAGCCTGCCTCATGCTGTATAGACATATATTTTGAATGTGTACGCTATCCATACATGTTATCCGGGGATACGGTACCCTTTCTAACCTTTATGCAATGACGTGCAATCCATACTGGGCCTAACACCGTCTGAGCCTGCCTCATGCTGTATAGACATATATTTTGAATGTGTACGCTATCCATACATGTTATCCGGGGATACGGTACCCTTTCTAACCTTTGTGCAATCACGTGCAATCCATACTGTGCCTGACACCGTCTGAGCCTGCCTCCTGAGACATATATTTTGAATGTGTACGCTATCCATACATGTTATCCAGGGATACGGTACCCTTTCTAACCTTTGTGCAATCACGTGCAATCCATACTGGGCCTGACACGGTCTGAGCCTGCCTCCTGAGACATATATTTTGAATGTGTACGCTATCCATACATGTTATCCAGGGATACGGTACCCTTTCTAACCTTTGTGCAATCACGTGCAATCCATACTGGGCGTGAGAGCGGCTGGCGAGCTGTTAAGCAAGCTACAGCACCTGTCCAGACAAGTACAGGGATTCCCTAGCGAGGAGACTTATTTGATTGTTTTCAATGTTGGGACAGCAATTTTTGGGGAGCACTATACTCTGGAGAATGATAGATGGGGCCCACCATACACTGGAACATTCCAAAGGTGGACATCAGACACTGGAGCAGCATTTACAGGGCCCATTATACACTAGAGCATTAGAAATGGGGCCCATTATGTTTGGAGCATTATTTGGGCCCATAAGACAGTGGAGCTTCATCCATGGGGACCAACATATACTGTAGCATTATGTGGAGCTCATCATATACTGTTTCAAACATTATATGGGACCAATGATTCTGTATGGAGAAATAGATGGGCCTCGTCATGAGATGTAAAAAGTGAGGTATTTTTCATTGTACTATACCGCTATTTCTCTGCCGTATCGGAGCATGATGAGTTGTGGTATGTGTTAAAGGGGCGCTCTTTCACCCAGGGCACATGAAAACCTGGAGCCAGCCCTCCCCCCCCACAGTTTGTAGCCAAATAACCCCCATTTTTCAGTGCGTAACTTGTAATATGAAGTTAATTAAGGTTGACAAGCTTAAGAAAGAAGAATTGATGCTTTTGGCATTCAAATGGGCACTGTAGGTGTGTTTCCTGTCCTCCTCTCACTGCCGACTTTTATTCCCCATTGACTTACATTGGGTTTCGTGTTTCGGGACGACCCCGACTTTTCCCTATAATCGGACGATCTTGCTCGACCCGACTTTTGGAAAAGTCGGGTTTCACGAAACGAAACGCGACCCTAAAAAACCAAAAGTCGCTCAACTCTATCTGGCACATGAGATTGGCCAATAGCTGGTGGGTCATGCCCTTACATGTCCGTGGCTGCATGTGCGCTACACTGAAAAGGCCAGCGTTTGTCGCTTACAGGTGCAGATAACCCGCTGAACAACGTTAGTGATGGGGATCTGTGATTACAATTTTTACCCGCGAACGATGATTTCCCAGTAAGTGCAGGTCAACCGCAGTTCCGGAATTAGGCCTAACCGTCATTCCTGAAAAAATGAAAAACTTACGTGTGCAAACCACAGGTGCTGTAGCTTGCTTAACAGCTCGCCAGCCGTTCTCAGGCCCAGTATGGATTACACGTGATTGCACAAAGGTGAGAAAGGGTACCGTATCCCCGGATAACATGTATGGATAGCGTACACATTCAAAATATATGTCTATACATCAGGAGGCAGGCTCAGATGGTATAGGCCCAGTATGGCTTGCACGTGATTGCACAAAGGTGAGAAAGGTTACCGTATCCCCGGATAACATGTATGGATAGCGTACACATTCAAAATATATGTCTATACATCAGGAGGCAGGCTCAGACGGTGTCAGGCACAGTATGGATTGCACGTGATTGCACAAAGGTGAGAAAGGGTACCGTATCCCCGGATAACATGTATGGATAGCGTACACATTCAAAATATATGTCTATACATCAGGAGGCAGGCTTAGACGGTGTTAGGCCCAGTATGGCTTGCACGTGATTGCACAAAGGTGAGAAAGGGTACCGTATCCCCGGATAACATGTATGGATAGCGTACACATTCAAAATATATGTCTATACATCAGGAGGCAGGCTCAGATGGTATAGGCCCAGTATGGCTTGCACGTGATTGCACAAAGGTGAGAAAGGTTACCGTATCCCCAGATAACATGTATGGATAGCGTACACATTCACAATATATGTCTATACATCAGGAGGCAGGCTTAGACGGTGTTAGGCCCAGTATGGATTACACGTGATTGCACAAAGGTGAGAAAGGGTACCGTATTCCCAGATAACATGTATGGATAGCGTACACATTCAAAATATATGTCTATACATCAGGAGGCAGGCTCAGACGGTGTCAGGCACAGTATGGATTTGACGGCCCAGACTACACAGCGGAGGAGCAGGGAGAGGTAAAGATTGCAAATGCTGGGGCCCTGCCCAAGCAAGGGGGGCCCACTCGTGGGCGTCGGTACTGGCACTGGGCCCCTCATAGTACGGCAGTGTGTCTGACGGCGGGTGTGCACCACCACCGTCAGAGACACTTGATTGCACTATGAGGGACCCTGTGCCAGTGCCCGCTCCCAAGAGTCGGCCTACCCACCTGTCCAGGGCAACGGCACTCGCACGGTGTCGTGCGCTAGTTGGTGACCCCGGCCATGGGGGGGGAGGCAGCACAGTTAAGGAGTTTTAGAAAGTGGCATATGTTGATGTTGGACATTCAGCTGATGCAAAAGGTGAAATAGGTCAAGTCCCAGGAAGAGGTGGACCAAAGCAAGCCATTTTTCTGTCACCCTATGTGTCATCAGGGGAAGGTGGGACAAAATCCTTGGAAACCCATGCATGGTTCATTTTAATGAAGGTTAGATCATCCACATTTTGGGTTGACAGACGGGTCCTTTTTTCTGTCAGGATTGATCCAGCTGCACTGAAGACTCTTTCCGATAGCACACTTGCAGCTGGGCAAGCGAGCTCCTGTAAGGCATATTGTGCCAATTCAGGCCAGGTGTCCAGTTTAGCGGCCCAATAGTCAAAGGGGAATGACCTGTGTGGGAGAACATCGATATGGGAGGAAAAGTAGTTTGTAACCATAGTTGACAACTGCTGTCTCCTGTCACTTTCCATCGATGCAGTATTACCAGTTGTGTTAGCGGTACTTGAAAAATCAGTCCACAACATTGTCATGAAACCCCTGTCTCCAACGCCACTTCTGCTGTGTGCACCACGAACACCTCTGCCAAGCTGCCCCCGGCCCGTACGGCTCGTGTGAGAACCATCACCGCTGCTGTGTGCTGGGAATGCCTCAAGCAACCGATTTACCAGAGTTGCTTGTTTATTAGCCAATATTAGGTCAAGGTTCTCCTGTGGCATGATGTTTTGTAATTTGCCTTTATAGCGTGGATCCAGGATGCTGGCCAACCAGTAGTCGTCATCGATCATCATTTTGGCAATGCGGGGGTCCCTTTTTAGGATCTGCAAGGCATAATCTGACATGTGGGCCAATGTTCCCGGTGTCAATGATGCACTGCGAGTGCTGGTTGGAGGAGCACTTTCTGGCAAATCCACATCCCTCCAGTCATGCACAAACCCTGTACCAGACCTTACCATGCCAACATTTTCACTAGCCCCACGAGATGCATCCTCCTCCCCTAAGTAATCATCCCCATCATCATCCTCCTCCTCCTCTTCTTCCTCCACCTCGTCCAGGAGAGGTCCCTGAGCAGACAATGGCTGAATGTCATCAAGGATTCCCTCCTCGTCAACATTGGCTGCAGACGCCTGCTCCTTAAGGTGCGTCAAAGTTTGCATGAGCAGACGCATAAGTGGGATGCTCATGCTTAGGATGGCGTCGCCTGCGTTTACCAGCCGTGTGCATTCCTCAAAACACTGAAGGACTTTACAGAGGTCTTTCAGCTTCGACCACTGCACACCTGTCAACTCCATGTCTGCACTCAAAGTGCCTGGCCGTGTATCCTCCCACAAATGCATTATGGCCTGCCTCTGCTCGCACAGCCGCTCCACCATGTGCAGGGTGGAGTTCCACCTTGTTGCAATGTCGATAATGAGGCGGTGGTTGGGAAGGTGGAGCAATCGCTGCAGCTTCTGCATACGAACGGAGTGTACAGGCGACCGGCGGATGTGCGCGCACAGTCTTCGCACCTTCTGGAGCAGGGCTGTTAACTCCGGATAATTTTTGAGGAAGCACTGCACCACCAGGTTCAAGGTGTGAGCCAAGCAAGGTATGTGGCTGAGTTTGGAAGGGCTATGGCTGCCACAAAATTACGGCCGTTATCACTAACTACCTTGCCTGCCTCAAGATGTACACTGCCCAGCCATGACTCAGTTTGTCGCTGAAAGTACTCGGCCAGCACCTCGGCGGTGTGTCTGTCGCCCAAACACATCATCTGCAACACAGCCTGCTGACGCTTTCCACTAGCTGCTCGATAGGGGGACACATCGTGTGCAACAGTGGCAGCTGCAGATGGAGTGCTCGTACGACTGCGCTCTGTGGACGAGCTTTTGCTTCTGGAGGAGGAGGAGGAGGAGGGTCGAACGCCTACAGCCAACTGTTTCCTAGACCGTGGGCTAGGCAGCACTGTCCCACCACCGCTGTCCCCTGTGGACCCTGCATCCACCACATTAACCCAGTGCGCAGTGATGGACACGTAACGGCCCTGGCCATGCCGACTGGACCATGCATCAGTTGTGAGGTGCACCTTTCCGCTCACTGACTGCTTGAGTGCATGGACAATGCGGTCTTTCACATGATGGTGGAGGGCTGGGATGGCTTTGTGAGAGAAGAAGTGGCGACTGGGTAGGCCATAGCGTGGTACTGCATAGGCCATGAGTTCGCGGAAAGCTGTGCTTTCCACCAACCGAAAGGGCATCATCTCAAACGAGATTAGTTTGGCAATGTGGGCGTTCAAACCCAGTGTACGCGGATGAGAGACTGAGTACTTTCTTGACCTACTCATAGTGTCTGGGAGGGTGAGCTGGACTTGAGAGCTGCATATGGTGGAAGTAGCGGTGGACAGGGCGGACTGAGAGAGGGTTGATGATGGTGATGGAGTTGGTGTTCTTTCTGATGGCCTAGAATCAGTCTTTCGTTGATATAACAGTGGGATTCCCTGACTGCTGTGGCCTTGCAACGACACCTCAACATTTGCTGCTGTGCTAACCGGTGGGCTTACAGTGGGGGAAACAATGTAGCGTTGCTGACTACCATCGTTGTGATCAGTTGCACATGTGGCACTTGAGGTTTGGTGTTGTGTCCACGCTTGTAAGTGCATGCTGGTTAAATGTCTAAGCATGCAACTGGTATTCAAATTTTTCAGATTTTTCCCTCGGCTAAAGGTCTTTGCGCACTTCTTACAGATAACCTTGGCCTGATCATGAGGATTTTGTTCAAAAAAGTGCCACACTGCACTCTTCCTACTTTGGAAGACATTTTGCGGTCTAGCACGCTGTGATCCTTTGACCCTCTGGACAAGCTGTCCAGCAACTCTTTTGATGTTTGGAACCTGTCTTTGGAGTGCTCCGGGCCTGCCAGATAACAGCTGTTGCGATGTCGATGTCTGCTGTGGATGCTCCTCATCTGAGCTATTGGAAGCAGCACCCTCTTCCCCCAATGGATGCCAATCTGGGTCAACAACTGGGTCATCCATCACCTCCTCTTCTATGTCATGTGCACCTTCCTCTGTGTCACCGTGTATGGTGGTATAGTGTGCGGGAAGGGGCACCTGAGTCTCATCAGGGTCAGAATCTGGCTCTGTACACTGCGAGGACAATGTAGTGCTCTGAGTGAATGTACCTGCAGAATCATCCATCAACGGCTGTGCATCAGTGCACTCCATGTCAGATTCATCTTGGCCTGGGTAATTCACCATTTGACTTGATAATCCAGGCATGGTATGTGAAAACAGCTCCATGGAGTAATCAGTAGTATGGCCTGCGTCATCCTTCAATCTTGGTTGTGGTGAAGGACACAAGGAAAGGTGTGGTTCATGAACATGAGCCTCCAATGACGACTCAGTGCTTTTACTTTTTACAACTGAAGAAGAGGAGGCGATAGAGCTGGAGGCTGAGTCAGCAATGTAAGACAAAACTTTTTCCTGATGCTCTGGCTTTAAAAGCGGTTTGCCAACTCCTAGAAAACTAAGGCTTCGAAGCCTTATGGAGCCAGACGATGGTGCAGGCTCAACACCTCCTGCATTCGGTCCTATTTTGCTCTTGCCACTACCATCAGATCCACCACCAACACCATCATTACCAGCTGCCAACCCCCGCCCAATTCCACGGCCTCTTCCAACAGCCTTCCTCATTTTTGGTAGAAATGTAGACAAAATCCAACAAACTATATAGTAATGTAAAACAAGGTACAAGGTGTCTATAGGACAGGGGAGATTTTGAATTTCTGCAGACACTAGTGGACACTGGACACTTTTGGATTGTGTGAGGCCCATTGAATATCTGAGGGCTGTCACAGGCTCGATGGCACAGCTGTGACCAAAGTGACTAGAGGATAAGGGAGATTTTGAATTTCTGCAGACACTTGTGGACACTGGACACTTTTGGATTGTGTGAGGCCCACTGAATATCTGAGCGCTGTCACAGGCTCGATGGCACAGCTGTGACAAAAGTGACTAGAGGATAAGGGAGATTTTGAATTTCTGCACACACTAGTGGACACTGGACACTTTTGGATTGTGTGAGGCCCACTGAATATCTGAGCGCTGTCAAAGGCTCGATGGCACAGCTGTGACCAAAGTGACTAGAGGATAAGGGAGATTTTGAACTTCTGCAGACACTAGTGGACACTGGACACTTTTGGATTGTGTGAGGCCCACTGAATATCTGAGCGCTGTCACAGGCTCGATGGCACAGCTGTGACCAAAGTGACTAGAGGATAAGGGAGATTTTGAATTTCTGCAGACACTAGTGGACACTGGACACTTTTGGATTGTGTGAGGCCCACTGAATATCTGAGCGCTGTCACAGGCTCGATGGCACAGCTGTGACCAAAGTGACTAGAGGATAAGGGAGATTTTGAATTTCTGCACACACTAGTGGACACTGGACACTTTTGGATTGTGTGAGGCCCACTGAATATCTGAGCGCTGTCACAGGCTCGATGGCACAGCTGTGACCAAAGTGACTAGAGGATAAGGGAGATTTTGAATTTCTGCAGACACTTGTGGACACTGGACACTTTTTGATTGTGTGAGGCCCACTGAATATCTGAGCGCTGTCACAGGCTCGATGGCACAGCTGTGACCAAAGTGACTAGAGGATAAGGGAGATTTTGAATTTCTGCAGACACTAGTGGACACTGGACACTTTTGGATTGTGTGAGGCCCACTGAATATCTGAGCGCTGTCACAGGCTCGATGGCACAGCTGTGACCAAAGTGACTAGAGGATAAGGTTTATTTTGAATTTCTGCAGACACTTGTGGACACTGGACACTTTTGGATTGTGTGTGGCCCACTGAATATCTGAGCGCTGTCACAGGCTCGATGGCAGAGCTGTGACCAAAGTGACTAGAGGATAAGGGAGATTTTGAATTTCTGCACACACTAGTGGACACTGGACACTTTTGGATTGTGTGAGGCCCACTGAATATCTGAGCGCTGTCACAGGCTCGATGGCACAGCTGTGACAAAAGTGACTAGAGGATAAGGGAGATTTTGAATTTCTGCAGACACTAGTGGACACTGGACACTTTTGGATTGTGTGACGCCCACTGAATATCTGAGCGCTGTCACAGGCTCGATGGCACAGCTGTGACCAAAGTGACTAGAGGATAAAGGAGATTTTGAATTTCTGCAGACACTTGTGGACACTGGACACTTTTGGAATGTGTGAGGCCCACTGAATATCTGACCGCTGTCACAGGCTCGATGGCACAGCTGTGACCAAAGTGACTAGAGGATAAGGGAGATTTTGAATTTCTGCAAACACTTGTGGACACTGGACACTTTTGGATTGTGTGAGGCCCACTGAATATCTGAGCGCTGTCACAGGCTCGATGGCACAGCTGTGACCAAAGTGACTAGAGGATAAGGGAGATTTTGAATTTCTGCAGACACTTGTGGACACTGGACACTTTTGGATTGTGTGAGGCCCACTGAATATCTGAGCGCTGTCACAGGCTCGATGGCACAGCTGTGACCAAAGTGACTAGAGGATAAGGGAGATTTTGAATTTCTGCAGACACTTGTGGACACTGGACACTTTTGGATTGTGTGAGGCCCACTGAATATCTGAGCGCTGTCACAGGCAGAAATTGGCTAGTGTATCACAAACTACAAGGTGTATGTAGAATTAGGCAGAATAGGAATCTCCCTAGAGTGCAGGTCTGTAAGAACGGAACATGTCCTCGACTTATTCTCACAGAGTGACACACTGATAGCTTCACTGTGGCTATGATAACAGCCATTACACGGTACTGTGTGAGGAGCGTACACCGCTGTATGGTGTGAAAAAATGCATGCTCAGTACGTCAGCAGGACAAAAAAAAAAATTGGGATTGCTTTTCAAAAGCAGTTTGCGGAGCAGTGGGTAAACAGCAATGCAGGAATGTCAGGAAGCCTTAGAAGGCAGCCCAACAACCAACACCACTGATACACCACTATATAGCCTCCCCTTGCACTGCACACAGTGACTGGTGTGTTGTACAGGCAAAATCGCTAGCAGCAGAAGCAGTTTTTTTTCCTTCTTCCCTGCGTAACGCTCTCCCTACAGAATCCGCAGCAACCTCTCCCTATGCTAAGATTGGCAGAAGTAAGATGTCACTGTGGCTATGATAACAGCCGTTACACGGTACTGTGTGAGGAGCGTACACCGCTGTATGGTGTGAAAAATGCACGCTCAGTACCTCAGCAGGACAAAAAAAAAAAATTGGGATTGCTTTTAAAAAAGCAGCTTGCAGAGCAGTGGGTAAACAGCAATGCAGGAATGTCAGGAAGCCTTAGAAGGCAGCCCAACAACCAACACCACTGATACACCACAATATAGCCTCCCCTTGCACTGCACACAGTGACTGGTGTGTTGTACAGGCAAAATCGCTAGCAGCAGAAGCAGTTTTTTTTCCTTCTTCCCTGCCTAACGCTCTCCCTACAGAATCAGCAGCAACCTCTCCCTATGCTAAGATCGGCAGAAGTAACATGGCGGTCGGCGTGCACGCCCTTTTATACCCCTGTGACGCCCACCAAAGCAAGCCAATCACTTGCATGCCCTTCTGAAAGATGGTGGTGACCCGTGCCTATGTCATCACGTTGCCCACAGTGTCCGTGGATCCTGATTGGCTGAAAAAGAGCGCAAAACAAACTTTTGAAACGCGACTTTGGCGCGTAAGTCGCCGACCTCGTGGCCGACCTCATCCTAGGGTCGGGTTTCGTTTCATGAAACCCGACTTTGCCAAAAGTCGGGGACTTTTGAAATTTTTCGACCCGTTTCGCTCAACTCTAGTGCCAACAGTGGTTTTTGCCAAACTTTCCCTTCCAAGTTTATGCCTCTTAAAAAGACCCCCAGAGGTGCTGCTCTACCGTCACTGGCCATTCTAGGCTGAAAGTGACGGCTCTGGTCAGGTGGCAGCTGCTAAGCAGCTTCAGGCCAGGCCAGTACCAGAATGGGAAGCCAGCTGGAAATCACTGCTTCTGTCCGTGTTTTCTGCCATACTTTCACCTCTGAGTTTATTCCTCTTGAAAAGACCTCCAGAGCTGCTGAGCTTCTGTCATTGGCCATTCTAGGCTGGAGGTGGTTGCTAGAGTTGAGCAACTTTGGTCGGTTTGGGTTTCATGAAACAAAATTTGTTTCAGATGAAACTGGTCCGACTAGGGCAAAAAAGTCAGAGTTTCGTCAGAAACCCGACCCCAATGCAAGTCAATGGGAAATAAAAGTCGGCATTGAGCGGATGACCAGCTCGAAATCCATGATCCAGTCCATGTTTTTTGTCAAAATTTCCCTTCCGAGTTTATTCATTTTGAAAAGAACCCCAGAGGTGCCGAGTTTCAGTCAACAGCCATTTTAGGCTGAAGGTTGCAGCTGCCAAGTAGGTTGAGACTGGGCCCGTACCAGAATGGGAGACCAGCTGGAAATCTCTCGCCCCTTTCAAGTCTTTTGCCAAACTTTCTTTCCCGAGATTATTTCTCTTGAAAAGACCCCCAGAGGTTATGAGCTTTTGTCACTGCCATTCTAAGCTGAAGGTGACTGGTCTCAGCAGATGGCAGCCACTAAGCAGCTTGAGCCTGGGCAAATACCAGAATGGGAGACCAGCTGGAAATCCCTGTTTCCGTTCTTATTTTTTGTGAAACTTTCCCTTCCGAGTTTATTCTTTTTGAAAAGAACCCCAGAGGTGCCAAGCTTCTGTCACAGGCCATTCTAGGCTGAAGGTGACTGTACTTCTCAGGTGGCAGCTGCTAAGCAGCTTGAGGCCAGCTGGAGATCCCCATTCCCAGCCGATGTAGGTGTTTCTTTCATCAGGTGGCAGCTGCTAAGCAGTTTGAGGTTGAGCTGTACCAGATTGAAAATCCATGGTCCTGTCCAAGTTTTTGCCAAACTTTCCCTTCCGAGATTATTCCTCTTGAAAAGACCCCCAGAGGTTCTGCCATTCCAGGCTGAAGTTGACTCCTCTCGTCAGGTGGCAGGCTGGCAGCGGAAAAGCAGATTGAGACTGGGTCAGTACCAGAATGGAAGACCAGCATGAAATCCTTGGTTCAACCCATTCATTTTTGCCATCTTTCCCTTTTGAGTTTTTTCTTCTTGAAAAGACACCCCGGCAGTGTTGAGCTTGTGACACCGTCTCTTCTAGGCTGAAAGTGACTCTTCTCAGCAGGAGGCGGCTACTAAACAACTTGAGCACAGGACAGTACCAGAATGGGAGACCAGCATGAAATCCCTGGTCCCATCCATGTTTTTTGACAAAACTTTCCCGTATGAGTTTTTTCTTCTTGAAAAGACCCCTGGCGGTGCTGTGTTTGTGTCAACGTCCATTCTAGTCTGAAGGTGACTGCTCTCATGAGGTGGCATCCTCTAAGCAGCTGAGGCAGGTCCACTACCAGAATGAGAGACCAGCATGAAATCCTGGTCCTGTCCATGTTCTTGTGCCAAGCTTTCCCTTTTGAGTTTTTTTTTCTTCTTGAAAAGACCACCGGCGGTGCTGAACTTGTGCTACCAGCCCTTCCAGGCTGAAGTTGACTGCTCTCATTAAGTGGCAGCATCTAAGCAGCTTGAGGCTGGTCCAATACCAGAATGGGAGACCAGCCTGGTTCCATCCATGTTTTATGCCAAACTTTCCCTTTTGAGTTTTCTCTTCTTGAAAAGACCCCTGACGGCACCCATCTTGCGCAACCGGCACTTCTAGGCTGAAGGTGACTGCTCTCGTTATGTGGTAGCTGCAAAGCAGTTTGAGGCTGGGCCACTACCAGAAATGGAAGACCAGCGTGAAATCCCTGGTACTGTCCTATGTTTTCTGCCAAATGTTCCCTTTTGAGATTTTTATTCTTGAAAAGACCCCCGGCGGTGCTGAGCCTGCGCCACCGGCCCCTCTAGGCTGACGGTGACTGCTCTCGTTAGGTGACTGCCACCGAGTAGCTTGAGGCCGGGCTAGTACCAGAATGGGAAACCAGCATGAAATTCCTGGTCCCGTCCATGTTTTTTGCCAAACTTTCCCGTTTGAGTTTTTTCTTCTTAAAAAGACCCCCGGCAGTGCTGAGCTTGTGCCACCAGCCCTTCTAGGCTGAAGGTGACTGCCCTCTTCATGTGCTGGCAACTAAGCAGTTTGATGCTGGGCCAGTACCAGATTAGGAGACCAGCATGAAATCCTGGGTCGTGTCTGTTGTTTTGTGCCAAACTTTCTCTTTTGAGTTTTTTCTTTTTGAAAAGACCCCCTGCGATGCTGAACTTGTGACACCAACCCTTCTAAGCTGAAGGTGACTGTCATGATCCCAGTGCAGGTTTTTGAGCTGCACGTCAGGGGTTAATGTCTGGAGCTCAGTGCAGGTTTTGACCTGCACACCTGGGGTTAATGATTGTGGCCTCTTTCTGGTTCTGGGAGAGCTTCTTAAACCCCTGGGAAGCTCCAGTCCCTGCCAGTTATACTTTTGCCTTTGGCCGAGTGTGCTGACCTCTGTGTGCCTGTTCGTTGTTATAGCTTGTTTATATGGTTCTGACCCGGTTCTGTTTCCCGTTGTGAGTTTGCCTGTTGATTCTGTACTGTGCTACCCTCTCTGTGTATGACTCATTGCCTGTGATCTGACTACTCTCTGCTCGCCCCTCTTGTACCTTGCAGCTATCTCTGTGTATGACTCATTGGCTACGTCCTGACTATCCTCCCTGTCTATGCCCCTTGGTAACTTTGTCTCGCAGTTACCCTGCTAGGAGTTCTCTTGCAGCTCCTAGCTCTCTGTAGTTTAGGCCACACCCCTAGCAGTCACGTGCTTCAGGTCCTGCGGCTATGAAGTATGCATCTACTCGGCTGCTGCCCGCTCCACAGATATCTTTGAGCACAGTTTGCTTTACTCAGGACACGTGCACTGGCTCAGTGAGCAAGTTCAGTGCAGTGTTTCTGACAGTGACTACTCTCGTCAAGTGGGGGCTGCTAAGCAGCTTGAGGCCGGGCCAGTACCAGAATAGGACACCAGCATAAAATCCCTGGTCCTATCCATGTTTTTTGCAAACTTTCCCTTTTGAGTTTTTTCTTCTTGAAAAGTCCCCTGGCAGTGATGAGCCTGTGCTACTTTCCATACTAGGCTGACGGTGACTTCCCTCGTCAGGAAGCAGCTGCTAAGCCGCTTGCAGCTGGGATACCACTAGAATGGTAGACCAGCATGAACTCCCTGGTCTTATCCATAATTTTTGGCAAACTTTCCCTTTGTAGCATTTTCATCTTAAAAAGACCCCCATCTGTACCCAGCTTGTATCACCGGTGCTGCTAGGCTGAAGGTAACTTCTCTCATGAGGTGGTGCCTGCTAAGCAGCTTGAGGCTGAGCCAGCACCAGAATGGGATACCAGCATGAAATCCCTGGTTCCATCCCTAATTTTAGTCAAACGTTCCCTTTTGAGTTTTTCATTCTTGAAAAGACCCCCAGCAGTGATAAGCATGTTCCACTGGCGCTTCTAGGATCAAGGTGACTGTTCTTAGCATGTGGCTGCTGCTAAGCAGCTTGGGTCTAGACCAGTACTAGCATGGGAGACCAGCATGGAATCCCTTGGTACTGTCAATGTTTTCTGCCTAACTTTCCCTTATGATTTTTTTCTTCTTGAAAAGACCCCCGGCAGTGCAAAGCTTGCACCACCGGCCCTTCTAGGCTGAAGGTGACTCCTCATGTCAGGTGGCGGCTGTTAAAAAGCCTGAGGCCTGGCCAGTACCAGAATGAGAGAAAAGCATGAAATCCCTGGCTCTGTGCATGTTTTTTGCCAAACTTTCCCTTTTGAGTTTTTTCTTTTTGAAAAGACCCCCGGCGGTGCTGAGTTTGTGCCACCAGCCAATCTGGGATGAAGGTGACTCCTCTCATGAGGTGGCATCCTCTAAGCAGCTGAGGCAGGTCCAGTACCAGAATAGGAGACCAGCAGGAAATCCTGGTCCTGTCCATGATCTTGTGCCAAACTTTCCCTTTTGAGTTTTTTTTCTTCTTGAAAAGACCACCGGCGGTGCTGAGCTTGTGCCACCGGCTCTTCAAGGCTGAAGGTGACTGCCTTCATCCAGTGTCTGCTGCCAAGCAGCCTGAGGCCAGGCCAATACCCAAATGGGAGACCAGCATGAAATCACTGGTCATGTCCATGTTTTTTGCCAAACTTTCCCTTTTGAGATTTTTCTTCTTGAAAAGACCCCCGGCGGTGCTAAGCTTGTGCGAGTGGCCCTTCTAGGCTCAAGGTGACTGCTTTCGACAGGTGGTGGCTGCTAAGCAGCTTGAGGCTGTGCTAGCACCACAAGAGACCAGCATGAAATCCCTGGTCCCTTCCATGTTTTTCACCAAATTGTCCTTTTTGATTTTCTCTTCTTGAAAAGACACCCAGCGGTGCTGAGTTTGTGCTACCAGCCCTTCTAGGCTGAAAGTGACTGCTCTCATCAGGTGGTGGCTACTAAGCAGCTTGAGGCCTGGCCAGTACCAAAATGCAAGACCAGCATGATATCCCTGGTCCCGACCATGTCTTTTGCCAAACTTTCCCTTTTGAGGTTTTTTCTCTTGAAAAGACTCCCGGCGGTGTTGAGCTTGTGCCACCAGCCCTTCCAGGCTGAATGTGACTGTTCTCATCCAGTGTCTGCTGCCAAGCAGATTGAGGCTGTACCAGAATGGGAGACCAGCATGAAATCCCTGGTCCTGTCCATGATTTGGGCTAAACTTTCCCTTTTGAGTTTATTCTTCTTGAAAAGACCCCCGGCGGTGCTGAGCCTGTGCCACCGTCCCTTCTAGGCTGAAGGTGACTGGTCTCATCAGGTGATAGCCACAAAGTAACTCGAGGCTGGGTCTAGGCTGAAGGTCACTGCTTTTGTCTGGTGTTGGCCGCTAAGCTGCTTCAGGCCAGGCCAGTAACAGAATGTGAGACCAATATGAAATCCCTGGTACTGTCCTATGATTTCTGCCAAACGTTCCCTTTTGAGATTTTTGCTCTTGAAAAGACCCCTGGTGGTGCTGAGCTTGCGCCACTGGCCCTTCTAGGCTGAAAGGGACTGCTCTCATCAGGTGATGGTCACAAAGTAACCTGAGGCCGGGCCAGTACCAGAATGTGAGACCAGCATGTAATCCCTGGTCCCGTCCATGTTTTCTGCCAACTTTCCCTTTTGAGTTTTTTCTTCTTGAAAAGAACCCCGGCGGTGCTGAGCTTGTACCAGCGGACCTTCCAGGCTGACGGTGCCTGCTTCTTGTCAGGTGGTTGCAGCTAAGAAGCTTGAGGCTGGATCAGTACAAGAGTTGGAGACTAGAATGAAATACCTGGTCCTGTCCATGTTTTTTGGCAAACTTTCCCTTTTGAGTTTTTTGTTCTTGAAAAGACCACCAGCGGTGAAAAACTTTTGCCACCAGCCATTCTAGGATGAAGGTGGCTGCTCTTGTAAGGAGGCGGATGCTAAGAAACTGGAGGATGGGCCATTACTGGAATGGGAGACCAGCATGAAATCCCTTCTCCTGTGCTTGTTTTTCGCCAAACTTTCCCTTTTGAGTTTTTTCTTCTTGAAAAGACCCCCGGCGGTGCAAATCTTCAGCCACCAACTCTTCTAAGATGAAGATGACTGCTATCATGAGGTGGCGGCCGCTAAGAACCCTGAGGCTGGACCAGTACCAGAATGGGAGACCTGTTACCGTCCATGTTTTGTGCCTAACTTTCCCTTTGGAGATTTTTCTTCTTGAAAACACCCCCGGTGGTGTAAAGCTTGTAACACCAGCCATTCTAGGATGAAGGAAACCGCTCTTGTCAGGTGGTGGCGTATAAGAACATAGAGGCCGGGCCAGCACCAGATTGGGAGACCAGCATGTATTCCCTGTTCCAATCCTTATTTTTTGCCAAACTTTCTCTCTTGAGTTTTTATTCTTGAAAAGACCCCCGGCAGTGCAGAGCTTGTGTCACCAGTCCTTGAAGGCAGAAAGTAAGCAACTTGAGGCCAGGCCATTACCCGAATGGGAGACCAGCAGGTGAATTGACAGGTTCAGGGTTGTGCATTTTTCACTTCTGAGTTTTTTTCCTCTTGAAGAGACCCACAGATGTGCTGAGCTTGAGCCACCAGCCCTTCTAGGCTGTGCGTGAGTGCACCTGTCAGGTGTCAGCTGCTAAGCAGCTTGGAGCTGGGCTGAGACCAGGGGGCGAATTTACATGTCTGGGGTTGGGTGTTTTTCCTATTTTTCACTTTTGATTTTTTTCTCCTCTTGAAAAGACCCACAGAGGTGCTGCATTTGCGCCACTGGCCCTTCTAGGCTATGCATGAGTGGTCCTGTCAGGTGTTGGCCACTAAGCAGCTTGAAGCTGGGTGGAGACTAGCAGGCGGATTTTTTTTTTCTTGAAAAGACCCAGAGAGTTGCTGGGCTTTTGCCACCGACCCTTCTAGGCGTGAGTGCTCCTGTCAGCCGCTAAGCAGGTAGGCTGAGACCAGCAAGTGAATCGACAGGTTCGGGGTCATGCGTTTTTCCCATTTTTCACTTCTGAGATTTTTTCCTCTTGAAAAGACCCACAGAGGTGCAGAGCTTGTGCCAGTGGCCCTGCTAGGCTGTGCGTGAGTGCTCCTGTCTGGTGTCGGCCACTAAGCAGCTGGGGCCGAGACCAGCGGGTGATTCGACATGTCTGGGGTCGTGTATTTTTCACTTCTGAGTTTTTTCCTCTTGAAAAGACCCACAGAGGAGCTGAGCTTGTGCCTCTGGCCCTTCTAGGTTGTGTGTGAGTACTCCCGTCAGATGTCGGCCACCAAGCAGCTTGGAGCTCTGCAGGGACATGAAGGGGAGACCAGCAGGTGGATCGACAGGTCTGAGGTCATGCGTTTTTCACTTCTGAGTTTTTTCCTCTTGAAAAGACCCACAGAGGTGCTGAGCTTGTGCCACTGGCCCTTCTAGGCTGTGTGTGAGTGCTCCCATCAGGTGTCGGCCGCTAAGCAGCTTGGAGCCGTACCGAGACCAGTGGGTGAAACAACAGGTTTGGGGTCATGCATATTTTTCACTTCTGAGTTTTTTTTCCTCTTGAAAAAACCCACAGAGGTGCTGAGCTCACACCACTGGCACTTCTATGCTGAGTGTGAGTGCATTCATCATGTGGTGACAACTAAGCACCTCCAGCCTGAGGCGGGAGCAGAATGGAAGACCAGCATGCAGACTAGCCCACAATCACGGGTCATGCATTTTGCCAAACTTTCCTTCCGAGTTTTTTTTACTTCAAAAGACCCACAGAGGTTTTGAGCTTGTGCCACCGGCTCTTCTAGGCTGAGCGTGTGTGCTTTTGTCAGGACACGGCTGCTAAGCAATTTGGTCCTGGGCTGGGAGCAGAATAGGACAACAGACTGCAGTCACAGGTTATGCACTTTGCCACGCTTTCCATTCTGAGTTTTTTTTTTCTTGAAAAGACCCACAGAGGTGCTGAGCTTACGCTACAGGCCCTACTAGGCTGAGCATGAGCGCATTTGTCAGGTGGCGGCTGCTCAGCAATTTGGGCCAGGAGCAGAATGGAAGACCAGCCCACAATCACAGGTGAAGGGTTAAGCATTTTGGCAAACTGTCCCTTCCAAGTTTTTTTTCTTGAAAAGACCCAGAAAGGTGCTAAGCTTGTGCCACCTGCCTTTCTAGGCTGAGCATGAGTGCATTCATCAGGTGGCTGCTACTAAACAGCATGAGTATGGGCCAGGAGCAGGATGGTAGACCAGCCTGCAGCTCCTCAAGTGATGCATTTTGCCAAACTTTCCATTCCGAGTTTTTTTTTCTGGAAAAGACCCACAGAGGTGCCTAGCTTGCACCACCGGCCATTCTAGGTTAAGCACTTTTGTCAGGTGGTGGCTGCTAAGCAGCTTGAGCACAAGTCAGGAGCAGAATGGCAGACTAGCCCACAATCACGGGTCATGCATTTTGCCAAACTTTCTTTCTGAGTTTTTTTTTACTTGAAAAGAACCACAGAGGTGCTGAGCTTGTGCCACCGGCTCTTCTAGGCTGAGCGTGCGTGCTTTCGTCAGGACACAGCCGCTAAGCAATTTGGTCCTGGGCCGGGAGCAGAATGGGTCAACAGACTGCAGTCACGGTTGTGCACTTTGCCAAGCTTTTCTTTCCTTTCTGAGTTTTTTTTCTTGAAAAGACCCACAGAGGTGCTGAGCTTGTGCCAGCAGCCCTTCTAGGCTGTGTGTGACTGCTCCCATCAGGTGTCAACTGCTAAGCAGGCTGAAGCTGGGCTGAGACCAGCAGGCAAATCTTCAGGTCCGGGGTCATGTGGTTTTCCAATCTTTCCCTTCTGAGTTTTTTCCTCTTGAAAAGACCCACAGAGTTGCTGAGCTGGAGCCAGTGGCCCTTCTAGGCTGTGCATGACTGCTCACAGCAGGGGTCAGGAGCTAAGCAGGATGAAGCTGGGCTGGGACTAGAATGGGAGACCAGTGGGCTAATAGACACGACATGGGGCATGTGTATTTCCCATCATTCCCTTCTGAGTTTTTTTCCTCTTGATAAGACACACTGAGGTGCTGAACTTGTGGGAGCAGCTCTTCTAGGCTGTGTGTGACTGCTCCCATCAGATGTCAGCTGCTAAGTAGGTTGAAGCTGGGCTGGGCTGGGCTGGGACCAGAATGGGAGGCCAGCAGGCATATTGACGAGTCTGGCTTCATGCATCTTTCCCATCTGAGCTTTTTCCTCTTGAAAAAACCCACAGAGGTGCTGAGCTTGTGCCATAGTCCATTGTAGGCTGTGTGTGCCTGCTCCCATCAGGTGTCAATTGCTAAGCAGCTTGAAGCAGGCCTGTGACCAGTGGGCAAATTGACAAATCTGGGGTCATGCATTTCTCCCATCTTTCCCTTCTGAGTTTTTTTCCTCTTGATAAGACCCACAGAGGTGCTGAGCTTGTGCCACCGGCACTTGCAGGCTGTGCGTGACTGCTCCCATCAGGTGTCAATTGCTAAGCAGCTTAAAGCCACGCTGGGACCTGAATTGGTCTTTTCAAGAGGAAAAAAAACTCAGATGGGAAAAATGCATGACCACAGACCTTTCAATTTACCCACTGGTTTTTCATGCTGGTCCCAGCCCTGGTTCCAACTGCTTAGCAATTGACACCTTAGAGGAGAAATCATGCATAGCCTACAAGGGCCAGTCACACAAGCTCATCACCTCTGTGGGTCCTTTCAAGAGGAAAAATCTCAGAAGGGAAAGACACATGACCCCAGACCTGTCAATTAGCCCACTGGCCTCCCAATCTGGTCCCAGCCCTGCTTCAAGCTGCTAAGCAATTGTCACATGATAGGAGCTGTCACACAAAGCCTACAAGGGAAGGTGGCACAAGCTCAGCACCTCTTGTGGGTCTTTTCAAGAGGTAAAACACTCAGAAGGTAAAGATTGGAAAAATGCATGACCCCAGACCTGTTGATTTGCCTGCTGGTTTCCCATTCTGGTCCTGGCCCAGCTTCAAGCTGCTTAGCAATTGACACCTGACAAATGCACTCACACTCAGGCTAGAAGGGCTGGTGATGCAAGCTCAGCACCTCTGTGGGTCTTTTCAAGAAAAAAAAACTTGGAAGGGAAAGTTTGGCAAAATGCATGACACATGACCTGCAATTGCATGCTGGTCTCCCATTCTGTTCCTAGCCCAGGTTTGAGCTGTTTAGCAACTGCTGCCTCCTAACAAATTTACTCACGCTCAGCCTAGAAGGTCTGGTGGCACAAGCTCAGCACCTCTGTGGGTCTTTTCAAGAAAAAAAAACTCAGAAGGGAAAATTTGGCAAAATGGCTGAGGGCTGATCTCCCATTCTGCTCCCAGCACAGGCTCCAGCTGCTTAGCAGCTGCCACCTGACAATTGTACACACGCTAAGCCTAGAAGGGCCGGTGGCACAAGTTCAACAACTCCGTGGGGCTTTTCAAGAAAAAAAACTCATAAGGGAAAGTTTGGCAAAATGCATAACACTTGACATGTGATTTCAGGCTGGTTTCCCATTCTAGGCTCAAGCTGCTTAGCAGCTGTCACCTGATGAATTCACTCACGCTCAGCCTAGAATGGCCAGTGGTGCAAGCTCAGCACCTCTGTGGGTCTTTTCAAGAAAAAAAAACTCATAAGGGAAAGCTTTGCAAAATGCATGACCCATGATTGCAGGCTGGTTTCCCATTCTGCTTCCTGCCCAGGTTTAAGCTGATTAGTGGTCACCACCTGACGAATGAACTCACGCTCAGCCTAGAATGACTGGTGGCTCAGCACCTCTGTGGGTCTTTTCAAGAAAAAAAACTCGAAACGGAAAGTTTGGCAAAAAGGATGACCCTTGACTGCCGCCTGGTTTCCCATTCTGCTCCCAGCCCAGGACCAAGGTGCTTAACAGCCACCACCTGACAAATGCACTCATGCTCAGCCTAGAAGGGCTGGTGGCAGAAGCTCAACACCTCTGTGGGTCTTTTCAAGAAAAAAACTTGAAGCGGAAAGTTTGGCAAAATGCATGACCCATGACTGCTCTCCCATTCTGCTCCTGGCCCAGATTGTTTAGGCACCACCACCTGACGAATGCACTCACGCTCAGCCTAAAATGGCCAGTGGCACAAAATCAGCACCTCTGTGGGGCTTTTCAAGAAAAAAAAGCTCAAAAGGGAACATTTGGCAAAATGCAAGACCTGCGATTGTGGGATGTTCTCCCATTCTGCTCCCGCCACCTGACGAATGCACTCATGCTCAGCCTAGAAGGGCCTGTGGAACAAGCTCATCACCTCTGTGGGTCTTTTCAAGAAAAAAATACTCAGAAAGGAAAGTTTGGCAAAATGCATGACCCGTGGCTGCTGGCTGGTCTGCTGTTCTGCACCCAACCCAGGCTGCTTAGAAGCTGCCACCTAGCAAATGCACCCACGCTCAGCTTAGTAGGGTGGGTGGCACAAGCTCAGCACCTTTGTGGGTGTTTTCAAAAAAAAAAACTCGGAAGGGAAAGTTTGGCAAAATGCATGACCCATTCTGCTTCAAGCTGCTCAGCAGGCACCACTTGATCAATGCACTCATGCTCAGCCTAGAACTGCTGGTGGCACAAGCTCAGCACCTCTGTGGGTCTTTTCAAGAAAAAAAACTTGGAAGGGAAAGTTAGGCAAAATGCACGACATGTGATTTCAAGCTGGTTTACCATTTTGCTCCAGGTCGAGGTTCAAGCTGCTCAGCATCTGCCACCTGATGAATGCACTCACACTCAGCCTAGAATGACCAGTGGCACAAGCTCAGCACCTTTGTGGGTCTTTTGAAGAAAAAAGCTAATAAGGGAATGCTTGGCAAAATGCATGACCCGTGGATGCCGGTTTGTCTGCCATTCTGTCTGCCATTCTGCTCCCAACCCAGGCTGCTTGGCAGCTGCCACCTTACAAATGCACCCACGTTCAGCTTAGTAGGGCCGATAGCACAAGCTCAGCACCTCTGTGGGTCTTTTCAAGAAAAAAAAAACTCGGAAGTGAAAGTTTGGCAAAATGCATGACCCTTGACTTCTGGCTGGTCTCCCATTCTACCCCCAACCCAGGCTCAAATTGCTTGGTAGCCACCACCTGATGAATGCACTCATGCTCGGCAAACAAGGGCTGGAGGCGCAAGCTCAGCACTTCTGTGGGTCTTTTCAAGAAAAAAACTCAGAAGGCAAAGTTTGGCAAAATGCATGGCCCATGAACTGCAATTGCCTGCTGGTCTCCCATTACTGCTCCCGATGCAGGCTCAAGCTGCTTATCAGCTGCAAACATTCAAATGCACTCATGTTCAGCCTAGAAGTGCCAGTGGCGCAACCTCAGCACCTCTGTTGGTCTTTTCAAGAAAAAAAAAACTTGTAAGGGAAAGTTTGGCAAAATGCAGGACCTGTGACTTGCGATTGCTGGCTGGTCTCACAACCTGCTCCTGATCCAGGTGCAAGCAGCTTAGCACCCACCACCTGGCAAATAGACTCACACTCAGCCTAGAAGTGTCAGTGGCATAAGCTCAGCATCTCTGTGGGTCTTTTCAGGAAAAAGTATAAAAAAGAAGTTATTTATCACCGCTTGGTCCTTGGATTTACTTCTTGTGAACTTTGGATTGGAACAGCGCGATCTTGAAAGCCGGATTTCTTCCTTTTCTTTCTTCCTATATATACAATTCAAGTGACCGGCTGATTGCTGCAGTTCATCAGGTTCTACCCATGTGTGTTTATGGTTGTTGTGTTTCACACAACTTAACCAGGTGAGTGGATCCATATTTGTGAAACGTTTATATCATTAAATAAGACCCTATTGTGCGCTTCTGTTTCCCCCTTTTTTTACAGGAAAAAAACTTGGAAGGGAAAGTGTATGACCCATGACTGAAGGCTGATCTAACATTCTGCTCCCAGCCCAAGCTGCTTAGTGGCTGCCATTTGACGAATGCACTCATGCTCAGCCTAGAAGGGCCAGTGGCACAAGCTCAGCACCTCTGTGTGTCTTATCAAGAAAAAAAAAAACTTGGAAGGGAATGCTAGGCAACATGCATAACCCTTGATTTACAATTGCAGGCTGGTCTCCCACTCTGCTCCCAGCCCAGGTCAAGCTGCTTAGCAGCCACCACCTGACAAATACACTCAAGCTCTGACTAGAAGGGCTGCTGACGCAAGCGCAGCACCTCTGTGGGTCTCTTCAAGAAAAAAAAACTCGGAAGGGAAAGTTTGGCAAAATGCATGACCCATGACTGCAGGCTGGTCTCCCATTCTACTCCCAGCCCAAGCAACTCAGTTGTCACCACCTGCCAAATGCACGCTTGCTCAGCCTAGAAGGGATGGTAGCACAAACTCAGCACCTCCGTGGGTCTTTTCAAGAAAAGAAAACTCGTAATGGAAAGTTTGGCAAAATGCATGACCTGTGATTGCATGCTGGTCCCTCATTCTGCTCCCAGCCCAGGATTAAGCTGCTTTGTGGCCACCACCTGATGGCCAGTGGCACAAGCTCAGCACCTCTGTGGGTCTTTTCAAGAAAAAAAAAACTCAGAAGGGAAAGTTTGGCAAAATGCACAACCTGTGACTGCAGGCTGGTCTCCCATTCTGCTCCCAGCCCAAGCTGCTTACCAGTCACCACCTGCCGAGTGCACTCACGCTCAGCCTAGAAGGGACAGTGGCACAAGCTCAGCACCTCTGTGGGTCTTTTCAAGAAAAAAATACTCGAAAGGGAAAGTTTGGCAAAATGCATACCCAGTGACCTGCAATTGCAGGCTGGTCTTCCATTTTGCTCCCGGCCTAGGCTCAATCTCCTTAGTGGCCACCACCTGATGAATGCACTCACACTCAGACTAGAACGGCCGATGGTGCAAGCCCAGCACCTCTGTGGGTCTTTTCAAGAAAAAAAAAACTCAGAAGGGAAAGTTTGGCAAAACACATGAACTGTGACCTGCAAGTTGGTCTCTTATTCTACTCCCAACCAAGGCTCAAGCTGCTTAACAGCCATCACCTGACAAATGCATTCATCCTCAGCCTAGAATGGCTGGTGGCACAAGCCTGGCACCTCTGTGGGTCTTTTCAAGAAAAAAAATCTCGGAAGGGCAAGTTTGGCAAAATTCATGAACCGTGACTGTGGGCTGGTCTCCTATTCTGCTCCCAGCCCAAGCTGCAGCCACCTGACTAATACACTCACACTCAGCCTAGAATGGCCGGTGACGCAAGCTCAGCATCTCTGTTGGTCTTTTCAAGAAAAAAACTCAGAAGGGAAAGTTTGGCAAAATTCAAGATCCGTGATTGCGGGTTGTTCTCCCATTCTGCTCCCAGCCCAGGCTCAAGCTGCTTAGCAGCTGTCACCTGTCAAATGCACTCATGCTCAGCCTAGAATGGCTGGTGGTGCAAACTCAGCACGTCTTTGGGTCTTTTCAAGAAAAAAAAACTCAGAAGTGAGAGCTCGGCAAAGTGCATGATCCGCGATTGCATGCTGGTCTCCCATTCTGCTCTTGGTCCAAGCTCAAGCTGCTTAGCAACCGCCATCTGATGAATGCACTCGTGCTTAGCCTAGAATGTCCAGTGGCATGAACTAAGCACCTATCTGGGTCTTTTTAAGAAAAAAAAAGTGAAAGTTTGGCAGATAGCATGACCTGTAATCTTCAAGTGCAGACTGGTGCCCCATTCTGCTCTCAGCGGCCGCCACGTGACGAACGCACTCACGCTCAGCCCAGAATAGCCGGTGGCAGAAGGCTAGCACCTTTGTGGGTCTTTTAAAGAAAAAAAACTTGGAATTGAAGGTTTGACAAAATGCACAACCTGTGATTGCAGGTTGGTCTCCCATTCCACTGCTTGCCCAGGCTCAGGCCAACTAGCTGTAGCTACCTGATGAATGCACTCACACTCAGCCTAGATGGGTCGGTGGCACAAGCTCTGCACCTCTGTGGGTCTTTTCAAGAAAAAACTCGGAAGGAAAAGGCGCTTCCTGATATGGGCACGCTGTGTAAGACGGCTCTTTATGTGCATGTCACACAAGAGAGGGGCGGGAATCTCCCAGACCTTGCATAAGCACGAAACTAATAGATTAAAAACAAATGTGACATGCACAAAAGTGAACAGGTCGGTTGGACAGTGTTCACACCACCCAAGGACTGAAACACAAAGAAAAAACACAGTATGACAAACGTGCAAAATACTCTGTTGTAAAAAATATATAACAGAGGACAGCAAGTGCTAGTAAAAAATGATAACAAAAGCAGGGTATTTAGTTGATACATTTTTGCAAGAAATGTATACTAAGCCACTTCACCAACGTCACGGTATACCCATCTCCGAGCAGTCCTAGCTAATGTATTTAAAACCTGATCATGTGAACAGGATTCAGAAAGGTGCTTCCTGATATGGGCACGCTGTGTAAGACGGCTCTTTATGTGCATGTCACACAAGAGAGGGGTGGGAATCTCCCAGACTTTTTATGTTTTTTACAACAGACTATTTTTGCACATTTGTCATACTGTGTTTTTTCTTAGTGTTTCAGTCCTTGGGTGGTGTGAACACTGTCCAACCGACCTGTTCACTTTTCTGCATGTCACATGTGTTTTTAACCACACCAGTCTGAGCCTGAGGTAAAAGATGAGTTCCACCAATATGTGCACTGGTGAGGCTGCATTGATGGGCACTGATCAGACTGCATTGATGTGCACTGATCAGGCTGCGTTGATGGGCACTGATCAGGCTGCGTTGATGGGCACTGATCAGGCTGCATTGATGGGCACTGATCAGGCTGCATTGATGGATTGATGGGCACTGATCAGGCTGCATTGATGAGCAGTTCAGTCTGTATGCCTCTGTGTGGGCAATTTTATTGCTGGTATATTGTTTTTGTAGCTCTGTATATATGTTGGTATTTTACTAATAGCAAATTTGAATCCCTAGGAAACAATGATATCAAGCAAGAGAAAAAATTGACTTGAAGTGTAGGATATTCGAAGAACCCAAAAAATCGGTAAGTTTGATGATTTAACTTTGCCTCTTCATTTTTAATATTGTATTTGTTCCTATTTTGTTTTATTACTTCTAAATAAGATATGTGCAGTGTGCATAGGAATTTGTTCATAATTTTTTTAAACTATATTCCGGTCATCCAATACTCCGAGGGACCGTGATCTGGCCCCATATTTAAAAAGTTTTAGGACCCCGGCTCCAGGTGGAATAGGAAAGACATTTTTAATCAACTTCCTCCTAGCAAAATTTCAGCAACAACAAAAGATTGCGCTTGCAGTGGCATCTTCTGGAATTGCAGCTACACTTTTAACTGGTGGTTCGACGGCACATTCAACATTCAAGCTACCACTTAACCTGTCTCACAGTGACAGACCAGTTTGCAACATTGCCAAAGGATAAGGACAGACCAAACTGCTTCAAAAGTGCAGTGCCATCATTTGGGATGAATGCACGATATCACACAAGAGGCCTCTGGAAGCAGATGAACCTGCAGATGAACTCAATGCCTGTCTAAAAGCATCATACCTTTGGAGACAAGTGAAGAAAATTTTGCTGAACACAAACATGAAGGCTTCCATGACAGCCAATGTTTTTGTTGGACTGTTCTCAAGCCAGCTGTTGACTATTGGAGATGGCAAGGCACCAGTAAACACAACCACTGGACAGATCATGTTACCATGCAACTTTTCCTACATCATTACATCAATTGAGGAGTTAACAGAAAAACATTCAGTGCAACTTCAGAAAGTCTGGCTGGCTGTGGGATAGGGTTATTCTAGCTCTGAAAAAGGATAGTGTCAACAAGATCCATCTTCAAATTTTAAGTCTTCTTCCAGGTATGTACACGACCTACAAATCAGTGGATACCTCCAGTGAAACACCCATTTTTACTTCTGTTCTGTCTCCAATATCTAATTCATAATCCTTGATTATCTGCTTGTTAATGTTTTCAGTGTTTTTGACTCCCTCTATGACCAGAGTCATAACCATAATATTATTGTGTTATTTTACTTTCACTTTTGATGCTTGTATTCTTTCCCTCCGGTGCAGTGCATTCTGGTAAGCTTTTGCAGTGCATTCTGGTAAGGTTGCAATGCATCCTGGTAGCCTTTGCAAAGGATTATGGTTAGTTCAGCCTCCATTTCACTCCAGTTCCCATTTCCTTCTGCCTGCATTCAGGAAGCATCTCATTTCTCTTCTCCCCTTGTGATAGCATCGCTGGTATGTATTTATGCTTCCTGTATCTAATTCCTGTCCCATATTAGCCTGCTTAGTTAGTCCTTCCCCTGGTTAGCTATTAGTCCAGATGTTGATTTATATTGTATTATGTATATAAGAATTTCTGATGTACCCTGTATTGACTGAGTGTATACATATGTTTTGTTTGTAGTTTCAACGTGCCAATATACCATCACATTCAATAAAACACAGATTCAACTACAGTCTCCTTATTGGACCCCAGTATAGTGGTTTAGCTGCCTGTATAAGCTACATGAATTCTGCTTCATTTAGTGAGGACAGAACAGTGAAACAGCGGCCATCCAGCTAGTGAGAATTCAGAGAGAAGAGTCTTCCATCCTGCAGGGGCCAGTGAAACAACGGCCATCCAGCTAGTGGGAACTCAGAGAAAGGACAGCCTTCCATCCTGCAGGGGTCAGTGAAACAGTGGCCATCCAGCTAGTGGGAATTCAGGGAAAGACAGCCTTCCATCCATCCTGCAGGAAATAGTGAAACTGCAGTTATCCACCTTGTGAGATTCAAGTCATCGGCTACACAGAGACTTAGCACAGCTACAGCAATCTATGCAAAGCCAAGCATTCCCCCAAGACACCATGTCCCACAAATCACACAGAACAAAATCTATTACTTCCATCTCCTCAAAGACTACATCAATCAGCAGCGCGGTAGCCATTGCCCACGCAAATGCTGAAGCCACCAAAATGCAAGCAGGCTTTGCTGTAGAAGAGAAGGAACTTAAATTAGAGAAAGCATGCTTAGAAGACCAAGAGAGAAGGTCTCACATAGAGAGAGAGAAGTCACGCACAGAGATAGAGAAGTCATGCTTAGAGAGAGATGAGCAAGAGAGAAAGACACAGTTAGAGAAGGCACATGTGGATGCCACCTTAGAGAGCCTAGCAGTAAAAAGAGAAGCTGCCGCAGCCCTAACTGAAGCAGAATCGCTAGAAGCTGCGCTCAACCCTGAGCTGCATAGCCAAAGCAGTATGTCAAGTCTGAAGTTGCCACTGCAAGATTCACCACAATGCGCATCTCAGTATGTTAATGAACTCCCTGATCCAACTATAACCAAGAACACAACACCTCCAATGAAGCGAGTGAGAGTCATCATGAGGCCCAGCTCCAGGAAAACATGGAGAAAAACAAATCTGCTAATGACTACCTTGCCCATCACCAGGAAACCAACGTGAATCACCTTGCTGACAAACCGCACGCTAGACAGAAGCAATATGACACCGGCTGGTGCCACCCTCAGGACACTAACAGGTATGAACGCACCTAACATCACTATCAGGGTGACCAATCACCAGTATACTCTGCTGACAACCGGTTCACAACAGAATTTGCTAAGTTCTTCACACGACATGATCTGGTTGCCAAGGGACTCATGAAATTTACTGACCACGCTGAAGGTTACAGAGCTTGGAAAGCTTCCTTCCAAAATGTCACTAGAGACTTGGGGCTACAACACAGGGAAGAGATAGACCTCTTAGTCAAATACCCAGGAGAAGAGTCAGTCAAACATGCAGTAAGGTTCAGAGACATTAATATAAACCACCCTGAAATTGGCCTCAAAGAGATCTGGAAGAGGCTAGACTAGTGTTAAGGCTCAGCAGAGGTAATAGAGAAAGCCTTGTTCAAAAGAATCAGTGACTTTCCTAAAATATCTAACAAAGGTCTCCAGAAACTGAGAGAACTAGGTGACCTGCTAAAGGAAGTCCTAGTTGCCAAATTTGAAGGTGACCTACAAGGACTTGCATTCCTTGACATAGCCAAAGGTCTTAATCCTATAGTCCAAAAGTTGCCCTACAATCTACAGGAGAGGTGGCTCACACATCAGAAGCCTCATCCTCTCTTGAAATGCAGAGCCTTTAGAGGAAAATCTATGCCAGATCGCAGAAGCTTCCTGAAAGAGAACGGTATCTGCTACAAGTGCTGCGCATCCACAACTCACCTCACCAAGGATTGTAAGGTCAGTGTAAAATGCACAGAATGTGGCAACACAGATCGTAACACTGCTCTACACCCTGGTCCAGCTCCATGGAGTTCACAAAATATGCCAGCTGACAGTGAGCATGGGGGGGGAGGAAAGGAACACTGATGCAGCTACGCCAGAGATCACTTCACAATGTACTGAACTCTGTAAAGGGATAATAGACAGTAGGTCCTGTTCAAAAATATGCCTTGTGAGAGTGTACCCAAAGGATCATAGAGACAAAGCTGTAAGACTGTATGCTATCTTGGATGATCAAAGTAATCGATCTTTGGCTAGATCAACATTCTTTGACCTATTCAACATCAAAGGGCCAAGCTCCCCCTATTCATTAAAGACATGTGCAGTCACTGTGACAACAGCAGGCAGGAAAGCTGCTGACTACCAAATTGAGTCCTTAGACGGACAATTCTGCCTACCACTACCTACAATCATCGGGTGTAACCAGATCCCAGACAATATATCTGAAAGGTCAAAAAGGAGAACAAAAAGGAGTAATGGATTCAGATATTTATAAAAACTGTATAATCATTTTATTTAGGTAAAAATCAATATAAATAGCGTACAAAAAGCATCATAGCAAAGTTGTAGGACACACAAGAAATGGGGGTAAATAACCCATGCAAAAAAACCCATACCCATAGGGTTAACAGAATTGTAAGTCACATAATGTGGCAACCCTTTCAGGGGGAAAGAAATATGCCGGACAAAGCAACCACCATGTAAATAGTCCCAAGTGGGGAAAGTTGCACTCAATCAAAAATGAGCGCTTACCAGGGAAGATATGCACGGGCACCCAGGCAGAGGATAAAAACATTCCTGTCGTGCGTTTCGCGTCCGCTCTGGTCCCTTTCTCAAGGGGAGTGGGGTATAAACGGCTGAATAGGACCTTTAGTAATGCTGGCAACTGATCACGTGATCGGTCACGTGTTGCCAGTGGGCCAATCAATCCAGCAAAAGCGGCCATGCGCCATGTAACCTCAAGGTCCTTGATGAGCCAGCAGGCATCAGGCATCCAGACACACTCATGGGGAAAAGACTCCACTGTGTACGTGTGGAGGCACTGAGACGCCAGGGCCCTCTGAAGCACAACGTGCATGCGCACAGCTGGGAGTGACAAGCACAAATAAATACATAATTAAGTACAGGTGTACAAGTGCAGCATGACAACAGATAGACATCCAAGGGTACAAAGATAGTATGTGGTTATGCACAGGGAGAGAATATACAATAACATATAACATAATAATGAATGCGTAATTAAGTACAGGTGTACATGTACAGCATAACAAATAGATATCCAAGGGTTCATAGGTAGTACATAGTTATGCACAAAGAAAGAACATATAATGTAATAATTAATTAGGTGTGATGCTTGATATGTAGCAGACATTTTTTCTCTCTCTCAGAGCAGATAATGAGGAATAGATGGAATAAATCTCGCATCCCAGAGGTGCCTGTCGACTCGGATAAACCCCACAAAGTAAATAACAGTGAACAAGGACTAAACACCTAAATAGAACAAAAAGAATAAAAAAGTAAAAACAAGAAAGAGAATCCTCTCAATTGGATGTGTACATGACGGGTGTCACGTGCCCCGTCCTAAGTGACACGGCCAGCTGGCCGGTAACTGATACAACAGGACGCGGCACGTGTAATTGTCCTATGTGACGCGGCACGAAGGCCGGTAACTAATACAATAAGACAAAGGGAATAGGGAAAACCTGGAAACAATAACAATGGTGGCCCTGCGATAGGGAGTAGGGACGTGGACACCTCCTGCACTCCCCTGAGTCAGTGTCTCTACACTTCTAATGTTCCCTAGGCCCGTTCTGCACCGGGCGCCGATCAGGAACCTCAAAACCCTGACTCCCCCTGCACCTAAACCCTCACTAGGGAATCGGTCGGTGCGGAAACTAATCCCACCACTGCACTAGCACACATTATGAAAAGTGACAAAACAGGGGAAACACCATTTAGCTTTGCTCTGTTGCTTATGCTCCTAGCAACAGAGCCCACCACCTGTGTGCATCTTTTCCTCCAACCGGGTCCAACACCATATTGCAGCCATGGAGCAACCAGAGTCCACCACCTCCATGCAGCTGTCCAGAAACGGAGTCCCACAAATGAGTCCAGCTTTTCTGCCAAAAAGTTCAGCATGCTTGAGTCCAGCTCTCAGCAACCAAGTCCAGCACCGTGAGTGCAGCTCTACACCGCAACTGCCACTTCACCAAGCCATGCAGGCACTCCTTGCTGACATCATCGCTGCGACTCCACCACGCCATGCCAGCACTCCTTCCAGACACCATCGCTGACTCCACCAATCCACTCTAGGACTCTCTCTGAGCTGCCTGTGACCCTCCTTCAGCTCCATCCTTCACCCAGGCTTGCTTGCAATTGAATACTTTATCACCAACAGTGATTAACACACCTGATACTTTCTTATAGAGCTATCACACCGGATACATAATTAAGTGCACAAACTAAGATAACCAGAGTGTAATGACCCTAATGGCCACTGGGGGGAAAACTACAACTGAAATCGCCACAGTGCAATGACCCTAATGGCAACTGGAAGCAAAACCACCTTTGACACACAGCCAAGGGAAAAAAAAAGGTTACTTTGTGCATTTACTCTGTCAGATCCAACCTGGATCATGACAACAGGTGTAATACAATTGGGACTTACAAAAAGGAGGCAAAATTGAAAGACTCATTTAAATTCTTAGGAACCAGGGTCTCAAGGGTGAAAATCCATTAAGCCTCAGGTTGGGCTAGAAGTTTTTTTTATAGTTCCCACCTCTAATTCCTAAATGGATGATGTCAATACCCCTGTCTTTGAATGATTTTGGGTCACAACCGTGAAAAGCACTAAAATGTTGGGGAATAGTTTTTAAAGTAGAGGGGTTGGCCACTGTCATGGCCGCCTGAATGTCCCGGACGTGCTCACACACTCTCACTCATAATTCTCTTGATGTAAGCCCAACGTATATCATGGGGCACCCGCATGTCGCAAAATAGACAACATTGGTGCTACCACATGATATACACTGTCTAATATTGTAATTCCTAGAACCATCAGAAGAGTAGAATGTCGTGCACCGCAGGACATTTGGGCAGGCAAGACAGCGGCCATACAGGGTGGATTCTGGAATAGGACCCCTGGATCCAAAAGGGTTAGATTGTTTGGAAATATAGTGGCTTCTCACAAACAGCCCAAGATCCACAAGGACACCACTGACCCACCTGGGCGTCCTATTGTGTCCAGTATTGAGGGATTGTGTGATCCCGTGTGTAAATTTTCGGACTACTACCTGAAACCTTTAGTGGAACTACTGTACTACCATCATATATCCGCTAAATCACAGACGTCTTGTAGAGAGTCGATGGCGACATTTTTACCAGCAAGATTGCATGTTAGCCCCAAGTTTTACATTTTCATACTGGGAAATGGGTAAAAATGGCAACAAAATTTGTCCCACAATTTCTGCTGAATGTAGAAATACCCTATATGAGGATGTACAGTACTGCTTTGCTATACAGATAGACTCGGGAGGGACATAGTGGTGTTTGCCTCCTGGAGCAAAGATTTTCCTAGATTAGTTTGCAGATTCCATATAAAAAGCTCCTAAGTGCTAGAAAAGCAAAATCCCCCCTCAATTGATCCCATTTTGGAAATTATAACCCTTTGGGAATTTATCTACAGATGTAGTGACGATTGTGGCTCCATGGGTGTTTTCCAGAACAGTTTTCTCAGATGTTGCTGAGTGAAAATTGAAAACTGCCATTGTAGTGACCAGTACGCTGTAGTAATCAGCATATTATGCTCAGCTCATACATCTGGAGACACTAATCTGTAAATCAGGTGGGTTGTCATCATTGCAGAAATGCCAAACATGTGGGCATTAAATATGGTTTAGGCACACTGGGGATCAGAAGGGAGGGAGTGGCATTTGGATTTGGGAGCGGAGAATTTGCTGAATTTCTTCTGGGGGTGAGGAGCCATTTTGCTTTTGCAGAGCCTTTGTGCTACCAGTATATGTATACTGCACCCTATACTATATAAGCTTTTATTTGGAACATTTTACAGAACATTTATGATCACATTTATCTGGTGCTCTACACTGAGCACTTACATTGAGGTTTCCATAAAAATCTCCAAGTGAGTGACAGATGAAACTCCCAATGGATCCATTCACTATAATGAGGCAGCAGAGTTACTCTGGACTCCGTCTGGCCTCTGTTCAGTGCTGTCCTTTTCAGAAATGCACATAATTGTGGCCGGCAGCACTTTCATGCATTCCTATAAAAACAGACACCACCAGATCACAGGTCCTATAGCGTCCACATTGCCTCCATCTTCCATAGAAATACCAATGTAAACGCTCAGCATAGAGTGCAGGATAAACTTGTGCCGAGCCTTGCTGCAATCTTTGGGAGGCAGAATGAAAAAATCAACAGCATGTGAAGAATTGGTTTTATTTATTTTTTACATCATTTCCCGTACGGTATAAGTGATTAGACAAATTTATTGTTTGGGTCGGTGAGATTGTAGAGATACCAGGTTTATATCGGGTTTTTATGTTTGGCTGCTGTTACACACTAAAAGGCGCTTTTTGAAAACTAGTTTTTGCATAACTATATTAAGATAGCTATAATTTTTCCATATTTCGACCGACAGAGTCATGTGATGGCTTGTTTTTGTGGGACGACCTGACATTTTTATTGATACCATTTTTGGGAACATGACAATTTTTGATCGCTTTCTATTTTGATTTTTGGTAGACAGAATGAATATAAAACAGCAATTCAGGAATTCCCTTTTTTTTGTTATTTTTATATTGTTGTGTGTGTGGTAAAATTGGTGAGGCAGCTTTATTCTTTGGGTCAGTACGATTACAACGATACCTCATTTCTATAGTTTTTTATGTTTTGCCACTTTTTCACAAAATTATTTTATAGAAAAAATAATTATTTTTGCATCGCTTCATTCTAAGAGCTATAACTTTTTTATTTTTCTGTTGATGGAGCTGCATGGTGGCTTGCTTTTTGAGGGTCAAGATTATGTTTTCAGCAGTACTATTTTTATTTACATTCATCTTTTTGATTGCGTTTTATTGCACTTTTTATTTGGACGTATGATGATAAAGCATTGTTTTTTGCCTCGGTTTTTCTTTTTTTTGGACAGTGTTCACTGAAGGGACGAACTAGTGGGACAGTTTTATAAAGCGGGTCATTATGGACGCGGCAATACCAAATATGTGTACTTTTTTTACATAAATAAATTTATTTATTTGAAAAATACGTGTTTTTTTATTCATTATATGGGGATTTAAAAAAATATATTTTTACACTTTTTAATCATTTTTATTTTTACTATTTTACATTGTCCCAGGATGGAACATTACTGAATAGCATCAGATCGCTAGCACTGATCATGGGTATTGCTGCAGGCTGTCAGCTCTCACATAGAGCTGACACCACCACCCGATCGCTGCGGCGCTCAGCGTGAGGCCACGCGATCTCGGTGCCGTGCATATACTGCTGCTTGGGGGAACGCAGCCCTCCCAGAGAAGTATATCTATGGCGCTTGTTGGGAAGGTGTTAAAGTTTGGTCAACAACCTTTAGACAAGCTGGTGCATTGGTGGAAGAATATATTCTGGTCAGATGAGACCAAAATTGAACTCTATGAATGCCATAAAACACATCATGTTTGGAGGCAAAAAGGGACTATATATCACCCCAAAACATCATACCAACAGTAAAGTTTAATGGTCAAAACATCATGGTTTAGGGCTGTTTTTCAGCAGTTTAACTACAAAAATCTTCACCATAAGTTCAGTGCGAAATGATCCCAAGTACACAGCCAAGGAAACTCTTAATTGGTTTCAGAGAAAAATAATACAGCTGCCAGAATGGCTCAGTCAATCACCTGACCTGAATCCCTATAGAAACATTTCTGGAAGGAACTAAATCTCAGAGGATTTGAAGTGTGTTTGTATGGAAGAACCAGACAAAAACACATGTGGACAATGCATGTGACTATTTTCTTCATACAGGTGGGGTCTTGTAGTTGTCATCGCCAACAAAGGCTTTTGTAGTATTAAATACATTTCAATGAGGATGTTCACTCCTTCTTCTGTGTCATTTCTCACTATTACACATAACTTAATTTATAGACATCGATGGTTTGATTTATTTGCCTGTGTGGATTGGATTGGTTGTTACTGACATCTGCCTAAAATTGCATGTCAATAGCAATTTAGGAAATATAATTACTTAGAAAATTGGTGACATGTTCTATACTTATTTTACCCACTGTATATGTGTGCTAAAAAAATTATATAGTGTATCACATTTTCACTTTAAATAAAAAAATTGAGAGTACCATGGATTCAAAAAATAATATTATTTATTGATGCATAACATTTCTCCTCTAAACTAGAATAACATTTGAGAGGTAAAAAAAAAAAAAATTACTGCATGGTTGAATGGAGGGCAATATGAAAATGAAGACAGTTTAAGACTGTGGAAGTATTAAATGTTTTCTTTATGAAAAAAAAAAAGCTTTGAAAGGAATCGCTCAGCTCTGCCTGCCCCTTGAAGTGTAATCAATGTTATGCTTCACAATCACCATAAACCCTCTTCAAAGATGTATTTGAATACTTGTCAAAGAATAGAAATGTGATTCAAACATTGCTTTGGAGATCTTAATGTCATAGTTTCTATAGGACAGAGAAAAGATATAGCAGGGGACAGCGTGAGCTTCAATGTGTTTTATTTCAAAGTGCGTTTTCCCCCAGCCATTAAATATGTATAAACGATCAGGCCATGTGAAGATTCATTTCTTAGGATACTCAGTATTTTCTTATCTATTTCTTTTTTTATTGTTGTCTCTGCGGTTTAGATAAAGTAAAAACAGTCATGGCTTTATGCTCTAAGTTTGTTTCTTAGGTTCTGGCTGTAAATACTGTGGGCTCACATTTTACTCATCAAAAGTTACCGTAAATGGAAGAACCTGGCCAGTGCATAGAACAGGGAACTTGGTGTCAATTTTTATATTAAACGATGGTGTTTTATTGTCTTTTTGTACACTTCACTACAATAATAAAATATCTTACAACAAAGATTTTATCATTACAGTATGCAATAGAAAAATTGTTCAAATGGGAAATAAGACTATACATTCGAAAAGTGTGATCTATCGCTATTTATTGCTAAGGTTGAATATAGAAAGAATTCAAAAATATGTTTGAAAAAGATTGGTGAATGTTGTTAAGTTCTATTTCCCCAGCTTCATCCAATTTTTCAAAAAAATTGTAGTTGAGAGATTTACAATTGGTTATTTTGAAAATTACAAGGCTGCAAAGCCTATAATTGCCCAGAAATGACTTATGTAACATTTTTAGATATCCTATCACTGTATCCAACCCCTTTCAAGCTTTTTAAAACAAATATAGCTTAAATAATGTCTATGGATACATGCTAATGTCTGCTTATCTCCAAAAGCCTGTTTAGCCCCCTTGCTCAAACAGTCATGGTTGAAAGTGTTGGCACAATAGAAATTTACCCAGAAAATTATTGCAATTACACATGTTTTGTTATACACATCTTTATTTCCTTTGTGTTTATTGGAACAACACAAAAAATAACTGAGTAAAAAAGGCAAATTGGACATAATTTCACACAGAACCCTAAAAATGGACAAGACAAAATTGATGGCACCCTCAACCTTATATTTGGTTGCATAACCTTTTGAATAAATAACTACAATTAATTGCTTCCTATTCCAAGCTTCTTACACCTCCAAGATTCTTACATCTCATCTTAAAACCCCAAGTTCCTTCCTGTTCCAAGCTTCTTACAACTCTCCACTGGAATATTAGACCACTCTTTTTTTGCAAACTTATCAATGTCTCTCATATTTGAAGGGTTTCTTCTCCTTTTCTGTGTTGTTCCAATGCACACAGAGAAAATGAACATATGTATAACAAACCATGTGTAATTGCAAAAAATTTCTGGGAGAAATATTTCATTTTCTGAAACAATTTCAAGAATGCCAACACTTTTGGTCATGACTCTATGAATCTAACTGTACTTCTGTGCTGTGGTGACTGCATGTGGAGGAGAATAAGGAGCTGAGTCCCATCCGCATGTAGCCAATTCTGTCTATATCGAATAGTTGGCCTCTGCCTCTAACAGCTGTGGCTGGAGTTGAGTTTTGGCTTTCACTATACCATTTCAGCGCCTAGGTCTGTATTTGGCATTGCCATTTAAGTATCGTCACAGCTTGTGTGAGCACGCCAGGTGCCAGCGGCATCCCATGATATGATTGTGGGGACTCCATCAGTTATTATGACAATCAGGGGCCTGTTTGATGACTGAAAGCAGACCGAGATTTTCACTGTATACTATAGAATTTAGTATAAGCGATCAATTGATCACAGTTTCAAGTTCCTTGAGAAAACTAAAAGAATAAGGTTAAAAATAAAATGGAAAACTTTTAGACAAAATAAATACAATAAAAAAATACAAATTATAATTTTTTTGTGTCCCCCATTAAAAAAAAGAAATTAAATAAATAAAAAATAAACATATTTAATTTTGCAGTGTTCACCAAAATGTGGTTTGCCAGTCATCACACAGTTCACCTTTCAAAAAATAACCCCCACACAGCTCAATTGATGGGAAAGTAAAGACATTACGGGTCTCAGAAAATGGCAAAACAAAACAGATTTTTTTACACATTTTTTTTAATTACTTAAACTAAAGAAAATATATTGAAGTTTGACAATAAGGCGTTAAGTTATTCTACTGCAAAACTGGGGATTGCAGATTTTTCATCTTTTCATACCACTTGGAACTTTTTTCCTGTTATTTAGTATATGAAACTGTAAGGCTATGTGCGCATGTTGAGTATTTGTTTGCAGAAATTTCTGCAAGGTTTCTGCATCTCTAGGCAGGAAAAACGCTTCTGCAAAAACACGCATTTTTGCATAGCAATAAAGGTTTTTTTGAATTTTTGTAAAAAAAAAAATTTGTGATGTAATTTCTTGGTTTACAAAGTATCTTTTCTCAATAAAAAGCACAACCTCTATCTATTTTTTTTAAAAAGTTTTATTTATTAAACATAGATTGTTTTCTGTGCACCATTTGTGAAAAAATGTCTCTCTATTGATTTCACTAAGGTAAAGAAGTCACCAGAGAAAATCTTATGTAAAGACACATTTCACATATGGTAATTCATGTTTTACAAAGAACATTCCCTAGAGTTGTCTTTAAGTAATAGAATGCTCACTTAATCACAACAAGTACAAACATCAAACCTCTGATTTTTTTGCTGTTGACATTTTAGGTGTGTTAATGATGCAGCTCTATACATTATAAACCACAGCTGAGATTTGTGAATCAGACTTAATAGTATTCAATAAGGGGTTGTGGTATTTATCTAGATTTGACAGAACCAAAAGGGTTGTTCATTCTAAATAAAAATTTTACCATGTGCATAGATATAGCAAAAATCCTCAACTGACCTATGCTCCTGTCACCTGCTCTGGTCTGATCAGTACTAGAAGTGATGATGGCACAATTGTTCTGTTGCAGGATTGTGGAAAAGTGTGATTGGCTGTACTATTAAAGTTAATGATCATACATTAACTGGCAAACCATAATGCTTCTGCAGCGCCCGGGAGCGCGCGGCGGGTGCGAGGGCGTGAGAGGGCGCGCGCTGTGCAGGGCTGTGGGGTACTCGGTACCGGGCCCGTCGACTTCAACCGGGGACGGTGTCACGGCGGCGGTGACCCGGTCTGTAGCCCTGGGGCGTCCATTAAATAAAATGATGAAAGGAGAAGGGGAAAAGTTGTTTGTGATGTTGTTAGATATGGTAGAAATGAAGATAAAGTTTGTAGATGATTAAATACGTGACGCCACCTGTGGTATTCTGGTCAGAGGTGACCAGCGCTGTGGTGTTGTTCCCCTGAGACTGTTGATGTGGTGCAGCTGAGGTGAAATAGCTCTCCACAGGTAGAGCAATAGTCCCAGGACAAAGATCTTAGATTAATAGTCAAAATGGCTGTGAACGTTGGGGTGCAGAGAAATGAGACGAGGACACAGAGAGGTGCAGTTTCTTTACCTTGTACTGGCAATTGGTTGCAATCCGGAGTGCCACATACAGGTGATGGGATGATCCGGCTCACCTGGAGGCCTTCAGGGGATCCACCTTGCCAGGTGGGGATTTTGGACCTTCCTTCTGCGCTTTGTGTGTGGGTCTCCGCTGTTTAGAACTATGCTGCGACCCTCAATTGCGTGATGATTTCACTAACCTGTATGGCTGTCAGCATGAGTCTATTCCACGGGTACCGTCCTTTTCACCGTCAGCCCCGGGCTCCTTATCTGCTGCCGTGCTCTCAGGTGCTCAATGTTGCACAGGAATTTACAATCCCCTGTACTTTCAGATTCAGCGGTCAGGACATACAGCTCCTGACCACCAAGGACTCTGACGTCCCTTTTCTCTCTATTAGCGCTTCACTCTGGGGTCTGCTATACGCAGTTTTAGCTTCCCCAAAGCCTCTTCTCTCTGCTATCGTCCTTCCCCTCCTGTCAGATCAGCTCTCCATCTCTAACTGACTGGATCTTCCAGAAAGATCTTTTTACCTCACGTATAACTGTCTTGTCATTTTCTCACAGCTCACAGCTGCTCTTGTTTCCATGACAACCCCCTCAGCTCATTTCTAGCTGACTCCCCAACCTCCTCTGCTGGCCAGAATTTATAAGGCAGCTCCCTTTTCTGACCTGCAGCAGGAATTGTGATTTAATCTATGTTACCTGGCATGGGGGTCCCCTTTCTGCCTCCAAGCATGACTTCACCTCTTAGAGGGAGGCAATGTCACTGTGACAACCAGACTCTGGGGTGTCACACATCCTTTAAAAATGTTATAATGCACCAGGATTCTGTAAATATATGTGTTCTAGGAATAAATTTATAATGGACCAATGTAAGGCTTGAAAAAGTGGAAACTGCCAAAAGGGATGCATCTGTAGGAGGTGGTAGGGTCGATGAGAATGCAAATGGCAGCAAGTGGTTTCATAATGATGTTTGCCATTTGTTTTGTGTGATAAAATGTTTTGTCTTCCTATGACCATTTTGTATCTTGGTTCTCCTCTAGACTTTGCCTTAAAGCTGTCCCGGGATGTAAGTTCACTAGGGGAACCACATTAGGTATAGTGTTTGCACTACACTAGGAATATTTTGGAAGAGGTTAGAGGAGTTTTAAAAGAAAAGGTTTTTTCCAGGTTAGGAGGTTTTCAGGAGAGTGTAGTCAGGGGTCAGGGAGTGGGAGCAGAGCTAGACATAACAGTATTAATAGGTTATAAGAATACTATATGCAGCAGTTACGAGAAGGTTCTGTCAGTGCAAAGTCTGTACACAGTATGTGGGCACCTCCAATATTTCATCTAGACACCAGACAGTCTTGGGCCTAATGTCGAGAAGAGGTATTGAGTGCAATATCTTTGCCCCCCTGTGAGGAAGATGTTTGCTGGGTCTCAGAGGAAGGAAAGGATGGTGGTCCTCAGGGAAGCTGTTATGCCAGAAGGAAGATCTCTAGGGCTGGCTAGGACAGTTGGGCTAGGGACAAGTTTGGCAGATCGAAGATAAAGAATGGTAGGACAGAAACCAAAGGGAACATCACTAAGCAAGGAACGTGTCTTTTTCTGTGCACTGCAGCCAAGTATAACCAAATTGCACAATAAAGCTGAACATGTTAACTTGGACCCAAGGTCTCCTGTCTTGTCTGAAACAGCTGGACCCGGTCCCATGGATGAGGAAGTAGGAAAAACTCCTAAAGAAACAGTAAGTAAAGTACAAACATCACAGCATCCCACACACCTGTATGACTTGTGTTTAGAAGAGGGGTTTCAGGGCAAAGAAAGCTCAGTTATAGCCACAGCAAACCAGAGTCCCCCTTTATAGGTTCAATTAGGAAATAGGTTCCTTTTGTTTTATAGTCCACTGCCATTATTTGTACCCATTGGTCAACCTAATAAAATTCGTATTCTTCTAAACTGTTTCAGATATTTCAGGGCATCTGTAATAGAATCGGATGAGCTTGCAAATAGTCTTTGGTTTTGACAAATTAGGCTTGAGTTCCTCTAGTTGGTGTTCCCTCATACACATGAGAATATCCTGATTAACTAGGCACATCTCATTGAGGCAAAATCTAAGATTAAAACACAATAAGCAAATACACTTCAGTAAATCTATAAACAGCAGTTGTGCATGAAAATAATATAAGGTGCTTAGTAAACATAATTTTGATCAAGAAATGTAAAAACTGTCCCACTGCATCACAGTGACCCTATCCTGGACTGTCCTATCCTCTAGTATTAGAACCTCACCATTTGCTCTGTGACATGCATGTGGATAAGTGCTGAGAAGGACTTAAACCAATCTGGTGGACATGCAGCCATTGGGAAACATATGAATGTAATGTCCAACTCAAACAAAATTCAGGCCACACCTTTATATGCACAGGGTGCAAACAGGGTGCCACTGTATGGTGGTGTAAGCTGGCAAGAAGGATAGTCAGCTAGCTGGGTCAAAACCAAATGGACGGCAAAGGTAGGAGAAGCGTCAAGAAATAAGATGAGGTCAAAACTGGAAATTACAAATAAAACACAGGAACATAAACCACAGACCAAAACCAGGGACGCACAAAGCTATATCTGGCAGCTTCCAGCAGTAAGCTGGAAGCTCAAGTAGGGTGTGGTGCTCTCCAATTGGCTGGAGCAGGGAGTTGATAACTCCGGCTGGGCAGCAAACACACCCATACTGCCAGGCTGGATGGCACTGCAGGTCCTAGGCATCCAAATCGAAGTGGATGAACAGAGCTTGCTCCATCCAAAGCTTTTGGTTCCAACATCTCTTATCAATAGCGCTACCCCCAAAATGAATACGATGGCACTTAGAGACAGCAAAAGATGTGACAGGAGCAGGTCCTGGTGGTAGATGTGACACAACCCGATGGCTTGGTACTACCAAGATAATGGTGGAGAGGACCCTGGTGGACCTACAGTATCTAAGGCCTGTTTCACATTTCCGTTTGTTGCCATCAATCAAAATCCGCCATTTTGGAAAAAAAACGGATCCGCCATTTTTTTGGCGGATCCGTTTTTTTTCCCATTGACTTGCATTAGCGGCGGATTTTGATGGATGGTCATCCGCTGGATCCGTTTTTTGATGGATCCGCCAAAATGTTGGCGTCCGCTGACTTGAGTGGACGGACAATGAAACGTTTTTTGTCTGCGTCAAAATAGCGGATAGCAACAGATCCGCCGCTATCCGCCAATCGTTATAATGGTCGCCTATGGGTGACAGATCTGTTGCCAACCGTTAATTGACGGAATCCGGGAACGGATCCGCTTTTAAACACTGAGCATGCCCGGAAGAATTTCCTTGCCAGAAATTTAACCCCAAATTCCGTTCTGACGGCAGAAAATGTCTCTCTCTCTGCTCTTTTTTCCAGACTCGTGTTCCTTTAAATTTCCATCACTAACTGATAAAGTGGATCCGTCAAAAAATGGATCCGTTGGCATCCGTTTGTGCAACAACGGAAACAGATCCGTTTTTTCCCATTCTGGCGGATTTGGACTGCCGTCAAAAAACGGAAATGTGAAAAAGGCCTAAGCTAGCACAAAATAGATTTTCCTACAGATCATTTATCCATCAAGTCGCCATGGCTCGAAATTGAGCTAGAGGTTGTAAAAAAGATATTGATATTTCCAGCATTTGGTGATCAGTCACATTAAATTCAGGTACTCTATTTCTTAGGTTGCTGTGCTGCGAACTTTATACACTGTGGAGACACTGACATATTTATAAGAATTTAGCTGCAATTGTTTTCAAGTCTACAAAATTTCTGCTGAAGAACAATATAAAATGTTTATACATGTTTCACACGTACAGTGTCAAGAAAGAAGCAGTAAAGTAAACGAAGTCAGATATGAATAGAAACAAAATACACCATGGAAATGAATGCTTGAATTGTTGTGTGCCACATTACAAAGCAATACACTGCATAGCTTCTAAAGCATCGTTAGGACAAAATGCTAAAAAACCCAGAAACAATTACATCTATTCAGAGGGAGAAATGAGAATTATATTATGTGGGATCCAATTATGTTTTTTCTTTACTCTGAAAATAGGTGTTAGTTCTTTCTTGGGATCGATATCAAGTGCATTTGTTCCCTCACTGTAGGTTGCTAAAACAAGCTAGACCTTAATCAGTTGTTCTTTCATACACTTGGGCATGAGGGAGTCATGCTGTGAGCGCCACAGAGAGCCTATTTGCAGCTAGCATAGATTTTATAATATAAGATAAGGAAGAACTATGTAGTACTTTCCATTATAAAGCCATCGATCTGCTTTGGTGATCACTTCCATGCTGCCTAATTTGACTTCAGTACTTTGTTATAAAGCTTCCAAATTTCACAAAACAGCAATATTTTTGTAGCATAAATATCTTATTTTAAATTTGCTTTTTTAAGCCATTTTAGTGAAAAATTCTCAGCAGACATTGACCTTATGACAACTTTTACCTCAGACCCCATTCAGAACTATCATACATGACCCTAGAGTGGCGACCAAAAGTTTTGCATTTTTTTAAAGTGTGATTACTTCTGTCCGGTTGCTGTGATGCCATGTTCCTGATGATGAATTGAAAGTGCATGAAGATGTCATCATGCAAAACCTTAATTTTAACCAAAATACTTTAGAATATAGGTATGTTCATTTATTAAAAAAAACTGACCGCCAAAAGTTTAGCATGTACTATTTATTGATCACAACATAGAAAGTAATTCGCTACAATGCCATAACTTAGTATTTTGTAGCTTAACCTCTTGCTTTAATTACTGCACCACACCGACGGGACATTGAAGCCACTAGGGTACTCAAGACATCTTGAGGGATCTTGCTCCTTTGCAAATCTGCAAACAATTCATCTTTATTACTATGGTTACCGGCCCCAAAACGTTGCCCTTAGAGTTGAGCGACTTTTGGTTTTTTAGGGTCGAGTTTCGTTTCGTGAAACCCGACTTTTCCAAAAGTCGGGTCGAGCAAGATCGTCCGATTATAGGGAAAAGTCGGGGTCGTCCCGAAACACGAAACCCAATGTAAGTCAATGGGGAATAAAAGTCGGCAGTGAGAGGAGGACAGGAAACACACCTACAGTGCCCATTTGAATGCCAAAAGCATCAATTCTTCTTACTTAAGCTTGTCAACCTTAATTAACTTCATAATACAAGTTACGCACTGAAAAATGGGGGTTATTTGGCTAAAGTTGTGGGGGGGGAGGGCTGGCTCCAGGTTTTCATGTGCCCTGGGCGAAAGAGCGCCCCTTTAACACATACCACAACTCATCATGCTCCGATACGGCAGAGAAATAGCGGTATAGTACAATGAAAAATACTTCACTTTTTACATCTCATGACGAGGCCCATCTATTTCTCCATACAGAATCATTGGTCCCATATAATGTTTGAAACAGTATATGATGAGCTCCACATAATGCTACAGTATATGTTGGTCCCCATGGATGAAGCTCCACTGTGTTATGGGCCCAAATAATGCTCCAAACATAATGGGCCCCATTTCTAATGCTCTAGTGTATAATGGGCCCTGTAAATGCTGCTCCAGTGTCTGATGTCCACCTTTGGAATGTTCCAGTGTATGGTGGGCCCCATCTATCATTCTCCAGAGTATAGTGCTCCCCAAAAATTGCTGTCCCAACATTGAAAACAATCAAATAAGTCTCCTCGCTAGGGAATCCCTGTACTAGTCTGGACTCCTCGTCGTCCCCATCTTCCATCTCACTGCACAGTATTTCAACCTTGCAAGTGCTGTGATCCTGAGCAAGCAGGGGGGGCCCACTCGTTGGCGACGGCACTGGCACAGGGCCCATGATAGTACGGTGGTATGTCTGATGGCGGGTGGGCCGAACCTGCACTTTCATCTGCAGCTTCCTCTTTGTCACCGTGTAAGATGGAACTGTATATGGGAAGGGTAACCTGAGTTTCATCAGGGTCAGATTCAGGCCGTGTAGCGTGCGAGGGGAATGTAGTGGTCTGGGTCAATGTACCAGCAGATTCATCGAGCAGTGGCTGGGCATCAGTGCACTTGTGTCGCCCCCAGGAGTACGGTCGCCACAGTGGCATTACCTTCCTCCTAGGGAGTGTGATGTCATGCTTGGGAGCAACGAATGATCTCTCTAGCAGGTTAACTGATTGGGCGGCGTTATTCCCACGAGTCATGACCCTCCAAACAGCGTTCATGAAGGCAAAGTGTTTGTTTTACGTGGGCAGTATGGTTGCAAAGCTGAACCTTAAAGGAATGTCCAGAAGGGCACCACCAGGAGTGGAGCCTACGGCGTAATTTGACTCAACAAGGGCAACCTCAACCATGCCAGCTACAGAAAAGATACACACATTGCAAGCTTAATTCCGTTAACGAACGAGACTCCGTCATGCCCCGCGGTCCGAGTCCGGGTTACTAGAGAGACACGTGAGGCTCTGGCACATGAGATTGGCCAATAACTGGTGTGTCATGCCCTTACATGTCCGTGGCTGCATGTGCGCTACACTGAAAAGGCCAGTGTTTGTCGCTTACAGGTGCAGATAACCCGCTGAACAACGTTAGTGATGGGGATAACTGATTACAATTATTACCCGCGAACAATGATTTCCCAGTAAGTGCAGGTCAACCGCAGTTCCGGAATTAGGCCTAACCGTCATTCCTGAAAAAATGAAAAACTTACGTGTGCAAACCACAGGTGCTGTAGCTTGCTTGACAGCTCGTCAGCCGTTCTCACTCCCAGTATGGATTACACATGATTGCACAAAGGTGAGAAAGGGTACCGTATCACCAGATAACATGTATGGATAGCATAGTGTACACATTCAAAATATATGTCTATACATCAGGAGGCAGGCTCAGACGGTGTTAGGCCCAGTATGGATTGCACGTGATTGCACAAAGGTTAGAAAGGGTACCGTATCCCCGGATAACATGTATGGATAGCATAGTGTACACATTCAAAATATATGTCTATACATCAGGAGGCAGGCTCAGACGGTGTTAGGCCCAGTATGGATTGCACGTGATTGCACAAAGGTTAGAAAGGGTACCGTATCCCCGGATAACATGTATGGATAGCATAGTGTACACATTCAAAATATATGTCTATACATCAGGAGGCAGGCTCAGACGGTGTTAGGCCCAGTATGGATTGCACGTGATTGCACAAAGGTTAGAAAGGGTACCGTATCCCCAGATAACATGTATGGATAGCGTACACATTCAAAATATATGTCTATACATCAGGAGGCAGGCTCAAACGGTGTCAGGCACAGTATGGATTTGACGGCCCAGACTACACAGCGGAGGAGCAGGGAGAGGTAAAGATTGCAAATGCTGGGGCCCTGCCCAAGCATGGGGGGCCCACTCGTGGGCGTCGGTACTGGCACTGGGCCCCTCATAGTACGGCGGTGTGTCTGACGGCGGGTGTGCACCACCACCGTCAGAGACACTTGATTGCACTATGAGGGACCCTGTGCCAGTGCCCGCGCCCAAGAGTCGGCCTACCCACCTGTCCAGGGCAACGGCACTCGCATGGTGTCGTGCGCTAGGTGGTGACCCCGGCCATGGGGGGGGAGGCAGCACAGTTAGGGAGTTTTAGAAAGTGGCATATGTTGATGTTGGACATTCAGCTGATGCAAAAGGTGAAATAGGTCAAGTCCCAGGAAGAGGTGGACCAAAGCAAGCCATTTTTCTGTCACCCTATGTGTCATCAGGGGAAGGTGGGACAAAATCCTTGGAAACCCATGCGTGGTTCATTTTAATGAAGGTTAGATCATCCACATTTTGGGTTGACAGACGGGTCCTTTTTTCTGTCAGGATTGATCCAGCTGCACTGAAGACTCTTTCCGATAGCACACTTGCAGCTGGGCAAGCGAGCTCCTGTAAGGCATATTGTGCCAATTCAGGCCAGGTGTCCAGTTTAGCGGCCCAATAGTCAAAGGGGAATGACCTGTGTGGGAGAACATCGATATGGGAGGAAAAGTAGTTTGTAACCATAGTTGACAACTGCTGTCTCCTGTCACTTTCCATCGATGCAGTATTACCAGTTGTGTGAGCGGTACTTGAAGAATCAGTCCACAACATTGTCATGAAACCCCTGTCTCCAACGCCACTTCTGCTGTGTGCACCACGAACACCTCTGCCAAGCTGACCCCGGCCCGTACGGCTCGTGTGAGAACCATCACCGCTGCTGTGTGCTGGGAATGCCTCAAGCAACCGATTTACCAGAGTTGCTTGTTTATTAGCCAATATTAGGTCAAGGTTCTCCTGTGGCATGATGTTTTGTAATTTGCCTTTATAGCGTGGATCCAGGATGCTGGCCAACCAGTAGTCGTCATCGTTCATCATTTTGGCAATGCGGGGGTCCCTTTTTAGGATCTGCAAGGCATAATCTGACATGTGGGCCAATGTTCTCGGTGTCAATGATGCACTGCGAGTGCTGGTTGGAGGAGCACTTTCTGGCAAATGCACATCCCTCCAGTCACGCACAAACCCTGTACCAGAACTTGCCACGCCAACATTTTCACTTGCCCCACGAGATGCATCCTCCTCCCCTAAGTAATCATCCCCATCATCCTCCTCCTCCTCCTCCTCTTCTTCCTCCACCTCATCCAGGAGAGGTCCCTGAGCAGACAATGGCTGAATGTCATCAAGGATTCCCTCCTCCTCTTCCTCCTCATCAACATTGGCTGCAGAAGCCTGCTCCTTAAGGTGCGTCAAAGTTTGCATGAGCAGACGCATAAGTGGAATGCTCATGCTTAGGATGGCGTCGTCTGCGCTTACCAGCCGTGTGCTTTCCTCAAAACACTGAAGGACTTTACAGAGGTCTTTCAGCTTCGACCACTGCACACCTGTCAACTCCATGTCTGCTCTCAAAGTGCCTGGCCGTGTATCCTCCCACAAATGCATTATGGCCTGCCTCTGCTCGCACAGCCGCTCCACCATGTGCAGGGTGGAGTTCCACCTTGTTGCAATGTCGATAATGAGGCGGTGGTTGGGAAGGTGGAGCAATCGCTGCAGCTTCTGCATACGAACGGAGTGTACAGGCGACCGGCGGATGTGCGCGCACAGTCTTCGCACCTTCTGGAGCAGGGCTGTTAACTTCGGATAATTTTTGAGGAAGCACTGCACCACCAGGTTCAAGGTGTGAGCCAAGCAAGGTATGTGGCTGAGTTTTGAAAGGGCTATGGCTGCCACAAAATTACGGCCGTTATCACTAACTACCTTGCCTGCCTCAAGATGTACACTGCCCAGCCATGACTCAGTTTGTCGCTTCAAGTACTCGGCCAGCACCTCGGCGGTGTGTCTGTCGCCCAAACACATCATCTGCAACACAGCCTGCTGACGCTTTCCACTAGCTGCTCGATAGGGGGACACATCGTGTGCAACAGTGGCAGCTGCAGATGGAGTGCTCGTACGACTGCGCTCTGTGGACGAGCTTTCACTTCTGGAGGAGGAGGAGGAGGAGGGTCGAACGCCTACAGCCAACTGTTTCCTATACCGTGGGCTAGGCAGCACTGTCCCACCACCGCTGTCCCCTGTGGACCCTGCATCCACCACATTAACCCAGTGCGCAGTGATGGACACGTAACGGCCCTGGCCATGCCGACTGGACCATGCATCAGTTGTGAGGTGCACCTTTCCGCTCACTGACTGCTTGAGTGCATGGACAATGCGGTCTTTCACATGATGGTGGAGGGCTGGGATGGCTTTGCGAGAGAAGAAGTGGCGACTGGGTAGGTCATAGTGTGGTACTGCATAGGCCATGAGTTCGCGGAAAGCTGTGCTTTCCACCAACCGAAAGGGCATCATCTCAAACGAGATTAGTTTGGCAATGTGGGCGTTCAAACCCAGTGTACGCGGATGAGAGACTGAGTACTTTCTTGACCTACTCATAGTGTCTGGGAGGGTGAGCTGGACTTGAGAGCTGCATATGGTGGAAGTAGCGGAGGACAGGGCGGACTGAGAGAGGGTTGATGATGGTGATGGAGTTGTTGTTCTTTCTGATGGCCTAGAATCAGTCTTTCGTTGATATAACAGTGGGATTCCCTGACTGCTGTGGCCTTGCAACGACACCTCAACATTTGCTGCTGTGCTAACCGGTGGGCTTACAGTGGGGGAAACAATGTAGCGTTGCTGACTACCTTCGTTGTGATCAGTTACACATGTGGCACTTGAGGTTTGGTGTTGTGTCCACGCTTGCAAGAGCATGCTGGTTAAATGTCTAAGCATGCAACTGGTATTCAAATTTTTCAGATTTTTCCCTCGGCTAAAGGTCTTTGCGCACTTCTTACAGAAAACTTTGGCCTGATCATGAGGATTTTGTTCAAAAAAGTGCCACACTGCACTCTTCCTACTTTGGCAGACATTTTGCGGCCTAGCACGCTGTGATCTTTTGACCCTCTGGACAAGCTGTCCAGCAACTCTTTTGATGTTTGGAACCTGTCTTTGGAGTGCTCCGGGCCTGCCAGATAACAGCTGTTGCGATGTCGATGTCTGCTGTGGATGCTCCTCATCTGAGCTATTGGAAGCAGCACCCTCTTCCCCCAATGGATGCCAATCTGGGTCAACAACTGGGTCATCCATCACCTCCTCTTCTATGTCATGTGCACCTTCCTCTGTGTCACCGTGTATGGTGGTATAGTGTGCGGGAAGGGGCACCTGAGTCTCATCAGGGTCAGAATCTGGCTCTGTACACTGCGAGGACAATGTAGTGCTCTGAGTGAATGTACCAGCAGAATCATCCATCAGCGGCTGTGCATCAGTGCACTCCATGTCAGATTCATCTTGGCCTGGGTAATTCACCATTTCACTTGATAATCCAGGCATGGAATGTGAAAACAGCTCCATGGAGTAATCAGTAGTATGGCCTGCGTCATCCTTCAATCTTGGTTGGGGTGAAGGACACAAGGAAAGGTGTGGTTCATGAACATGAGCCTCCAATGATGACTCAGTGCTTTTACTTTTTACAACTGAAGAAGAGGAGGCGATAGAGCTGGAGGCTGAGTCAGCAATGTAAGACAAAACTTTTTCCTGATGCTCTGGCTTTAAAAGCGGTTTGCCAACTGCTAGAAAACTAAGCCTTCGAAGCCTTATGGAGCCAGATGATGACGCAGGCTCAACACCTCCTGCATTCGGTCCTATTTTGCTCTTGCCACTACCATCAGATCCACCACCAACACCATCATTACCAGCTGCCAACCCCCGCCCAATTCCACGGCCTCTTCCACCAGCCTTCCTCATTTTTGGTAGAAATATAGACAAAATCCAACAAACTATATAGTAATGTAAAACAAGGTACAAGGTGTCTATTGGACAGGGGAGATTTTGAATTTCTGCACACACTAGTGGACACTGGACACTTTTGGATTGTGTGAGGCCCACTTAATATCTGAGTGCTATGTCACAGGCTCGATGGCACAGCTGTGACCAAAGTGACTAGAGGATAAGGGAGATTTTGAATTTCTGCTCACACTAGTGGACAATGGACACTTTTGGATTGTGTGAGGCCCACTTAATATCTGAGCGCTATGTCACAGGCTCGATGGCACAGCTGTGACCAAAGTGACTAGAGGATAAGGGAGATTTTGAATTTGTGCAGACACTTGTGGACACTGGACACTTTTGGATTGTGTGAGGCCCACTTAATATCTGAGCGCTATGTCACAGTCTCGATGGCACAGCTGTGACCAAAGTGAATAGAGGATAAGGGAGATTTTGAATTTCTGCAGACACTTGTGGACACTGGACACTTTTGGATTGTGTGAGGCCCACTGAATATCTGAGCGCTATGTCACAGGCTCGATGGCACAGCTGTGATCAAAGTGACTAGAGGATAAGGGAGATTTTGAATTTCTGCTCACACTAGTGGACAATGGACACTTTTGGATTGTGTGAGGCCCACTGAATATCTGAGCGCTATGTCACAGGCTCGATGGCACAGCTGTGACCAAAGTGACTAGAGGATAAGGGAGATTTTGATTTTCTGCTCACACTAGTGGACAATGGACACTTTTGGATTGTGTGAGGCCCACTGAATATCTGAGCGCTATGGCACAGCTGTGACCAAAGTGACTAGAGGATAAGGGAGATTTTGAATTTCTGCTCACACTAGTGGACAATGGACACTTTTGGATTGTGTGAGGCCCACTGAATATCTGAGCGCTATGTCACAGGCTCGATGGCACAGCTGTGACAAAAGTGACTAGAGGATAAGGGAGATTTTGAATTTCTGCAGACACTTGTGGACACTGGACACTTTTGGATTGTGTGAGGCCCACTGAATATCTGAGCGCTATGTCACAGGCTCGATGGCACAGCAGTGACCAAAGTGACTAGAGGATAAGGGAGATTTTGAATTTTTGCTCACACTAGTGGACAATGGACACTTTTGGATTGTGTGAGGCTCACTGAATATCTGAGCACTATGTCACAGGCTTGATGGCACAGCAGTGACCAAAGTGACAAGAGGATAAGGGAGATTTTGAATTTCTGCTCACACTAGTGGACAATGGACACTTTTGGATTGTGTGAGGCCCACTGAATATCTGAGCGCTATGTCACAGGCTCGATGGCACAGCAGTGACCAAAGTGACTAGAGGATAAGGGAGATTTTGATTTTCTGCTCACACTAGTGGACAATGGACACTTTTGGATTGTGTGAGGCCCACTGAATATCTGAGCGCTATGTCACAGTCTCGATGGCACAGCAGTGACCAAAGTGACTAGAGGATAAGGGAGATTTTGAATTTCTGCTCACACTAGTGGACAATGGACACTTTTGGATTGTGTGAGGCCCACTGAATATCTGAGCGCTATGTCACAGGCTCGATGGCACAGCAGTGTCCAATGTGACTAGAGGATAAGGGAGATTTTGATTTTCTGCTCACACTAGTGGACAATGGACACTTTTGGATTGTGTGAGGCCCACTGAATATCTGAGCGCTATGTCACAGGCTCGATGGCACAGCAGTGACCAAAGTGACTAGAGGATAAGGGAGATTTTGATTTTCTGCTCACACTAGTGGACAATGGACACTTTTGGATTGTGTGAGGCCCACTGAATATCTGAGCGCTATGTCACAGGCTCGATGGCACAGCAGTGACCAAAGTGACTAGAGGATAAGGGAGATTTTGAATTTCTGCTCACTCTAGTGGACAATGGACACTTTTGGATTGTGTGAGGCCCACTGAATATATGAGCGCTATGTCACAGGCTCGATGGCACAGCAGTGACCAAAGTGACTAGAGGATAAGGGAGATTTTGAATTTCTGCTCACACTAGTGGACAATGGACACTTTTGGATTGTGTGAGGCCCACTGAATATCTGAGTGCTATGTCACAGGCTCGATGGCACAGCTGTGACCAAAGTGACTAGAGGATAAGTGAGATTTTGAATTTCTGCACACACTAGTGGACACTGGACACTTTTGGATTGTGTGAGGCCCACTGAATATCTGAGCGCTATGTCACAGGCTCGATGGCACAGCTGTGACCAAAGTGACTAGAGGACAAGGGAGATTTTGAATTTCTGCAGACACTTGTGGACACTGGACACTTTTGCATTGTGTGAGGCCCACTGAATATCTGAGCGCTATGTCACAGGCTCGATGGCACAGCTGTGACCAAAGTGACTAGAGGATAAGGGAGATTTTGAATTCCTGCTCACACTAGTGGACAATGGACACTTTTGGATTGTGTGAGGCCCACTGAATATCTGAGAGCTATGTCACAGGCTCGATGGCACAGCTGTGACCAAAGTGACTAGAGGATAAGGGAGATTTTGATTTTCTGCTCACACTAGTGGACAATGGACACTTTTGGATTGTGTGAGGCCCACTGAATATCTGAGCGCTATGTCACAGGCTCGATGGCACAGCCGTGACCAAAGTGACTTAAGGATAAGGGAGATTTTGAATTTCTGCTCACACTAGTGGACAATGGACACTTTTGCATTGTGTGAGGCCCACTGAATATCTGAGCGCTATGTCACAGGCTCGATGGCACAGCAGTGACCAAAGTGACTAGAGGATAAGGGAGATTTTGAATTTCTGCTCACACTAGTGGACAATGGACACTTTTGGATTGTGTGAGGCCCACTGAATATCTGAGCGCTATGTCACAGGCTCGATGGCACAGCTGTGACAAAAGTGACTAGAGGATAAGGGAGATTTTGAACTTCTGCAGACACTTGTGGACACTGGACACTTTTGGATTGTGTGAGGCCCACTGAATATCTGAGCGCTATGTCACAGGCTCGATGGCACAGCAGTGACCAAAGTGACTAGAGGATAAGGGAGATTTTGAATTTTTGCTCACACTAGTGGACAATGGACACTTTTGGATTGTGTGAGGCCCACTGAATATCTGAGCACTATGTCACAGGCTCGATGGCACAGCTGTGACCAAAGTGACTAGAGGATAAGGGAGATTTTGAATTTCTGCAGACACTTGTGGACACTGGACACTTTTGGATTGTGTGAGGCCCACTGAATATCTGAGCGCTATGTCACAGGCTCGATGGCACAGCTGTGATCAAAGTGACTAGAGGATAAGGGAGATTTTGAATTTCTGCTCACACTAGTGGACAATGGACACTTTTGGATTGTGTGAGGCCCACTGAATATCTGAGCGCTATGTCACAGGCTCGATGGCACAGCTGTGACCAAAGTGACTAGAGGATAAGGGAGATTTTGATTTTCTGCTCACACTAGTGGACAATGGACACTTTTGGATTGTGTGAGGCCCACTTAATATCTGAGCGCTATGGCACAGCTGTGACCAAAGTGACTAGAGGATAAGGGAGATTTTGAATTTCTGATCACACTAGTGGACAATGGACACTTTTGGATTGTGTGAGGCCCACTGAATATCTGAGCGCTATGTCACAGGCTCGATGGCACAGCTGTGACAAAAGTGACTAGAGGATAAGGGAGATTTTGAATTTCTGCAGACACTTGTGGACACTGGACACTTTTGGATTGTGTGAGGCCCACTGAATATCTGAGAGCTATGTCACAGGCTCGATGGCACAGCAGTGACCAAAGTGACTAGAGGATAAGGGAGATTTTGAATTTTTGCTCACACTAGTGGACAATGGACACTTTTGGATTGTGTGAGGCTCACTGAATATCTGAGCACTATGTCACAGGCTCGATGGCACAGCAGTGACCAAAGTGACAAGAGGATAAGGGAGATTTTGAATTTCTGCTCACACTAGTGGACAATGGACACTTTTGGATTGTGTGAGGCCCACTGAATATCTGAGCGCTATGTCACAGGCTCGATTGCACAGCAGTGACCAAAGTGACTAGAGGATAAGGGAGATTTTGATTTTCTGCTCACACTAGTGGACAATGGACACTTTTGGATTGTGTGAGGCCCACTGAATATCTGAGCGCTATGTCACAGTCTCGATGGCACAGCAGTGACCAAAGTGACTAGAGGATAAGGGAGATTTTGAATTTCTGCTCACACTAGTGGACAATGGACACTTTTGGATTGTGTGAGGCCCACTGAATATCTGAGCGCTATGTCACAGGCTCGATGGCACAGCAGTGTCCAATGTGACTAGAGGATAAGGGAGATTTTGATTTTCTGCTCACACTAGTGGACAATGGACACTTTTGGATTGTGTGAGGCCCACTGAATATCTGAGCGCTATGTCACAGGCTCGATGGCACAGCAGTGACCAAAGTGACTAGAGGATAAGGGAGATTTTGAATTTCTGCTCACACTAGTGGACAATGGACACTTTTGGATTGTGTGAGGCCCACTGAATATCTGAGCGCTATGTCACAGGCTTGATGGCACAGCTATGACAAAAGGGACTAGAGGATAAGGGAGATTTTGAATTTCTGCAGACACTTGTGGACACTGGACACTTTTGGATTGTGTGAGGCCCACTGAATATCTGAGCGCTATGTCACAGGCTCGATGGCACAGCTGTGACCAAAGTGACTAGAGAATAAGGGAGATTTTGATTTTCTGCTCACACTAGTGGACAATGGACACTTTTGGATTGTGTGAGGCCCACTGAATATCTGAGCGCTATGTCACAGGCTCGATGGCACAGCAGTGACCAAAGTGACTAGAGGATAAGGGAGATTTTGATTTTCTGCTCACACTAGTGGACAATGGACACTTTTGGATTGTGTGAGGCCCACTGAATATCTGAGCGCTATGTCACAGGCTCGATGGCACAGCAGTGACCAAAGTGACTAGAGGATAAGGGAGATTTTGATTTTCTGCTCACACTAGTGGACAATGGACACTTTTGGATTGTGTGAGGCCCACTGAATATCTGAGCGCTATGTCACAGGCTCGATGGCACAGCAGTGACCAAAGTGACTAGAGGATAAGGGAGATTTTGAATTTCTGCTCACTCTAGTGGACAATGGACACTTTTGGATTGTGTGAGGCCCACTGAATATATGAGCGCTATGTCACAGGCTCGATGGCACAGCAGTGACCAAAGTGACTAGAGGATAAGGGAGATTTTGAATTTCTGCTCACACTAGTGGACAATGGACACTTTTGGATTGTGTGAGGCCCACTGAATATCTGAGTGCTATGTCACAGGCTCGATGGCACAGCTGTGACCAAAGTGACTAGAGGATAAGTGAGATTTTGAATTTCTGCACACACTAGTGGACACTGGACACTTTTGGATTGTGTGAGGCCCACTTAATATCTGAGCGCTATGTCACAGGCTCGATGGCACAGCTGTGACCAAAGTGACTAGAGGACATGGGAGATTTTGAATTTCTGCAGACACTTGTGGACACTGGACACTTTTGCATTGTGTGAGGCCCACTGAATATCTGAGCGCTATGTCACAGGCTCGATGGCACAGCTGTGACCAAAGTGACTAGAGGATAAGGGAGATTTTGAATTCCTGCTCACACTAGTGGACAATGGACACTTTTGGATTGTGTGAGGCCCACTGAATATCTGAGCGCTATGTCACAGGCTCGATGGCACAGCTGTGACCAAAGTGACTAGAGGATAAGGGAGATTTTGATTTTCTGCTCACACTAGTGGACAATGGACACTTTTGGATTGTGTGAGGCCCACTGAATATCTGAGTGCTATGTCACAGGCTCGATGGCACAGCCGTGACCAAAGTGACTTGAGGATAAGGGAGATTTTGAATTTCTGCTCACACTAGTGGACAATGGACACTTTTGGATTGTGTGAGGCCCACTGAATATCTGAGCGCTATGTCACAGGCTCGATGGCACAGCAGTGACCAAAGTGACTAGAGGATAAGGGAGATTTTGAATTTCTGCTCACACTAGTGGACAATGGACACTTTTGGATTGTGTGAGGCCCACTGAATATCTGAGCGCTATGTCACAGGCTCGATGGCACAGCTGTGACAAAAGTGACTAGAGGATAAGGGAGATTTTGAACTTCTGCAGACACTTGTGGACACTGGACACTTTTGGATTGTGTGAGGCCCACTGAATATCTGAGCGCTATGTCACAGGCTCGATGGCACAGCAGTGACCAAAGTGACTAGAGGATAAGGGAGATTTTGAATTTTTGCTCACACTAGTGGACAATGGACACTTTTGGATTGTGTGAGTCCCACTGAATATCTGAGCACTATGTCACAGGCTCGATGGCACAGCAGTGACCAAAGTGACAAGAGGATAAGGGAGATTTTGAATTTCTGCTCACACTAGTGGACAATGGACACTTTTGGATTGTGTGAGGCCCACTGAATATCTGAGCGCTATGTCACAGGCTTGATGGCACAGCTATGACAAAAGGGACTAGAGGTTAAGGGAGATTTTGAATTTCTGCAGACACTTGTGGACACTGGACACTTTTGGATTGTGTGAGGCCCACTGAATATCTGAGCGCTATGTCACAGGCTCGATGGCACAGCTGTGACCAAAGTGACTAGAGAATAAGGGAGATTTTGATTTTCTGCTCACACTAGTGGACAATGGACACTTTTGGATTGTGTGAGGCCCACTGAATATCTGAGCGCTATGTCACAGGCTCGATGGCACAGCAGTGACCAAAGTGACTAGAGGATAAGGGAGATTTTGATTTTCTGCTCACACTAGTGGACAATGGACACTTTTGGATTGTGTGAGGCCCACTGAATATCTGAGCGCTATGTCACAGGCTCGATGGCACAGCAGTGACCAAAGTGACTAGAGGATAAGGGAGATTTTGATTTTCTGCTCACACTAGTGGACAATGGACACTTTTGGATTGTGTGAGGCCCACTGAATATCTGAGCGCTATGTCACAGGCTCGATGGCACAGCAGTGACCAAAGTGACTAGAGGATAAGGGAGATTTTGAATTTCTGCTCACTCTAGTGTACAATGGACACTTTTGGATTGTGTGAGGCCCACTGAATATATGAGCGCTATGTCACAGGCTCGATGGCACAGCAGTGACCAAAGTGACTAGAGGATAAGGGAGATTTTGAATTTCTGCTCACACTAGTGGACAATGGACACTTTTGGATTGTGTGAGGCCCACTGAATATCTGAGTGCTATGTCACAATCTCGATGGCACAGCTGTGACCAAAGTGACTAGAGGATAAGTGAGATTTTGAATTTCTGCACACACTAGTGGACACTGGACACTTTTGGATTGTGTGAGGCCCACTTAATATCTGAGCGCTATGTCACAGGCTCGATGGCACAGCTGTGACCAAAGTGACTAGAGGATAAGGGAGATTTTGAATTTCTGCAGACACTTGTGGACACTGGACACTTTTGGATTGTGTGAGGCCCACTGAATATCTGAGCGCTATGTCACAGGCTCGATGGCACAGCTGTGACCAAAGTGACTAGAGGATAAGGGAGATTTTGAATTTCTGCTCACACTAGTGGACAATGGACACTTTTGGATTGTGTGAGGCCCACTGAATATCTGAGCGCTATGTCACAGGCTCGATGGCACAGCTGTGACCAAAGTGACTAGAGGATAAGGGAGATTTTGATTTTCTGCTCACACTAGTGGACAATGGACACTTTTGGATTGTGTGAGGCCCACTGAATATCTGAGCGCTATGTCACAGGCTCGATGGCACAGCCGTGACCAAAGTGACTTGAGGATAAGGGAGATTTTGAATTTCTGCTCACACTAGTGGACAATGGACACTTTTGGATTGTGTGAGGCCCACTGAATATCTGAGCGCTATGTCACAGGCTCGATGGCACAGCAGTGACCAAAGTGACTAGAGGATAAGGGAGATTTTGAATTTCTGCTCACACTAGTGGACAATGGACACTTTTGGATTGTGTGAGGCCCACTGAATATCTGAGCGCTATGTCACAGGCTCGATGGCACAGCTGTGACAAAAGTGACTAGAGGATAAGGGAGACTTTGAATTTCTGCAGACACTTGTGGACACTGGACACTTTTGGATTGTGTGAGGCCCACTTAATATCTGAGCGCTATGTCACAGGCTCGATGGCACAGCTGTGACCAAAGTGACTAGAGGATAAGGGAGATTTTGAATTTCTGCAGACACTTGTGGACACTGGACACTTTTGGATTGTGTGAGGCCCACTGAATATCTGAGCGCTATGTCACAGGCTCGATGGCACAGCTGTGACCAAAGTGACTAGAGGATAAGTGAGATTTTGAATTTCTGCACACACTAGTGGACACTGGACACTTTTGGATTGTGTGAGGCCCACTTAATATCTGAGTGCTATGTCACAGGCTCGATGGCACAGCTGTGACCAAAGTGACTAGAGGATAAGGGAGATTTTGAATTTCTGCAGACACTTGTGGACACTGGACACTTTTGGATTGTGTGAGGCCCACTGAATATCTGAGCGCTATGTCACAGGCTCGATGGCACAGCTGTGACCAAAATGACTAGAGGATAAGGGAGATTTTGATTTTCTTCTCACACTAGTGGACAATGGACACTTTTGGATTGTGTGAGGCCCACTGAATATCTGAGCGCTATGTCACAGGCTCGATGGCACAGCAGTGACCAAAGTGACTAGAGGATAAGGGAGATTTTGAATTTCTGCTCACACTAGTGGACAATGGACACTTTTGGATTGTGTGAGGCCCACTGAATATCTGAGCGCTATGTCACAGGCTCTTTGGCACAGCAGTGACCAAAGTGACTAGAGGATAAGGGAGATTTTGAATTTCTGCTCACACTAGTGGACAATGGACACTTTTGGATTGTGTGAGGCCCACTGAATATCTGAGCGCTATGTCACAGGCTCGATGGCACAGCTGTGACAAAAGTGACTAGAGGATAAGGGAGATTTTGAATTTCTGCAGACACTTGTGGACACTGGACACTTTTGGATTGTGTGAGGCCCACTTAATATCTGAGCGCTATGTTACAGGCTCGATGGCACAGCAGTGACCAAAGTGACTAGAGGATAAGGGAGATTTTGAATTTCTGCTCACACTAGTGGACAATGGACAGTTTTGGATTGTGTGAGGCCCACTGAATATCTGAGCGCTATGTCACAGGCTCGATGGCACAGCAGTGACCAAAGTGACTAGAGGATAAGGGAGATTTTGAATTTCTGCTCACACTAGTGGACAATGGACACTTTTGGATTGTGTGATGCCCACTGAATATCTGAGCGCTATGTCACAGGCTCGATGGCACAGCAGTGACCAAAGTGACTAGAGGATAAGGGAGATTTTGAATTTCTGCTCACACTAGTGGACAATGGACACTTTTGGATTGTGTGAGGCCCACTGAATATCTGAGCGCTATGTCACAGGCTTGATGGCACAGCTATGACAAAAGGGACTAGAGGTTAAGGGAGATTTTGAATTTCTGCAGACACTTGTGGACACTGGACACTTTTGGATTGTGTGAGGCCCACTGAATATCTGAGCGCTATGTCACAGGCTCGATGGCACAGCTGTGACCAAAGTGACTAGAGAATAAGGGAGATTTTGATTTTCTGCTCACACTAGTGGACAATGGACACTTTTGGATTGTGTGAGGCCCACTGAATATCTGAGCGCTATGTCACAGGCTCGATGGCACAGCAGTGACCAAAGTGACTAGAGGATAAGGGAGATTTTGATTTTCTGCTCACACTAGTGGACAATGGACACTTTTGGATTGTGTGAGGCCCACTGAATATCTGAGCGCTATGTCACAGGCTCGATGGCACAGCAGTGACCAAAGTGACTAGAGGATAAGGGAGATTTTGATTTTCTGCTCACACTAGTGGACAATGAACACTTTTGGATTGTGTGAGGCCCACTGAATATCTGAGCGCTATGTCACAGGCTCGATGGCACAGCAGTGACCAAAGTGACTAGAGGATAAGGGAGATTTTGAATTTCTGCTCACTCTAGTGGACAATGGACACTTTTGGATTGTGTGAGGCCCACTGAATATATGCGCGCTATGTCACAGGCTCGATGGCACAGCAGTGACCAAAGTGACTAGAGGATAAGGGAGATTTTGAATTTCTGCTCACACTAGTGGACAATGGACACTTTTGGATTGTGTGAGGCCCACTGAATATCTGAGTGCTATGTCACAGGCTCGATGGCACAGCTGTGACCAAAGTGACTAGAGGATAAGTGAGATTTTGAATTTCTGCACACACTAGTGGACACTGGACACTTTTGGATTGTGTGAGGCCCACTTAATATCTGAGTGCTATGTCACAGGCTCGATGGCACAGCTGTGACCAAAGTGACTAGAGGATAAGGGAGATTTTAAATTTCTGCAGACACTTGTGGACAATGGACACTTTTGGATTGTGTGAGGCCCACTGAATATCTGAGCGCTATGTCACAGGCTCGATGGCACAGCTGTGATCAAAGTGACTAGAGGATAAGGGAGATTTTGAATTTCTGCTCACACTAGTGGACAATGGACACTTTTGGATTGTGTGAGGCCCACTGAATATCTGAGCGCTATGTCACAGGCTCGATGGCACAGCTGTGACCAAAGTGACTAGAGGATAAGGGAGATTTTGATTTTCTGCTCACACTAGTGGACAATGGACACTTTTGGATTGTGTGAGGCCCACTGAATATCTGAGCACTATGTCACAGGCTCGATGGCACAGCCGTGACCAAAGTGACTTGAGGATAAGGGAGATTTTGAATTTCTGCTCACACTAGTGGACAATGGACACTTTTGGATTGTGTGAGGCCCACTGAATATCTGAGCGCTATGTCACAGGCTCGATGGCACAGCAGTGACCAAAGTGACTAGAGGATAAGGGAGATTTTGAATTTCTGCTCACACTAGTGGACAATGGACACTTTTGGATTGTGTGAGGCCCACTGAATATCTGAGCGCTATGTCACAGGCTCGATGGCACAGCTGTGACAAAAGTGACTAGAGGATAAGGGAGACTTTGAATTTCTGCAGACACTTGTGGACACTGGACACTTTTGGATTGTGTGAGGCCCACTTAATATCTGAGCGATATGTCACAGTCTCGATGGCACAGCTGTGACCAAAGTGACTAGAGGATAAGGGAGATTTTGAATTTTTGCAGACACTTGTGGACACTGGACACTTTTGGATTGTGTGAGGCCCACTGAATATCTGAGCGCTATGTCACAGGCTCGATGGCACAGCTGTGACCAAAGTGACTAGAGGATAAGTGAGATTTTGAATTTCTGCACACACTAGTGGACACTGGACACTTTTGGATTGTGTGAGGCCCACTTAATATCTGAGTGCTATGTCACAGGCTCGATGGCACAGCTGTGACCAAAGTGACTAGAGGATAAGGGAGATTTTGAATTTCTGCAGACACTTGTGGACACTGGACACTTTTGGATTGTGTGAGGCCCACTGAATATCTGAGCGCTATGTCACAGGCTCGATGGCACAGCTGTGACCAAAATGACTAGAGGATAAGGGAGATTTTGATTTTCTTCTCACACTAGTGGACAATGGACACTTTTGGATTGTGTGAGGCCCACTGAATATCTGAGCGCTATGTCACAGGCTCGATGGCACAGCAGTGACCAAAGTGACTAGAGGATAAGGGAGATTTTGATTTTCTGCTCACACTAGTGGACAATGAACACTTTTGGATTGTGTGAGGCCCACTGAATATCTGAGCGCTATGTCACAGGCTCGATGGCACAGCAGTGACCAAAGTGACTAGAGGATAAGGGAGATTTTGAATTTCTGCTCACTCTAGTGGACAATGGACACTTTTGGATTGTGTGAGGCCCACTGAATATATGCGCGCTATGTCACAGGCTCGATGGCACAGCAGTGACCAAAGTGACTAGAGGATAAGGGAGATTTTGAATTTCTGCTCACACTAGTGGACAATGGACACTTTTGGATTGTGTGAGGCCCACTGAATATCTGAGTGCTATGTCACAGGCTCGATGGCACAGCTGTGACCAAAGTGACTAGAGGATAAGTGAGATTTTGAATTTCTGCACACACTAGTGGACACTGGACACTTTTGGATTGTGTGAGGCCCACTTAATATCTGAGTGCTATGTCACAGGCTCGATGGCACAGCTGTGACCAAAGTGACTAGAGGATAAGGGAGATTTTAAATTTCTGCAGACACTTGTGGACAATGGACACTTTTGGATTGTGTGAGGCCCACTGAATATCTGAGCGCTATGTCACAGGCTCGATGGCACAGCTGTGATCAAAGTGACTAGAGGATAAGGGAGATTTTGAATTTCTGCTCACACTAGTGGACAATGGACACTTTTGGATTGTGTGAGGCCCACTGAATATCTGAGCGCTATGTCACAGGCTCGATGGCACAGCTGTGACCAAAGTGACTAGAGGATAAGGGAGATTTTGATTTTCTGCTCACACTAGTGGACAATGGACACTTTTGGATTGTGTGAGGCCCACTGAATATCTGAGCACTATGTCACAGGCTCGATGGCACAGCCGTGACCAAAGTGACTTGAGGATAAGGGAGATTTTGAATTTCTGCTCACACTAGTGGACAATGGACACTTTTGGATTGTGTGAGGCCCACTGAATATCTGAGCGCTATGTCACAGGCTCGATGGCACAGCAGTGACCAAAGTGACTAGAGGATAAGGGAGATTTTGAATTTCTGCTCACACTAGTGGACAATGGACACTTTTGGATTGTGTGAGGCCCACTGAATATCTGAGCGCTATGTCACAGGCTCGATGGCACAGCTGTGACAAAAGTGACTAGAGGATAAGGGAGACTTTGAATTTCTGCAGACACTTGTGGACACTGGACACTTTTGGATTGTGTGAGGCCCACTTAATATCTGAGCGATATGTCACAGTCTCGATGGCACAGCTGTGACCAAAGTGACTAGAGGATAAGGGAGATTTTGAATTTTTGCAGACACTTGTGGACACTGGACACTTTTGGATTGTGTGAGGCCCACTGAATATCTGAGCGCTATGTCACAGGCTCGATGGCACAGCTGTGACCAAAGTGACTAGAGGATAAGTGAGATTTTGAATTTCTGCACACACTAGTGGACACTGGACACTTTTGGATTGTGTGAGGCCCACTTAATATCTGAGTGCTATGTCACAGGCTCGATGGCACAGCTGTGACCAAAGTGACTAGAGGATAAGGGAGATTTTGAATTTCTGCAGACACTTGTGGACACTGGACACTTTTGGATTGTGTGAGGCCCACTGAATATCTGAGCGCTATGTCACAGGCTCGATGGCACAGCTGTGACCAAAATGACTAGAGGATAAGGGAGATTTTGATTTTCTTCTCACACTAGTGGACAATGGACACTTTTGGATTGTGTGAGGCCCACTGAATATCTGAGCGCTATGTCACAGGCTCGATGGCACAGCAGTGACCAAAGTGACTAGAGGATAAGGGAGATTTTGAATTTCTGCTCACACTAGTGGACAATGGACACTTTTGGATTGTGTGAGGCCCACTGAATATCTGAGCGCTATGTCACAGGCTCGTTGGCACAGCAGTGACCAAAGTGACTAGAGGATAAGGGAGATTTTGAATTTCTGCTCACACTAGTGGACAATGGACACTTTTGGATTGTGTGAGGCCCACTGAATATCTGAGCGCTATGTCACAGGCTCGATGGCACAGCTGTGACAAAAGTGACTAGAGGATAAGGGAGATTTTGAATTTCTGCAGACACTTGTGGACACTGGACACTTTTGGATTGTGTGAGGCCCACTTAATATCTGAGCGCTATGTTACAGGCTCGATGGCACAGCAGTGACCAAAGTGACTAGAGGATAAGGGAGATTTTGAATTTCTGCTCACACTAGTGGACAATGGACACTTTTGGATTGTGTGAGGCCCACTGAATATCTGAGCGCTATGTCACAGGCTCGATGGCACAGCAGTGACCAAAGTGACTAGAGGATAAGGGAGATTTTGAATTTCTGCTCACACTAGTGGACAATGGACACTTTTGGATTGTGTGAGGCCCACTGAATATCTGAGCGCTATGTCACAGGCTCGATGGCACAGCAGTGACCAAAGTGACTAGAGGATAAGGGAGATTTTGAATTTCTACTCACACTAGTGGACAATGGACACTTTTGGATTGTGTGAGGCCCACTGAATATCTGAGCGCTATGTCACAGGCTCGATGGCACAGCTGTGACAAAAGTGACTAGAGGATAAGGGAGATTTTGAATTTCTACAGACACTTGTGGACACTGGACACTTTTAGATTGTGTGAGGCCCACTGAATATCACAGCGCTATGTCACAGGCAGAAATTGGCTAGTGTATCACAAACTACAAGGTGTATGTATAATTGGGCAGAATAGGAATCTCCCTAGAGTGCAGGTCTGTAAGAACGGAACATGTCCTCGACTTATTCTCACAGAGTGACACACTGATAGCTTCACTGTGGCTGTGATAACAGCCGTTACACGGTACTGTGTGAGGAGCGTACACCGCTGTATGGTGTGAAAAAATGCATGCTCAGTACCTCAGCAGGACAAAAAAAAAAAATTGGGATTGCTTTTAAAAAAGCAGTTTGCAGAGCAGTGGGTAAACAGCAATGCAGCTATCAGGAAGCCTTAGAAGGCAGCCCAACAACCAACACCACTGATACACCACAATATAGCCTCCCCTTGCACTGCACACACAGTGACTGGTGTGTTGTACAGGCAAAATCGCTAGCAGCAGAAGCAGTTTTTTTTTCTTCTTCCCTGCCTAACGCTCTCCCTACAGAATCAGCAGCAACCTCTCCCTATGCTAAGATCGGCAGAAGTAAGATGGCGGTCGGCGTGCACGCCCTTTTATACCCCCTGTGACACCCACCAAAGCAAGCCAATCACTTGCATGCCCTTCTGAAAGATGGTGGTGACCCGTGCCTATGTCATCACGTTGCCTACAGTGTCCGTGGATCCTGATTGGCTGAAAAAGAGCGCAAAACAAACTTTTGAAACGCGACTTTGGCACGTAAGTCGCCGACCTCGTGGCCGACCTAATCCTAGGGTCGGGTTTCGTTTCATGAAACCCGACTTTGCCAAAAGTCAGCGACTTTTGAAATTTTTCGACCTGTTTCGCTCAACTCTAGTTGCCCTAACTCATCCCAAAGGTGCTCTATAGGGTTTTAATCAGGTGATTGGCTTGGCCTTTGCAACAGGCGAACATTTTTCTTTGCTTACCAATATTTGGCTAAATTGAATGTGTGCTTAGGATCATTTTCTTGCTGGAATTTCAAGCCCCTGCCTACTTTTACCATGTGGCAGCAATACATTCTCCAGTATATCCTTCTACATGGTAGCATTCATATTTCCATGCAGATGCAGAAAAGCAGCCTCAAACCATGACATTGCTACCACCATGTTTCACTGTAGGTTTTTGGTACCTTACTAGGGATGAACTAATAGCTTTGGATAATTCCTTATCCAAATAGCTATAGCTCTTACCAAATAGCTGCATCGGGAACTTGGATACCTGGAGTGCTCCCGATAATCAGCTGTGTTATGAGTGGGTCACCGAGGAGGAAAAAACCTAAACATGCTAAGCCCAGAAAAACCAGAGAGGTTGGTAACTATGCAGATTGCAGATCCCTGTTCCTACCACACAACTAGCAGCAGCCGTGGAGCGTGCCTACAATGAACCTAGACGCCTTGTCACGGCCGGAGGACTAAATAAACCTAAAGCAAGAAAAGGGAAAACTAACTGCCCCAGAGCAGACCCCAAAGGAATAGACAGAGCCCCCACACATGTATTGACGGTGAAACAAGATGAAAACACAAACACAGGTAGGAAAATAGACTGAGCAAACGATGGGGCTCGAACTAACTAGAAAGAAGAGGAAAGGAAATACACTGTCTGCAGTCTGCCCAAAACCCTACAAAATAATGTCCAACACTTCTGATAACAAAATTAACCCTGAAGTCACTAGACTTCTCCCACTATATCAGCACTCTGGAAAATTCTGAGACAGAGCAAAAAGAGGCCAATCTAATAAGGGACAAAAAGCAAATTGGCAAATACAGATAAATAAGAGTGGAAATTCAGCACAGCCCAAGCCGGGGCTGGCTGACCACGCAAAAAAATGAATAGAACAACAAAATCAAGTGTGAACATTAGCAAAGAAACTTAGCTTTAGCTGACTGGAACAGAGCTGAGAACCAAGAACTGACAAGCAGAAGGAATCACCAGCACCAGAGTAGGGCGTCGGCTGTCTTAAATCCAATCTGAGATTCCTGAGGTGCAATCGTCATCCTCATTATCAGGTGGCAGATCTCTACTGAATAAATCAGCCTCAATACCTCCTGTTACCACAAGAGGGAGCCTGACTGGTGGACCAGAAAATGAACTCACAACAGTACCCCCCCTTGAGGAGGGGTCACCGAACCCTCTTCCACGCCACCAGGCCGATCAGGATGGGCCCGGTGAAAAGTACGAACCAATCTATTGGCATGAATATCAGAGGCAGAGACCCAAGAATTATCCTCCTGGCCATAACCCTTCCATTTGACCAAATACTGGAGTCAAACGAGAATCCAATATTTTCTCTACCTCATATTCCACATTGCCATCAACCAACACAGGGTCAGGAGGTGCTGCCATAGGAACCATAGGCTCAACAAACCTCTTCAACAGAGATTTGTGAAATACGTTATGGATCTTGAACGTAACTGGAAGAGCCAATCGAAAAGAAACAGGATTAAGAATCTCCAAAATCTTATAAGGTCCAATAAATCTTGGCTTAAATTTTGGAGATGCAACCTTCATAGGAATATTCCTAGAAGACAACCAAACCATATCACCCACTTTAAACCGGGGACCAATGGTCCTATGCCGGTTGGAAAATTGCTGGGCCTTTTCTTGAGAGAGTGACAACTTATCCACCACTTGGTCCCATATCTGCTGCATTCTCTCAACCACAGTGTCCACACCTGGGCAGGACGAAGATTCCACTTGCCCTGAAGAGAATCGAGGATGAAACCCAAAATTACAGAAAAAGGGTGACATCAAAGTGGCAGAACTAGCTCTATTGTTCAGCGCGAATTCGGCCAAGGGCAAAAATGAGACCCAATCATCCTGATCAGCAGATATAAAACATTTTAAATAAGACTCCAAGGTCTGGTTTGTTCTCTCAGTCTGTCCATTGGTCTGGGGATGAAACGCGGAGGAGAAGGATAACTGAATTCCCAGACTGGAACAAAAGGCTCTCCAGAATCTGAAAACAAACTGAACTCCTCTGTCGGACACAGTGTTCTCAGGAATCCCATGTAACCGAACCACCTGTTGTAAAAACAAGGGCACCAACTTGGTGGAAGATGGCAACTTTGGAAGTGGTACAAGATGGACCATCTTCGAAAATCTATCACAAATCACCCAGATAACAGTCATCCTCTGAGAGACAGGAAGATCAGAAATAAAATCTATTGAGATATGGGTCCATGGCCTCTTGGGCACCGGCAGGAGCATCAGCAACCCACTTGAACGAGAACAGGGTTTAGACCGATCCCCAGAACACACATCAGGAGCAGGGATATTAGGTTCAGCAGCATGTGACTGAATGAGGTAGGTGGAAATTCCCTGCACTTCAGCAGCAAGTTGATCCACACAATCAGACAATTGCTTAATCTCCATTAGGGAGAAAAAAAAAATCCTCCTACGGCCCGAGAGAAAAAGAGGAAAAAATATAAATAAAAAAAAAAATTCTGACACTTTTTTTTAACAAATTTTTCCTGCTTTTGAGTACCCTAGAATCTGCGGTATGGCTGGTGATTCTGTTATGAGTGGGTCACAGAGGAGGAAAAAACCTAAACATGCTAAGCCCAGAAAAACCAGAGAGGTTGGTAACTATACAGATTGCAGATCCCTGATCCTACCACACAACTAGCAGCAGCCGTGGAGCGTGCCTACGATGAACCTAGACGCCTCGTCACGGCCGGAGGACTAAATAAGCCTAAAGCAAGAAAAGGGAAAACTATCTGCCCCAGAGCAGACCCCAAAGGAATAGACAGCCCCCACACATGTATTGACCGTGAAACAAGATGAAAACACAAACACAGGTAGGAAAATAGGCTGAGCAAACGATGAGGCCCGAACTAACTAGAAAGGAGAGGAAAGGAAAGACACTGTCTGCAATCTGCCCAAAACCCTACAAAATAATGTCCAACACTTCTGATAACAAAATTAACCCTGAAGTCACTAGACTTCTCCCACTATATCAGCACTCTGGAAAATTCTAAGACAGAGCAAAAAGAGGCCAATCTAATAAGGGACAAAAAGCAAATTGGCAAATACAGATAAATGAGAGTGGAAATTCAGCACAGCCCAAGCCAGTGCTGGCTGACCACGCAAAAAACTGAATAGAACAATAAAATCAAGTGTGAACATTAGCAAAGAAACTTAGCTTTAGCTGACTGGAACAGAGCTGAGAACCAAGACCTGACAAGCAGAAGGAATTACCAGCAACAGAGTAGGGCGTCGGCTGTCTTAAATCCAATCTGAGATTCCTGAGGTCCAATCGTCATCCTCATTATCAGGTGGCAGATCTGTACTGATTAAATCAGCCTCACTACCTCCTGTTACCACCAAAGGGAGCCTGACTGGTGGACCAGAAAATGAACTCACAACACAGCTGTTTGGCGCCTCAGCTACATGTGTCACGACTGTTTGACAGTCAAAAGACATGCATGTGAGAGCCAGAATTCTTGATGCTTGGTAAGTGATCACATACTTATTTCATGTAAAAATCATACAATGTGATGTTCTGGAATTTTCTCTCACAGTTTTTCATTTTTAGTAGATGGGAAAACTTGTAAAATCGTCAGTGTATTAAATACTTATTTTCCCTACAGCTCTGGTGGCAAAAATTAAGGGACCACTTTCAAATGTTTAGCTTGTCTGATTTTTCTCTTTATAGGTATTGTATATTTTTGAGTAAAATGTAAATTGTTCTCTTAGTCTATAAACTTCTGACAACATGTCAATTTTCTGACAAAGAAAAATGGTCAAAATTTAAAAAAAAACGGTGCTTTCAGACCGTAAGTAATGCTAAGAAAACAAGTTCATAATCATCTAGAAACAACTCAGGAAGAGTTCAGAAAACAATATTTTGTGGAATAACCATGATTTTTAATCACAGCTTTCATGCGTCTTGGCATGCTTGCCCCTAGTCTTTCACACTGCTTCTGGTACAAAAATTTAAGCAGTTCTACTTTGTTTGATGGCTTGTGACTATCCATCTTCCTCTTGATTACATTCCAGAGGTTTTCAATGGAGTTCAGGTCTGGAGATTGGGCTGGCCATGACAGGGATTTGATGTGGTGGTCCTTCATCCACACATTGATTAACCTAGCTGTGAATTGATGATTGCTGTTCACCAAAGGAAACCATCTAACTTGAAGGAGCTGGAGCAGTTTTGCCTTGAAGAATGGGCAAATAACCCAGTGGCAAGATGTGGAAAGCTCATAGAAACTTATCCAAAGTCACTTGCAGCTGTAATTGTGGCAAAAGGAGGCTCTACAAAGTACTAACTTTAGGGGGTGAATAGTTATGCACACTTGCGTTTTCAGTTCCTTTTTCCGATTTGTTGTTTGCCGCAAAATAAAAAGAAAACCAAGTTTTCACAGATGTAGATATGTTCTTTACATGAACTAATGCAAACCCTCAAAAAAAACAGTGAAATTCCAGGTTGTGAGTTAGTAAAACACAAAAAATGCCAAGGAGGGTAAATACCTTCCCAAAATATTGTATGTATGTCATGCATTTTTATACAATAGATATGTATAGAAATGTGTCAGAATAATAGTGCATTTCATCTTGTGTCTGTGCTGTGTTTCAGCAGAATGGTCAGAACATCCATGCTGATTAGGGATGAGCGAGTACTGAAGTATTCGGACTCGCTATATTCGTACTGAATATACCTTAATACTCGGGTATTCAGTACGAATAGCGAGTCCAATGATAGTCAATGGAAAATGCGAGTAATTGTCTGCTGGACCCTATAAAGCAGTCTGGGGGCTGAGGAAAAGGTTAAAAAAATGTATAAATGTTAACAAAATGTATGCTGTAAACAAATTCATATAACATGGGGGCACCTGGTCAGGGGCTGCACGATTGTTTTTACACCACTGCTTCACTAGAATGTACAAACACTATTTGAAGTCCTGTGTTATTTTTCCGAAAGAGTGGGACTCGTACGCCACTTATGAAGTGCCATAAGAGGGAGTGATGATGGAGGCGATCTTCTGACAGCTAAGTGTGTAAGTGGTGTAAGGAGAGCAATCTGCCCTAGGGGCTGTGTTATGGTTAACGCAGGAAGAAGCCACCCATCGTCATCATCACAAGGGATTCACAATTATAAAGCTTGGACTAATGTCCTTGTTGTGCCACTGACCAATGTGTAGGCATAGATATAGTGTCTTCAAAACATTAGCCCTAGGGGCTGTATCATGGTTGATGAAGGAAGCAAGGTAGTTCTGAAGGGCCAATTATGATAAAGCCAGGACTACTAGCATAGAGGTGGCAGTGCCCAGTGTCCAGGCATAGCAATAGTATCTCCAAAAATTAGCCCAAGGGGCTGTATCATAGTTGATGAAGGAAGCAAGACAGGTCTGAAGGGCCAAATAATTATGATGAAACTAGGACTACTAGCAAAGGGGTGGCAGTGCCCAGTGTCCAGGCACAGCCATAGTGTCTCCAAAAATTAGCCCAAGGGACTGTATCATGGTTGATGAAGGAAGCAAGACAGGTCTGAATGGCCAAATAATTATGATGAAACTAGGACTATTAGCAAAGAGTTGGCAGTGCCCAGTGTCCAGGCATAGCCATAGTGTCTCCAAAAATTAGCCCAAGGGACTGTATCATGGTTGATGAAGGAAGAAAGACAGGTCTGAAGGGCCAAACAATTATGATGAAGCTAGGACTACTAGCATAGAGGTGGCAGAGCCCAGGGTCCAGGCATAGCCATAGTGTCTCCAAAAATTAGCCCAAGGGGCTGTATCATAGTTGATGAAGGAAGCAAGACAGGTCTGAAGGGCCAAACAATTATGATGAAGCTAGGACTACTAGCATAGAGGTGGCAGTGCCCAGTGTCCAGGCATAGCCATAGTGTCTCCCAACATTAGCCCAAGGGGCATGATACTATGGTTGATGAAGGAAGAAGGGTCTCACTCTCATCACAAGTGCCTCCGATGGGAAATATTAATTAACCTAACATTGTTTTTAGCTTATTGACCATGAGGTACATGTGTCAGAAGCAGGTTTTGAAAGCATGTGTAAGAAGAAGAGAAGGGGCTTGTATTTGAAAGGATGGATGTGATCACTAATTTATAAAAAAAAACATGTTGGGTGACTTTAGGTTGGGATACTGTCATCTGGAGGGCTTAAATACTGTTGTGAAATCCAGTCCTTGTTAAATTTTCTCAGAATTAGCCTGTCTGCATTCTCTGTAGTCAACCGTGTGCGTGTATGTGTGATGATTGCCCCAGCGGCACTGAGAACACGCTCTGACATCACACTAGCAGCAGGGCAAGCCAGCACCTCCAAGGCATAGAAGGAGAGGTTGAGCCAACTATGCAGCATTAATACCCAGTAATTAAACGGTACAGAAGCGTCAGGAAGGATGCAGGTATGGTCACTTAGGTAGCCATTGACCATCTTGTTCAAATTCTCCCTCCTTGACATTGCTACTGTTCCAGCTAGTCCTTGGTGATGAGCCGGTTTATTGAAGATGGCTCAATTTGTGGACATTTTACCACCACCTCTTTTGGACCTGCTTGGAGTGTCTTTCCCCATTAATGCATGCTGTTGCACAGAGCTGGTATTTCTGCTAGCAGTGGTGTCTGTGGGAGCTGTTGCCATCAAATGATCGACAACGGCCTTCTTGAAGGATTCCATTGTGAAACACCTTGGTGACTGCAACAGTATCAAAGGAAATTTGTCCGTGTACCATGGGTCTAGAAAGGTGGCCAACCAGTATAGGTTGCTATTGAAAATGTGGATTACGCGAGGGTCTTGGCACAGACAGTCAGATAAGTGTGCCATGTGTGCCAAGCTGCAAAGAGGCAAATGTTCTTTGACCCCTGAAGGAGGAATAATACCAATCCTCTCCTTACACTGACTCTCCTCCTCCACCTCCTCCTCTTCATCCCACCTATGCTGGACAGACAAGAAGCTGGGGTTGGGATTCCCCTCTGTAGCATGAGGTGTCCCATCAGTACCACTGAAAAAGAGGTCCTCTCCCTCCTCATTTTCATCATCATCTTCATCCCCCAATGTTACCTGATGATATTGGCTGAGCGGGGTAGGATCACCCATCGTGAAATCTTGCTCCATACCCAGCTACTGGGCACACAAAGATTCCATTTTTTGATTCTGCAGCGATTTTTTTCAGCAGACATAGCATTGGTATGTTTATGCTGATAATAGCCTGATCACCGCTCACAAGCTTGGTGCAGTACTCAAAGTTATCAAGCACCTCACAAATATCAGCGATCCACACCCACTCGACAGTTGTTATGTGTCTTGGCTGAGTCTCAGTGTGACGGGCATGTTTAAGCTGGTATTCAGAAGGTGCCCTCTGCTGCTCACTTACCCTTGCCAATATATGATATGTTGACTTCCACTGTGTTGGCAGGTCGCAAATGAGTCTGTGGTTTGGCAAATTAAATTGCTTTTGAAGCACTGCCATACCGGCAACAGCGGTTGAGGAGTGGCAGAAATGGGCGCAAATATGGCACACCTTCTCAAGTAGGTACGGCAAGTCAGAGTATGTTTTTATAAATTTCTGCACCACTAGGTTCAGCACGTGAGCCATGCATGGCACGTGTACCAGCTTCCCGAGCTTTAAAGCCGCCACAAGGTTACGCCCATTGTCGCAGACAACCAGACCAGGTTCGAGTTGCAGTGAGGCGAGTCACTGATCAGTCTGTTGTTTTATTCCTTGCCACAGCTCTGCTGCAGTGTGTGGTGTTCACCTAAGCAGATCAGCTTCAGCAGAGCTTGTTGCCGCTTTGCCGATGCACTGTCGCATAGCTCCCAACTTGGGAGTGATGTGGAGGGTAATTCAGCATAGGATGACGAGGTGGAGGAGGAGGAAGAGGGGAGACTGGACGTATATGATGAGGCTGAAACTCTGCTTGAGGTTCAGCCAGCTATTCGTGGCGTGGGTAGGATATGTGTTGAAGGTCCAGATTGAGACTTTGTCCCACCCTCCACCAGGTTGAGCCAGTGTGCCGTGACAGAGATGTATTGTCCCTGGCCACAAGTACTTGTCACGTGTCTGTTGTAATATGGACTTTCTTGGCTATGGCGTTGGTGAGAGCACGCTTTAGATTGTTTAAGATGTGCTGGTGTAATGCGGGGACGGCACACTGGGAAAAATAGTGCCGGCTGGAACTGAGTATCGTGGGACAGCCACAGCCAAAGGATCATGAAAAGACTGTCCCCACAAGCCTAAACGGCAACATCTCCACGGCTAGCAACTTGGCAATGTGCGCATTCAGTATTTGTGCTTGTGGGTGTGTGGCTTGGTATTTATGGGTCCTTTCATACATCTGGGGCACGGACAATTGGATGCTTTCCTGGGACAAACAAGTGGATGAGCTTGTTGTGGCCTGTGCAACCGCAGCTTGTGAGCAAGAGGTATGATGATCACCTGCTTCCTGCCCAGCAGATTGGAAAGGATGTCTCACAGGCCACATGGCAGTGGTTTGACCCGCAGTCGCAGACACTGATTTGGTACCCTGTTGTTCAGCCCACCGAATAGGGTGCTTGGCTGCCATGTGTTTACGCATACTGGTGGTGCTTTGGTTGCCTTTGCCCTGGACTCTGCTCAGCTTCCTATGGCAGATGCTACAGATAACAACATTTGGTTCAGAAGGACTATCGGAAAAAATTTCCAGACAGCGGCTGAATGCACCCTTGCCTTGACTTGGAGCACAGAGGGATTGCTCTTGGGAACAGTTGACACACTTCGCGCTCTGCTCAAACCAGTAGCCCTTGGTGCCTTTGTTGGTGCTACGCATCCACCTTCATCCTCTGTGCTGCTGTGCTGGCTATGCGTGCCAACGGTCCAGGTCAGATCGGTGGTCTCATCATCGACCACATTGTCATCCATATCATCCTCCTTCCGTGTTGAAACTGGTGACTGGCCAGATGGCAGCTGTGTGTCATCACCATCAGCCTCCACCTTTTCACCCGGTATATCACGTGTATGAAAGTGGCTTTCTTCTGGCCGTGGGGTTTCAAATATTTGGCCATCTTCAACAGACGATACCCCCTCACGTTCCTCTTCAATGTCGTGCGATGAGAGGCCAGAGGCAATGCAAGGAAATGGATCAAACAGGCGAGTAGTGAAATGTGAAATACTCACCATATACTTTTTATAATTTATACTTTTTTCTGGGGGGGGTACTTATCCCCTTAACCCCTTTCCTACAATGGACATACTATTCCGTCCATGTGACCTGGGACCTAAGTCCCAAGGACGGAATAGTACGCCTAGTGCGATCAGCTGCGCTCACGTGGTGAGCGCAGCTGATCGCGGCCGGGTGTCAGCTGATTATCACAGCTGACACCCGACACAATGTGTCATGGGCGGTAACGGACCACCCCCGACACGTTAACCCCTTGCACACCGCGATCAAACACGATCGCGGTGTACCGGGGGTTAAAGGGAAGCATCGGCAGGGAGGGGGCTCCCTCCGTGCTTCCCTGAGCCCCCCACAGCAGCGCAATGTGCAGCGCTGCTGTGGGGGGCTCTATCCCTGCAGGTCTTCGAATCCAAGATGGCGACGGGGACCTTCGGGGGCCTGCAGGGAGCTGACTTCCTCAGTGCCTGCAAAGCTCAGGCATGAGGAAGTCTGCGTCTATGCCTGTGACAGATCGCTGATCTGTCACAGTGATCTGTTATGTGACAGATCAGTGATCTGTCACAGGACAGTGATGTCCCCCCTGGGACAACCTAATAAAGTTAAAAAAAAAAGTGTAAAAATAATTTTAAAAAAATCGCTAAATAAATTAAAAAAAAAAATACTCCCTAATAAATTCATTTTTTGGAAATAAAAAAAACAATATAAGTGCACATATTTGGTATCGCCGCGTCCGTAACGACCCACCCTATAAAACTGTCCCATTATTTAACCCCTTTAGCAAACCCCTTAAAAAATAAAAATAAAAAATGAAGCAAAAAATAATGATTTATTATCATACTGCCGAACAAAAAGTGCAACAACGCACGATCAAAAAGACGCATATAAATATTCATGGTACCGCTGAAAACGTCATCTTGTCCCGTAAAAAATGAGCTGCCACACAGCGTTATCAGAAAAAAAATAAAAAAGATATAGCTCGCAGAATAAAGCGATGCAAAAATAATTATTTTTAAATAAAATTGCTTTCATTGCATAAAAGCGCTAAAACATAAAAAAATGACATAAATGAGGTATCGCTGTAACTGTATTGATCCGAAGAATAAAACCGCTTTATCAATTTTACCGCACGCAGAACGGTGTAAACGCACCCCCCAAAAGAAATTCATGATACGCTGGTTTGTTCATTCTGCGTCCCAAAAATCGGAATAAAAAGCAATCAAAAGATGTCACGTGCCCGAAAATAGTACCAATAAAAGCATCAACTCCTCCCGCAAAAAATAAGAATTCACATGACTCGGTGGGTCAAAATATGGAAAAATTATAGCTCTCAAAATGTGGTGATGCAAAAACTATTTTTACAATAAAAAGCGTCTTTTAGCGTTTGACAGCTGCCAAATATAAAAACCGCCATAAATAGTAAATCAAACCCCCCCGTTTTCACCCCCTTAGTTAGGGAAAAATAATAAAATTAAAAAAATGTATTTATTTCCATTTTCCCATTAGGGTTAAGGTTAGGGCTAGGGCTAGGGTTAGGGCTAGGTGTTATGATTGAGTGACCGTAGGAGGCAGACACAAAAATAGAAGCTACGTCCAGAAAACCAGAGGAGCTGGCAACTATCCGACTGCAGACCCCTGAACCTATCAACACAACTAGCAGTAGCCGTGGGGGGTACCTACGGTGCCCTAGACCCCTCGAACACAGCCGGAGGACTATATAGCCTAAAGATAGAAAGGGAAATCTAAACTGCCCCAGAGCAGACCCCAAAGTAAAAGGCAGCCCCCAACATATAATGACGGTGAATCAAGATGAAAAAACACTGACACAGATAGAAAGATAGGCTGAGCAAACGTTGGGGCCCAATCTAATCTAAACAGGAAAGGAAAGGAAAGCCGCTGTCTGCAATCGGCAAAAAACCCTATCAAAAACATAGGCCAGCAAGCTGAAATGGAAAAAGACCCTGAAGCAACTAAGCTTCTAAACTAAATCAGCACTCTGGTATTTTCAGGAGACAGAGCTAAGGAGTTCAGCTCACCCCAGCAGGGAATGGCTGAAATCCAGAAAAAACAAAGCAAGGCACAAATGCAAAAAGCAAGGAAGAAAACTTAGCTTTAGTAGAGCAGGAATTCAGACTGGACTCCAAGGATACCACAGAGAAATCACCCGCAGGGAGAATGGGCGTATGCAGCCTTATATCCAGTCTGTGACTCCACTCAGCCAGTCATCATCATTAATCTCAGGTGTCTGATAATCAGACTCACTACCTCTCCTTAGCAGAAGAGGGAGTACCTCGGGCTTCAGTGATGAAGGGGAAAATGAACTCACAACAGTACCTCCCCCTTGAGGAGGGGTCACCGAACCCTCAACAACGCCACCAGGGCGATCAGGGTGTGCCTGATGAAAGGCATGCACCAGTCTTTTAGCATGAACATCAGAGGCAGAGACCCAGGAATTATCCTCCTGACCATAACCCTTCCACTTAACCAAATACTGGAGTCTCCGTCTAGCCAGACGAGAATCCAGTACTTTCTCTACCTCATATTCAATGTTACCTTCAACCAATACAGGGTCTGGAGGTGCCACTCCCGGAACAACAGGTTCAACAAATCTCTTCAACAAGGACTTATGAAACACATTATGGATTTTAAATGTGACAGGAAGAGCCAAACGAAAAGAGACCGGATTAATAATCTCCAAAATCTTGTAAGGTCCAATAAATCTAGGCTTAAACTTAGGAGAAGCCACCTTCATAGCAATATTTTTTGATGATAACCATACCAAATCACCAACCTTAAACTGGGGACCAATGGTCCTATGTCGGTTGGAAAACCGCTGGGCCTTTTCCTGGGAGAGAGATAACTTATCCACCACTTGGTCCCAGATCTGGTGCATTCTCTCCACCACAGTATCAACCCCTGGGCAGGCAGACGGCTCCACCTGCCCTGAAGAAAATCGAGGATGAAACCCAAAGTTACAAAAAAAAGGTGACATCAAAGTGGCAGAACTAGCTCTGTTATTTAAAGCAAATTCGGCCAAGGGTAAAAATGAAACCCAATCATCCTGATCAGCGGAAATAAAACATCTCAAATATGACTCCAAGGTCTGGTTTGTTCTCTCTGTCTGCCCATTGGTCTGAGGGTGAAAGGCAGAGGAGAAGGACAACTGAATTCCCAGCTTGGAACAGAAAGTTCTCCAAAATCTAGAAACAAACTGAACTCCTCTGTCAGATACAATGTTCTCAGGAATCCCGTGCAAGCGAACCACCTGTTGCAAAAACAGGGGCACCAACTCAGAGGAAGACGGCAACTTAGGGAGTGGTACAAGATGAACCATCTTAGAGAACCTATCACAAATCACCCAAATAACAGTCATCCTTTGAGAGACAGGCATATCGGAGATGAAATCCATTGAAATATGGGTCCATGGCCTCTTGGAGACAGGCAAAGGCATCAACAACCCACTAGAGCGGGAGCATGATTTAGACCGGGAGCACGTCCCACAGGACTGCACAAAATTCCTGACATCACGAGACAAGGAGGGCCACCAAAAAGACCGACTCACAAGATCTCTAGTACCAAAAATACCTGGATGACCAGCCAAAGCAGAGCAATGAACTTCAGACATCACTCTCTTCTTCCACTGGTCAGGAACATACAACTTTCCACTGGGACAACGCTCAGGTTTGTCCTCCTGGAACTCTTCCAGAGCACGTCTCAAATCGGGCGAGATGGCAGAAAGAACTACCCCTTCACCTAAGATGGTAGCAGGTTTGGTCACCACAGGAGAATCAGCAAAGAAACTCCTAGAGAGTGCGTCTGCCTTGACATTCTTAGTTCCAGGAAGAAAAGAAACCACAAAATCAAAACGTGTAAAAAACAAGGCCCACCTAGCCTGTCTAGGGTTCAAGCGCTTAGCCGACTCTAGATAAATCAAATTCTTGTGGTCGGTGAGGACCACGACTTGATGCTTAGCTCCCTCCAACCAATGTCTCCACTCCTCAAATGCCCATTTCATGGCCAACAGTTCCCGATTCCCCACGTCATAGTTACGTTCAGATGGAGAGAACTTTCAGGAAAAGAAAGCGCAGGGATTCATTTTAGATGTTACAGGATCCTTTTGGGACAAAACAGCTCCTGCACCAATCTCAGAAGCATCCACCTCTACCTGGAACGGAAGTGAGACATCAGGTTGCCGCAAAACCGGGGTGGAGGTGAATCTTCGCTTCAACTCCTGAAAGGAAGAAACAGCCTCCGGAGACCAATTTAACACATCAGCACCCTTCTTAGTCAAATCAGTCAATGGCTTGGCAATACTAGAAAATTTTGCTATAAATTTCCGATAAAAATTAGCAAAACCCAAAAACTTCTGGAGGGCCTTCAAAGAAGTGGGCTGAACCCAATCATAAATGGCCTGTACCTTGACTGGATCCATTTCAATAGTTGACGGAGACAAAATAAATCCCAAAAATGAAATCCTCTGTACCCCAAAAAGGCATTTAGATCCTTTGACATACAGGGAATTCTCCCTCAAGATCCGGAACACAGTCCGAACATGTTCCACATGAGAATCCCAATCCTTGGAGAAGATCAAAATATCATCCAGATAGATAATCAAAAATGTATCCACAAAATCTCGGAAAATATCGTTCATGAAGCACTGGAAGACAGAAGGGGCATTAGTGAGCCCAAAAGGCATCACCAGGTACTCAAAATGTCCCTCCGGAGTATTAAATGCTGTCTTCCATTCATCCCCATGCTTAATGCGAATAAGATTATACGCCCCCCTGAGGTCAAGCTTGGTAAACCAGCAAGCACCTTTAACTCTAGAGAATAGATCCGAAATCAGGGGTAACGGATACTGATATTTAACAGTAATCTTGTTGATGGCACGATAATCAATACAAGGTCTTAATGATCCATCCTTTTTGGCTACAAAAAAAACCCCAGCACCTAAGGGTGAAGAGGATGGTCTAATATGACCCTTCTCCAATGCCTCCTTAATATAGGATCGCATAGCCTCGTGCTCGGGTACAGATAAGTTGAAAAGCCGACCCTTGGGGAATTTACACCCCGGGTTCAGCTCAATAGCACAGTCATAACTCCTATGAGGAGGCAAAGACGCAGACTCATTCTCACTAAATACATCATAAAAGTCAGCCAAATAGTCAGGAACATCATGTGACTGGGGAGAGGTGGAGAAAACAGGAGCATCACTAAGGGCACACCGACAACCCCAACTCACCACAGACAAAGATTTCCAATCCAGAACTGGATTATGGATTTGTAACCAGGGAAACCCCAGAACAATGGTATCATGCAGATTATGCAACACCAAAAATCTGCAATTTTCTTGATGGTCTGGGGCGACCAGCATCACCACCTCGGTCTAAAACTGAGGTTTATCTTTAGCCAAAGGAGTAGCATCAATCCCCCTCAAAGGGATAGGCGTCCGCAGAGGTGTCATAGGAAATCCACAACATTTAGCAAAATCCAAGTCAATTAGGTTTAGAGCTGCTCCCGAATCCACAAATGCCTTGGCGGAAAATGTGGACAGGGAGCAGATCAGAGTAATAGCCAGAAGAAACTTAGGTTGAACACCACCAACAGAAAACGTGTGTGCAAAGCGTTTCTCTAGTTTAGGACAGACAGAAATAATATGCGAGGCATCTCCACAGAAAAAGCACAACTTATTACGCCTTCTGAACTCCTGACGCTGCTCTCTGGAGAAAACTCTATCACATTGCATAGGTTCAGTCATTTGTTCAACAGGTGGCAACACCTCTCGTGCAGTTTTGTGTTCGCGCAAACGCCGATCAACCTGAATGGCTAATGACATAGAATCGTCAAGACCAGAGGGAACAGGAAATCCCACCATGGTATCTTTTACGGCTTCTGACAAACCCTTCCGAAAGAGAGCAGCCAAGGCATTATCATTCCAAGTAGTAAGTACCGCCCACTTTTGGAATTTTTGACAGTACAATTCTGCAGAATCTCGACCCTGATTCAATGCCAGCAGGGTCTTTTCAGCCTGATCAATGGCATTAGGTTCGTCATACAACAAGCCCAAGGCTTGAAAAAATGCGTTCACATTAGTCAGAATAGGATCATCTGGTTTCAAAGAAAACGCCCAATCCTGGGGATCGCCAAGCAGCAAAGAGATGACAATTTTAACCTGCTGTGCGGAGCTCCCTGACGAGTTAGGCTTCAAGGCAAAAAATAATTTACAATTATTTTTGAAATTCAAAAATTTAGACCGATCACCACAAAATACATCAGGTGTAGGAATCTTTGGTTCAGCAGCATGTGAATGAGCAAGGTAGGCGGAAATTCCCCGCACTTCCGCAGCGAGCTGCTCCACACGATCAGACAATTGCTTTATCTCCATTGAGAGAAAAAAAAATTCCCCCTACGGCCTCAGAGATATAGAGGAAAAAATATACACACTTTTTTTTTTTTTTTTTGTTGCAATTCTTTCCTGCTATAGAGTACCCTAGGATCTGCGGTCAGGCGGGTGATTCTGTTATGATTGAGTGACCGTAGGAGGCAGACACAAAAATAGAAGCTACGTCCAGAAAACCAGAGGAGCTGGCAACTATCCGATTGCAGACCCCTGAACCTATCAAGACAACTAGCAGTAGCCGTGGGGGGTACCTACGGTGCCCTAGACCCCTCGAACACAGCCGGAGGACTATATAGCCTAAAGATAGAAAGGGAAATCTAAACTGCCCCAGAGCAGACCCCAAATTAAAAGGCAGCCCCCAACATATAATGACGGTGAATCAAGATGAAAAAACACTGACACAGATAGAAAGATAGGCTGAGCAAACGTTGGGGCCCAATCTAATCTAAACAGGAAAGGAAAGCCGCTGTCTGCAATCGGCAAAAAACCCTATCAAAAACATAGGCCAGCAAGCTGAAATGGAAAAAGACCCTGAAGCAACTAAGCTTCTAAACTAAATCAGCACTCTGGTATTTTCAGGAGACAGAGCTAAGGAGTTCAGCTCACCCCAGCAGGGAATGGCTGAAATCCAGAAAAAACAAAGCAAGGCACAAATGCAAAAAGCAAGGAAGAAAACTTAGCTTTAGCAGAGCAGGAATTCAGACTGGACTCCAAGGATACCACAGAGAAATCACCCGCAGGGAGAATGGGCGTATGCAGCCTCAAATCCAGTCTGTGACTCCACTCAGCCAGTCATCATCATTAATCTCAGGTGTCTGATAATCAGACTCACTACCTCTCCTTAGCAGAAGAGGGAGTTCCTCGGGCCTCAGTGATGAAGGGGAAAATGAACTCACAACAGCTAGGGTTAGGGCTAGTGCTAGGGTTAGGGTTAGGGCTAGGGCTAGGGTTAGGGCTGAGATTAGGGTTAGGGGTGTGTTGGGGTTAGGGTTGGTGTTAGAATTGGGGATTTTCCACTGTTTGGGCACATCAGGTGCTCTCCAAACGCAACATGGCATCTGATCTCAATTCCAGCCAATTCTGCGTTGAAAAAGTCAAATGGTACTCCATCCCTTCCAAGCTCTGCCATGCATCCAAACAGTGTTTTACCCCCACATATAGGGTATCAGCTTACTCAGGACAAATTGCAAAACAACTTTTGAGGTCCAATTTCTCCTGTTGCCCTTAGGAAAATAAAAAATTGGGGCAAAAAAATCATTTCTGTGGAAAAAAATATGATTTTTTTTATTTTCACGCCCGGGCGTTATAAACTTCTGTGAAGCACATGGGGGTTCAAAGTGCTCACCACACATCTAGATAAGTTCCGTGGGGGGTCTAATTTCCAAAATGGGGTCACTTGTGTGAAGTTTGAATAGTTTAGGCACATCAGAGGCTCTCCAAACGCACATGACACCCGCAGACCACTCCATCAAAGTCTGCATTCCAAAACGTCACTCCTTCCCTTCCGAGCCCCGACGTGTGCCCATACAGTAGTTTTCTCCCACATATGAGGTATCATCGTACTCAGGACAAATTGGACAACAACTTTTGGGGTCCAATTTCTCCTGGTACCCTTGGGAAAATAAAAAAATTGGGGACTAAATGATCATGTTTGTGGAAAAAATACGATTTTTTTATTTTCACACCCAGGCATTATAAATTTCTGTGAAGCCCTTGGGGGTTCAAAGTGCTCACCACACATCTAGATAAGTTCCTTAGGGGGTCTAGTTTCCAAAATGGTGTCATGTGTGGGGGGGTTTCCACTGTTTTGGTACATCAGGGGCTTTCCAAACGCGACATGGTGTCCGATCTCAATTCCAGCCAAAAACGTCAAATGGCGCTGCTTCCCTTCCGAGCTCAGCCATGCTCCCAAATAGTCGTTTACACCTACATATGAGGTATCAGCGTACTCAGGACAAATTGCACAATAATTTTTAGGGTCCTGTTACCCTTGGAAAAATAAGAATTGAGGGTGAAAAGATCATTTTTGTGGAAAAAATATGATTTTTTTATTGTACGGCTGTACATTATAAACTTCTGTGAAGCCGTTGGGGGTTCAAAGTTCTCACCACACATCTAGATAAGTTCCTTGGGGGGTCTAGTTTCCAAAATGGTGTCATTTGTGGGGGGTTTCCACTGTTTAGGCACATCAGGGGCTTTCCAAACACGACATGGTGTCCGATCTCAATTGCAGCCAAAAACGTCAAATGGCGCTGTTTCCCTTCCAAGCTCTGCCATGCGCCCAAATAGTCATTTACACCCACATATGGGGTATCAGCGTACTCAGGACAAATTGCACAATAACTTCCAGGGTCCTGTTACCCTTGGAAAATAAGAATTGAGGGTGAAAAGATCATTTTTTGTGGAAAAAATATGATTTTTTAATTGTACGGCTGTACGTTATAAACTTCTGTGAAGCCCTTGGAGGTTCAAAGTTCTCACCACACATCTAGATAAGTTCCTTGGGGGGTCTAGTTTCCAAAATGGGGTCACTTGTGGGGAGTTTCCACTGTTTAGGTACATCAGGGGCTCTCCAAACGTGACATGGCGTCCGATCTGAATTCCAGCCAATTTTGCATTGAAAAAGTCAAACAGCGCTCCTTCCCTTCTGAGCTCTCCCATGCACCGAAACAGTGGTTCCCCCCCAATTATCAGGTATCAGCGTCCTCAGGACAAATTGCACACTAACTTTTGCAGTCCAATTTCTCTTGTTACCCTTGGTAAAATAAAAAAATTGAACCTGAAGTATTTTTTTTGTGAAAAAAAGTTAAATGTTCATTTTTTTAAATATTCAAAAAATTCCTGAGAAGCACCTGAAGGGTTAATAAACTTCTTGAATGTGGTTTTGAGCACCTTAAGGGGTGCAGTTTTTAGAATGGTGTCACTTTTGGGCATTTTCTATCATATAGACCCCTCAAAGTGGCTTCAAATGTGATGTGGTCCGTAAAAATAAAATGGTGTTGCAAAAATGAGAAATCGCTGGTCAACTTTTAACCCTTATAACATCCTAACAAAAAAAAATTTTGGTTCCAAAATTGTGCTGATGTAAAGTAAATATGTGAGAAATTTTACGTATTAAGTTTTTTATGTGCCGTATCTCTGTGATTTAAGAACATAAAAATTCAAAGTTGGAAAATGGCGAAATTTTCAAAATTTTCGCCAAATTTCTGTTTTTTTCACATATAAACACAAGTTATTTGAATGAAATTTTACTATTAACATGAAGTACAATATGTCACGAAAAACAGTGTCAGAATCACCGAGATCCATGGAAGCGTTTCAGAGTTATTACCTCATAAAGGGACAGTGGTCAGAATTATAAAAATTGGCCCGGGAGTTAATGTTCAAACCACCCTTGGTAGTGAAGGGGTTAAGGAGCAAGCCACATTGTAGTTTAATGACCAGGCCTTAATTTTGAAATCTGACTACTGTCACTTTATGTGGTTATAACTCTGGAATGCATCAACAGATCTTGCTGATTCTGAGATTATTTTTTCGTGATATATTGTACTTTATGATAGTGGTAAAATTTCTTAAACATTTCTTGTGTTTATTTGTGAAAAAAATGTAAATTTGGTGAAAAATGTGAAAATTTTACAATTTTCAAACTTTTAATTTTAATGCCTTTAAATCAGAGGGTTATGTCACACAAAACAGTTAGTAAATAACATTTCCCACATTTTTTTTGTTAGGAAATTATAAGCGTTAAAAGTTGATTTCTCATTTTTCCAACAAAATTTACAAAACCATTTTTTTTGGGACCATCTCAAATTTGAAGTAGCTTTGGGGGCCTATATGACAAAAAAATACCCAAAAGTGACACCATTCTAAAAATTGCAACCCTCAAGGTGTTCAAAACCACATTCAAAAAGTTTATTAACTCTTTAGGTACTTCACAAGAATTGAAGAAATGTGGAAAGAAAAAAATGAACATTTTTACCTTTTTTCACAAAAATTTTATTTCAGACGCAATTTTTTATATTTTGTCACGGGTATCAGGAGAAAATGAACCACAGTGTTTGTTGCATAATTTCTCCTGAGTACACTGATGCCCCATGTGTGGAGGAAGACCACTTTTTAGGCGTATGGCAGGGCTCAGAAGGGAAAGAGCACCATTTGAGGTTTTGAATGTAAAATTGGCTGGAATCAAGAGTGGACGCCATGTCGCGGTTTGAAAGCCCCTGATGTACCTAAACAGTGGAAACCCCTCTTTAGTGTCCCCATTTTGGAAACTATACTCCCCAAAGAACTTGTCTAGATGTGTGGTGAGCACTTTGAACCCCCAAGAGCTTCACAAAAGTTAATAATGTAGAGCCGCGAAAATAAAAAATCTTTTTTTCCACAAAAATGATTTTTGGCCCCCAAATTTTATTTTCCAAATAGTAACAGGAGAAATTGGACCCCAAAATTTGTTGCGCAATTTGTCCTGAGTATGCTGATATACCATATGTGGGGGTAAAACACTGTTTGGGCGCATGGCATACTTTGGAAGGGAAGGAGCGCCTTTGACTTTTTTAACGAAAAATTGGCTGGATGTGCCTAAACAGTGGAAACCCCCCGCAAATGATACAATTTTGGAAACTAGACCCTCCCAAGGAATTTATCTAAATGTGTGGAGAGCATCTTGAACCACCTGGTGCTTTACAGAAGTTTATAACACAGCTAAGGCTACTTTCACACTTGCTTTGTTTTGCAGCGCGTTTTTCCCGCAAAAAAACACATGGACAAAACGCATACAAAAGCATACAAATGCTGCGTTTTTTTCAAGCATTTTTATGAGCATGCATGAAAAAAATGCAGCGTTTTTATGTGTTTGTATGCGTTTTTAGTGCGTTTTTACCGCGTTTGCTTTTTTTCCAACATTAGTTGGTCCCTCACACTAACCCAAACCATGACTTTACTAACCCTAACCCTAACCCTTAACCAAACCATACCCTAACCCTAACCCTTAACCAAACCATACCCTAACCCTAACCCTGACCCTAACCCTAACCCTTAACCAAACCATACTAACCCTAACCCTAACCCTTAACCAAACCCTACTAACCCTAAACCAAACCCTAACCCTAACCCTAAACCCTAAACCCTAACCCTTAACCAAACCATACTAACCCTAACCCAAACCCTAACCCTAAACCCCCTTAACTAACCCTAACTCTAACCCAAACCCCTAATTTCCATTGTCTAACCAATGGTCAACAAAAGAACGTATGCGCAAAAAAAGCATACATGAGCATGCCAATGCGCACATATGCGCACCCATAGACTTATAATGGGTGTCTTGCTGTAAAAAAATGCATTGCGCGTGCATGCATTTTTTTGAGGCAAGTCGGGCCCCCCAAAAATGCAACAGGATGCATTTTGTGCGCCCGAGCGCACACCACAAAAAAACGCATGCGCGTAAAAACGCATACAAACGCATGTGTATGCGCACATAAGCGCATCCCATGCAAAATATAGGGAAAAAACGCATGCGTTTTTTAGCGCTAAAATACAGCACAAAAAAATGCAAGTGTGAAACCAGCCTAAGAAACTTAAAAAAACACTTTTTCCCTCAAAATTTTTCATTTAGCCCCAATTTTTTTTATTTTCTCAAGGGTAACTGGAGAAAATGGACCCCATAAACTGTTGTACAATTTCTCTTGCGTGTGCCAATACCTCATGTGTGGGTGAAAACTACTTTTGGGGCACAGTGCAAAGCTCAAAAGGGATGGAGTGCCATATTATAGTGCAGATTTCACTATTATGGTTTGAGGGTACTATGACCACCTGGGAGAACCCCTGAGGTGCCAGAACAGTAGAACGCCCCATAAGGGACACCGTTTTACAAACTACACCTCTCAATGAATTAATGTAGGGCTGTGATGATCATATTGATACCAAGTGTGTGTCACAGAATTTTATACTATTGGGCAGTGAAGAAAAAATAATTACATTTTTGCCGCAAAAAAATTGTTTTAGCCCCAGATTTAACATTTTCACACAATAAGTGAGTAAAATTGGCACCAGCATGTGTCCCACAATTTCTGCTGAATATAGAACTAGACCATATGTGACTATACAGTACTGCTTAGCCATACGGAGAGTCTTGCTAGGGATGGAGCACTATTTGCCTCTGGAGTACAGATTTTCCTAGAATAGATTGCAGACTCCATATACAGAGCCCCCTAAGTGCTAGAGAGCAGAATCCCCTTTCACCCCCAAGTGACTTCTATTTTGGAAATTATGCCCCTGCCAAATGTGAATGTTAAAGGTGATTTATGAAAACTAGGGCTCAGACGTGAGGGGGACATTTGGATTTCGGAGTGCCAAATTTGCTGAATTTCTTTTGGCTTTTCCAGAACCTTTGTGCTACCAGTAATGGGGATGCCCCCTATATTTCTGTTAACAGATGACAGACATGAGTGGAGACTTTTTTTGTGGATTGAGATGAAGCTTTTATTGGGAACATTTTTCATAACGTTTCTGATCACATTTATACGGCACTCTATAAATGTCTGCTGAGCTTTAGGCTAAGTGCACACGTTGCAGAAAATTTCTGCACAAAAACCTGAATCCCTTCCCAGAAACCGCACCTATTTTTCCCGCGGCGGTTATTGCGCGTTTTTGATGCAGCAGTTTCTAAACGCATGGGAGAAGCCAAAACCGCGGAAAAATCCGCAAAATTAATGAGCATGCTGCGTTTTTTACCGCGATGCGTTTTTTTCGCGGTAAAAAACGCATCAATGTGCACAAAAAGTGCAAAATGCATAGAAATGACTGTGCAGCTTATTTTTAGCGGTTTTATAGCGGTTTTATAGTGAAAACCGCGGTAAAAACCGCTAAAAAAACGCTGTGTGTGAACACAGCCTTACTGTGATCTTTGGAAGGCAGAATGAACAAATCCACAGCAGGTGAAAAATTGGTTTTATTTATTTTTTACACCATTCCTCATGCGATATAAGTGATTAGGCGACTTCTTCGAGTTGGCTCGATTATTACTATATTTATATCTTTTTTTATGTTTGGCTGCTGTCACACACTAAGAGATGCTTTTTTAGCAAGAAGAAGTTTTTGCATCACCATATTTTGAGAGCTATAATTTTACGATATTTCAGCCCACAGAGTCATTTGAGGGCTTGTTTTTTGAGACGAGCTGATGTTTTTATTGGTACCATTTTCGGGCACATGACATTTTTTGATCGCTTTCTATTCCAATTTTTGTAGAGGCAAAATGAACAAAAACCAACAATTCAGAATTTTTTTTTTCCTCCGTTCTGCATGTGGTAAAATTGATAAGGCAGTTTTATTCTTTGGGTCAGTACGATTACAGTGATACCTCATTTACATTTTTTATGTTTTGGCGTTTTTTCACAATAAAAACTTTTACAGAAAAAAATAGTTAATTTTGCATTGCTTTATTTTGAGAGCTATAACTTTTTTCCGCTAATGGAGCTGTATGTCAGGTTGTTTTTTTGAGGCACAAGATGGTGCTTTCAGTGATGCTTTTTTTTATTACCATTTGGCTTTTTGATCGCATTTTATTCCACTTTTTCCAAGTGGTATGATGATAAAGTATAATTTGCTACTTTTTTGCGTTTTTTTATGGCATTCACTGAAGGGGTTAACTAGTGTGACACTTTTATAGATCGGATACCAAACATGTGTTCTATTTTAGTTTTATTTATTTTTTTACATAAAAAAGTGTTTTTATTAGTGGATTTATTATTATTATTATTATTATTATTATGTTGTCATTTTTTTACAGAATTTTTAAAATATGTTTTGTTTTTACCTAGTCCCTTTATGGGACTTTCACTTTTTTCACTTTGATTGCAGGTATAATACATTGCAATCCACTAGCATTGCAGTGCATTATACCTATACTCAAAGCTTCTGACAACATGCTGTGAGCATGATCTCAGAGGCTTTCCATAGCTTGATGACCCAGAGGTCGTCATGGCGACCCCGGGACACCATGGCAAGGATCGGGCCATGCGATGACATTGCAAGGACGACAATCTGAAGGCAGAGGGAGCTCCCGTCCCTCTGCCTCCCTCCTGAATGCTGCGATCGGGCTCGATCGCAGCTAGAGATGAGCGAATTTGCCTTTTTTCGGGTCGAGTCGGGTCGAACGAAATCGGCCGATTATTGTGAAAAGTCGAAGGCCGACTGTAACACGTAACCCAATGCAACTCAATGGGGAAGAAAAGTCGGCAGTGAGTGGAGGACAGGAAACACACCTACAGTGCCCCTTTTAATTCCAAAAACATCAATTCTTATTACTTAAGCTTGTCAACCTTAATTTACTTTATAATAATAGTTAGGCATTGAAAACTGGGGGTTATTTGGCTAAAGTTGTGGAGGGGTAGGGCTGGCTCCAGATTTTCGTGGGCCCAGGGCCAAAGAGTGTCAATGGGCTCCTTTAACACATGCCACAATTCATGATCCTCTGATACGGCAGAGAAATAGCGGTATAGTACAATGAAAAATACTTCACTTCTTACATCTCATGACTGATATCCATTTTAAATTCTCCAATAGCTCCAAAAACGGACAATATATTACTCCATACAGTATTATGGCCACCGCATAGTGCGCTATACAGAGTAATGAGGCCCATATATTTCTCCATACAGAATCATTGGTCCCATATAATGTTTCAAACCGTATATGATGAGCTCCACATAATGCTACAGAATATGTTGGTCCCAATGGATGAAGCTCCACTGTCTTATGGGCCCAAATAATGCTCCATATATAATTAGCCCCATTTCTAATGCTCCAGTGTATAAAGGGCCCTGTAAATGCTGCTCCAGTGTCTGATGTCCACCTTTGGAATGCTCCAGTGTATGGTGGGCCCCATATATCATTCTCCAGAGTATAGTGCTCCCCAAAAATTGCTCCTAACCTTTAAACAATTAAATAAGTCTCCTCACTAGGGAATCCCTGTACTAGTCTAGACTCCTCGTTGTCCCCATCTTCCATCTCTCTGCACTTGGACTGTTTAGGTAGAGGGCGTACAGACGTGATGTCATTGCGCTCTCTGACCAGAATGTCACTGTCAGGAAACGCGGAAGACGTCACGGCGGTGGAGCAGGGAGAGGTAAGTATTTCAACTGTGCAAGTGCTGTGATCCTGAGCAAGCAGGGGGCCCACTCATTGGCGACGGCACTGGCAGAGGGCCCCTCATAGTACGGCGGTGTGTCTGACGGCGGGTGGGCTCCGGGTGGGCCCCTCCTCCTCCCACCGGCAGAGACACTTTTGCGTACTATGAGAGGCCCTGTGCCAGTGCCATCACCCATGAGTATGCCCCCCCACCTGCTCAAGGAACCTGCACTTTCATCTGCACCTTCCTCTTTGTCATCGTGTAAGGTGGTATAGTATGCGGGAAGGGGAACCTGAGTTTCATCAGGGTCAGATTCTCGCTGTGTAGAGTGCGAGGGGAATGTAGTGGTCTGGTTCAATGTACCAGCAGAATCATCTAGCAGAGGCTGGGCATCAGTGCACTTGTGGCGCCCCCAGGAGTACAGTCGCCACAGTGGCATTACCTTCCTCCTAGGGAGTGTGATGTCATGCTTGGGAGCAACAAAGGATCTCTCTAGCAGTTAAACCAACACACAACACAATTCCCACTCCAGGCCAGCAGGGAGAGCTCTGAACCTGACTACTGAGGAGCTGCTCTCTGTGGTCGGGAGGAGGGAAGTTAGGGCAGTCTGTGAAGGGAAGGGTAAGTGTGTGGATGTGAGAAGGGGAGCTGGAGGATAAGCAGAGTTAAGGCTCACTCCTAGCTGGAGCGCATGGTCCGGTTTCCAGTCTCCGAGTTTGTAGGGACACTGACAGTCCAGCAGCGGAAACCGGAGGAAGTAGCAGCTGTAAATGCTTTGTTCCCAACTTAGGCTCGGAGGCCCCAGCAGCGACTTGTGTGAGCCAGAAGGAAAAGGCTACGGCTGCCTGCCACACGAGAAAGTTTCAAAAGAGAGTCAACAGGGGGAATTTCAGTGAACTCAGTACTGCGAGTACTTCAGATAAGCGCTAGAACGGAGGCCACACTATCTATCTGCAGAGACAGAATTCCGAATTTGCTTCCAGGCTGACCAACTCCTTCTCCATCTGTACTCTGGGTCCTGTACGGCACTTACCAAGTACAGGTAAGGGAACTGCACGACTGTGTCTGTCATATTTCTCCTGTGCCTGGCGCACGGCTCTACTACATCCTGCACTGCACACCATCTACCAACTCTTTCATCTGCCCTGCGACTACGGCCCTATCCGTGCAGAGCTTCTACATCTTAGCTGCACCACAACATCTGTCCCAGAGAAGCGACACTGCAGCACTGGTTAATCTGATCAGAAACCACAGGTGGCGTCACGTATCATTCACCTATAAACGTTATTCACCCCTTTGCATGGATGCCCATGCACACGGACCGGGTCACCCCCACCGTGACACATCCCTCTGAGACACCGGCCCGGTACCGATTAACCACACTCGATGTCAGATTCATCTTGGACTGGGGAAATCACGATTTGACTTGATAACCTAGGCATGGTATGTGGAAAAGAGCTACATGGACTAATGTGAAGTGTGGCCTGCTGCATCATTCACTTTTGGTGGGGGTGAAGGACACAAGGAAAGGGGTTCTTCCTGACCAGGAGCCAGCACTTGAAGACTCAGTGCTTGCATTTTTTGAAACTTCAGAAGAGGAGGGAATATTTGCTGGAGCGTGTTTCAGCAATGTAAGCCAAAACCAGTTCCTGATGCTCCGGCTTTAAAAGCGGTTAACCTACTCCCAGAAAAGGTAGCCTTCAAGGCGTTCCAGAGACAGACCATGATGCAGGCTGAACACCTCCTGCCTTAGCTGCTGTTGTGCTTTTGCCACTACCAGCAGGTGCACCACCACCATCAGTACCAGCTGGCCCCACCACGCCCACGTCTGCGGCCTCTTCCACCATACTTCCAAATTTTGGAGAAAATGTACCCAAAATAACATCAGATATATGGTACTGTATCAGAAGTGTACAGCTCTATACAGTCAAAGGATAATTGTCAATCTCCCTATATATTTCATGAGTCACACAGAGACGCTCACAGGCTCAGTATGGATTAGACAAGAATATAAAAAGTAGAAAAAGGGTACAGTGTCATCAGATACCAGGTATATATAGTATAGCTTAAACATTAAAAATCTCCGTGTATATTTCTGTAGTCCGACAAAGACACACACAGCCTCAGTATGGATTAGACAAGAATCTAAAAAGTAGAAAAAGGGTAATGCATTAGAAGGGTACACCAGTATACACTGTTGGGGTATTTTTCAATCTTCATATATATTTCAGTCTCAGTAAGACAGTCCAGACTCTCCGCAAGAGGAAACGAGATGGATACAAGTACAGACGGAAAGTCGAGTGATTGCAGAAATTTGTGAGTTACTAATCATGGGAAAAACTCCCGGGAGAATTCTCAGAGGCGATGCTGACCCTTAATTACTTTGTCTGTGGAGACAGTGAAAACAGTTCTTGTGAAGAAAGGTTTGCTGTATCGCAGTACCGTGAATCCCATCACCGTTACTCATCTCCATCAAATTGTGATCACAGGTAGAGATGTAGACATTGTCCTCACTGCCTATCATGATCTGTCAGGTAACTTTGGAGTGCAAAAGACACCAGCCACAGGCCATAGCCGATTCTATTGGATTGTCATGAGAGGACACATTTAAAAATGTATATATATAGACTTGGCACACACCAAAGGTTTCTGATGCAGAAAGGTGATTTTTAATTATACAACAGTACATACATACACAGACGTTTCGGTCTAGGACCTTCATCAATGTACGATATATTGTACTGTGAGATTCTTAGTACTTGGGATTCGCGGTGGATACTGCGTCCACACTCCACAAATCACCACGCAGTGGGACGGCTTCATTTGCCTCCTCACAGGATTGGTCTATCTCACAAAGCCCAGTCACTAAGAATCTCACAGTACAATATATCGTACATTGATGAAGGTCCTAGACCGAAACGTCTGTGTATGTATGTACTGTTGTATAATTAAAAATCACCTTTCTGCATCAGAAACCTTTGGTGTGTGCCAAGTCTATATATATTTAGTTCACGGATTGGGATCCTACTTGGGCACCACCTACAATTCTCAGGGTTGTGCCAACGTTTTTGTTCTTACATTTAAAAATGTAGGCAGGAATGTCACACGTCTGTGAGTCAGAAAACCGTGAAAGCTGATGATAAACCACCACTGCATCTCATTGTGAGTCGACGTCCATAACAAATGGAAGCCATTGATCACCTAAAGATAGAGCCCAGCAGGACAGGGCATAGCTACGTCTTAACCATCATCTATCAGTTCACCAAATTTGTATTGGCAGTCCCAGTGAAGGACTTATCAGCCCAGACTACACAGCGGTGGAGCAGGGAGAGGTAAGTATTGCAAGTGCTGAGGCCCCGAGCAAGCAGCGGTACTGGCACTGGGCCGCTCATAGTACGCCGGTGTGTCTGATGGCAGGTGTGCACCCCCACCATCAGAGACACTTGATTGAACTATGAGGGACCCTGTGCCAGTGCCGGCGCCCAAGAGTCGGCCCACTCACCTGTCCAGGGCAATGGCACTCGCACGGGTGAGTGCGCCAGGTGTTGACCCCGACCCCAGGGGGGGAGTCAGCCCAGTTAGGGAGGTTGAAAAAATGGCATATGTTGATGTTGGACATTCAGCAGCTGAAAATGGAGGAATTGGAAATGTCCGAGGAAGAGGAGGGCAAAGGCGATCCATTTTTTGGGCAACCTACGTGTCAGCAGGGGAAGGTGGGACAAAATCCTTGGAAACCCATGCATGGTTCATTTTAATGAAGGTTAGATCATCAACATTTTGGGTCGACAGACGGGTCCTTTTTTCTGTCAGGATTGATCCAGCTGCACTGAAGACTCTTTCGGATAGCACACTAGCAACAGGGCAAGCGAGCTTCTGTAAGGCATATTGTGCCAATTCAGACCAGGTGTCCAGGTTACAGGCCCAATAGTCAAAGGGGAATGACCTGTGAGGGAGAACATCGATATGGGAGGAGAAGTAGTTTGTAACCATAGTTGACAACTGCTGTCTCCTGTCACTTTCAATCGATGCAGTATTACCAGACGTGTGAGAGGTACTTGAAAAATCAGTCCACAACATGGTCATGAAACCCCTGTGTCCAACTCCACTTCGGCTGTGTGCACCACGAACACCTCTTCCATGTTGCCCCCTACAGCTCATGGGAGAACCATCACCGCCGCTGTGTGCTGGGAATGCCTCAAACGGTTTACCAGAGTTGCTTGTTTGTTAGCCAATATTAGCTCTAGGTTCTTCTGTGGCATGATGTTTTGGAATTTGCCTTTATAGCGTGGATCCAGGATGGTGGCCAATCAGTAGTCATCATCGTTCATCATTTTGGCAAAGCGGGGGTCCCTTTTTAGGATCTGCAAGGCATAATCACACATATGGGCCAATGTTCCAGGTGTCAATGATGCACTGCGAGTGCTGGGTGGAGGAGCACTTTCTGGCAAATCAACATCCCTCCAGTCACGCACAAACCCTGTACCTGACCTTGCCACGCCAACATTTTCTCTTGCCCCCTGAGAAGCATCCTCTCCTAAATAATCATCCCCATCATCCTCCTCCTCCTTCTCTTCCTCTTCTTCCTCCATTTCGTCCAGGAGAGTTCCCTGAGCAGACAATGGCTGACTGTCATCAAGGCTTCCCTCCTCCTCTTCCTCCTCGGCTGCAGACGCCTGCTCCTTAATGTGCATCAAAGTTTGCATGAGCAGACGCATAATTGGGATGCTCATCCTTATGATGGCGTCGTCTGCGCTTACCAGCCGTTTGCATTCCTCAAAACACTGAAGGACTTTACAGAGGTCTTTCAGCTTTGACCACTGCACACCATACAACTCCATGTCTGCCTTCAAACTGCCTGCCCATGTATCCTCCCACAAATGCATTACAACCTGCCTCTGTTCGCACAGCCTCTGAACCATGTGCAGGGTGGAGTTCCACCTTGTTGCAACGTCGATAATTAGGCGGTGCTGGGAAGGTGGAGCAATCGCTGCAGCTTCTGCATACGACTGGAGTGTACGGGCGACCGGCGGATGTGCGAGCACATTCTTTGCACCTTATGGAGAAGGGCTGTTAACTCTGGATAATTATTGAAGAAGCACTGCACCACCTGGTTCAAGGTGTGAGCCAGGCAAGGTATGTGTCTGAGTTTTGAAAGGGCTATGGCTGCCACAAATTTCCGGCCGTTTTCACTAACTACCTTGCCTGCCTCAAGATGTAGACTGCCCAGCCATGACTCAGTTTGTCGCTGCAAGTAGTCGGCCAGTACCTCCGCGGTGTGTCTGTTGTCGCCCAAACACATCATCTTCAACACAGCCTGCTGACGCTTACCACTAGCTGTTCGATAGTGGGACACCTCGTGTGCAACACTGGCAGCTGCGGATGGAGTGCTCGTGCGACTGCGCTCTGTGGACGAGCTTTTGCTTCTGGAAGAAGAGGAGGGTCGAACACCTACAGCCAACTGTTTCCTATACCGTGGGCTAGGCAGCACTGTCCCACCGCCGCTGTCCCCTGTGGACCCTGCATCCACCACATTAACCCAGTGCGCAGTGATAGACACATAACGGCCCTGGCCATGCCTACGGAACCATGCATCTGTTGTGAGGTGCACCTTTCCACTGATTGCTTGAGTGCATGGACAATGTGGTCTTTCACATGCACGTGGAGGGCTGGGATGGCTTTTCGAGAAAAGAAGTGCCGACTGGGTAAGTCATAGCGTGGTACTGCGTAGGCCATGAGCTTGCGGAAAGCTTCGCTTTCAACCAACCGATAAGGCATCATCTCTAAAGAGATTAGTTTGGCAATTTGGGCATTCAAACACTGTGTACACGGATAAGAGGATGAGTACTTTCTTGTCCTAATCAGAGTCTCTGGTAGGGTGAGCTGGACTTGAGAGCTGCATATGGTGGAACTAGCGGTGGACATGGCGGACTGAGAGAGGGTTGGTGATGGTGGTCTTGCTGATGGCCTAGATTCAGCCTTTCATAGCAATAACATTGTGATTCCCTGACTGCTTTGGCCTTGCGACGACACCTCAACATTTGCTGCTGGTGGTGTGCTAACCGGTGGGCTTACAGTGGGGGAAGTGATGTAGCGTTGCTGACTACCTTCATTCGGAGCAGGTGCACATGTGGTACGTGAGTTTTGGTAGTCCGTTCACACTTGCAAGTGCATGGTTGTTAAATGTCTAAGCATGCAACTGGTATTCAAATTTCTCAGATTTTTCCCTCGGCTAAAGGTCTTTGCACACTTCTTACAGATAACCTTTGCCTGATCATTAGGATTTTGTTCAAAAAAAGTGCCACACTGCACTCTTCCTACTATGGAAGACATTTTGAGACCTTGCACGCTGTGCTAATTTGACCGTCTGGCCAAGCTGTCCTGCAACTCTGGGTTTTGTAAACTGTTTGTGGACTGCTATGGACCTGCCAGATAACAGCTGTTGCGATGGCAATGCCTGCTGCAGATCCTCCTCCTCCTCTTCTGAGCTATTGGCAGCGGCACCCTCTTCCCCCATTAGATGCCAATCTGGGTCAACAACTGGGTCATCCATCACCTCCTCTTCATTTTCATGTGCACCTTCCTCTGTATCACCGTGTAAGGTGGTATAGTATGCGGGAAGCGGCACCTGTGTTTCATCAGGGTCAGATTCTGGCTCAGTACACTGCGAGGACAATGTAGTGCTCTGAGTGAATGTACCAGCAGAAAAATCTAGCAGTGGCTGTGCATCAGTGCACTCCATGTCCGATTCATCTTGGACTGGGAAATTCACAATTTGACTTGATAACCCAGGCATGGTATGTGAAAAGAGCTCCATGGAGTAATCTGTAGTGTGGCCTGCCGCATCCTTCACTTTTGGTAGGGGTGAAGGACGCAAGGAAAGGTGTTGTTCCTGACCAGGAGTCTCCACTGATGACTCAGTGCTTTTATTTTTTGAAACTTCAGAAGAGGAGGCGATAGAGCTGGAGGCTGTGTCATCAATGTAAGCCAAAACTTGTTCCTGGAGCTCCGGATTTAAAAGCGGTTTACCTACTCCCAGAAAAGGGAGCCTTCGAGGCCCTGTGGAGCCAGACGATAACGCAGGCTCAACACCTCCTGCCTTAGGTGCTATTGTGGTTTTGCCACTATCAGCAGATGCACCACCACCCCCACCACCACCAGTACCAGCTTGCAACCCCCCGCCCACTTCCACGGCCTCTTCCACCATACTTCCTCATTTTTGGAAAAATGTACCCAAAATTCCACCAGCTATATGGTACTATAAAACAAGGTACAAGGTGTATATAGTATTGGGGAGAATTGGAAGCTCCCTAGAAATTTTAGGAGGCTGAACTATTATCTCAGGCCCACTATAGATTACACCTCAATTTAACAGGCTGAAATTGGCTGGTGTATGACAAAGTACATGGTGTGTATATAGTATTGGGGAGAATTTGAATCTCCCAATAGATTTTAGGAGGCTGAACTGTTATCTCAGGCCCACTATAGATTACACCTCAATGTAACAGGCTGAAATTGGCTGGTGTATGACAAAGTACAAGGTGTGTATATAGCAGTAGCAGTTTTTTGGTTCTTTTTCCCTGCCTAACGCTCTCCCTTATTCTGAATCAGCAGCAGCAACCTCTCCCTAATGCTAAGATCGGCTGATGTAAGGTGGCGGTCAGCGTGCACGCCTTTTTATAGCCCCTGTGATGCCACACAAAGACAACCAATCACTTGCATGCCCTTCTCAAAGATGGTGGTGACCGATGCCTATGTCATCTCATTGCCCACAGTGTGCGTCCTCCATCATTGGCTGAAAAAGGGCGCTGGAAGCATAATTTGAAACGCGACTTTGGCACTCTGGTCGCCGACCTCGTGGCCGACCTCACGCTATGGTCGGGTTTCGTTTCATGAAACCCGACTTCAGTGAATGTCGCCGACTTTTGAATTTGACCGACCCGTTTTGCTCAAGTCTAATCATAGCAATTAGGGGGTTAACAGCCTGGGGCGGCGCGGACACTGCTACTGGCTGCTAGTGCAGATGCTCAGTCACTGGTAGTGCTGATATTTCAGCATCTCCAGAGCGGTCATGCTGTGATAGGCCAGCCACATTGACTGCCTGATCACAGCGATCTGGGTGCGGCATGGGTCCCCGCACCTCTTCCTGTGCCTCTTAGCTGGCTTTGACAGCTTTTGGCACGGAACAGTTTAAATGCATGACTCGCATAGTCCGTCCTGGTGCGGGTACTGACATTCTGCCATGACGGACTATGTCCGTCAATGGATGTTAAGGGGTTAATTGTTTCTGAAACTGTGAATCTTGTGTAAATTTGTTACATTTTATTCAATGAACTGCCATGTCTACAATGTATGTTGTTTCAAAATGGATTTTGTGCTGTACTGTTTCCATTTACTGTATACTATGTAGTTCTCTCTATATTACTTACGTACAGTCAGTATCCTTGGTTTCATAAAAGCTTGCATAAATGAAGACAGAGAATCTAAAAAGGCATGTGAATAAATGTTACATCAACTAATGCTATCCAGGGTGTCTCAACACAGCAAACAATGATATAGAAATGTAGCTATATTTACATTATATTGTGCCTCGTTATTGCCTGTTTTTCGATACATTATGTTTCTTTACTGTTTCAGTCCATTATGACTGTATAAATCTGTTCTATATGTTTTCTTTGTTTCTTACTATATTGTTTTTGTAGCACTTTGTTTTTCCTTTACTGATTTTCTAACCTATCCTCATTATGGTTTTATATTACTATCATCTTTCATTTCCATTCTGTACTGTATAAAAACTGTGTAAATCTTACAGCGCCAAATGGTTCAGAAGCATAACCCACTCTGCAGGAGTAATCTATGATCAGGTTTCCTATCAACATGAACATTTCACATCATATTCATGCTAATTTCCAATTCCTAGCAATATATAGATGATCTGGCCACAATAATATCTGCAAAGAATGATGAATGAGGTGCCCTTCCCAGCCTTTCAGATGCCAATTAATCCTGAACGGGCCAGGGGTTGTCCAATTCCACCGACAGGACTTTTTAATATTTCAATATACCAATTAAGTTACATCTTCCTTATGCCAAATCAGTCAGAAGAAATATTGTCAATGTAAACTGAACCTATCACTATTTTGGAGAACAGGTTGGTGGTTTGAAGGCTTAAATCCTATTGATCCTTTTAAAGTAGATGAGATAGAGGTTCATGCACCTTGAATATTGCAAAAGCACTGCACCCACAAATTTGCCAGGTTTAGATCAAAGGGCCTGGAAAATAAATTGTTACCTCCCTCTGAGCTTTGTCAGCTGAACCAAAGGGGAACATTGATGATACTTATTTCCAGTCCTAAGATTATAAAACGAGAGAGAGGGTGTCCTTTATTTGCTGAGCAATTTGTTCCTCGGAGCATAAATGTTGGTCAGGCAGTTATGCTCACTAGCAGAGCATTGATATGGTATTATATGAGTACATTAATATAAGGCGAGTCTATCATGGAGAAATATCATAATGTATCATTATATCATATTTTACAACATTTCAGAGCATAAAATTAACAGTTGTGGCCTTTCCCCAAATTCTGTGCTCACCATCATAACGCAAGCTAGAATGAGCCAATACCTCCTCTATACAGTGCAATACCCTGACACCTCTTATCAATAGAGCTTTAAATGGGAATCTTTCACCTGATCGGAGTTAAATGTATCCCGATATGAAATGCAACAAATGATGGATTCGGAGAAAAATACATGAATGTGGGAGATTATAAATATGCTATATTGCTCTATAAGTGCTTGTGAAGCCAATCTGAAAGTTTTTCTAGCATGTCACAACATTGTATTAAATTTGAACTGTGAGATATTGGAATATCTTGAAATTCTCAGAAAGTAAAGAACGGGGTGGACATACTGTTTTATTAAAAAATCCTTACATTACAACAGTCCTCTACTTGCTCAGGCCAAAGATTTTTTTATTGACGTTAAGCTATGTTGCTCCCCTATTTATATCAACACATACATATTAACTGGAGATGAGTAAATGAATTCAAGGCTCATACATTTTTTTCACAAAAAATTGGGATTTACCAGAACCCAAGTTTTTGCTGATTCATTGGAATCAAGCATACTGTTGGGCTGGCGTTCTGCTCAATACTCTTTAAATCTGGGAAATGGTTAAAAAATGAAGAACTCACCTCATCCCTCGTATGTTCTCGTACCGCAGCTCCGCACCTGGTTCTCTGAAGTCCACTTTCCTTTATTCAGGTCCATTTTCTCTTTTGTGTTCCATCTTTACATTTTTGCACCTTCGGAGTTGACAGGCATTAAGTGACAACATGACAACGCACGTCACAATGTTGAGTGAAGCCTAGTAAAATGCTAGAAGCACTGAAGAATGAAAAAGAATGACGCTGAAAGAGAAGATGGGTAGTGTTCGGAGGAAGCAAACCAATATTGGAATGGGTGGGAAGCTGTAGACAGATGATGGCAAGGTGGGTATATTGTTATTGTATTTATTAAACCCTCTGTTTATTATGCTCTGCTGGTTGGATCATAGTGAAAAGCTTTAACTGGCAATTCAATTCAGTTCAAATATAATATATGTTATTCTATGCCTATTTGTGGGTTCTCTAGTTTTTAAATTTTTTTCCGTACCTGTACAAGGTTGTTTATTCCCCACTCCCTTCCTACCTTTCTTTCCCTACCCTGTTTATTTCTAAAAAACCAATAAAATAATTTGAAAACAAATATAATCAACACAAACTGAATTTCCCAGCCAAATTATATCAATTAACTTTAAATAATATTATTTAACCCCTTGAATAAATCTGCCATACATTTACAGCACCAAGAGCAAGTTGTTAGTGACCAGTGTCAAAAATAGTTGACAAAGTGATGATGGATGTGTAAGTTAATCTCTCAACAAAACCCAGGAGAGAATGGTTGTGATTGACAGCTGTCATCCTTCTGCATGGGCAGAGGAGAAAATAACAACTCACCAAAATGAGGTTGCTCCCTTTGTCTTCTGATCTCTTGCAGCTTGATAATGGTAAGGATTTTTTTTCTTGTTACTTAGTTGGCTTTCTGTGCATATAATAACAATCACAGATCTAAACTTTGTCAATGTTGTGAAGTAGTATCATCATATAGACATCACATGACCACGGAAGTAATGGTGGACACAGACAGAGGAGGGCCTCTGTGCAAGAACAGTTTATGAGCCAGTCCAATAGTTTATAATAATGCACCATTCCGCTTGTTTTGGAAGTGATAATTGATCCCTTCATCTCTTGAGCCTCAGTGCAGCTGTACAGGTTGCATAAATGCAAACCAGACAGGCCTAAATGCATCTGCACTAATACAGGGTGCAGCGGACCCAAGGTAAATGACAGCTGCACAGGTGCTTAAATACCAAATGAAACAGCCAGCCTACAATCAGGGATTGGCCGTGTGGTTCACCGGTGCAGAAGAAATAATCCGCATGTGGCAGTGTTCACACAGGGAATGCAGGGCTTCTGGTTCACAACCACAACTTCTGCACTGGTGTGTCTCGTTTGTATCTGAATTTTTTGGAAGATTTTTTCCTCTTTTTGAGGTTTTCAGGTTGCACAAATGGTATATCCAACCTTGCACTGAAAAAGCATCAAGACCAAAGGCAGTAGTCGAAAACTGGAGAGACAGTGGGTAAAGCTTTATTATTTTTATGCACAGGAAACTATTAGATTCAAGAGCAATTAAACTGGACAACCCCAATAAAGGTACTTGTTTTGAAAAAAGGAAATGTTGGCAACACAAGGAGGATCCCAGGGTGTGCAAAACTGACACGTTTCGACTAGTTAGACTTAGTCATGGTCCTTGGAACTTGGAACTTGACTAAGACTACCTAGTCAAAATGTGTCGGTCTTGCACCTCATGGGATTCTCCTTTTGTTGCCAACATTGCCTTTTTCTAAAAAACAAGTACAGAATAAACTTGAAGTTTTACCTTTCTACGCTGGAGAACATTCTTTTCTAGTTCTGTCTCAAGAAACACCCAGAACCAGGGCAGCTCCGTGCGTGGATTCCTTTCATTACCAAATGCAAGATATACAGTGGATATGGAAAGTATTCAGACCCCTTTAAATTTTTCACTTTGTTTCATTGCAGCCATTTGGTAAATTCAAAAAAGTTCATTTTTTTCTCATTAATGTACACTCTGCACCCCATCTGGACTGAAAAAAACAGAAATGTAGAAATTTTTGCAAATTTATTAAAAAAGAAAAACTAAAATATCACATGGTCATAAGTATTCAGACCCTTTGCTCAGTATTGAGTAGAAGCACCCTTTGGAGCTGTTACAGCCACAAGTCTTCTTGGGAATGATGCAACAAGTTTTTCACACCTGGATTTGGGAATCCGCTGCCATTCTTCCTTGAAGATCACCTATAGTTCTGTCAGGTTGGATGGTGAATGTTGGTGGGCAGCTATTTTCAGGTCTCGCTAGAGATGCTTAATTGGGTTATGGTTGTTGAGTTGTTCCGAAGCCACTGCTTTGTTATTTTAGCTGTTTACTCAGGGTCATTGTCTTGCTGGATGGTGAACCTTTGGCTAAGTCTGAGGTCCAGCGCACTCTGGAAAAGGTTTTCATCCAGGATACCACTGTACTTGGCTGTATTCATGTTTCCTTCAAATGCAACCAGCTGTCCTGTCTCTGCAGCCGAAAAACATCCCCATAGCATGATGCTGCCACCACCATGTTTCACTGTTGGGATTGTATTGGGCAGGTGATGAGCAGTGCCTGGTTTTCTCCACACATACCACTTAGAATTATCACCAAAACATTCTATCTTCATCTCATCAGACCAGAGAATATTATTTCTCATAGTCTAAAGAGAAGGCTGGTAGTGCAATAAGAGACTGCGCTGCTGTGGTAGAATTCAAGGTATCTTTATTGCCAACGCGTTTCCTGAGCCATTGCCAGCTCACTTCATCAGGGCATGTTACAGAAGTTCATTGCAGGGGTATATATACACATAAAAAAAAGGGGGAGGCGCCAAGAATAGTGAGGTGACACGTCAGCATGGATACATATACATGAATCATACAAAACAATAAAACTTTATTTCAACCATATTAAAAACGATGTTTAAAATGCCATAAAAAGAGTGTTGGTATAAAAACGTGATTAAAAAATAAAAGACACGGGGGGGATCACAAGGTAAAAGATTAAAAAATGGCTCTCGAGTCCTGGGGTGGAATAGAACTTGCCGCAGAGGATATAACTCATGGTATTAGTTCACTATGCTACATATGAAACTGGAAAGTAAGGAGAAAATGGTTAAAATCATGTGTAAATAGCTAAAACTAGTCTCAAATATCTTTTTTCTAGGTGGAGAAAAGAGAAGAACAACAAGAAGAAACTCTCTGGAATAGGTGATATAAAAATGGTTAAAAATTGAGTGTTAAGACATAGTAAAAATAATAAAAAAAAAAAAATTTAAAAAAAAAAAAAAAAATTCAGTAAAAAAATTCACGGGTGAGAGACAAAAAATGCATAACATTTTTTTTCTTTAAAAAACGAAGATGATATAAAGGAATTGAAAGGATAAGATATTAAAACACAGGGTCAAAATAAAATCAATAAAAAACATCATTGATGATATTAAGACCATTGGGCTCAATAGATATGAGTTTGTAGATCAAAAAAACTTCCTTTCTGCATAGTGATTGAAACCTATTGGGGATGTGGTCTGGTATGTGATCAATGGTGGCTTTCCTGAAATCTCTGGAATGTGTGGTGTCAAAGTGTCGTGAAAGTCCATGTTTTGGGAAGCCTATTTTGATATTGTAACAGTGTGAATTCATGCGACAATGTAGTGCTTGTGTAGTGCGACCTACATACAATCTGGGACAAGGACAGGAAATGACATATATAACATGAGAGGAATGACAAGTGAGGTGGAATTTGAGGGGAAATTTTTCAAGTGTAATGGGGTGGACAAACACAGACGTGCAGTGTGAAATGGTATGACAGCAAGCACAATTAGGACGGTGACACTTATAAATCCCTGGTGATTAAATGGTATGGGTAGTAGTCTTCTGGGGCAGAAGTCTACTTGGAGCCAGAATATTCTTTAACCCCTTCCTGACATCCGACGTACTATCTCGTCCATGGGACCCGGGCCCCTATGCCCATGGACGGGATAGTATGTCTACTGCGATCAGCGGCGCCCACGAGGTGAGCGCCGCTGATCGCGGCCGGGTGTCAGCTGACTATCACAGCTGACACCCGACACGTTAACCCCTTGCACACCGCGATCAAACACGATCGCGGTGTACCGGGAGTTAAAGGGAAGCATCGGCAGGGAGGGGGCTCCCTCCGTGCTTCCCTGAGCCCCCCACGGCAGCGCAATGTGCAGCGCTGCTGCGGGGGGCTCCTTTCCTGCAGGCCCCCGAATCCAAGATGGCGACGGGGGCCTTCGGGGGCCTGCAGGAAGCTAGCTTCCTCAGTGCCTGCAAAGCGCAGGCATGAGGAAGCCTTCTGCACTGCCTGTGACAGATCGCTGATCTGTCACAGTGATCTGTGATATGACAGATCAGCGATCTGTCACAGGACAGTGATGTCCCACCTGTGACTATTTAATAAAGTTAAAAAAAAATAAAAAAAAGTGTTAAAATAATTTAAAAAAAATCGCCAAATAAATTAGAAAAAAAAAAAATATTCCCCCAAATAAATCCATTTTTTGGAAATAAAAAAAAAACCAATAAAAGTACACATATTAAGTATCGCCGCGTCCGTAACGAACTGCCCTATAAAACTGTCTCATTAGTTAACCCCTTTAGCGAACCCCTTAAAAAATAAAAATAAAAAACGAAGCAAAAAATAATGATTTATTATCATACCGCCAAACAAATAGTGTAATAACGCGCGATCAAAAAGACATATATAAATATCCATGGTACCACTGAAAACATCATCTTGTCCCGCAAAAAACGAGCCATGACACAGCATCATCAGCAAAAAAATAAAAAAGTTATAGCTCGCAGAATAAAGCGATGCAAAAATAATTATTTTTTATATAAAATAGTTTTCATTGCATAAAACCGACAAAACATAAAAAACGACCTAAATGAGGTATCGCTGTAACCGTACTGACCCGAAGAATAAAACCGCTTTATCGATTTTACCGCACGCGGAACGGTGTAAACGCACCCCCCCAAAAGAAATTCATGAAACGCTGGTTTTTGTTCATTTTGCGTCCCAAAAATCGGAATAAAAAGCGATCAGAAAATGTCACATGCCCGAAAATGGTACCAATAAAAACGTCAACTCGTCCAGCAAAAATTAAGACCTCAAATGACTCGGTGGGTCAAAATACGGAAAAATTATAGCTCTCAATATGTGGTGATGCAAAAACTATTTTTACAATAAAAAGCGTTTTTTAGCGTGTGACAGCCGCCAAACATAAAAACCGCCATAAATGGTAAATCAAACCCCCCTTATCACCCCCTTAGTTAGGGAAAAATAATAAAATAAAAAAATGTATTTATTTCCATTTTTCCATTAGGGTTAGGGTTAGGGCTAGGTTTAGGGTTAGGTTTAGGGCTGAGATTAGGGTTAGGGGTGTGTTGGGGTTCGGGTTGGAGTTAGAATTGGGGGTTTCTACTGTTTGGGCACATCAGGGGCTCTCCAAATGCAACATGGCATCTGATCTCAATTCGAGCCAATTCTGAGTTGAAAAAGTCAACTGGTGCTCCTTCTCTTCCAAGCTCTGCCATGCGCCCAAACAGTGTTTTACCCCCACATGTAGTGTATCAGCCTACTCATGACAAATTGCAAAACAATTTTTGGGGTCCAATTTCTCCTGTTACCCTTAGGAAAATAAAAAATTGGGGGCAAAAATATCATTTTTGTGGAAAAAAATGATTTTTTTATTTTCACGTCCAAGCGTTATAAACTTCTGTGAAGCACTTGGGGTTCAAAGTGCTCACCACACATCTAGATAAGTTCCGTGGGGGGGTCTAGTTTCCAAAATGGGTCACTTGTGGGGAGTTTCAATAGTTTAGGTACATCAGGGGCTCTCCAAACGCACGACACCCGCAGACCATTCCATCAAAGTCTGCATTCCAAAACGTCACTGCTTCCCTTCCGAGCCCCGACGTGTGTCCATACAGTAGTTTTCTCCCACATATGGGGTGTCAGCGTACTCATGACAAATTGGACAACAACTTTTGGGGTCCAATTTCTCCTGTTACCCTTGGGAAAATGAAAAAATTGGGGACTAATTGATCATGTTTGTGGAAAAAATACGATTTTTTTATTTTCATGCCCGGGCATTATAAACTTCTGTGAAGCCCCTGAGTGTTCAAAGTGCTCACCACACATCTAGATAAGTTCCTTAGGGGGTCTCGTTTCCAAAATGGGGTCATTTTTGGGGGGTTTCCACTGTTTAGGTACATTAGGGGCTCTCCAAAGGCAACATGACACCCGCAGAACATTCCCTCAAAGTCTGCATTCTAAAACGTCACTTCTTCCCTTCCGAGCCCTGACGTGTGTCCATACAGTAGTTTTCTCCCACATATGGGGCGTCAGCGTACTCAGGACAAATTGGACAACAACTTTTGGGGTTCAATTTCTCCTGTTACCCTTGGGAAAATAAAAAAATTGGGGACTAATTGATCATGTTTGTGGAAAAAATACGAATTTTTTATTTTCATGCCCTGGCGTTATAAACTTCTGTGAAGCACTGGGGTGTTCAAAGTGCTCACCTCACATCTAGATAAGTTCCTTGGGGGGTCTAGTTTACAAAATGGTGTCATTTGTGGGGGGTTTCCACTGTTTAGGTACATCAGGGGTTTTCCAATCGCGACACGGTGTCCGATCTCAATTCCAGCAAAAAACGTCAAATGGCGCTGCTTCCCTTCCGAGCTCGGCCATGCACCTAAATAGTGGTTTACCCCCACATGTGGGGTATCAGCGTACTCAGAACAAATTGCACAATAACTTTTAGGGTCCTGTTACCCTTGGAAAAATAAGAATTGAGGGGGAAAAGATCATTTTTGTGGAAAAAATATGATTTTTTAATTGTACGGCTTTATGTTATAAACTTCTGTGAAGCCCTTGGGGGTTCAAAGTTCTCACCACACATCTAGATAAGTTCCTTAGGGGGTCTAGTTTCCAAAATGGTGTCATTTGTGGGGGGTTTCCACTGTTTTGGTACATCAGGGGTTTTCCAATCGCGACATGGTGTCCGATCTCAATTCCAGCCAAAAACGTCAAATGGCGCTGCTTCCCTTCCGAGCTCTGCCATGCGCCCAAATAGTGGTTTACCTCCACATGTGGGGTATCAGTGTACTCAGGACAAATTGCACAATAACTTTTAGGGTCCTGTTACCCTTGGGAAAATAAAAATTGGGGTGAAAAGATCATTTTTGTGGAAAAAATATGATTTTTTAATTGTACCGCTGTACGTTATAAACTTCTGTAAAGCCCTTGTGGGTTCAAAGTTCTCACCACATATCTAGATAAGTTCCTTGGGGGGTCTAGTTTCCAAAATGGGGTCACCTGTAGGGGGTTTCCACTGTTTAGGTACATCAGGGACTCTCCAAACGTGACATGGCGTCCGATCTGAATTCCAGCCAATTTTGCATTGAAAAAGTCAAACGGCGCTCCTTCCCTTCTGAGCTCTGCCATGCGCCGAAACAGTCGTTCCCCCCACATATCAGGTATCAGCGTACTCAGGACAAATTGCACAATAACTTTTGCAGTCCAATTTCTCCTGTTACCCTTGGTAAAATAAAAAAAATTGAACCTGAAGTATTTTTTTTGTGAAAAAAAGTTAGATGTTCATTTTTTTTAAATATTCAAAAAAATTCCTGTGACGCACCTAAAGGGTTAATAAACTTCTTGAATGTGGTTTTGAGCACCTTAAGTGGTGCAGTTTTTAGAATGGTGTCACTTTTGGGTATTTTCTATCATATAGACCCCTCAAAGTGGCTTCAAATGTGATGTGGTCCTAAAAATAAAATGGTGTTGTAAAAATGAGAAATCGCTCGTCAACTTTTAACCCTTATAACTTCCTAACAAAAAAAAATTTTGGTGCCAAAATTGTGCCGATGTAAAGTAAGCATGTGGGAAATGTTAGTTATCAAGTTTTTTCTGTGCCGTATCTCTGTGATTTAAGGGCATAAAAATTCAAAGTTGGAAAATTGCAAAATTTTCAAAATTTTCGCCAAATTTCCGTTTTTCTCACAAATAAACGCAAGTTATTTGAATGAAATTTTACCACTATCATGAAGTACAATATGTCATGAGAAAACAGTGTCAGAATCACCGGGATTCATGGAAGCGTTCCAGAGTTATGACCTCATAAAGGTACAGTGGTCAGAATTGTAAAAATTGGCCCGGTCATGAACGTGCAAAACACCCTTAGGGGTGAAGGGGTTAATGACCTGGCCTTTCGGAAGGTGATAGCAGGTTTGTCTGGAAGGACCCCATTAAGTATCGGGTCCTTCTTAATGATGGGCCATAAATTATTTAGAACATCTCTTATCCTGTTCTGTTGTGAACTGAATGTTGTAATAAAATTTGTTCTAAAGAGTTCAGCATCATCTTTCTTTTGTTTAGCCAGAGATTTGCTGAGGAGAATATTCTGATTAAAATTTTTAAAAACATTATCACATGTAGAACTAATGAGTTTTTTGGGATACCTCTGAGCAAGGAACCTTTCCCTCAAGACCTCGGATTGTGTGTTAAAATCCTCATCATTAGTACAGTTCTTTCTTATCCTTTGGAACTGATTGTGAGGAATATTAAAAAGCCATTTTTTGTAGTGTCCACTCTTAAAATGTACATAACTATTAGAATCCACCTCTTTAAAAAACGTTTTACTGCAAATCTTGGAATCCCTGATGAAAAATGTGATGTCTAAAAAATCCATGGACTGATTATTAACATGTGGGGTAAAAGTCAAGCCCCATGGATTATTTTTTAATCACGTTTTTTATACCAACACTCTTTTTATGGCATTTTAAACATCGTTTTTAATATGGTTGTAATAAAGTTTTATTGTTTTGTATGATTCATGTATATGTATCCATGCTGACGTGTCACCTCACTATTCTTGGCGCTTCCCCCTTTTTTTTTTATGTGTATATATACCCCTGCAATGAACTTCTGTAACATGCCCTGATGAAGTGAGCTGGGACTGGCTCAGGAAACGCGTTGGCAATAAAGATACCTTGAATTCTACCACAGCAGCGCAGTCTCTTATTGCACTACCAGCCTTCTCTTTGTACCAAGTCCTTGGAGTCCTTGGACCTCGTGCAGACTGCTGCAGCTGTTTTATGCGATTATAGGTGTTGTGACTCTCACAACCCTATCAGGTGACCCTAACACTTGCTGTGCACTCATCTACTTTCCATACAGACCTACGCATTGGAAGCGCCCTGTCTCCCCCTTTTCATTTCTCATATTCTGGGAGTCCTTCATGTACATTTTAGCAAACTCTATGTGGGCTTTCATATGCCTTGCACTGAGGAAAGGCTTCCGTCGGGCCAATCTGCCATAAAGGCCTGACTGATGGAGGTCTGCAGTGTTAGTTGACTTTGTGGAACTTTCTCCCATCTCCCTACTGCATCTGTGGAGCTCAGCCACAGTGATCTTGGAGTTCTTTTTACCTCTCTTACCAAGGCTCTTCTCCCACGATTGCTCAGTTTGGCAGGATGGCCAGGCATAGGAAGATATCTGGTGGTCCCAAACTAACTCCATTTAAGGATTATGGAGGCCACTGTGCTCTTGGGAATCTTGAGTAGTGCAGAAATTCTTTTGTAACCTTGGCAGATCTGTGCCTTGCGACAATTCTGTCTCTGAGCTCCTTGGCCTCTTCCTTTGACCTCATTATTTTCATTTGGTGTGACATGCACTGTGAGCTGTGAGGTCTTATATAGACAGGTGTGTGCCTTTCCAAAACCAAGTCCTATCAGTTTAATTAAACACAGCTGGACTCCAATGAAGGAGAATAACCATCTCAAGGAGGATCACAAGGAAATGGACAGCATGTGAGCTAAATATGAGTGTCTGAGCAAAGGGTCTGAATACCTATGACCATGTGATATTTTAGTTTTTCTTTTTTAATAAATTAGCAACATTTCCTACATTTCATTTTTTTCAGTCAAGATGAGGTGCAGAGTGTACATTAATAAGAAAAAAATGAACTTTTTTGAATTTACCAAATTGCTGCAATGAAACAAAGAGTGAAAAATTTAAAGGGGTCTGAATACTTTCCATACCCACTGTATAGTGAGCTGACTATTTTCCTAACCCCAATAAAGCTGGTTAGAGGGACAAATAAAAGTTAAATAAAGTTTAATAAAGTTAATGAAGAGAATGGAACCTACAAGTAAATGAATAGTTTAAACTTTTTCCCATACAAATTGCTTTTATTAAATAAAAGTGCTAACAACATATACATATTGTATAACTTTAAAAAGTGACAAAGTTTAGGTGCCTAAATTTTACAACTTTGGGTGTTTTCACAACAGTTTTTCCCAGTCCTGCAAAATGAGTGGAGCAGGGGTGGGACAAGGGCGTGGCTGGGGTGTGACTCCTCAGTGTGTGTGAATCATGATGAACTGTGACATTCCATACTACAGAAATATCTCTCCATTCTCCAGTTACTGGAGTGAGATTTCTTGGGTAGGTGCACACTACTTGTCACCTCTTTATGAATCGGGAGCATGTGATTCCAGCACGCCGCTTCATCAAGACCGAGATAGACAACACCGATCTTGATGAATTGGACTCATAGTGTTATCAACAGGTAGTATAAAAGTTAAGTATTTGCACTGCATGTTAGTTCTGCAGAAAAAAAAAAAAGGAAACCTATAATATATCATTTAATGGAAAGTAAAAAGTTAGTTCTGTCGGAACACAGTGAGGCAAAGATGAAAGTATTCTTTGTGCTTTCAACATCAATATTAGTTGCACCATTGGAGAGTATCTATCACCAGATTTTACACCTATTTTTTTTTATTTCATTACTTCAATTATATCAAACATTCTCAATATGTTTCATAATAAAAGTTTGGAAAGTCATTTTCATACCATATGATATCCAGGCATGGTATGCAAATTGCCAACTTTCCCTGATAGTCACCAACAGGCAGCTGCACGGGAAGGTGCAAGCATATGTAGCAGAGCTACATCAATCTCCAGCACTGATCTTAATTTCTTGCTACAAAGCATCAAGTTATTGCTCGTTCTTGCTGCTTATGGTAGAGAAATCATGCTCACTGCAGGGGAATGAAGGGAAATCTTTGCGCTATTGTGCTGGCCACCTATTGGGCATAGCAATCCTAAAAGTCAACGTTGACCATTTAATGAGTCTTGTCACATAATTTAGGATAAGAAGTCACTCTTTTTCCAGAAACTTGTTTCGGGGTGTTTGTCCCGCATTAGTGCATTTCCTCAGACCCCCCCTTCATTCTTTTAACCACTACTTTTTATGCTCTAAACAGCATAATTTCATCAGATAAAACTGCGACAGAGAGTTCACTTTAGAATATTGACTGGGATGCTGAGTGAAGTGCAGTGGGGTGTCAGTGACTCCTAACTAGAGTCAAGTGAATATGGTCAAAAATGACTGCCGAATCTGAATTTGCCACAATCGTGTCATTTTTGTACCCTATTCGTGACAAATTTATGTTTGACAATTGTTTCTGAACATATTCGTTCAACTCTAGTCCCATTGACTCCAATGACGTCCAGCGAATATTGCAAATACATTATTGGGTGTTGATTGTAATCCGAACCAAATTTTGCAAAATTCGCCCAGCTCTACTCCTAACCTAATAAACTAACGATATAGCCCCTATAGTAGCAAGACTGCTTTCCTTTCTTCCCCCATTTTCTGCGCTAATCAGTGTGATTTTGTTAGTTATCCTGAGATCTGACTGTGTAGATGAAGAAGAATGACAGGACCAGACTCATGCGCATTTGAACGATACGCAAAACAGAGGAAATCCTGAGAGGCCAATCATGTCAACCACAAGATGGCGGTTGTGCTTCTGAAGAACTAAGGTATTATAAAAAGAAAGTTTTTGCTTAGATAATAGCAGTTACTATCTAAAACAAACAAACATAAATACATTAGTTATTACTAGAAAATTAAATTAGGTGATAGCTCTTTAAGAAGTCAAAGACTACAAACATTAAACGTTTTCAACTAGTTCTTTATTCTTGAAGGAAAAAATGTATCTATTGTAACAAAATTTTTCTTGCGATGATAACTACTATTCATACAAACTCGCAAATTCCTTTTCCATGTCCTTGACCATTTCTCTGTAGTGAGAAATGCAATTGTAAGATTGTAGCTACAGCTAGAATTGAAATTGCTAAGCATGATAAATTTATTTTCAAACTCTGAATACTGTTCTGAAACACATTTGGCCAAACACAATATATATACTTTATACTTACTATGTTTAATATAATTTTTCGTTCTACTCATGACAGCATGATAGCAGTACTCAATTTATGGTTCATTCCTGGAGTCTCTCTATGCTCTATTCTTTCCATTTTCTACTGTAGATATTGCTTAAAACTTTAACAAGAAGTATTAAGGAAAGAAAAGAATTATAGAAGCAGAGAATTGAATTCAATGTATGTTCTTGCCATTCTCCAGCCGGTAAATCTTAAGTCACATAACCGGATCAGCCTTACTTGGAAATGCATACTGTAGTGAAAATTGCTCTCTTTCTAGAAACATAAATCCAGATGTATTTTGTGGTGTTTCTGTGAAGCCATTAAAGTTTCAAAGAGTTTGTGAATAATATTTTATTTTAATATTTGATATGTTTGCCTTATTATTTCTTGTCTTTTCAAAAAGGAAGTGGGTGTTTAGACACAGTATTTAATTGTTCAAGTTTTACCTAATGATCAAGTTATTCATGAAGAACAACACATCCAGATCAAGCTCTTCATAGGTAATATTGCTAAATAAAAAGCTATGATGTTTTGAATTTTACATTTTTCCTTTTAGCTCTCTTGAGTTCCTTAGACCCACCAAAGAGAATTATTCGGAGTTCTGACTTTCCAGCTATCCAGAACATGTAAACTTCTGCTTTTAATTGCCTCATATATATTTATTAAATTATCAGTGCATGCACAGAACATATGCTCATTAGAGGTAGCCTTTTAGGTCCTCCAATACGTCAGCATTTTGCTATGTGTGATTAAACTCCCTCCCTAACCAGCCCTGTATAACATAATTCAGTTAAATAAATGCTTTAAAAAAGCATTTATAACCACTGCTTTTCTTATGCTAATGAGGGCTTTGACTAGTCGATGGGGCATTAGTTTCCCCAGATTAGTCATCCCTCTTTCCATGTTATTACGCCTGTGGGCGTGATAGCATAATTTGCTCGAGCGGCATCATCGTCACTAATGCAAATCTGTGCAGGTGTGTTGCTCATTACGGCAAAAGACTCTGAGGCTATAATACTTAGTGTATGTGTGATGATGGATGAATGAGCCTGGTGTCTGACTCATTATAATTCCCCCTCCTTGGATATTACGCATGCGCTAGGGTGAGGAATTGGAGTCAGTACAGCAGGTCAGACACTGCATAGCGCCGCAGTGTTCCTCATCGTCTTCCTCTTGCGCCTTGGACGTCGGCCAGTACAGGCCTTCTGGACCACTGCTACCGCAGTGTCCGCCTAAGTAACGCCATGTGCCTTAGGAGCGCTTTCCAGCTCAGTTGATAGGCTGGTTTGTGACGTCCGTCAGGGCGGACAGTGCACTCGTACTAAGCGGTGGTTCACACTACCTGTGACGTTAACAGGTTGCGGTTGTTCACCGGCTGGTACGTGCTTCGTGAAGTAACGGGGTTCGTGCCTGTTAAAACCGGGTTTGTGTTTTCCCACCGGTGTCCGGCTCTCTCATATACGCCTTCTCCCCATTGTTTTAGTTGCAGTTGGTCACCTCTGCATGGTGGGCCCTGGGCTGCGAACACACCTTATATATTATTTAATCTTTATTATTTGGTGCGTTCTGCCAGCCCATAACAGTCAAAGCCCTCATTAGCATAGGAAAAGCGAAGGTTATAAATGCTTTTTTGAAGCATTTATTTAACTGAATTATGTTATACAGGCAGCGTCGGACTGGCCCACCGGAGAACCGGTGGATTCTCCGGTGGGCCCTGGCATCTGGTGGGCCCTGGCACCTGCTGGCATACAGGGCCAGCAGTTGCCTAGGGCCCCCGCTGCTCCAGGGGCCCCCAGCCAGTGGGGTGTCGCACACCATGCAGCTGCTATGGGGGCCCCTGCCAGCGGAGCAGCAGCGGGTGTCAGGAGGCAGGAGCCCCTGTCCCCGCTGCTAAAGAGAAATGAATATTCACTGCGGAGCAGTGAATATCATTTCAGGTCTCCACCCCCAGAGGCCCCGCCCCCAGCCCAGTAAGCCGCTCTGCATCAGGGCCGGCGCCGCCCTCAGTCCTCTCTGCTCCTGACTCACAGCCAGTGGGCGATAACGTCACTACATCGCGCACCCGCTGTGTGTCTGGCAGAGGGGGCAGCTCCTGACACTGAAGCCGGGATCAGCGTGGGAGCGAGGAGAGGTGAGTATTGTGTTTTGTGTATTGTGTTTTGTTTTGTTTTTTATATCTCTCTCGCTCTCTCTATCTGTCTCTCTCTCTATCTATCTATCTCTATATATCTCTCTCTCTATCTCTCTTATATCTATCTTTCTATCTCTATCTATTATCTATATCTATCTATTATCTATATCTATCTATTTCTATATCTATATCTATCGCTCTATCTTTCTATATATCTCTATATCTATCTATTATGTCTATCTATCTATCTATCTATCTCTATATCTATCTTACTCTATCTATCTCTATATCTATTATCTCTATATTTATTATCTATCTAGCTACCATCTATATCTATCTATCTTTATCTATATATATCTCTATCTAATATCTATATCTATCTATCTCTATACCTATCTATCTATTTATCTATCCGTTATCTATCTCTATATCTTTTCTCTGTATCTATCTATCTCTATATCTATATCTCTCGCTATCTATCGCTCTATCTCTATATCTATCTCTATATCTATCTTTATATCTATATCTATCTCTATCTATCTCTATATCTATTTCTCTCTATATCTATCTCTATATCTCTCTCTATAGCTATCTATCTATATATCTCTATCTATCTCTATATCTATCTCTCTGTATATCTATCTATCGCTCTATCTCTATATCTATCTTTCTATCTCTATATCTATATATCTATCTATCTTTCTCTATCTATTTATCTCTATATCTTTTCTCTGTATCTATCTCTCTATATCTATATCTATCTATCTCTATATATATATCTATTATCTCTATATCTATATCTATTTCTCTCTATATCTCTCTCTATATCTATCTATTTATCTCTATCTCTATATCTATCTCTCTGTATATCTATCTTTCTATCTCTATATCTATCTTTCTCTATCTAATTATCTCTATCTATTATCTATCTCTATCTATCTATCGCTCTATCTCTATATCTATCTTTCTATCTATCTCTATATCTATCTATATCTATATCTATCTATTATGTCTATATCTAGCTATCTCTATTATCTATATCTCCCTCTCACTATATCTTTCTATCTTACTCTATCTCTATATCTATCTGTTATCTCTATATTTATTATCTATCTTTATCTATCTATCTCTATCTATTATCTATATATATATATCTATCTCTCTATCTATTTATCGATCTCTGTATCTCTCTCTCTCTCTATATCTATCTCTCTATCTACCGCTCTCTCTATCTCTATCTATCTTTATATCTATATCTATCTATCTCTATATCTATCTATTATCTCTATATCTATCTACCTATCTATCTCTATATCTATCTCTATATCTCTCTCTCTATAGCTATCTATATATTATCTCTATATCTATCTATATATTATCTCTATATCTATCTATCTCTATATCTATCTATCTCTATATCTATCTGTTATCTCTATATCCATATCTATCTCTATATCTATCTATCTCTATATCTATCTTTCTATCTAACACTATATCTCTATATCTATCTCTATATCTCATTATCTATCTATCTCTATCTCTCTCTCTTTATCTATCTATCTATTGATCTATCCATCTATCTCTAGATCTATCTATTATATCTATCTATTATCTCTATTATCTATATCTATCTATCCATCTATCTATCTATCTCTATCTATCTCTATATCTCTCTCTATATCTATCTATCTTTCTAACTCTATATCTATCTATCTCTATACATATCTCTATATCTAGCTATTATCTCTATATCTATCTCTATATCTATCTTTCTATATCTATCTGTCTCTATATATCTATCTATCTCTATATCTATTATCTCTATATCTATCTATTGCTATATATATCTCTATATCTATTTTTATTTAAAGCCATCTATCTATATATATTTATCTCTATATCTATCTATATATGTCTATATTATTATTATTATTATTATTATTATATCTGTATATCTCTATCTATTATCTATCTCTATCTATATATCTATCTATCTCTATATATTTCTATCTATAGCTATCTATCTCTCTCTATATCTATCTATCCATTATCTATTTTCTATCTATCTCTATATCTATCTATCTATCTATATTTCTTTCTATATCTATCTTTATATCTATCTCTATGAATCTTTCTATCTATATCTATCCATTATCTACTTTCTATCCATTATCTACTATCTATCTCTATATCTATCTATTTCTACATCTATCTTTCTATCTATATCTATCTAACTCTATATCTATATAGCTATATAGCATTATACCCTATGAGGGGGTGCATTATTCCCTATGAGGGGGGCAGTATTATACCCTATGAGGGGGCAGCATTATACCCTATGAGGAGGCAGCATTATACCCTATGAGGAGGCAGCATTGTACCCTATGAGGAGGCAGCATTATACCCTATGACGGGGTGCATTATTCCCTATGAGGGGGGCAGTATTATACCCTGTGAGGGGGGCAGTATTATACCCTATGAGGGGGTGCATTATTCCCTAAGAGGGGGGCAGTATTATACCCTATGAGGGGGGCAGTATTATACCCTATGAGGGGGGCAGTATTATACCCTATGAGGGGGTGCATTATTCCCTATGAGGGGGTGCATTATTCCCTATGAGGGGGGCAGTATTATACCCTATGAGGGGGGCAGTATTATACCCTATGAGGGGGGCAGTATTATACCCTATGAGGGGGTGCATTATTCCCTATGAGGGGGTGCATTATTCCCTATGAGGGGGGCAGTATTATACCCTATGAGGGGGGCAGTATTATACCCTATGAGGGGGGCAGTATTATACCCTATGAGGGGGTGCATTATTCCCTATGAGGGGGTGCATTATTCCCTATGAGGGGGGCAGTATTATACCCTATGAGGGGGGCAGTATTATACCCTATGAGGGGGTGCATTATACCCTATGAGGGTGTGCATTATACCCTATGAGGGGGGCAGTATTATATTCTATGAGATGGCTGCATTATATTCTATGAGGGGTCTACATTATATTCTATGAGGGGGCTGCTTTATATTCTATGAGGGGGCTACCCCAACTCCTGCTACATAATTAAGACATGTACAACCTTATATTATACCCGGATATTATCGTGTTTTACCGCACAATTGGTGGTCTGGTATTTAACTCTATGCAGCTACATAGTGGGCCCCAAGAATGATTTTCTCTGGTGGGCCCAAGGTGTTCCAGTCCGACGCTGTATACAGGGCTGGTTATGGAGGAAATTTAATCACAAATCGAGGAATGCTGATGGATTGGAGGTAGTGATGGGCGAACACTAAAATGTTCGGGTGCTCATTGCTCAGGTTGATCAAATTGCAATGCTAGGGGGCACGACTTGAAAAATGCTATGGGAAACGCAAGCATTTTTCCGGCGGCCCCTCGGTGGTCTTTAGAGGGTCTAGAAATTGTGGAAATCGATAGGAACAATGCTCAAATTACATGGTAACATCATGGGGAAGACCCCTGGAAGCATTTCTTACTCCCAGGTCACTGCTGTGAACTATGTTGTCAGAGTCTTTTACAGACTCACAATAAAACATACAAAAACAAAACCAAAATGGATTTTCCTGGGAAATATGTAAAGGAACATCTTTTCCAGGGTAATGACTTAGAATCATAGAATCATAGAATCATAGATTCGTAGAGTTGGAAGTGACCTCCTGGGCCATCTGGTCCAACCCCCTGCTCAAAGCAGGATTCGCTAAATCATCCCAGTCAGATGTCTGTCCAGCCTCTGTTTGAAGACTTCCATTGAAGGAGAACTCACCACTTCTCGTGGCAGCCTGTTCCACTCATTGATCACTCTAACTGTCAAAAAGTTTTTTCTAATATCTAATCTGTGTCTCCTCCCATTCAGTTTCATCCCATTGCTTCTAGTCTTTCCTTGTGCAAATGAGAATAAAGTTGATCCTTCTACAATGTGACAGCCCTTTAGATATTTGTAGACAGCTATTAAGTCTCCTCTCAGTCTTCTCTTTTGCAAACTAAACATTCCCAAATCCTGCAACCTTTCCTCATAAGACAGGGTTTGCAGACCAGTCACCATTCTGGTCGCTCTTTTCTGAACTTGCTCCAGTTTGTTGATGTCTTTTTTAAAGTGTGGTGCCCAAAACTGGACACAATATTCCAGATGAGGTCTGCGCAAATAGGAGTAGAGGGAAATAATGACTTCACGTGATCTAGACTGTATGCTTCTGTTAATACATCCTAGAATTGCAGTTGCCTTTTTGCTGCTGCATTACACTGTTGACTCATATTCAGTCTGTGATCTATTAGTATACCCAAGTCTTTTTCACATGTGCTGTCACTTAGCCCTATTCCTCCCATTCTGTATATGCTTTTTTCATTTTTATTGCCCAGATGTAGTACTTTGCATTTCTCCCTGTTAAAAACCATTCTGTTAGTTGCTGCCCACTTCTCCAGTTTATTTATATCTTTTTGAATCCTCTCTCTCTCTTCTCTAGTATTAGCTATCCCTCCTAGCTTTGTGTCATCAGCAAATTTAATCTGTTTACCCTCAATTCCTTCATCTAAATCGTTGATAAAGATGTTGAACAATACAGGGCCCAGGACAGAGCCCTGTGGTACACTTGTCCAGCTTGGATACGCAATAACTATAAGGCACATAGAAATCAGGAGGACGTTGGTACAGTCAGCAAGGTACTCCCTCAGCATCTTCCAAAACTTTGCACTTCTTGTGAGAGTACTCCTCAGGGCCTGTGTGATGGGAGGTTCTGAGAAAACTCTCCCAGAACATTGCTAGTGTTCCCCTGCCTCTGTTGGATTGGAGTTGTGTCTCTCTTGCCTGTATTCCTTGGTTGTCCAATGAACTGTGACCTCTGCTGCCAGCATTTTCAGATGGGAATTTTTTTAATAATTCTGCAACAAGTGCCCCTTAGTAATGCCCCATTTTAGTAGACCTTTCCGCCACAGGAATAAGAGAAAGAAAGATTTCCTTGTAGTTTGGGTCTAAAAGTGTCACCAAACAGTATTGACTGTCACCCAACATTTTCAGAACACAAGGGTCACAGGGAAGGCAGCGTAACATAAACTTAGCCATGCATGCCAGACTGCTAACAGGCAAGACTTCCATGTCCTCACCAAAAAGACGGTTAAAACTAAAAGAGAAAGAGCGCAATAGGGTCTTACCCAGGTAAAAGAGATACAGTTCAAGCTATTATACTCACCAATAGCAGGAGAGTTAGAGGCATAAAGGAATAGAGGTCAAAGCTGCTGCACATCCAAATGGCCCCGCCGTGACCATAGATCATCAGATATCAAAGAAACAATTTTCGGATTTAAACGTGCGCTGCTAGACAAAACGACTCCTTTCCAGATTGTGTACTTGTATACTTTTATTTTCCCAACGCGTTTCGAAGTCTCAAACTTCTTCCTCAGGGGATGACATGTATAAACAGACAGAGTGGCTCCCAGTTTTATACATACAAATTTCAAATATTGGCGCCAAAGGTCACATGTTACAGGGAAAGAATGTCAAAGGTCATCAGTAACAAAAAAATGTATAAAAAATGTTTAAAACTGTATTGTTTCCACTTTAATAAATTCTCTTAAAATATTTATTTGCAGGTCATAAAAAGAAGAATGAGAAAATTTGAAATGAATATATAAAAGGATAGACCTGTGCTAGAACTATAAAAAAGGGGGGAAGGGAGCAGTAAATCACAGCTCAAACCATCATCCCAAATAGGCAGACGAAAGAGAAAAAGAAAAAGAAGAAAAGAAGAAAATAATGGATAATGAATTTACATATATATATATATTAAAACGATTCTTTTATTCAATATAATAAAAATGTTTTATGTAAAAATGTTGTCATAATAAAAATTATTCGAGATAAAAAATTTTTTTGAATAAAAAAAGTGAAGGATTGATAAAAAACAGTGATATGAGGTGCAAGTAAAAGAAATAGGACATGTTTAAAAGTACTAGATGATAGGGATTTATAAAGAAAGATTTGCCAAGACATCTGTGAAAACTCAATGGCTCACAGAAAAGGAGGACAGTTCACGAGGGAGGGAAGCACCCAGAGAAGACGGATCGCACCCAGGAGGGGGAGAGACCGGAGGAAAACCTGTCCAGACCGCAAGACGGTATAAATTCATCAGAGAAGAAAAGTTTCTTTTAGAACAATAGGGCTGAAAAAAACATTCAAATTATAACCTTCAGCAGGAAATCACACTGACAAAAAGATAGATTAGTCAAATAACATCGGCAGAAATAAATCAGTCAGATGGATTTAACAGAAAGTCGCACTGACAAAAACGCAAGCATGATACAAAGTGAATAGAAACAGACATTAATAAAATGTAGATAAACCCCAAATAATCATTCAGAATAAAAAATAACAGTTTGAAAAGTCTTTACAGAAAAACCTCAGTTATTTCGTTTAACCCATTTGGTCTTAAAGTGTTCAGCCTATAGATCCAAAAAATCTCCTTTCTATTCAGTAATCCTATCCTGTCGGGCACATTGTCCGGGATATGTTCGATAGGGCTAATTTTTAGCACATTAGGATTTTTATTATGTACAATCGTACAATGTTTAGAAAGACCATGTTTTAGAAAACCCCTCTTAATATTATGTCTGTGAGAGTTTATTCTTAGATGTAATGGTTGGACTGTTCTACCCACATACTGCTTGCCGCACTCACATTCAATTAAATATATTACAAAATCAGTGGCGCAATTAAGGAAATCTTTGATAGGAAAAACCTCATTAGTGCTGGTAGATTTAAAACATTTATCTCTATGTGTAATACAAGAACAACACAGACAGTTTTTCTTGCCGCATTTATAAATGCCTTTGAAGGGAGATTTGGATATACAGAGAGGTCCATTATTAATATTTTTAGAAACATTTTTTAACCGACTCGGGGCCACTATACTTTTAATAGTGGGTGCCCTTCTAAACGTGACACCAGGGTTATCTGGAAGAAATTTCTGTAAAATAGGGTCATTTAGTAAAATATGCCAGTTGCTCCTTAAAATCCTCCTAATTTCAATATGGTCAGAACAAAATTGAGTAATAAAATTAGTCATAAATTTATTGTTTTCAGGTTTAACTGTCTTGATTCCATTAATGAGGGTTTCTTGGGATAAATTAATACATTTATTAAAAGCATTTTTAAGTAAATTATCCGGATATTTTTTCTCAGAAAACCTACTATGTAATATTTCTGCTTGATCCTTGAATACTTTTATATCAGTACAATTTTTCCTTATTCTTCTGTATTGATTTTGGGGAATATTCCTTAACCAAAAAGACAACTGACCATGCTCTCCTTCTCCTCCTCCTCCCTGTTCTCAGGCCATCCACTCTGAACAGGCGGTATGACAGTTGTGCAGGTAGTACCGTCAATAGTGCATGAAAGTAGCTCCTGTTCTTCCTCCTCCTCCTATTTCTCATTGTCACCCAATCCACATTGGGATGAGATGAGGCTGGCATGTGTGTAATCACCCTGTATGGTTCCTTGCTCCATCTCATCATGCTCCGACTGCAAAGCATCCTCTTTGATTATGAGCAGAGAGTGTTTCAGAAAACAGAGACGCGGGATCATGATGCTAATTATGGCATCATCACCACTCACCATCTTGGTGGAGTTCTCAAAATTTTGAAGGATAGTACATATGTCTGACATCCATATCCACTCCTGAGGTCTTATATGTGGAGTCTGAACTGAATACCAACAGCCTTGTTGATGCTGGCACTCAACAACTGCCCTCTTCTGCTCACAAATCCTTTGCAACAACTGCAGTGTAGAGTTCCAATGCGTGAAGATATCACACACAAGTGGGTGAGTCGGAATCTGCAAAGCTGTTGAAGCACGGGAAGGGTGGCGGAAGCTGTAGCTGACTTTCTAAAATGGGCAAACAGGTGGCGCAGTTTGTCAAGCAGATCGGGCAGCTCCAGGTAAGATTTTATAAACCGCTGAACCACGAGGTTAAGCACATGGGCCAGGCATGGAAAGTGTGTGAGTTTGCCTCACCTCAGAGCCGCCACCAGGTTTCAGCCATTGTCTAACACGACCATGCCTGGATGTAGGTTCAGCGGTGTCAGCCACAGATCTGCCTGCTCTTTCAGAGCTGTCCTTGTCAGCATTGTGCGGTTTGTCACCTAAGCATATTAACTTCAGCACAGCCTGTTACAGCTTGGTTGAGGCAGTGCTTCCAGCTTGTGACTGATGTGGTCATTTCTGCGATGAATGCTGAAGAGGAGGAGGGGGAGGAGGAGGAGGTGTAGGAGTTTTAGACTGTGGGGGCAATCTTGATTGATGTAGGGCTGGCAATCTTCAGCATTGGGAGGATGTGTTCCATCCCAAGGTCCGACTGTTAACCCAGTGTGCCGTTAGTGTGTCCAAGGTTAGGTGAACTTTCCCAGTAACTGCATTGTCGAGGGCATGGATAATGTTGTGGGACCCGTGCTTGTTTGTAATGAGGGGATGGCTCACCGGGAGAAATAATAGTGCCTGGGGACCTAGTACCAAGGGACGGCCATCACCATCAAGTTGCAGAAAACTTCCATCTCCACGAACCTAAAAGGTAACATTGTGATCACAAGCAGACGAGAAATGTGTGAATTTAGTTGTGTGGCCTGTGGGGCGTTGGCTACATATTTGCGCTTGCTTTTCAAGGACTGGGGTATGGACAACTGAACACTGCGCTGGGACAAGGATGTGGACGTGCTTGCTGATGGTGTTTTTTGACTATGTGCAACAAGCGATACAGGGCAGGAGGCGTCTTCGCATGCACCAGGGACAGGGGATTTGCTTGCCCTCACACCAACAGAAAAAGTAGTGGTGTCACCTGCAGACACTTTTTTTGATCCTGGGGTTCGGCCGACAAAGTTGGGTGCTTTGCTGCTATGTGCAATATCTTGCTGGTGGTGGTCAGGCTGGTAGTTCTGCTACCCCTGCTGATAATGGCCTGGCAGGTGGTGCAAAATGACCTTTTTGGGGTTATCGGCAGAGTCTTTAAAAAACAACCAGACTCGGGAAGACCTAACAGTTGGACTGGCAACTTCCGCCATGTTGGTGTTACTGGGGAACAGTTGCCCACCTTCTGTCTGCAGCCACTGCACTGCTTCTTCCTGCTTATTGGGGTGCTATGACTCCTTCCTCCTGTGTGCTGCTGTCCTCACTCTGCTTGTCCTCCTACCAGCTTTGGTCAGTTACTATATCATCTACCACCTCTTCTTCCACTTCCGCACCCTGGTCCTCCTCCTGACTTTTTGGCTATTGTGTCTTATCATCATCCATCTCTTGTGACACTTTCCCAATGTTCCTTTCGTGTGACTGTGGCTGCTCAAATATTTGGGCACCACTACATGCGATCTCCTCTTGCCCCACTTCAAGTGGACCGGGCGAGAGCCTTGAATCTATAAATGGAAAAGTGAACCGCTCTTTGGAGTGTCCAAGAGTGGGATCAGTTGTCTCCTGGCACTTGGCATGGTGGGAGGAAGGAGTATCAGGGTGAGGAATATGCGGTCCAGACTGACGGCTACAGAGACTTGACCGTGTGGAGGACAGGGTGGTGGTCATGGCAAAGTAACTGGAAGCATTATCTGCTATCCAACCAACAACCTTTTGACACTGCTCTGAGTTCAATAGTGGTGTGCTGGTGTGGTCCCCTAGTAATTGGGACAGGAAGGTCGGGCGAGAAGATGTGGGTGTTTATTGTGGCACAATTTCAGCTTGCCCATGGCCTCGGCCTCGGCATGCACCATCACTATCACGTCCAGCTCCTCGACCCTTGCCATGCTGATTGCCCATTTTAAATGGAGGACGATATTTTCCATGTTCTTTACAAATAACTGAATTTGGAGTGCACTGATATGTGATCCGTGTGAGGGACAAACCCCAGTTTCAAATTTCTGGCCTGTAGGTATCTATTTTTTTCAACAAACTGCTGTTAATAACTTGGCAAAACACTTTAAAAAAATGTAAATGGAGGCCTGGAATGCCACAATTTTGAGTGCACTGATATGTGATCAGTGTGACGGACAAACCCCAACTTAAAATTTCTGTCCTGTAGTTAAATTTTTTTTTCAGCAAAGTGCTGTCCATAACTTGTCAAAGACACTTCCAAAAAATGTAAATGGAGGCCTGAAATGGCACAATATTGAGTGCACTGATTTGTGATCCGTGTGAGGGACAAACCCTAGTTTCATATATGAGGCCTGAAGGTAACTATTTTTTTTCAGCAAACTGCTGTCAATAGCTTGTCAAAGACTCTGCAAAAAAATTAAATGGAGGCCTGAAATGGCACAACTTTGAGCGCACTGATATGTGATCTGTGTGAGGGACAGACCCCAGTTTTAAATACCTGTTTTTTTAGCATTGTAATATCGAAAGGATCTGGCTGTGTTCTGCAGTGCCAACAAGCAAATGGAGCAGATAAATGGTGTTCTCTGGATTGCTTTTAAAGCAAATAATCAGGATTAAGATCCCCAAAAATGTTTTTCCTGGCTCCTGATACCTCGGGCTATGTCTAGAAATATGTGTAATAGGAAGCAGCAGAAAGCAGCAGACAGAACTATAATGGACCCTATTGCTATATGCACTGATGTCTTCCACATACATGGCCTGCCTGCCTAGCACTGATATCTATAGAGCTTTATTAGTCCTCAAAAGGACTGCTAGTTGAGATGGAGATGTGTATTAGATATGGTATACCCACACTAAGTACAACCAATCTCTCCCTAGCAACAAATCTCTCCCTAGCTCAGCAGCAACTCTCCATACACTGCCTGATTCCGGAGCAGACTGTCACGAGCATGGTGGCCAGCGTCGGACTGGCCCACCGGAGAACCGGTGGATTCTCCGGTGGGCCCTGGCATCTGGTGGGCCCTGGCACCTGCTGGCATACAGGGCCAGCAGTTGCCTAGGGCCCCCGCTGCTCCAGGGGCCCCCAGCCAGTGGTGTGTCGCACACCATGCAGCTGCTATGGGGGCCCCTGCCAGCGGAGCAGCAGCGGGTGTCAGGAGGCAGGAGCCCCTGTCCCCGCTGCTAAAGAGAAATGAATATTCACTGCGGAGCAGTGAATATCATTTCAGGTCTCCACCCCCAGAGGCCCCGCCCCCAGCCCAGTAAGCCGCTCTGCATCAGGGCCGGCGCCGCCCTCAGTCCTCTCTGCTCCTGACTCACAGCCAGTGGGCGATGACGTCACTACATCGCGCACCCGCTGTGTGTCTGGCAGAGGGGGCAGCTCCTGACACTGAAGCCGGGATCAGCGTGGGAGCGAGGAGAGGTGAGTATTGTGTTTTGTGTATTGTGTTTTGTTTTGTTTTTTATATCTCTCTCGCTCTCTCTATCTGTCTCTCTCTCTATCTATCTATCTCTATATATCTCTCTCTCTATCTCTCTTATATCTATCTATCTTTCTATCTCTATCTATTATCTATATCTATCTATTATCTATATCTATCTATATCTATCGCTCTATCTTTCTATATATCTCTATATCTATCTATTATGTCTATCTATCTATCTCTATATCTATCTTACTCTATCTATCTCTATATCTATTATCTCTATATTTATTATCTATCTAGCTACCATCTATATCTATCTATCTTTATCTATATATATCTCTATCTAATATCTATATCTATCTATCTCTATACCTATCTATCTATTTATCTATCCGTTATCTATCTCTATATCTTTTCTCTGTATCTATCTATCTCTATATCTATATCTCTCGCTATCTATCGCTCTATCTCTATATCTATCTCTATATCTATCTTTATATCTATATCTATATATCTATCTCTATCTATTTCTATATCTATTTCTCTCTATATCTATCTCTATATCTCTCTCTATAGCTATCTATCTATATATCTCTATCTATCTCTATATCTATCTCTCTGTATATCTATCTATCGCTCTATCTCTATATCTATCTTTCTATCTCTATATCTATATATCTATCTATCTTTCTCTATCTATTTATCTCTATATCTTTTCTCTGTATCTATCTCTCTCTCTATATCTATATCTATCTATCTATCTCTATATATATATCTATTATCTCTATATCTATATCTATTTCTCTCTATATCTCTCTCTATATCTATCTATTTATCTCTATCTCTATATCTATCTCTCTGTATATCTATCTTTCTATCTCTATATCTATCTTTCTCTATCTAATTATCTCTATCTATTATCTATCTCTATCTATCTATCGCTCTATCTCTATATCTATCTTTCTATCTATCTATCTCTATATCTATCTATATCTATATCTATCTATTATGTCTATATCTAGCTATCTCTATTATCTATATCTCCCTCTCACTATATCTTTCTATCTTACTCTATCTCTATATCTATCTGTTATCTCTATATTTATTATCTATCTTTATCTATCTATCTCTATCTATTATCTATATATATCTATCTCTCTATCTATTTATCGATCTCTGTATCTATCTCTCTCTATATCTATCTCTCTATCTACCGCTCTCTCTATCTATCTTTATATCTATATCTATCTATCTCTATATCTATCTATTATCTCTATATCTATCTAACTATCTATCTCTATATCTATCTCTATATCTCTCTCTATAGCTATCTATATATTATCTCTATATCTATCTATATATTATCTCTATATCTATCTATCTCTATATCTATCTATCTATATATCTCTATATCTATCTGTTATCTCTATATCCATATCTATCTCTATATCTATCTATCTCTATATCTATCTTTCTATCTAACACTATATCTCTATATCTATCTCTATATCTCATTATCTATCTATCTCTATCTCTCTCTCTTTATCTATCTATCTATTGATCTATCCATCTATCTCTAGATCTATCTATTATATCTATCTATTATCTCTATTATCTATATCTATCTATCCATCTATCTATCTATCTCTATCTATCTCTATATCTCTCTCTATATCTATCTATCTTTCTAACTCTATATCTATCTATCTCTATATCTAGCTATTATCTCTATATCTATCTCTATATCTATCTTTCTATATCTATCTGTCTCTATATATCTATCTATCTCTATATCTATTATCTCTATATCTATCTATCGCTATATATATCTCTATATCTATTTTTATTTAAAGCCATCTATCTATATATATTTATCTCTATATCTATCTATATATGTCTATATTATTATTATTATTATTATTATTATATCTGTATATCTCTATCTATTATCTATCTCTATCTATATATCTATCTATCTCTATATCTTTCTATCTATAGCTATCTATCTCTCTCTATATCTATCTATCTATCTATCCATTATCTATTTTCTATCTATCTCTATATCTATCTATCTATCTATATTTCTTTCTATATCTATCTTTATATCTATCTCTATGAATCTTTCTATCTATATCTATCCATTATCTACTTTCTATCCATTATCTACTATCTATCTCTATATCTATCTATTTCTACATCTATCTTTCTATCTATATCTATCTAACTCTATATCTATATATCTATATAGCATTATACCCTATGAGGGGGTGCATTATTCCCTATGAGGGGGGCAGTATTATACCCTATGAGGGGGCAGCATTATACCCTATGAGGAGGCAGCATTATACCCTATGAGGAGGCAGCATTATACCCTATGAGGAGGCAGCATTATACCCTATGACGGGGTGCATTATTCCCTATGAGGGGGGCAGTATTATACCCTGTGAGGGGGGCAGTATTATACCCTATGAGGGGGTGCATTATTCCCTAAGAGGGGGGCAGTATTATACCCTATGAGGGGGGCAGTATTATACCCTATGAGGGGGGCAGTATTATACCCTATGAGGGGGTGCATTATTCCCTATGAGGGGGTGCATTATTCCCTATGAGGGGGGCAGTATTATACCCTATGAGGGGGGCAGTATTATACCCTATGAGGGGGGCAGTATTATACCCTATGAGGGGGGCAGTATTATACCCTATGAGGGGGTGCATTATTCCCTATGAGGGGGTGCATTATTCCCTATGAGGGGGTGCATTATTCCCTATGAGGGGGGCAGTATTACACCCTATGAGGGGGGCAGTATTATACCCTATGAGGGGGTGCATTATACCCTATGAGGGGGTGCATTATACCCTATGAGGGGGGCAGTATTATATTCTATGAGATGGCTGCATTATATTCTATGAGGGGTCTACATTATATTCTATGAGGGGGCTGCTTTATATTCTATGAGGGGGCTACCCCAACTCCTGCTACATAATTAAGACATGTACAACCTTATATTATACCCGGATATTATCGTGTTTTACCGCACAATTGGTGGTCTGGTATTTAACTCTATGCAGCTACATAGTGGGCCCCAAGAATGATTTTCTCTGGTGGGCCCAAGGTGTTCCAGTCCGACGCTGATGGTGGCAGCAGGTCTGATATAGACCTGATGACGATTTGCGGCCAGCCAATCACTGTAATGCCACAAGCAACATGGCTGCGACATTACAGTGTGTGGCAGACAATCCCTGCATGTTCATTGGCTCTCTAAAGAGCACCAAACATGCAGGGCGGGGACCCGAGCTCTTGCCGAGCAACCCCGGAAATACTCGGCGAGCTCTGAGCATCTCAAGCAGTGAGATGCTTGGGTGAGTACCGAGTAGTGGCAAGCATGCTCGCTCATCACTAATTGGAGGGCATGGGGGACCTGACAGGATCTCTTTAATGTTTTAAAGGTGATTTATGAATTGTGCAATAAAGTGATTGACGCCAGAGTCAGTTCTAAATGAGGTTTTCTTTTTTAAAGGGAAGGTGCCATCCAAAAAATTTTTTTTCAGCAATTGAAAAAATGTAAAGAATTAATGTTTACATTTTCTTAAAAAATATTATCGTTTGTTTTTAATTTTGCAAAATATGAAAAATAATTTTAAAAAGTTTGACATTTCCACTTGTTAACACTAGGGGGAGCAGCTACTGAAATCTGGCACAAAAACCTATGACATCTATAGACACAGTGAGCAGCCATTTTGATGGGGCTTGCAAAGTTACTGATTGTCTTTGCATGTAAAGTCTGGATCAGAACAGGCCATCAACCAGCAGACATGTTTCCTGGATTTCTGTGGAGCAGACAAGCAGACGGTCCATCCATGTGTATAAAACACAGCGCTCTATGTACAATCCCTGGCATCGAACAGGGTGCCCCCAATAGACCAGCACACTGCTCTCCTGAAATACTCTGTGCTGCTGTCACCCTGCTCCTTCCACCATACATCAGGCCCCTGTCGCCTCGCTTTCACACATCGCCAGGACAGGATCTGAGGAGAGGAATGGGGTCTTCAGTCACCGAGGATGGCAGGCAGCAAGGATTCTGGGAGCAGGGTGACAGCAGCACAGAGTATTTCAGGAGAGCAGTATCACACGGGATAGGATTAGATACATGGCTCAGCAGTCAGTATCACACAGAATAGGATTAGATACACAGCTCAGCAGGCAGTATCACACAGGAGAGGATTAGATACACGGCTCAGCAGTCAGTATCACACAGGAGAGGATTAGATACACGGCTCAGCAGTCAGTATCACACAGAATAGGATTAGATACACAGCTCAGCAGGCAGTATCACACAGGAGAGGATTAGATACACGGCTCAGCAGAAAGTATCACACAGGAGAGGATTAGATACACGGCTCAGTAGGCAGTATCACACAGAAGAGGATTAGATGCATGGCTCAGCAGGCAGTATCACACAGAAGAGGATTAGATGCACGGCTCAGCAGTCAGTATCACACAGAATAGGATTAGATACACAGCTCAGCAGGCAGTATCACACAGGAGAGGATTAGATACACGGCTCAGCAGTCAGTATCACACAGGAGAGGATTAGATACACGGCTCAGCAGAAAGTATCACACAGGAGAGGATTAGATACACGGCTCAGCAGGCAGTATCACACAGGATAGGATTAGATACACGGCTCAGCAGTCAGTATCACACAGGAGAGGATTAGATACACGGCTCAGCAGAAAGTATCACACAGGAGAGGATTAGATACACGGCTCAGCAGGCAGTATCACACGGGATAGGATTAGATACACAGCTCAGCAGTCAGTATCACACAGGATAGGATTAGATACACGGCTCAGCAGTCAGTATCACACAGGATAGGAATAGATACACGGCTCAGCAGTCAGTATCACACAGGATAGGATTAGATACACGGCTCAGCAGGCAGTATCACACAGGAGTGATTAGATACACGGCTCAGCAGGCAGTATCACACAAGTCAGTATTACAGATATGCCCACACTGGTGAAACTTCCAGCCCCCCCAATTATACACTAGACTATGGGCTGTATATGTCACTGTCCTCAGACAGCCATAAAAGCAAAGGTGTCAGATTACTGGAGATCACTGGGGCTGTGTGTGAGGAGGCGGAGACAGAGCAGGAGGACGCTGGAGCAGGAAGCACAGGGCTGAGCCTGGAGTAAGCAGTACAGAGGAGCATAGATGAAAGTCACCCGCACTCACCACTCTCCATCCTCCGGCTCCAGTGAGCGCTTCTCTCCTCTGCTGACCACCTTCTCCTTTTCTTCAGCCTCTCCTCACAACACAGGACCCGTTATGCCACAAGTGGTCCTGTGATAGAGGGTAAGTGGAGCTCAGCAGATAGCACTGGGCTACAGTAAAATGGCGCCCAGCCACACCTACAGCAGTGAATGGTGCAGCCCACAGGGGCGTGCCCAGTTCTCTGCTACTGAGGCTGCAATGTGCGGTCGGAAGCCGACCGCAGTCTCCTATGTCCAGGGGCGGCCATGTTTGCAGACTGTATGAGTCCTCCACAGATCTGCAAATCAAGATGTCAGCGCCCAGTGGCTACATTAAAACATTATTACAAACAAACCATAAATCCTGGTTAGTACAACATTTGCTGAAACAACATGTTTTGTAACTTACTATTTTTTTGCAAATTATATAAAATTGCGGCACCTTCCCTTTAAGTACTTTGGAACCCTATCTTTTTAGAGGCCAACTATAATTCTTTGGTATTCTGATGGCCTAGATAATAGAAATGAGCAGATCTTTTAAAATTTGTATTCGACTAACTTTACCCCAAAGTTTGATTGGGTGCAAATACGTTTTTGTGAATTTCAATATTGGAAATTTGTAATTGAGGGAGAGGAGAGAGAGAGCGAGAACCCTGCTGACCATAAGATTTTACACTTTACAGGCAAGAGAGGAAAAACCCACTGAGCATAAGAGCTTAATTTTACTGGAAGAGAGAGAGAGGACCCTGCTGATCATGAGAAATTACACTCTACAGGAGAAAGAAAGTGAGACAGAGAGAGAAAGAAAGCAAGATGAGCCCAATGATAAGGGCTTGAACTATAGGAGTAAGATATTAAGGCCCTGGTAACCATAAGAGCTTATACACTAAAGAAGAGAGAGACTTATGAAGTGACTTTGGAGATGGAAAATGGCTCTGCCATACAAATTGTGCTGCACTGAGAACTGGCAATCTCAGATGGCACAGATATTTACCACCACTGTACAAAGTGCGATAATCCATGAAATGTCATTGAACTCAAACTCGATCTTCTGTGGATCTATCTGTTCATCTCTTCTACTCATTTACAATGGGTACGGAAAGTATTTAGAGCCCTTTAAATTTTTCACTCATGGTTTCATTGCAGCCATTTGGTAAATTCAAATGAGTTCATTTTTTTTCTCATTAATGTACACTGTGCACCCCAGAAATGTAGAAATTTTTGCAGATTTATCAACAAAGAAAAACTGAAATATCACATGATCATAAGTGTTCAGACCCTTTGCTCAGTATTGAGTAGAAGCACACTTTTGAGCTTGTACAGCCATGAGTCTTCTTGGAAATGATGCAATAAGTTTTTCACACCTGGATTTTGGGATACTCCGCCATTCTTCCTAACAGATCCTCTTTAGTTCCGTCAGGTTGGATGGTGAACGTTGGTGGTCAACCATTTTCAGATCTCTCCTGAGATGCTCAATTGGGTTTAGGTCAGGGCTCTGGCTGGGCCAGTCAAAAAATGGTCACAAAGTTGTTCTGAAGCCACTGTTTTAGCTGTATGCTTAGGGTCATTGACTTGTTGGAAGGTGAACCTTCAGCCAAGTCTGAGGTCCAGAGCACTCGGGAAGAGGTTTTCATCCAGGATAATTTTGTACTTAGCCGCATTCATATTTCCTTCAACTGCAACTAGTCCTCCTGTCCCTGCAGCTGAAAAAAAACCCCATAACATGATGCTGCCTCCTACATGTTTCACTGTTGGGATTGTATTGGGCAGGTGATGAGCAGTGCCTGGTTTTCTCCACACATACCTCTTGGTTTTCTCCACACATATCATTTAGAATTATCACCAAAAAGTTCTATCTTTGACTCATTAGGCCAGAAAATCTTATTTCTCATATTCTCGGAGTGCTTCATGTGCTTTTAGCAAACTCTATGAGGGCTTTCATATGTCTGGCACTGTAGAGAGGCTTCCATTGAGCCACTCTGCTATAAAGGCCTGACTTTTGGAGGGCTGCAGTGATAGTTGACTTTGTGGAACTTTCTCCCATCTCCCTACTGCATCTGTGGAGGTCAGCCACAGTGATATTAGGGTTCTGCTTTACCTCACTTGTGGTGCCCCTGAGGCTTCAGTTGCCACAGAGGTACTGCACCGTCTCCTAAGGTGTAGTGCCCCACCATCCATGTAGGCTGGGAACTCCTTTCCGCATTCCACACCTGCACCCCACACACAGGATAGTTCAGCAGGAACCCATCCATGCTTTATGCTGGAAAGGTCATAGGGTGCCTTTTGTGGTCCCTGGCTTCGTAACACGAGAGGTGCTGGGGAGGCGGGTGGAGTTAGATATAAAAGAGAGGGAAGTCTGACAGAAGGTTAGTTGGTTAGAGGAGAGAGAAGAGAGAAGATGGGTGTCTGAGGGACGTGCTGCAGCAGGTCCCAGTAATCTGGGCTGCTGGCACGAGAAAGACCAGAGAGAGAGACTGATAAGATTGATAACCTAACCTTCCAAAAGAGAGATGGAACAGATCGGAACGAAGGAGAAGAGAAGGACGGTGGGAAGCAGGTTGAGAAAGAGAGAGAACCCTTCCAGTCCAGAGAGCGGAAAGGCCGGGGCCCAGTCCCCGAGGTTGATTGGAACTTTATGTCCGGCAACAGACACCGGAGGAGTAGTGAGCCGCTAACGCCTTGCTCCCATCATAGACTTGGGACACAACAGCAACTGAATAGAGATCCGGGACGTAGTGAGGAGTCCCCGAGCAGGCTACAGCTGTCTATCATGCAAGTAAAGACTAGGAACACCTAGAGAGAGGCATTCCAGGGTAAAGTACTGGAGTGCTTCGCACCTAAAAGCGCATTGGAGGAGTCGTTCAGTAAAGCTCATGTTGGCGGAGTGTGGAAGGGAGAATCCTATTCTGCCTGGAGGTTGGCTGGAGCCCTGACCTGGAGAACACAGTACGGAGGCAGGCAGTCGTGTGAACTGCAAACAGTGAGTAAAGCTTTGGAACCGCATACTCTGGAGTCCTCCAGTTATTCCCGCACCACTACACCTGTGTACCAGCCTCCATACCATTCTGTGCCTCTCCTCATCCATTGCACCTACACTGCCCTGGGACTACAGCTCCACCTGTGGGGAGCTATACCATCTCTGCTGCACCACACCATCAGTCCCAGCGGATCTGCACGCAGCGTTGGCTAACACCTCACTTGCCAAATACCACGGGTGGCGTCATGAACTATTCATATAAACTTTAACACCATTAACATCACCGCCATTGATATTGGGGCCCAGGGCCACGGACCGGGTCACCGCTGCTGTGACACACCATCCCCCCTGACACCTGCCCAGTACCGAGTACCCCACAGCCCTGGGTGAAGCGAGGGCGACCCACAGTCATCAAGGATCTTTTCCTACGATTGCTCAGTTTGGCTGGATGGCCAGGTCTAGGAAGACTTCTGGTGGTCCCAAACTTCTTCCATTTAAGGGTTATGGAGGTCACTGTGCTCTTAGGAACTTTGAGTACTGCAGAAATTCTTTTGTAACCTTGGCCAGATGTGTGCATTGCCACAATTCTGTCTCTGAGCTCCTTGGCCAGTTCCGTTGACCTCATGATTCTCATTTGGTCTGACATGCACTGTGAGCTGTGAGGTCTTATATAGACAGATGCGTGCCTTTACAAATCAAGTCCTATCAATTTAATTAAACACAGCTGGACTCCAATGAAGGAATAGAACCATCTCAAGGATCACAAGGAAATGGACAGCATGTGACTTAAATATGAGTGTCTGAGCAAAGAGTTTGAATACTTATGACCATGTGATATTTTGTTTTTTCTTGTTTAATAAATATGCAAAACTTTCTACATTTCTGTTTTTTTCAGTCACGATGGGGTGCAAAGTGTACATTAATGAGATAACAATGAACTTTTTTGAATGTACTTAATGGCTGCAAAGAAACAAAGAGTGAAAAAGTTAAGGGGATCTGAATACTTTCTGTACCCACTGTATGAGGGTTCCTGCTGTTGCACAAGTGTTATTTCAGCACTGGTAGCCCAGTAAATTCTGCTTGTCTTAAAAGAGTTATTTTTGAACAGTGCCTCTATTGTCCATGGACTGTGTAATGAATGGAGGCTCAGTCCTATTCAAATTTGTTACTGTAAGTGCCCATGCTATTGGTATAGCTCGCCCATTATTACATTTTGTATTGAAATGTCCATGCTATACACAAGCATAATGGAGTCACTCTGCATACTACATTAATAACACAATGAGATGATTTGGCGATTGTTATAGAAACAACTTATAGTAGACACCGTTTTGAAAAAATTACCCTTTTTGAAAGCTGTTTCAGGAGATCATATATTGAAAAATATATGAGGAGTTACACTAATGTCTGTGCTACATATATACATCCATACATGTAAAGTATTTCAAACTACAGCTGTAGAATAATGAATGTATGTAATTTAAAAATATGGCTTGAAATAATCTGAATGGGATGTGCTAGTTAAGTATTGTTCTTTTTAAAGGTTTTCAGATTTTATTCCTTTTACTTGTCACTAAAGAACATCTGTTCTCCTTACTTAATGTTTAGTATCTATGCCTAAAACTCATGGCGTGTTCATGAACTGTGAAATCATAGTCATATCTTTTTGACAAATGGAAAGTAAGTGTAATATATAATTTCCAAGCGGAACTAAAAAGAACTGCATTATTTAAAAGAATATTCTCATGTTATAAAATTGGTATAGTTGGATAGACAGCATAGAAATAAGCAAGTTTACTTGCTTTTTTCTGCTGTCATTATCCTGCTAGCATCTATATATATAAGAGGCATCATGATTACTCGCTAATTCCGCCCCCTGCACAGTAGCTCTGCCCTCACCACATCACCACACATAATCCTGCCCCCACCCCATTACCACACACAATCCCACCCCCGCCCCATTACCACACACAATCCCGCCCCCCACCACATTACCACACACAATCCCGCCCCCCACCACATTACCACACACAATCTGGCCCCCCCACCACATCACCACACACAATCCGGCCCCCCACCACATCACCACACATAATCCCACCCCCACCACATCACCACACATAATCCTGCCCCCCACCACATCACCACACATAATCCTGCCCCCCACCACATCACCACACATAATCCTGCCCCCCACCACATCACCACACATAGTCCCGCCCCCACCACATCACCACACATAATCCCACCCCCCCACCACATCACCACACATAATCCCGCCCCCACCACATCACATAATCCCGCCCCTCCACCACATCACCAAACAATCCCGCCCCCCACCACATCACCACACATAATCCCGCCCCCCACCACATCACCACACATAATCCCATCCCCCACCACATCACCACACATAATCCCGCCCCCACCACATTACCACATGAGGCTCCGTCCCCCCACATTACCACACAAGGCTCCGTCCCCACACATTACCACACGAGGCTCCATCCCCACACATTACCACACGAGGCTCAGTCCCCGCACATTACCACTCGAGGCTCCGTCCCCCCACATTACCACACGAGGCTCTTTCCCCACACATTACCATACGAGGCTCCGTCCTCACACATTACCACACAACGCTGCGTCCCCACACATTACCACATGAGGCTCTGTCCCCACACATTACCACACGAGGCTCCGTCCTCACACATTAACACACGAGGCTCCGCCCCTCCACATTACCACACGCAGCACTTCCTTTCTATGTAATTCAACCACTTCAGCCAAGGTAAACGTACATTTAATTGCATCCGCATTCTCCCAAACAAAATGAGCCAAGAAGAGTCACCGGGTCCATCTCACAGGCCGCAGGAAAATCTGGACAACGATGCAGTAGCTGATCAACAACAATATCGACAAAATCGTAGGATTGGTTATCAACAGCGAACACCTGAGCAGATTGATAAGGACAGAGAGAGATATCACAAGGTTTATATCAACCGAGTGACAGAAAGAAGGGAAGCTGATATACTGTATATAACCAGCGTCAACGAAGAAGGAATTTGACACTTGCGGAAGTTGAAAACTACAATGCCTGTCGACGTACACTGCCACCACCTTCGAGGTATGCAGCAAGAGATCCAGAGAATATACCAAGTGAACACCACATGGGAAAGCGACACATGTAGTGATTGCGGTGCATCTCACTTTTGGAAAGAAAAATTACACAGTGCAAAGTTTGCGTCGTGCTGCGGAAGTGGTACTATACACTTACGTGAAGTAAATGAATATCCTCAGCAGTTTCAAGCATGGTTAAATGAAGATATGAACAAGGCAAAAATTTTTAGAAAGAACATCAGAAAGTACAACAGTGCTTTTGCCTTTGCATCCTTTGGATTTCAGTCAATGAAATTTTCCGGTGGCCCACCCGTTTTAGTCATTCATGGACAAGTGTACCACTGTACATCAACTTCTCTAAGGTAAAAGACCTGAATACAATTAAATGTACATTTTTAATTCATTCCTACTCTTTTTTAATAATTACAAATTTATTTGTGCTTTCTTTAGATCTGATACTCCTTCATATTCACAACTCTACATATTGGATCCTGAGTATGCAAACATTCAACGATTAAATAACGAGCAAAATGAAGGATGCAAGAGGGACATAATGAATACTATTGATTGTTTACTCAGAGATATCAACCCATTTGCTCAGGCTTTCAAGATGATGAAGGATTTGATTGATCAGCGTGGCTACGACCAGCATAAAATCGAAATGTGGATAACCAAGGATAGACAACATGACCCTCGCCGATACAACTTGCCGACAGCCAATGAAGTTGCAGCTGTGTTTTTCTCCGATGATGGAGAGCCGCCGATCAAAAGAGACATTGCCGTTCATCCCATTGGACAACGAGGACTACGGAATATTGTGTACCATAGCCTAAACTGTGATCCAATGGTGTATCCACTCCTCTTTCCGTATGATGAACACGGATGGCAAGCTGTAATACGGAAGCAGGGGAGAACTGCAAAAATGAAAAGTCATGAAATGGAGGAAGGTGACGATGAAGAATAGGAAGATATCAGTCACGATGCAGGAGAACAAGAAAAAAAAAAAAAAAAGGGGCGATGAGGGAATTCTCTGCGTACCGCCTTCAGGATCGACAATCCTTCAACCCGCTGTTACATTCTGGCAAGCTGACACAACAATACATAATTGATGCCTACTTAAAGGTTGAAGCGCAGTGACTGGACTGGAACAGACAAAACCAAAAGAAACTCAGAGTAGAATTATATGTCGGGCTTATGGATTATATCAACAGTAGGGCTGAACAACAAGATCTGAGACCGGGTCGCATCGTCATACTTCCCTCTTTTTTTACCAGTGGAAAACGTGCCATGACACAGAATTACCAAGATGCGATGACTTTGGTAGCAAAATTTGGAAAGCCGGATTTATTTATTACGTTCACTTGCAACCCAAAGTGGGAAGAAATTCAGTCCGGCCTTTTACAACATGAAACAGCAATAGACCGCCCAGATTTGGTATCTATCATATTCCACTTAAAGGTACAAAAGTTACTAAATGACTTGACTGCAAAAAAAGGTGGAGTGATGGGACAAGTAAAGGCATACACCTACGTCACTGAATTTCAAAAAAGAGGTATTACGTACATTCATCTGAATGTTCGTAACAGTAATGTTAAGAATGGAATGATTAATAAAGCACATTTAATGCATCCTTTTATTGTTTCAGGTCTTCCTCATTGCCATATGCTCTTAATTCTGGACGACGAAGACAAGTTTCGAGAAGCTATCGATTGTGACAATGCTGTTTGTGCTGAAATTCCTGACCCAGATATTAACAAGGAGCTTTACGATGTTGTCACCAGCTGCATGATTCATGGGCCCTGTGGAGAACACGATAGAAATTCACGGTGTATGGAAGATGTAAAAGGAATCTGGACATGTTCCAAAAAGTTTCCCAAAGACTTCAGCGAAGAAACAAATATTAATGTGGATGGTTATCCAGTATACCGCAGATGAAAAGATGGCATTAAGCTCAAGATTAGGGATGTGGAAGTTGACAGCCGCTGGGTTGTACCATACAACCCCTACCTCTTTCAGAAATACAGCGCACACATAAATGTGGAACTCTGCTCTTCCATCCAGACCGTCAAATATATTATCAAGTACGTGTACAAAGGACATGATGCAGCCATTGTTCAAGTGAACGAAGTCAGCAACACCGGCACCTACCACTGGGACGAGATTAAGACTTACATCGACACACGATATTTGGCATCACCTGAAGCAATGTGGTGGCTGCGAAAATTTGAGATTTCTGCACGTTCCCATGCTGTAGAAACACTTCCGGTACACCTACCTTTCCAACAATCAGTTTACTTTGAGGATGGAACGGAGCAGCTTTCTGTGGAAAAAGCTCAGCGTGATGGCACAAAACTTACGAAATGGTTCGTTCTAAACCAAACTGATCCATCAGCACATCAGTATTTATATTGTGAAATACCCTACCATTATGTCTGGACAAATAAGATTTGGAAGACAAGAGAAGGAGGTGCTGACAAGATCCTTCCAAGAATCTACTCTGTCTCTCCACAACATATGGAAAGATTTTCCCTGCTCCTACTCCTGATGCATATCAAGGGTAAGTCATATTCATCTATTTGTACGTTATTAGATCATCCTGACTTTTTTATCATTTTTATTATTTTCTTTATGCTGTTTACAGGTGCTACATCATTCGAAGATCTGAGAACAGTGAAGGACACACATATGAAACTTATATTCTGGCAGCAAAGGCCATGGGATTATTGCATGACGATTCAGAGTGGGACAAAACAATGGAAGAAGCATCTTTATTTAGAATGCCCGGTGAGCTTCGACAGCTATTTGCTGCAATTCTGAACCACGCCAACATCACAAGTGGACTTGATTTATACAACAAATATAAAAATAACATGATGGAAGACTTCCTCCTGACTCATAACGAATACATGGCCGAGCAGCAAACACTTGCCGATATCCCAGACCTCTTACGACAGTTTGCTAAAGATTGCAAACGTTGTGGGCTACCTTCCCCATCAGATGTGTATAAAATGTGTGACATTGTTGATGTGGAAAGGGAGAAACAAGAATCTGAACGACTGCAGTTTCTGATGAACCTAGAACAACGAGGCGCCTTTGAAACAATCATGAATGCAGTTAATAATCCAACCACATCATAAAAATGCTTTTTTTTATCTGGTGCAGGAGGTTGTGGAAAGACTTTCGTGTCCAAGGCTTTAACATCTATTATACTTGGGAATGGTGGCATTATAAAAACAGTTGCTCCTACCGGTTTGGCAGCTACATTACTAAAAGGTAATTTTAATTACAATTACAGAATACTGAAAAACTTAAATTTAAGATGTCTGTATTGAAGATTTTTTTTTTGTTTTACACAGGCGGTAAAACAGTCCACTCCGGATTTGGAATTTCAATTCATTTGAATGAGAGAACTGTATCAAGTATTAAAGAAGGAACCTCAGTCTGCCGAGAGTTTCGGGATACTAAACTTATTATATGGGATGAAATTTCAATGTCTCACGTTCATCTTTTCAATGCCATTGATAGAAGCTTACGTATTCTCCTTCACAATGAAGAACCTTTTGGTGGGATCCCGATTGTTGTTGGAGGAGATTTTTGTCAGCAAGCTCCAGTTGTACTTCATGGAAATCGCGTTAGTAATGTAGAGGCGTGTGTCAAGAGCAGTCCAGTCTGGAAATCCTTCAAGGAACTGAAATTAATCAGGAACATGCGAGTTAATCCTGATGAGGTTGAATTTTGTGAGTGGCTGCTAACTGTTGGATCAGGAGTTTAAGATGGGAATCTGGTGGATTTTGTGAAGCTGAGAAAAGACATTCTGACTCATGACGTCGTGACGAGCATATTTGGGAATGACCTGAACTCTCTCACTTCTGCTGATCTTGCTTCCAGAGCAGTACTATGCCCTAAAAACTGTGACACGCTGACAGTCAATGAACAAGTGTTGAGCATGCTTAGAGGTCAGACTAAATCATAGTTCTGTGTTGACAATATTTCATCCTGTGAGACAGAAGAAGAAAGAGCTCAGTACCCCATCGAATTTGTACATTCCTTAACTCCTATGGGCCTCCCTCCTCATATGCTGAACCTTAAGAAAGGCTGCTGTGTCATGCTACTCCACAATCTAAATCCAAAGAAAGGACTGTGCAATGGTACTCGATTAATTGTAGAAACTCTTGGCACAAATCTCATCGACTGCAGTATTGTTTCTGGGTAGCGTCGTGGTCAAAAGGTTCTCATTCCAAGAATACCATTGGACACTAGCGAAAATTGCGATATCCCGTTTAAGTTAACAAGAAAACAATTCCCACTTCGTCTGGCTTATTCCATGACAATTACAAAATCGCAAGGACAAACATTCGATAAGATTGGCGTTCTCCTACCTGATCCTGTATTCACACATGGTCAATTATACACTGCATTCTCTAGAGTAACAAGTTGTAAAGGTCTTTCAGTTCAAATTGTACCTGGTAGAAGTCAAGGAAAGATCTTTGAAAATTACGAAAATGACTATACATTTAATTGTGTTTACAGAGAAATTTTAACTTAATTTATGTTTTGTTATGAAATTTGTTTAGATGCTGGAATGAATAAAAAACGCACATCTTACTGAATCCAGCTTGTTATTGATTTTACACTGTGAATAAAATGTATCATTAGTATTATTCAGATTTTTAATGATTATTATTGTTATTAACTTCATTTTAATTTAATTTACCACCTGCGTAAGCGCTATTCAATGTTGTCATTATTTACTTTAGTTTAATCACCAGCAGCGTTAATTAGATAGCAATGAGTGTGCCGAGCGTTAGCTGGAAACAGCTAGTAGAATCATAGAATGGTAGAGTTGGAAGGGACCTCCTGGGTCATCTGGTCCAGCCCCCTCCTCAATGCAGGATTCACTAAATAATCCCAGACAGATGTTTGTCCAGCCTCTGTTTGAAGACTTCCATGGAAGGAGAACTCACCACCTCTCATGGCAGCCTGTTCCACTCATTGATCACTCTAACTGTCAAAAATTATTTTCTAATATCTAATCTGTGTATCCTCCCATTCAGTTTCATCCCATTGCTTCTAGTCCTTTCTTGTGCAAATGAGAATGAAGATGATCTTTCTACAATGTGACAGCCCTTGAGATATTTGAACACAGCAATTAAGTCTCCCCTCAGTCTTCTTTTTTGCAAGATAAACATTCCCAAATCCTGTAACCATTCCTCATAGGACATGGTTTGCAGACCGGTAACCATTCTGGTCGCTCTTCTGTGAACTTGCTCCAGTTTGTTCATGTCTTTTTTAAAATGTGGTGCCAAAAACTGGACACAGTATTCCAGATGAGGTCTGACCAAAGAGGAGTAGAGGGCAATAATGAGTTCACATGATCTAGACTGAATGCTTCTGTTAATACATCCCAGAATTGCATTTGCCTTTTTTTGTTGCTGCATCACACTGTTGACTCATGTTCAGTTTATGATCTATTAGTATACCCAAGTCTTTTTCACATGTGCTGTTGCTTAGCCCTATTCCTCCCATTCTGTATATGCTTTTTTCATTTTTATTGCCTAGATGTAGTACTTTGCATTTTTCCCTGTTAAAAAAACATTCTGATAGCTGCTGTCCAGTGCTCCAGTTTATTTATATCTTTTTGAATCCTCTCTCTCTTCTATAGTATTAGCTATCCCACCTAGCTTTGTGTTATCAGCAAATTTAATCAGTGTACCCTCAATTCCTTCATCTTAATAATTGATAAAGATCTTGAACAATACAGGGCCCAGAACAAAACCCTGTGGTAGCCCACTTGAGACATTCTTCCAACTGGATGTGCAGCCATTTATGACCACTCTTTTGGGTCCTATCACTAAGCCAGTTATGAATCCAACAGTTGTCTTGTCCATTCCATACTTAGTCATTTATTTCAATAAGGATGGTGTGAGATACTTTGACAAATGCTTTGCTGAAGTCAAGATATACTATATCTACAGCATTTCCCTGATCCACCTAGTCAGTGATTCTGTCATGGAAGGAAATTAAGTTAGTCTGACATGACTTATTAGTTACAAACCCATGCTGAGTCTGGTTAATCACTTAATTCTTATACCGGTACTTGCATTCATGTTGTTTAATAATTTGTTCAAAGATCTTTCCTGGTATACAAGTCAGACTCAACGACCTATAGTTCCCTGGTTCCATCTTCTTCCCCTTTCTGAAGATAGGAACAGTATTTGCTCTTCTCCAGTCTTCTGGGACTTCTCTTTTTCTCCTAGAATTTTCAAAAATTATGGAGAGTGGTTCAAAAATTTCTTCTGCTTTCTCCTTCAGTACTCTGGAGTGTAATCCATCTGGACCTGGAGACTTGAATTAATAATTGTTAGCTAAGTGTTTCCTCACTATCTTTCTGTTTATAGATATCATGGATTCTTCTACTCCTATAAAAGGACAGTGAAGATCAGTTGATGTTACATTTCCTTTCAGAGAGAAAACAGATGAAAAGTAGGAGTTAAAAAATTTGGCCATCTCAAAATCCTTTATTACCATTTCATCATTTTCATCCTGTAAAAATCTTATAGCATCTTTGACATTTCTTCTACTTTTGACATATCCCCAAAATCCTTTTTTATTGCTTTTGACGTCTCTTGCAAGTCTTAATTCATTGTCAGCTTTAAATAATCTGATTTGTACCCTGCAGGTTCTGCAGACAGCATTATATCCTTCTTTTGATATGCCTCTCACTTTCCATTTGATAAACATTTCTTTCTTCCTTTTTAGCATGTGTTTAAGTTCTGTGTTCATCCATCCTGGTTTCCTTAAATGCTTCATATTCTTCCCTCTATTTGGAATCGTTAACAATTGTGCTTTGAGAATCTAATTTTTCAAGATTTACCATCCTTCCTGGACATTTTTGTCCTTAAGGATATCCAGCCATTGGATACCCTCTGATTCTCTTTCTGAGTCCCTTAAAATCTGCCTTTCTGAAATCTAACCTTGAAGTCTGACTCTTCACAGGTCTTCCTCCTCTAGTTATCCAAAATTCTAACATAGCATGCTCGCTACTATTGATGAGCGAGTATACTTGTTGCTCGGGTTTTCTCAAGCATGCTCGGGTGTCTTCTGAGTATTTTGGCATGCTCGGAGATTTAGTTTGTGTCTACACAGCTGCATGAGTTGCAGCTGCTGGTCAGGCTGAATACATGTGAGGAATGCCTGTTTGTTATGGAATCCCCACATGTATTCAGGCTGTCTAGCAGTCGCAAATCATGCAGCTGCTTCAATACAAACTAAATCTCCAAGCACGCCAAAATACTTGGAGGACACTCGAACATGCTTGGGAAAACCCAAGCAACGAGTATACTCGCTCATCACTAGTCGCAATGTAGGGTTACTAGCAGGAAGGCGGGATGCAGTAACGAGCAGGAGGCAGAAGAACAGTTTACGGGTCTTTCATGCAGAAATTAATCAGCAAACAGTACTCCACGCAGGGAGACTGCAGGAACACAATAATACAAATACAGGAAAGATAACAACAAAGTCAGAACAAAATGTATGTACACATAAAAACAAAAAAAGGGGGGTCCACAGCCTTGTGACTGGGACCAGGGAAGTCCCCATTGGACATTCTTATTAAACCTAGAAACACCTGATACACAGAGTTCAAGTCCACCAAATTTGTATAGAAAAATATATACAATTTTTATTGATTACAAGACAATTCAGTGTATAATAGCAAAAACAATATCCTACAGAGGGTCTTAATATTAGAAAAAGAAAGGTTACACACAAAAGCCAGTGCGTCCTGACATTATAATAAGAGGTGGGGGTGCAATTTACAGTAGCATATCATATAATATAAAGTACACTAGGTGCTTGATACATGGATCGTGACTGCTAAATATACCAAATTACTATTGGGGGTCCAATTACCCACTATTATACTTGAAGCAGAGACCTACATGTAGTTGCTTAAAGAACCACACTCCAAAATAAATTATTGCTCTTACCTATAGTGCCTCAGTCAGGAACCTACAATATCACAGCCCCAAAGCACGTTTCAATACAAATTTTGTGGACTTGAACTCTGTGTATCAGGTGTTTTTAAATACAAGAAAGATGTACAGTGAAGATATAACGTTAATAACAATCGGTAAAGGTAGTGAGTTGCACTGGGAGTAGAAGATGAAAAAACAAGTGGGCCACAAAGTTCCGGAGAGGAGGCCACAGTGGGGCCTGCGGAGTCAGCATGCGGTACGTGGTCCATCTGGTAACGATTGTCTGGCACTGCAAAGGATGCTGTCAAATCAGAGCATGCAGGTATGGAAGCCTGCCAGGAGCTCGGCTGTATCTCCATGCAGGCAGTGCGTTTTGAAGTGGTTAAGCTGCGGCGTAGGCCAGCTGAATGGCTTGGAACTGTGATGGAGGCGGAGTCAACCTTCTTCTTGCATGTCCCCTGTCTTCCTGCCAGACGTCCTCCTTTTGTGCGCTCAGCTCCTTTTATCCCTATCCTGCTCCCTGCAGTCGGGTGCAAAGGTCTGCTCTGGTCAGAAAGTGTTTCCCCCCTCAACAATGGTGACAGCCCCGATGGTTCAAGACCAGACACAAAAGAAGCTGTACCAGCCCAGTCCATCTCCCTACATTCCTCCACTCCTTTCGCTCACCTTTCCACAGGCTACAATTTTCGAGATTGGGGGTTTGCCAGCGGTTGTACATTCGTAGTGCCGTAAATTGGAAGGAGTAGTGGAATCTTCCGGGATGGTAGAATCCGTTGGTACTCTAGGAGGCATTCTCTGAGCCATCTTCCTGAAGAACTTTTCTATGCCTTCCTCATCGTCTTCTTCTTCTTTTATAACAGGGGCTGACTCGCCGGCTTCTGGAAGCTCTTCCACTTGTACTGTATCTTTGGACAAGCAAGGCCAAAGCATGTTCTAGTGCACTACTCGAGTGACAGAATTTCTGTCTCCCTCAGGTTGAATCTCATACACAGGGTCTTCAGAGCTGAATCGCATTTTTACTTGATAGGGGTCTTTTCCCCAGGGATTTTCCAGTTTATCTCGTGGACGTTTGTCTCGCACTAGGACACTAGGACATGGTCCCCAATTTGAAGGTCTGTTGCACGTGATGGAGTTCTCTCAGCATGCTCCAATTCTCGGAGTCGGGATTGTACTAGACGATGCAGGGTCTGTAGACGATGTCAATGTTCTCAGACCCATGAAGACATTCCTACCCATGAGCCATTTTCCTCTGGATCTACCTCTAACTCAATTTTTCCTTTGCCACCTCTGCCGAAGAGGTGTGAGTAGGGAGTGTAACTCAATTGTTATAGACCCAGACATACTCTGAAATGAATTCAGGCCACCGGGCCTTCCGATCTTCCAAAGTTCTCAGCATTTGGATGAATGTATGGTTAAAGCGTTCACAAGCGCCATTACCCTGCGGGTTATATGGTGTAGTCTGGGATTTATTAATCTGGTACATGCGATGTAGCTCTTCCATCACCTTTCCCAAGAAACAGGCCCCTTGATCTGAATTCATATGTTTAGGACAGCCATAAATCTGGATAAAATTTTTACAGAGAGCATACGCAGCTGATTCTGCAGTTTGGTCTCTGGTAGGGGGTCACAACCGTGAATTTTGTAAAATGATCCACCATTACTAAGCAATTTTCATACCACTGGTGAGCTAGTCAGATGGTCAAATAGTCCACCATCAATAACTCAAAGGGAGCAGATGCTATGATAGATTGTATCGGAGCTTTCTGCTTGGGTGGTTTCGCCAGTTCACACGTCCGACAAGCTCTGGACATCTCTTCAACCACCGCCTTTAGCTTAGGATAATGAATGAACCGCTGCAACCACTGGAAAGTTTTCTCCTGGCCAAAGTGTGCTCCTTTGGAACTAGGACTTGCCAGGTGACTACCAGCTCCATTTGGAGTTGCACTTTCTGATACAGTAACCCATTTGTCATTTGGAGACGTTCCCATTGACGAAGGATGCGCAAAGTTTCTGGAGACAGAGTGTTAATTTCTGCCCGACTGGGGAGTCTCCTTGAAGTTACGCACCGCCTCAATAGAGCAAGCTCTCAATCTTCTTGTTGCAAGTAAACCCACTCATCCCGAGGTCGCCGGGATGGCTGAATGGCGGGGAACTGTGATGTCAATATTCTCCTTGCATGTCCCCTGTCTTCCCGACAGAAGTCCTCCTTTCGTGTGCTCAGCTCCTTTTATCCCTACCCCGATAACTGCAGTCAGGTGCAAAGGTCTGCTCTGGTCAGAAAGTGCTTCCCCCCACAACAATGGTAACAACCCCGATGGTTCCAGCCCAGACACACAAGAAGCTGCCCCAGCCTGGTCCATCTCCCTACAGCTACCTCCTAGTGTCCCAGCCACTCTTACCTTCTCAACCATTTCCTCCCTCCTCCCTGTTTATAAAAATTAGCTCCAGGGTAGCAGATCCCCTTGTATACTCCCCTACCTTTTGGAAGATAAAGTGGTCAGCAAGAGAGGATAAGAATTTGCTTGACCTGTTAGTTTTCCCAACAAATGTCTGGATAGTTGAAATCCCATGACCACTATGTCATAAACCTTTAATTTACATAGTGTAGAGCTTGATGCTAAGAAGATCGTCCACCAGTGCCAGGCTATGCACACTAGTAACATTCTATGCTGACAATTTAACTCCTGAGATACCAGTCACCTCTCTTCAGTCTTTTGACTTTTTAACTTCTGTACAGCAATTAGTTGGTTACCTCTCTCCCATACCTTGTCAGCTCCTGACCGATTAACAGTCCTGCAAAATCACAAGCTCCCGACCTACCTGTAGATTCCTTTGTGCAGCTCTTCTATTCACAGCTGGCACTTTCCCAAAGGCAATTTTATCTCTATAAACAAATCTAATGATAACAGCAGAGACATCAGAGCAAGCACTGACAGACCATTAATGCATCACAGTAGCAGGAAAAAGGTAGAAAACCAGAACTTAAAGAGGCTTACCACTACTTTATCATTGATGATCACCAATATCTGATTGGTCAGTCCGACAGCTGACACCCCTGCTGATCAGCTGTTCTCGGTGTCATCGGCAGAGGAAAATGCTCAATTGCGGAGCTACTCTGTCTTCTGATAGTGACTGCACCTCTGCCTCCTATTTGTTTGAGTATGAGGTGCATGTACCGTACCCTGCTGTGGCCACTATCAGAAGATGGAGCAGCTACAAATCATGCAGTTTCAGCCTGTGACCTTCACCACTAAGAATAGCTGATCAGCGGGGGGTGCCTGGTGTCGGACCCTGACCTCTTAAGGGCCTGTCACACTAAGCGATATCGCTAGCAATATCGCTATAACGTCACTGGTTTTTGTGATGTAGCAGCAATATTGCTAGCGATATCGCTATGTGTGATACTTACCTCCGACCGGCTCCCCTGCTGACTATCGCTGATCGCGCGAGAACGTCTTGGACCGTTTCTCGTCGTCAGCTTCCTGCTGGGCTTCCTGTGGTGCCGACGAGCGACGTGTGGACGTGGGCGGGAGGACGTCAGGATCGCCTCATCTGACAAGTAAGTAATGACCCCCGACCGCTGCTATGTCACTGGTGAGATCTGCCTGTGTGGCAGCTCACTAGCGACCACTTAGCGATGCACCAGCGATCCTGACCGCATCATATCGCTGGTCAGGATCGCTGGTGCATCGCTAAGTGTGACAGTACCTTAAGTCATCAATGAAAAAGTAGTGGATAACCTCTGCAACCCCTTCACAATGTTGGACATACTAAGTACGTCTTGGTTGGCTGGCACTTACCGACCTTGGACGTACTGAATATGTCCAGGTGTTTACCGCCGGGTGTCAGCTGATTCTGACAGCTAACACCCGGCTCTCAGTGCAGGAGCGGTGCATGCACCCCTCCCGGTACTGTAACCTCCTAAATACTATGATCTCTTGCAATCACAGCATTTAGTAGGCATATAGAGGGTTATCGCGGGAGCTTGATCAATGCCATGGAGACATATCAATGCCATGGATACATGGATGGTGACATATGGGGGGGCAGAATAGGAGAACATATGGGGACAGTAGGGAGACATAGGGGGGTAGGATGGAGACACAAGGGGACCAGGAATGAGACACATGGGGCCAGGATGGGGGACATTATTACAGGTAGGTGTCAGAAGGAAGGACATTATTACTGTAGGGGCTAATTAAGGGATATTATTACTGCTGTGATGTATTTTACTTTTGAGGATACTCTTTTCAGTGGGGGGTCCTGAAACTGTGCAGGGCAACTCTGTCACTTTTTTCTTCATCTGTTGTAGTGTAGAAGTTGGGGAATGTGCTCTAGATAACTTATTTTCTTGAGAGAAGAGTCCTGGCTGGAAGAAATGATGGCTATCTTCAACTAGAGGCATCAATGGTAAGTCAGTGTGTTACTTGTACACTTACAGTACACACTATATACTATATACAGAGCTCCTGTGTGTAATTTCACCAATGATTTCTGTATTACCTGTACACTGACACTTTATAAAGAGCAATTGTATATACTTAGAGTTGAGCGACTTTTGGTTTTTTAGGGTCGCGTTTCGTTTCGTGAAACCCGACTTTCCAAAAGTCGGGTCGAGCAAGATCGTCCGATTATAGGGAAAAGTCGGGGTCGTACCGAAACACGAAACCCAATGTAAGTCAATGGGGAATAAAAGTCGGCAGTGAGAGGAGGACAGGAAACACACCAACAGTGCCCATTTGAATGCCAAAAGCATCAATTCTTCTTACTTAAGCTTGTCAACCTTAATTAACTTCATAATACAAGTTACGCACTGAAAAATAGGGGTTAGGCTAATTTCACACTTGCTTTTTTTTCCAGCGCGTTTTTAGCGCAAAAAAACGCATAGAAAAAAACGCATACAAATGCATACAAACGCTGCGTTTTTTTCAAGCATTTTTATGCGCATGCAGGAAAAAAACGCTGCGTTTTTGTGCGTTTGTATGCGTTTTTTGTGCGTTTGCGTTTTTTTACAGATTTTTGGACAACCCCCCAAAAAAGAAAAAAAACCATTCAACAACACACAAGACCAATGGGACTTCATTGTGGGTGTGGTATGTTAATATATAGACCCTGTCTACAGTATTCTTCCCATTTGCTTGATTCTTCTCGTGACCATGGATCTGCGCTGGAAGAGTTTTCACTTCAACTTGGATTTGGACATCGCGATGGCTCAGGCGTATGCAGTTGCTTGCCATGAACAAAGGAAGAGAGAGAGGCAGCGAAGACGGCAGCGGCGGCGTATGTGGATACATCCGATTGTTGAACTCCGGGAGAGCCGTGGGGCATACCACACCCTCTACAGCGAGCTCCAGGCAAACCCGGAGAAATTTACAGATTATATCCGGATGTCCCAAGAAAGTTTCAGGGATTTGCTTGCTCGTGTCCAACAATCCATCCGGAGACAGGACACACAGCTCCGTCGTGCGATTCCTCCTGAGGAACGGCTACTGGTGACATTACGGTACGTAATATTTAAAAACCAAGGGGTGCGGTCTGATTGCTTTTTTTTAAAATTTAATATTCAAAACCTTGGGTAATTAGTTTTCGTGAATGTACTAATATTTTATTTTATAGTTTTTTAAAATAATATACATAAATATTAATTTAACTTCTTTCTCTGTTCACAGATTCCTGGCAACTGGAGAAACCCTATCTTCACTACACTTCCAGTACCGTATTGGAATCTCTACCTTGTCTGGAATTGTTGCGGAGACCTGCCGGGCTCTCTGGAATGTTCTTTGTCCAGAATTTATGCCCCTGCCCACCGCTGAAAAGTGGATGGAAATTGCTGACAAATTCTGGACAGTATGCAATTTCCCCAACTGTTTGGGAGCTGTTGATGGTAAACACATACGGATCATCAAACCCAAAAGAATGGGATCTGAGTACTATAATTACAAAAAGTACTTTTCAATAGTACTCATGGCCATTGCGGATGTCGGATGTATGTTTGTAGCAGTGGACATTGGAGCATTTGGCCGTGCTAATGACTCACAGGCTTTTAAAAACTCAGACATGGGCCGGAGGTTGTATGGCAACCAATTTAATTTCCCTATGCCACGGCCTCTTCCTCACACCGAAGCTCCGCCACTGCCCTTTGTAATGGTTGGCGATGAGGCTTTTCAAATGTGCGGAAACTTACTGAAACCCTACTCCAGCCGGGACTTGGACCACACCAAAAAAATATTTAATTACAGGCTGACCAGGGCCAGAAGAACTGTCGAGTGTGCTTTTGGGATTCTTGTCTCCACATGGCGAATTCTCTGCACGGCCATTAATCTTAAACTTGAAACAGTCGATGAGGTGGTGAAGGCCTGTGTGGTTCTACATAACTTTGTGATGGCTAAAGAGCACCCGACCTTTGAACTGGACGCTGATGCTCCTAACCCATTGCCTGAATTCACTCAGCACCCTCTCAGGTCATCCGTTGAAGTTGGCCAAATGAGGGACCAATTTGCGGCCTACTTTATTTCTGATGTAGGACGGGTGCACTGGCAAGATGAAATGGTGTAAGAATGTTTTTGTTTGTTTATGGTAATAAAAAACCTTATTTGATACCATTACTGAGTGCACTATATTTTTTAAACTCCAATTAAATAAAAAACTTCCCATGTATAACTGTGAAGTTTTTGATGTTCACACACCTGGGCAGGTAAATACACATATGAGTTAAAATGCAGCATTGCTAGTCTGCGTGAAATATATTGGAACGTAAGCAAAGCTGCATGTTAAATCTGATGCGTATTAACCAGGCCATGAATCAGGAAACCAATTTTTTTCAAGAGAAAATTGTCCAACTAGTTGAAAAAAAAGTATGTGATTTTTTCAAAACCCAACCCCAATGAAAGTCAATGGGGAATACAAGTCAGCATTGAGTGGATGAATGTAATCAGCTCAATTCCAACTTTTATTTAAAATTGTGGTAGTGTAGAAATAAACATTTTTTAAGAAAGAAACTTATTTTTTGAGACAAGTTTCAACAGTTTGTTTTTCATGAAACCAGATTCTAGTTGGTAAAACTCGAGTTATTACACTAGGCCTTGGTATGACTATACTAGGCCGTGGTATTTCACATATGAGTATACTAGGCCTTGGGCCTACTAGTATAGTCATATGTGAAATACCACGGCCTAGTATAGTCATACCAAGGCCTACTGTAATAACTCGATTTTTACCAACTAGGATCTTGTTTCACGAAAAACAAACTGGTGAAACTTGACTAAAAAAATTGAAACATTTTTTAAGAAAGAAACTTATTTTTTGAGACAAGTTTCAACAGTTTGTTTTTCATGAAACCAGATTCTAGTTGGTAAAACTCGAGTTATTACACTAGGCCTTGGTATGACTATACTAGGCCGTGGTATTTCACATATGAGTATACTAGGCCTTGGGCCTACTAGTATAGTCATATGTGAAATACCACGGCCTAGTATAGTCATACCAAGGCCTACTGTAATAACTCGAGTTTTACCAACTAGCATCTTGTTTCACGAAAAACAAACTGGTGAAACTTGACTAAAAAAATTGAAACATTTTTTAAGAAAGAAACTTATTTTTTGAGACAAGTTTCAACAGTTTGTTTTTCATGAAACCAGATTCTAGTTGGTAAAACTCGAGTTATTACACTAGGCCTTGGTATGACTATACTAGTCCGTGTTATTTCACATAGGACTATACTAGGCCTTGGGTTGGTTTTTAACATGTATTTACCCATCAGTGTGTGTGAGCGGCGCAAACAACATTAATCAAACTTTGTAATGGTGAACCACAAATGTAAATTTATTTTTAACCACAAAAATAAACAAAAAAATTATTTTTTTCGGCGTTTGGGGGCAGATGGTTTCAATTTGGGGGTGTGCAGGGAATATGCAACACTTGCAGTTGAAGACGGTGTTTGAGGGGAAGGGGCAACAAAACTTGTGGGGGAAGGTAGTCCAGTTAAGGGAATTAAACAAGGAACACTTGGAGGAGAGGAAATCTGTTCAGGTACATTTGTTGTAATGGCATGTCGCCGTAGGCTTGTGTGCCTGGACCGACTTTGGCCCAATGCCCGCCTTGATTGATTTCGCCTTGAACTTGGGGCAAATATTGAGTGTAGGTCCCCCGTCTGCTGGGGTGGCTGCTGCTGAGGTGGCTGCTGCTGCTGCTGAGGTGGCTGCTGCTGCTGCTGAGGTGGCGGCTGCTGAGGTGGCGGCTGCTGCTGCTGCTGAGGTGGCTGCTGCTGCTGCTCTTGGTTGGCAGTGCTCGTCCTTGCAGGAGGACTGGTGGCGGCAGTGATGGTCCAGGTTTGCGGAGTGGTGGTGGCAGGGCTACTACATGTTGTTGTAGCGGCAGGGCTGTTCCATGTTTGCCTAGTGGTGGCTGAGCTCCACGCATGCATGGGAGTGGCGGTGGTGCTCCAGACAGGAGCAGCGCTTGCCATGGTAGTGTCGGTGAAGTGACCAGCTGCACTCAGACTTGTGGTGGTGTAACGGTGGGTGTCCTGGCTTTGAATAGAGGTGTCCGTGCAGTGGTATGCAGCACAAGTCGGTAGTGAGGTGAAGCGAGTCAATGGTGGCACAGGTGGAAATGACACCACTGACTGCTGACCGTACCGATTATGCTGCATAGCCTGCAAGAAAGCATTGTTGCAGGCCTGCAGCACATTCAGCTGTTGCTCAGGACTAAGGTGTTCCGCCATGCCCTTTTCAATCTTACTAAAAAAATGGTGTGCTGGTCTGTTGAGGTCGGCCTCCAGACGGTCAAGGCGCTGTTCTACAGAATTGAAGCGGTGTTCAAAGTGGTTAAAACCACGTTCCATGAGTGCAAAACCGCTTTCAACTCTGTCGGACAGCGACTTGAGGCTGGAATTAAAGGCCTCGCTCAAATGCATAAACTCGGGCAAGACATTCCTGTCCAAGGCCCTCTGCCGCTGGCGGGTAGTGCCCGCATAACCAGTGGCAGAGACCTGGGACAGGGGAACACCTGATGGCCCAGCTTCCTGGTCACCAGCTGTGTGTGTGGCTGACCTGCAAGGTGCTTCCTGGCTGTCGGATGGCTGGGACGGGTCAGAGGACGTCCGAGGAAGGACCGCTCTAGGGCCAGGTTGCAGGGTGCTGCTACAGGTGCTGTGGAAGAAAGGAAAATCATTACTACCATGCCTTTACAAGAAGCATCAGCTGTGGATTAGAAAAACACAGATTAATAAAACTAAAAACCCAAAATTTATAATACTTACGATCTCGTGGCAAGGACCGGTCTTAGGAACTGCAACGCGTGATAGTGACGGTATCTAGTTCTGGTCCTTGACGCAGATCCACTGCGAACCTGGCCCTCAGCACGAACATCACTGTTGAAGCGGTCCTTGATCGAACGCCAACGTGTTCGGACTTTGTCCACTGTTGGGAAAAAAAAAAACAGTGCCATCAAGGACAACAGTCACTGCGGCACAATACAGCAATACAATACTCAAAGCAGTCACTGTAGAGCCCGATGACACTGTTCGGTTTCCTGCTAGAATATACCTAGCACGAAACCCAACAGTGCCGTCAAGGACAACAGTCACTGCGGCACAATACAGCAATACAATACTCAAAGCAGTCACTGTAGAGCCCGATGACACTGTTGGGTTTCCTGCTACAATATACCTAGCACGAAACCCAACAGTGCCATCAAGGACAACAGTCACTGCGGCACAATACAGCAATACAATACTCAAAGCAGTCACTGTAGAGCCCGATGACACTGTTGGGTTTCCTGCTAGAATATACCTAGCACGAAACGCAACAGTGCCATCAAGGACAACAGTCACTGCGGCACAATAGAGAGCAGGGAAATACTCACTAAACGCCTTTTTGGAGGATGCTGTGGCGCTGTCCCAGCCATCCATCAACGCTGCGGCCACCTCATTCCATAGCCGCCGGGTCACCACATTGTCCTTGTACAGCCGGTCACGGCTGTCCCACAATGGCGCACGCTCCTGGACCAGGCTGATGAGCTGCTCATTATCCAGGTAGACGTCTTCATCCCGTTGTGGAACCTAGACAAAACACATTCATTAGAATAATCAAATTTAAATTGAATAAAAAGTTACAAAAAAAAGAAACATAAAAAAGAGTAAAAATAGAAGATAAAAAATAAAGAACATTACAAATCATTTGATACATACATTCCGTATCACCACCGGGACTTGGCTTCGCTGCTCCTGCTCTTCGCCCTCAGTAGTCCCGTCCGCAGAAGATGATGATGATGTCTTAAAAAAGTTGAAAAAACGTAAGAGATTTGGAGTAGCAGCAGATATACTTACCAGATGCACGAAAATAATCACCTCACGGTCTGCTTGCGCCAATTCCTGCCGCGATGGGGAATATTCTGATTCTGAAGACATACTGCATGTAAAAATAATAAAAATCATTAGTACATACATAATTTAAAAGGACAGGCATATGATGTAATACTCACATTCTTGACGCTGATAGAAGATGGGTTCCTTGGTGAATGTCTGCTCTCCAATCTGTCAGTGTAGTAGTGGCAGAGTTTTGGCAGGCACCTCCTTTATATAGACTTTTTTTTTTTTTGACTTTAGAATTTTCTAACTAGTGCAACTAGTGGACACCACCAAAAAAACGCAGCGCTAAAAAAACGCATACATGCGCATGCCAGTGCGCACGTATGCGCATCCATAGGCCATAATGGCCATTTTTAGCGCAAAACGTGAGCATACGTGCGCATGCGCTTTTTTGCAGTGCTTGGGCGGACCAAAAAATGCAACATGTAGCATCTGTAAAATACAAACGCACACCCCAAAAAAACGCAGCGCATGAAAAACGCATACGTGCGCATGCCAGCGCGCACGTATGCGCGACCATGTTAAATATAGGGGAAAAAAACGCATGCGCACGTATGCATTTTTTTCAAGCGCAAAAAAATGCAAATGTGAAACCAGCCTTATTTGGCTACAGTTGTGGGGGGGGGAGGGCTGGCTCCAGGTTTTCATGTGCCCTGGGCGAAAGAGCACCCCTTTAACACATACCACAACTCATCATGCTCCAATACGGCAGAGAAATAGCGGTATAGTACAATGAAAAATACTTCACTTTTTACATCTCATGACGAGGCCCATCTATTTCTCCATACAGAATCATTGGTCCCATATAATGTTTGAAACAGTATATGATGAGCTCCACATAATGCTACAGTATATGTTGGTCCCCAAGGATGAAGCTCCACTGTCTTATGGGCCCAAATAATGCTCCAAACATAATGGGCCCCATTTCTAATGCTCTAGTGTATAATGGGCCCTGTAAATGCTGCTCCAGTGTCTGATGTCCAACTTTGGAATGTTCCAGTGTATGGTGGGCCCCATCTATCATTCTCCAGAGTATAGTGCTCCCCAAAAATTGCTGTCCCAACATTGAAAACAATCAAATAAGTCTCCTCGCTAGGGAATCCCTGTACTAGTCTGGACTCCTCGTCGTCCCCATCTTCCATCTCACTGCACAGTATTTCAACTTTGCAAGTGCTGTGATCCTGAGCAAGCAGGGGGGGCCCACTCGTTGGCGACGGCACTGGCACAGGGCCCCTGATAGTACGGTGGTGTGTCTGATGGCGGGTAGGCCGAACCTGCACTTTCATCTGCAGCTTCCTCTTTGTGACCGTGTAAGATGGAACTGTATATGGGAAGGGTAACCTGAGTTTCATCAGGATCAGATTCAGGCCGTGTAGCGTGCGAGGGGAATGTAGTGGTCTGGGTCAATGTACCAGCAGATTCATCGAGCAGTGGCTGGGCATCAATGCACTTGTGTCGCCCCCAGGAGTACGGTCGCCACAGTGGCATTACCTTCTTCCTAGGGAGTGTGATGTCATACTTGGGAGCAACGAACGATCTCTCTAGCAGGTTAACGGATTGGGCGGCGTTATTCCCACGAGTCATGACCCTCCAAACAGCGTTCATGAAGGCAAAGTGTTTGTTTTACGTGGGCAGTATGGCTGCAAAGCTGAACCTTAAAGGAATGTCCAGAAGGGCACCACCAGGAGTGGAGCCTACGGTTAAATTCGACTCCACCTGGGAAACCTCAACCATGCCAGCTACAGAACAGATGCACACATTGCAAGCTTAATTCCGTTAACGAACGAGACTCCGTCATGCCCCGCGGTCCGAGTCCGGCTTACTAGAGGGACACGTGAGGCTCTGGCACATGAGATTGGCCAATAACTGGTGTGTCATGCCCTTACATGTCCGTGGCTGCATGTGCGCTACACTGAAAAGGCCAGCGTTTGTCGCTTACAGGTGCAGATAACCCGCTGAACAACGTTAGTGATGGGGATCACTGATTACAATTATTACCCGCGAACAATGATTTCCCAGTAAGTGCAGGTCAACCGCAGTTCCGGAATTAGGCCTAACCGTCATTCCTGAAAAAATGAAAAACTTACGTATGCAAACCACAGGTGCTGTAGCTTGCTTAACAGCTCGCCAGCCGTTCTCACGCCCAGTATGGATTACACGTGATTGCACAAAGGTGAGAAAGGGTACCGTATCCCCAGATAACATGTATGGATAGCGTACACATTCAAAATATATGTCTATACATCAGGAGGCAGGCTCAGATGGTGTTAGGCCCAGTATGGATTGCACGTGATTGCACAAAGGTTAGAAAGGGTACCGTATCCCCAGATAACATGTATGGATAGCGTACACATTCAAAATATATGTCTATACATCAGGAGGCAGGCTCAGACGGTGTTAGGCCCAGTATGGATTGCACGTGATTGCACAAAGGTGAGAAAGGGTACCGTATCCCCAGATAACATGTATGGATAGTGTACACATTCAAAATATATGTCTATACATCAGGAGGCAGGCTCAGACGGTGTTAGGCCCAGTATGGATTGCACGTGATTGCACAAAGGTGAGAAAGGGTACCGTATCCCCAGATAACATGTATGGATAGCGTACACATTCAAAATATATGTCTATACATCAGGAGGCAGGCTCAAACGGTGTCAGGCACAGTATGGATTTGACGGCCCAGACTACACAGCGGAGGAGCAGGGAGAGGTAAGCTTGCAAATGCTGGGGCCCTGCCCAAGCAAGGGGGGCCCACTCGTGGGCGTCGGTACTGGCACTGGGCCCCTCATAGTACGGCAGTGTGTCTGACGGCGGGTGTGCACCACCACCGTCAGAGACACTTGATTGCACTATGAGGGACCCTGTGCCAGTGCCCGCGCCCAAGAGTCGGCCTACCCACCTGTCCAGGGCAACGGCACTCGCACGGTGTCGTGCGCTAGGTGGTGACCCCGGCCATGGGGGGGGGGGGAGGCAGCACAGTTAGGGAGTTTTAGAAAGTGGCATATGTTGATGTTGGACATTCAGCTGATGCAAAAGGTGAAATAGGTCAAGTCCCAGGAAGAGGTGGACCAAAGCAAGCCATTTTTCTGTCACCCTATGTGTCATCAGGGGAAGGTGGGACAAAATCCTTGGAAACCCATGCGTGGTTCACTTTAATGAAGGTTAGATCATCCACATTTTGGGTTGACAGACGGGTCCTTTTTTCTGTCAGGATTGATCCAGCTGCACTGAAGACTCTTTCCGATAGCACACTTGCAGCTGGGCAAGCGAGCTCCTGTAAGGCATATTGTGCCAATTCAGGCCAGGTGTCCAGTTTAGCTGCCCAATAGTCAAAGGGGAATGACCTGTGTGGGAGAACATCGATATGGGAGGAAAAGTAGTTTGTAACCATAATTGACAACTGCTGTCTCCTGTCACTTTCCATCGATGCAGTATTACCAGTTGTGTGAGCGGTACTTGAAAAATCAGTCCACAACAAGAAACCCCTGTCTCCAACGCCACTTCTGCTGTGTGCACCACGAACACCTCTGCCAAGCTGACCCCGGCCCGTACGGCTCGTGTGAGAACCATCACCGCTGCTGTGTGCTGGGAATGCCTCAAGCAACCGATTTACCAGAGTTGCTTGTTTATTAGCCAATATTAGGTCAAGGTTCTCCTGTGGCATGATGTTTTGTAAGTTGCCTTTATAGCGTGGATCCAGGATGCTGGCCAACCAGTAGTCGTCATCGTTCATCACTTTGGCAATGCGGGGGTCCCTTTTTAGGATCTGCAAGGCATAATCTGACATGTGGGCCAATGTTCCCGGTGTCAATGATGCACTGCGAGTGCTGGTTGGAGGAGCACTTTCTGGCAAATCCACATCCCTCCAGTCACGCACAAACCCTGTACCAGACCTTGCCACGCCAACATTTTCACTTGCCCCACGAGATGCATCCTCCTCCCCTAAGTAATCATCCCCATCATCCTCCTCCTCCTCTTCTTCCTCCACCTCGTCCAGGAGAGGTCCCTGAGCAGACAATGGCTGAATGTCATCAAGGATTCCCTCCTCCTCTTCCTCCTCATCAACATTGGCTGCAGAAGCCTGCTCCTTAAGGTGCGTCAAAGTTTGCATGAGCAGACGCATAAGTGGGATGCTCATGCTTAGGATGGCGTCGTCTGCGCTTACCAGCCGTGTGCATTCCTCAAAACACTGAAGGACTTTACAGAGGTCTTTCAGCTTCGACCACTGCACACCTGTCAACTCCATGTCTGCTCTCATAGTGCCTGGCCGTGTATCCTCCCACAAATGCATTATGGCCTGCCTCTGCTCGCACAGCCGCTCCACCATGTGCAGGGTGGAGATCCACCTTGTTGCAATGTCGATAATGAGGCGGTGTTTGGGAAGGTGGAGCAATCGCTGCAGCTTCTGCATACGAACGGAGTGTACAGGCGACCGGCGGATGTGCGCTCACAGTCTTCGCACCTTCTGGAGCAGGGCTGTTAACTCCGGATAATTTTTGAGGAAGCACTGCACCACCAGGTTCAAGGTGTGAGCCAAGCAAGGTATGTGGCTGAGTTTTGAAAGGGCTATGGCTGCCACAAAATTACGGCCGTTATCACTAACTACCTTGCCTGCCTCAAGATGTACACTGCCCAGCCATGACTCAGTTTGTCGCTTCAAGTACTCGGCCAGCACCTCGGCGGTGTGTCTGTCGCCCAAACACATCATCTGCAGCACAGCCTGCTGACGCTTTCCACTAGCTGCTCGATAGGGGGATACCTCGTGTGCAACAGTGGCAGCTGCTGATGGAGTGCTCGTACGACTGCGCTCTGTGGACGAGCTTTCGCTTCTGGAGGAGGAGGAGGAGGAGGAGGGTCGAACACCTACAGCCAACTGTTTCCTATACCGTGGGCTAGGCAGCACTGTCCCACCACCGCTGTCCCCTGTGGACCCTGCATCCACCACATTAACCCAGTGCGCAGTGATGGACACGTAACGGCCCTGGCCATGCCGACTGGACCATGCATCAGTTGTGAGGTGCACCTTTCCGCTCACTGACTGCTTGAGTGCATGGACAATGCGGTCTTTCACATGATGGTGGAGGGCTGGGATGGCTTTGCGAGAGAAGAAGTGGCGACTGGGTAGGTCATAGCGTGGTACTGCATAGGCCATGAGTTCGCGGAAAGCTGCGCTTTCCACCAACCGAAAGGGCATCATCTCAAACGAGATTAGTTTGGCAATGTGGGCGTTCAAACCCAGTGTACGCGGATGAGAGACTGAGTACTTTCTTGACCTACTCATAGTGTCTGGGAGGGTGAGCTGGACTTGAGAGCTGCATATGGTGGAAGTAGCGGTGGACAGGGCGGACTGAGAGAGGGTTGATGATGGTGATGGAGTTGGTGTTCTTTCTGATGGCCTAGAATCAGTCTTTCGTTGATATAACAGTGGGATTCCCTGACTGCTGTGGCCTTGCAACGACACCTCAACATTTGCTGCTGTGCTAACCGGTGGGCTTACAGTGGGGGAAACAATGTAGCGTTGCTGACTACCTTCGTTGTGATCAGTTGCACATGTGGCACTTGAGGTTTGGTGTTGTGTCCACGCTTGCAAGTGCATGCTGGTTAAATGTCTAAGCATGCAACTGGTATTCAAATTTTTCAGATTTTTCCCTCGGCTAAAGGTCTTTGTGCACTTCTTACAGATAACCTTGGCCTGATCATGAGGATTTTGTTCAAAAAAGTGCCACACTGCACTCTTCCTACTTTGGCAGACATTTTGCGGCCTAGCACGCTGTGATCTTTTGACACTCTGGACAAGCTGTTCAGCAACTCTTTTGATTTTTGGAACCTGTCTTTGGAGTGCTCCGGGCCTGCCAGATAACAGCTGTTACGATGTCGATGTCTGCTGTGGATGCTCCTCATCTGAGCTATTGGAAGCAGCACCCTCTTCCCCAATGGATGCCAATCTGGGTCAACAACTGGGTCATCCATCACCTCCTCTTCAATGTCATGTGCACCTTCCTCTGTGTCACAGTGTATGGTGGTATAGTGTGCGGGAAGGGGCACCTGAGTCTCATCAGGGTCAGAATCTGGCTCTGTACACTGCGAGGACAATGTAGTGCTCTGAGTGAATGTACCAGCAGAATCATCCATCAGTGGCTGTGCATCAGTGCACTCCATGTCAGATTCATCTTGGCCTGGGTAATTCACCATTTGACTTGATAATCCAGGCATGGTATGTGAAAACAGCTCCATGGAGTAATCAGTAGTATGGCCTGCGTCATCCTTCAATCTTGGTTGGGGTGAAGGACACAAGGAAAGGTGTGGTTCATGAACATGAGCCTCCAATGACGACTCAGTGCTTTTACTTTTTACAACTGAAGAAGAGGAGGCGATAGAGCTGGAGGCTGAGTAAGCAATGTAAGACAAAACTTTTTCCTGATGCTCTGGCTTTAAAAGCGGTTTGCCAACTCTTAGAAAACTAAGCCTTCGAAGCCTTATGGAGCCAGACGATGACGCAGGCTCAACACCTCCTGCATTCGGTCCTATTTTGCTCTTGCCACTACCATCAGATCCACCACCAACACCATCATTACCAGCTGCCAACCCCCGCCCAATTCCACAGCCTCTTCCACCAGCCTTCCTCATTTTTGGTAGAAATGTAGACAAAATCCAACAAACTATATAGTAATGTAAAACAATGTACAAGGTGTCTATAGGACAGGGGAGATTTTGAATTTCTGCTCACACTAGTGGACACTGGACACTTTTGGATTGTGTGAGGCCCACTGAATATCTGAGCGCTATGTCACAGGCTCGATGGCACAGCTGTGACCAAAGTGACTAGAGGATAAGTGAGATTTTGAATTTCTGCAGACACTTGTGGACACTGGACACTTTTGGATTGTGCGAGGCCCACTGAATATCTGAGCGCTATGTCACAGGCTCGATGGCACAGCTGTGACCAAAGTGACTAGAGGATAAGTGAGATTTTGAATTTCTGCAGACACTTGTGGACACTGGACACTTTTGGATTGTGTGAGGCCCACTGAATATCTGAGCGCTATGTCACAGGCTCGATGTTACAGCTGTGACCAAAGTGACTAGAGGATAAGTGAGATTTTGAATTTCTGCTCACACTAGTGGACACTGGACACTTTTGGATTGTGTGAGGCCCACTGAATATCTGAGCGCTATGTCACAGGCTCGATGGCACAGCTGTGACCAAAGTGACTAGAGGATAAGTGAGATTTTGAATTTCTGCAGACACTTGTGGACACTGGACACTTTTGGATTGTGTGAGGCCCACTGAATATCTGAGCGCTATGTCACAGGCTCGATGGCACAGCTGTGACCAAAGTGACTAGAGGATAAGTGAGATTTTGAATTTCTGCAGACACTTGTGGACACTGGACACTTTTGGATTGTGTGAGGCCCACTGAATATCTGAGCGCTATGTCACAGGCTCGATGGCACAGCTGTGACCAAAGTGACTAGAGAATAAGTGAGATTTTGAATTTCTGCAGACACTTGTGGACACTGGACACTTTTGGATTGTGTGAGGCCCACTGAATATCTGAGCGCTATGTCACAGGCTCGATGGCACAGCTGTGACCAAAGTGACTAGAGGATAAGTGAGATTTTGAATTTCTGCAGACACTGGACACTTTTGGATTGTGTGAGGCCCACTGAATATCTGAGCGCTATGTCACAGGCTCGATGGCACAGCTGTGACCAAAGTGACTAGAGGATAAGTGAGATTTTGAATTTCTGCAGACACTTGTGGACACTGGACACTTTTGGATTGTGTGAGGCCCACTGAATATCACAGCGCTATGTCACAGGCAGAAATTGGCTAGTGTATCACAAACTACAAGGTGTATGTAGAATTGGGCAGAGTAGGAATCTCCCTAGAGTGCAGGTCTGTAAGAACGGAACATGTCCTCGACTTATTCTCACAGAGTGACACAGATAGCTTCACTGTGGCTGTGATAACAGCCGTTACACGGTACTGTGTGAGGAGCGTACACCGCTGTATGGTGTGAAAAAATGCACGCTCAGTACCTCAGCAGGACAAAAAAAAAAAATTGGGATTGCTTTTAAAAAAGCAGTTTGCAGCTCAGTACCTCAGCAGGACAAAAAAAAAAAAATTGGGATTGCTTTTAAAAAAGCAGTTTGCGGAGCAGTGGGTAAACAGCAATGCAGCTGTCAGGAAGCCTTAGAAGGCAGCCCAACAACCAACACCACTGATACACCACAATATAGCCTCCCCTTGCACTGCACACACAGTGACTGGTGTGTTGTACAGGCACAATCGCTAGCAGTAGAAGCAGTTTTTTTTTCTTCTTCCCTGCCTAACGCTCTCCCTACAGAATCAGCAGCAACCTCTCCCTATGCTAAGATCGGCAGAAGATGGCGGTCGGCGTGCACGCCCTTTTATACCCCCTGTGACGCCCACCAAAGCAAGCCAATCACTTGCATGCCCTTCTGAAAGATGGTGGTGACCCATGCCTATGTCATCACGTTGCCCACAGTGTCCGTGGATCCTGATTGGCTTAAAAAGAGCGCAAAACAAACTTTTGAAGCGCGACTTTGGCGCGTAAGTCGCCGACCTCGTGGCCGACCTCATCCTAGGGTCGGGTTTCGTTTCATGAAACCCGACTTTGCCAAAAGTCGGCGACTTTTGAAATTTTTCGACCCGTTTCGCTCAACTCTATATATACTGTATATAATGTCACTGATGAGTAACAATTACCTGTACACTAACACTATACACTGTATACTATGTACAGAACTCTTGTGTATAATGGCAGTTATGGTATATTAGAATTGTGTTTTTTGTATTAATGATCAGTATTGTAGTATTCAGTCACTCTATGATGGTAATATGTGGTCTAGTCATGGTGTGACGGTATTTGTTCCTTGTATGTGATATTTTTCAAGCAATATGTGGTGGTAATATGTGATCTGCTCATGGTGTGACAGTATTTGTTCCTTGTATGTGGTATTATTCAGTCATTATTTGGTGGTAATATGTGGTTGCCATGGTGTAATGGTATTTGTTCCTTGAATGTGGTATTACTGGTCATTTAAAAAAAATGTAAGTGATGCATTACCTTAAACAAAAATAAATAAAATATACCTGAAAAGAGTATTGGTTATTTTAACAAGGTTAGAGTAGAGCCTGGCCAAAAGAGTCTACCTTGTCATGGTGGCAGGCTTATAAAATGTCTTGGCCAAAGCAAAAGCTGATGGCTATGTAAGGGATCTGGTGTTCAGTGGGAACTGTTAATGTGTGATTGATGAGGATGTGGTGCAGAAGTGGAGTTTTTCCAAGACTGGGTGGTGGGACTGTGGAAGATTCATGGGGTAGAGACTCATTTTCCAATAGTTGTGTATCAATCTTCTATAAATTTGTCAAAATATATCACACGCACTTAAAAGAATAGAGAAGCAGAATATAATGATGGTGATTTTCTTCAGGCATTTTCATTATAATGGTGAAAGAATTTTATACACTGACAAAAAATACAAATATTGCATTTTATTTTTAGGGAAATTAAATCCTGATCTGATAGATTTTACCAAAATTGTACTATGACACATTGTATTCCCAAAGATACACTGTAAACCTGTCTCTGTAAAGATGAAACCTACTCATATCAAAGGGGTTCTTCACAGAAATTGTAAAGCAGCGGTGTCCACGTTGTGCAGAAATGAGGCAGACTCTGGGAACAATTTAGGGAACACGGGTTTGTTATCACTTTCTTTCTGAGATATCCCCTCGGTACAGGCATGATCTGTATTGGTCCCTGTAGAGGGTCAGGACTTTTCCTAGGCTACTGGGCTGGCGGGGCCTTACGTGACAGCCACAGTGGAGTCATGTCCCATATAAAGTCCTGAGTGGCTGTATACCGCTCTATCAGTCCTATTACCTGGTCCAGAGTGCCTGGGTCCCCTTACCCCACCCAATGCTGTATGGCTGCTGACAGGGTCTGTACCAGCTGGTTAACAACCACCCTCTCTACCATCTGGAACGGGGTTAATGTCTCAGACTGGAGCCATTTTTTAACCAGTTGCAGTAAGTCATAGGCCTGAGACCGGGCATGGCGAGACTCAGAAAAAGACCAATGGAGCACCAGTTGGACCCACACGTATGTATTAACCCCCTGTCTGGCAAGGATCTCACCTTTCAGCTTTCCATAGTCAAGGGCATCGTCCCGACTGTGGTCCAGGCAGGCCTTCTGGGCATCTCCTGTCTGAAAGGGGGCCACCACTTCAGCCCATTGGGTCACCAGCAAGCTCTCCCACTCCGCAGTGCATTTGAATATGGTGAGGAAGGCCTCCATGTCTTCCTCAGGCGCCATGTTCCTCAGTGCTGACCAGGATCGCTGAGGTGGGTGCCTCTCATAGAGCCACAATCTGTTGCAACAGATTATTTTCCTGCTGCCATTGGTTCTGTTCCTGCTGCCATTGGTGCAGCTCCTGCTGCCGTAGCTGCTGCTCCTGATGCTGTTTCTGCTGCTCTTGCTGCCTTTGCTCATGTTGTTCTCGCTGGAGCTGCAGTAGCTGCTGCTGGGTGAGGGTCCACCATCTTGTCAGCCAGCTTGAGCTGCAGCATTGCAGGCTTAATAAACGACATGCAGCACACTTTTGGGTATGCCTCAGTTCACACTGCTCCGCATTCACCAACTATATGTAAAGCAGCCGTGTCCACACTGTGCAAGAATGAGGCAGTGACCCAAGCAAGTTCAAAGCAAAATGTGTTTTTAATGTCCAAAAACTCACACAGTGCACAGCATGCTGTATCCTCCGGATCGCAGCAGGGAAAACAAAAGACAGTCTGGGACCGGTTGCCGTGAGCAACCGCACTGCCGTGTACGCAGGGGGTGCCAGACCTTTTTGCTCCGCTTGGCCCTGTGTGCCTCACACAGAGAGTGCTCTGCAGACCAACTACTCTGTCTGCATGCAAGACCAAAACTGACATACCCAATCTCTTCCTGCAGGGTTTTTTTTCCTTCCCTCCACTCGGTGGTCATGAGCCACTTATAAGATCTGGGCTGGAGGAAACGGACTGGACCCACTATCTTCCTGCAGTCCGTTTAAAAAACAAAAGCCCATACCGGGTTTTCCTGAACAAGCTCCTTGGTCAAAAATAACTTGACAAGGTTCAAACTTACTTTTATTCTGCCTTGTGACACACAGACACACATGCACTCTGCTGTGACAAGAAGGCACTCCAGTGGATCTAATACGCTTCTGAGCGCATCCTGGGGGACACATAGTGACCCTCACATATGACTTTGGTCACTGCCTCACAAAATTTAATAAATTAAATAAAATACATAACACATACACACGTGGTCAAAATTGTTCGTTTAATGACAGAAAAACCCACAATGGTGAGAGAAATAACTTGAATAATAATAATAATAATAATGATAAATCAAAAATCTATAAAAATTAACAAATGAAAGTCAAACATTGCTTTTCAACCATGATTCCACAGAATTTAAAAAAAAATAAAACTCATGAAATAGGCCTGGACAGAAATGATGGTACCCCTGAAAATAATGTGACAAAAGGGACATGTTAAATCAAGGTGTGTCCACTAATTAGCATCACAGGTGTCTACAATCTTGGAATCAGTGAGTTGCCCTGTATAGAGGGCTACAGATACTCACTGTGCTGTTTGGGGACATCGTGTATATCACACTCAACATGGACAAAAGGAAGCGACAGAAAGTTGTCACAGAAGATTAGAAAGAAAATTATAGACAAACATGTTAAATGTAAAAGTTATAACACCATCTCCAAGCAGCATGATGTTCCTGTGACTAAAGTTGCACATATTATTCAGAAATTTAAGCTCCATGGGACTGTAGCCAACCTCCCTGGACATGACTGCAGGAGGAAAATTGATGACAAATCAAAGAGATGGATAATACGAATCGTAACAAAAGAGCCCAAAAAACTTCTAAACAAATTGAAGGTGAACTTCAAGCTCAAGGAACATCAGTGTCAGATCGCACCATCCATTGTTGAATGAGCCAAAGTGGACTTTGTGGGAGATGACCAAGGAGGACACCATTGTTGAAAAAAAATCATTAAAAAGACAGACTGGAATTTGCCAAACTAAATTTTGACAAGCCACAAAGCTTCTGGGAGAATGTCCTATGGACAAATAAGACAAAAATGGAACTCTTTGGCAAGGCACATCAGCTCTATGTTCACAGATGGAAAAAATTAAGCACATCAAGAAAAGAACACTGTGAAACATGGAGGAGGCACTGTTATGTTCTGTGGCTGCTTTGCAGCATCTGGCACAGGGTGTCTAGAATCTGTGTAGGGTACAATGAAATCTCAAGACTATCAAGGGATTCTAGAGAGAAATGTGCTGCCCAGTGTCAGAAAGCTTGGTCTCAGTCACAGGTCATGGGTTTTGCAACAGGATAATGATCCAAAACACACAGCTAAAAACACCAAAGAATGGATAAGAAGAAAACATTGGACTATTCTGAAGTGGCCTTCTTTGAGCCCTGACCTAAATCCTATTGAGCATCTTTGGAAAGAGCTGAAACATGCTGTCTGGAAAAGGCAAACTTCAAACATGAGACAGCTGGAGCAGTTTGCTCTTGAGGAGTGGGACAAAATACCTGTTGAGAGGTGCAGAAGTCTCATTGACAGTTACAGGAATCGTTTCATTGCAGTGATTGCCTCAAAAGGTTGTGCAATAAAATATAAAGTTAAGGGTATCATTTCATGAGTTTTATTTTTAAAAGAATTCTGTGGAAGCATGGTTGAAAAGCAATGTCTGACTTTCATTTGTTCATTTTCATAGATTTTTGATTATTACTTTTGTCAGATTCAAGTTATTTCTGTCACCATTGTGGGTTTTTCTGTCATTAACCCCTTCCTGACATCCGACGTACTATCCCGTCCACGGTACCCGGGCCCGTATGACCGTGGACGGGATAGTACGTCTACCGCGATCAGCGGCGCCCACGTGGTGAGCGCCGCTGATCGCAGCCGGGTGTCAGCTGATTATCACAGCTGACACCCGGCACTATGTGTCAGGGGCGGTCACAGACCGCCCCCGACACGTTAACCCCTTGCACACCGCGATCAAACATGATCGCGGTGTACCGGGAGTTAAAGGGAAGCATCGGCAGGGAGGGGGCTCCCTCCGTGCTTCCCTGAGCCCCCCACGGCAGCGCAATGTGCAGCGCTGCTGCGGGGGGCTCCTATCCTCCAGGCCCCCGAATCCAAGATGGTGACGGGGGCCTTCGGGGACCTGAGGAAGCTGGCTTCCTCAGTGCCTGCAAAGTGCAGGCAAGAGGAAGTCTTCTTCAATGCCTGTGACAGATTGCTGATCTGTCACAGTGATCTGTGATGTGACAGATCAGCGATCTGTCACAGGACAGTGATGTCCCACCTGGGACTATGTAATAAAGTAAAAAAAAATAAAAAAAAAATGTAAAAATAAATTAAAAAAAATCGCCAAATAAATTAGAAAAAAAAAAAAAAATATTCCCTCAATAAATCCATTTTTTGGAAATAATAAAAAAAAAAACAATAAAAGTACACATATTAGGTATTGCCGCGTCCGTAATGACCCGCCCTATAAAACTGTCCCATTAGTTAACCCTTTTAGCGAATCCCTTAAAAAATAAAAATAAAAAACGAAGCAAAAAATAATGATTTATTATCATACCACCAAACAAAAAGTGTAATAACGCGCGATCAAAAAGACGCATATAAATATCCATGGTACAGCTGAAAACGTCATCTTGTTCCGCAAAAAATGAGCTGCCACTCAGCATCATCAGCAAAAAAATAAAAAAGTTATAGCTCACAGAATAAAGCGATGCAAAAATAATTATTTTTTATATAAAATAGTTTTCTTTGCATAAAACCGACAAAAACATAAAAAAATGACCTAAATGAGGTATCGCTGTAACCGTACTGACCCGAAGAATAAAACCGCTTTATCAATTTTACCGCACGCGGAACGGTGTAAACGCACCCCCCCAAAAGAAATTCATGAAACGCTGGTTTTTGTTCATTCTGCGTCCCAAAAATAGGAATAAAAAGCGATCAAAAAATGTCACGTGCCCGAAAATGGTACCAATAAAAACGTCAACTCGTCCCGCAAAAAATAAGACCTCACATGACTCAGTGGGTCAAAATACGGAAAAATTATAGCTCTCAAAATGTGGTGATGCAAAAACTATTTTACAATAAAAAGCGTCTTTTAGCGTGTGACAGCCGCCAAACATAAAAACCGCCATAAATAGTAAGTCAAACCCCCCGTTATCACCCCCTTAGTTAGAGAAAAATAATAAAACAAAAAAAAAGTATTTATCTCCATTTTCCCGCTAGGGTAAGGCTGTGTGCACACGCTGCGGATTAGGTGCGGATTCATCCGCGCGGATTTTATAAAATCAGCAGGTGAAACCGCAGGTCAAAAGACCTGCGGTTTTACCTGCGGATTGCTCTGCGGTTTTGTCCTGCGGTTTTTCATCTCCTCAATAGAGGAGATGGCAAACCACAGGAGAATCCGCAGAAATAATTGACATGTCAATTCTTTCTGCGGATTGAAAACCGCAGATAATCCGCGCGGAAAATTCCGCACCGTCTGCACTGCGGTTTTTGATTCCCATAGGGAATCATGGTACTGTACACCGCAGCAGAAACTGCTGCGAGTCCGCAGCAGCCAAAACCGCTGCGGAACCGCAGCAAAATCCGCAGCGTGTGCACACAGCCTTAGGGTTAGGGCTAGGGTTAGGGCTAGGGTTAGGGCTAGGGTTAGGGCTAGGGTTAGGGTTAGGGTTAGGGCTAGGGTTAGGGCTAGGGTTAGGGCTCAGATTAGGGTTAGGGGTGTGTTGGGGTTAGGGTTGGAGTTATAATTGGGGGTTTCCACTGTTTGGGCACATCAGGGGCTCTCCAAATGCAACATGGCGTCTGATCTCAATTCCAGCCAATTCTGAGTTGAAAAAGTCAAATGGTGCTCCTTCCCTTCCAAGCTCTGCCATGCGCTCAAACAGTGTTTTACCCCCACATGTAGGGTATCAGCCTACTCAGGACAAATTGCAAAACAATTTTTGGGGTCCAATTTCTCCTGTTACCCTTAGGAAAATAAAAAATTGGGGGCAAAATTATCATTTTTGTGGAAAAAATGATTTTTTTATTTTCACGTCCGAGTGTTATAAACTTCTGTGAAGCACTTGGGGGTTCAAAGTGCTCACCACACATCTAGATAAGTTCCGTGGGGGGTCTAGTGTCCAAAATGGGGTCACTTGTGGGGAGTTTCAATAGTTTAGGTACATCAGGGGCTCTCCAAATGCACATGACACCCGCAGACCATTCCATCAAAGTCTGCATTCCAAAACGTCACTGCTTCCCTTCCGAGCCCCGACGTGTGTCCATACAGTAGTTTTCTCCCACATATGGGGTGTCAGCGTACTCAGGCCAAATTGGACAACAACTTTTGGGGGTCCAATTTCTCCTGTTACCCTTGGGAAAATGAAAAAATTGGGGACTAATTGATCATGTTTCTGGAAAAAATACAATTTTTTTATTTTCATGCCCTGGCATTATAAACTTCAGTGAAGCCCTTGGGGGTTCAAAGTGCTCACCTCACATCTAGATAAGTTCCTTAGTGGGTCTAGTTTTCAAAATGGGGTCATTTGTGGGGGGTTTCCACTGTTTAGGTACATTAGGGGCTCTCCAAAAGCAACATGACACCTGCAGACCATTCCATCAAAGTCTGCATTCCAAAACGTCACTACTTCCCTTCCGAGCCCCGACGTGTGCCCATACAGTAGTTTTCTCCCACATATGGGGTATCAGCATACTCAGGACAAATTGGACAACAACTTTTGGGGTCCAATTTCTCCTGGTACCCTTGGGAAAATAAAAAAATGGTGACTAAAAGATCATGTTTGTGGAAAAAATACGAATTTTTTATTTTCACGCCCGGGCGTTATAAACTTCTGTGAAGCACTGGGGGGTTCAAAGTGCTCACCACACATCTAGATAAGTTCCTTGGCGGGTCTAGTTTACAAAATGGTGTCATTTGTGGGGGGTTTCCACTGTTTAGGTACATTAGGGGCTCTCCAAAGGCAACATGACACCCGCAGACCATTCCATCAAAGTCTGCATTCCAAAACGTCACTACTTCCCTTCCGAGCCCCGACGTGTGCCCATACAGTAGTTTTCTCCCACATATGGGGTATCAGCATACTCAGGACAAATTGGACAACAGCTTTTGGGGTCCAATTTCTCCTGGTACCCTTGGGAAAATAAAAAAATGGTGACTAAAAGATCATGTTTGTGGAAAAAATACGAATTATTTATTTTCACGCCCGGGCATTATAAACTTCTGTGAAGCACTGGGGGGGTCAAAGTGCTCACCACACATCTAGATAAGTTCCTTAGGGGGTCTAGTTTCCAAAATGGTGTCATTTGTGGGGGGTTTCCACTGTTTTGGTACATCAGGAGTTTTCCAAACGCGACATGGTGTCCGATCTCAATTCCAGCCAAAAACGTCAAATGGAGCTGCTTCCCTTCCGAGCTCTGCCATGCGCCCAAATAGTGGTTTACCCCCACATGTGGGGTATCAGCGTACTCAGAACAAATTGCACAATAACTTTTATGGTCCTGTTACCCTTGGAAAAATAAGAATTGAGGGTGAAAAGATCATTTTTGTGGAAAAAATATGATTTTTTAATTGTATGGCTTTATGTTATAAACTTCTGTGAAGCCCATGGGGGTTCAAAGTTCTCACCACACATCTATATAAGTTCCTTAGGTGGTCTAGTTTCCAAAATGGTGTCATTTGTGGGGGGTTTCCACTGTTTTGGTACATCAGGGGTTTTCCAAAAGCAACATGGTGTCCGATCTCAATTCCAGCCAAAAACGTCAAATGGCACTGCTTCCCTTCCGAGCTCTGCCATGCGCCCAAATAGTGGTTTACCCCCACATGTGGGGTATCAGCGTACTCAGGACAAATTGCACAATAACTTTTAGGGTCCTGTTACCCTTGGGAAAATAAAAATTGGGGTGAAAAGATCATTTTTGTGGAAAAAATATGATTTTTTAATTGTACCGCTGTACGTTATAAACTTCTGTAAAGCCCTTGTGGGTTCAAAGTTCTCACCACATATCTAGATAAGTTCCTTGGGGGGTCTAGTTTCCAAAATGGGGTCACTTGTAGGGGGTTTCCACTGTTTAGGTACATCAGGGACTCTCCAAACCTGACATGGCGTCCGATCTGAATTCCAGCGAAAAAGTCAAACGGCGCTCCTTCCATTCTGAGCTCTGCCATGCGCCGAAACAGTCGTTCCCCCCCACAAGTCAGGTATCAGCGTACTCAGGACAAATTGCACAATAACTTTTGCAGTCCAATTTCTCCTGTTACCCTTGGTAAAATAAAAAAAATTGAACCTGAAATATTTTTTTTGTGAAAAAAAGTTAGATGTTCATTTCTTTTTAAATATTGAAAAAAATTCCTGTGACGCACCTAATGGGTTAATAAACTTCTTGAATGTGGTTTTGAGCACCTTAAGGGGTTCAGTTTTTAGAATGGTGTCAATTTTGGGTATTTTCTATCATATAGACCCCTCAAAGTGGCTTCAAATGTGATATGGTCCTAAAAATAAAATGGTGTTGTAAAAATGAGAAATCGCTGGTCAACTTTTAACCCTTATAACTTCCTAACAAAAAAAAATTTTGGTTCCAAAATTGTGCTGATGTAAAGTAAACATGTGGGAAATGTTACTTATCAAGTTTTTTGTGTGCCGTATCTCTGTGATTTAAGGGCATAAAAATTCAAAGTTGGAAAATTGCGAAATTTTCAAAATTTTTGCCAAATTTCCATTTTTTTCACAAATAAACGCAAGTTATTTGAATGAAATTTTACCACTAACATGAAGTACAATATGTCACGAGAAAACAATGTCAGAATCACCGGGATCAATGGAAGCGTTCCAGAGTTATGACCTCATAAAGGTACAGTGGTCAGAATTGTAAAAATTGGCCCGGTCATGAACGTGCAAACCACCCTTGGGGGTGAAGGGGTTAAACGAGAGGTACCAACACTTTTGACCACTTTTGATGTTTAAAGATTAAACATTTTTTTAAATGCCTTCTGTCACAATATAGCTGTCGGGTGACCTGGGACCAGGAGTTCCTTCCCTGACCCTACCACTAGGGGTTGCCCTAGCTCACCCTCTTCTCCAGGATACTTCTGAAGGTGAAGTTGCCGGGGCCGCCACCCTTATCTTATCTCCTGAGTTAGCCCTCCTTCTGTTCTCTTCCCCCACCCAGGGAAGAGGGGCGCTATTGTGCACCATAGTACACCAACCTGGGAAACAAGGCTACACAAAGAAGTGTTAACAGAAAACTCCAGGCATGCAAAATCTTCACACATGTATAACAGAGGAATGCACTGGGGAGTGGAGGATGGGGAATAAGCAAAAGTAGAGAAGGGAAGGGAAATACCACACTTACAAACCACGCAGCAGTCACAGATAACTCCTCCAACACTCCTTCTCATATGGACACCTCTTCTTCCTGAAGCCATGCAGCAAATGTTAGCTCTGTCATGGATTTGCATCAGAGTCCAGATAATAAAGGGGAAGGGAGCACCAAACTGAGCTCAGAGTTTTCCAAAATGGCCGCTTAACCCTTGTAAAATGCAGAAGTGCTTCTTCTCAGCGCCGCAGTAGGGGCAATCAGACACTGTGGTCTTCTGGTTCCACAGTGTCGCGGTAACCCCGTGATATCTTCATTTAGCAAAAAGGTCAGATATTGTGAAGGGACATTCCTTTGTTAAGTCCTCCTGGCAGGACATGGAATAGACCTGGACTAAAGGAGAAAATAAACATTTTTTTTAACTGACTGACAACGAACATTCATCTCAGACAGCCTGAGCTGTAGTGCATCTGTTTCCTGCTTCTTGCAGCCCATCCTACTACATGTCTTCTGGAACTAGGACGGGCTGCAAAATGATATAGATGGCAATTGCCATCTTTAAAATCCTAGATAAAGATAGATTTTAAAGATTGCAATTGCCATCCATATCATTTTGCAGCCCGTCCTAGATTCCAGAAGACATGCAGTAGGATGGGCTGCAAGAAGCAGGAAACAGATGCACTACAGCTCAGGCTGTCTGAGATGAATGTTCGTTGTCAGTCAGTTAAAAAAACATGTTTATTTTCTCCTTTAGTCCAGGTCTATTCCATGTCCTGCCAGGAGGACTTAACAAAGGAATGTCCCTTCACAATATCTGACCTGACACTGCTCATTTAGAGTAAGAGGTATTATCAAAAATGTGCTGCAACATGTAACCATCAAGCTTATACCTCTGATGTGTGCAGGAGATGTATTCTTTAAATGCCATGCCTGCTACTGGATATACATATGTTTTACCAGTTTGTTTAATAAGGAAGTTTGTTTTCTTACTACTGTCTCTCATTCATTTCTACTTCTTTGGTTACTGGCCTGCAGATATGTGTAAAAGAGGTAACAACACACACCCAACCAGACCAAGTTTTTTGTAGAGTCTGGGGACATGGAAGCAACCCTCAGCAAGTGTATTTTACCAATGGATTCAGTGGAATATAAACCTTCAATTCTAACTCATGGAATATATGTGTTTATTAGCAGTACGGTTACTGCCAGCTCTACAATAACAAAGTAACTACCAATGCCACCACCAATCATTTATACAGGACAATTGGACACCCATTAGGATATGTGCCCACGATCAGTAAAGGCTGCAGGTTGGAAGCTGCATACTTGGACGTCCAACCAGCAGCATCCAGCTTTTACAGCATAGTGGGTGGGATTTCAAGAAATCCCATGCCCACTATGCTTCCAGAGACGCCCATGGCTCACCCACGGAGATGAACATGCGGCGGGTCTATTGCATAAGTGACAATAGAAAGTGCAGCCATATTCATTGACCCTTTTGAATTTCTTTATTGGAAACTTTTAATAAAACTCTTTGATCATGTCATAATTATAATTTACAGTTACATTGAAAGTATTTTACACCAATGACCTTCTTAAAACACCGACACACACACACACACATACACACTTTGAGAAGAAATAATGCAAACAAGAAAGAAAAGCTAGCCATAGGAAAGAAACTGCTTTCACATTCAGCAGCCGCAGTAAGAGATGTATATCAGACAGAAATGACAATGCCTAGTCATAGCAATCTAGTGGTTGAATACTAGCAGTCGTTTTGTGAACAAGATGGAATAATATGCTTTTTGCTTTTTTTTTTTTTAAACCTTTCTCTAGTTTGTTGGGAATAATTTTTTTTTGACAGAGATGCTGAATTCAGCCATGACATTAAAGCCACAGGAACATCTTGATAGATTGATTTCCTGATGCTGGTAGATAAGATCATTGTAGGACTTGATTGCATTAACATAATTTTTAGAAAAATCGTTTGCGTGATTATATTACCGTATTGGCCTTTTTCTGCTTTACATTATGACGCCAAGTAGACTATCTCCATTAAAATTGGCTGTTATATTGATAGGCGCTTGATGGTAAAAGACCAAATGACTTCTTATGTTATGAAATGATCACTTTTCCTAACATAGAACTTAAAATGTTTTCAAAATCTCATTGCAAACTTGATGTAGTTCAATTTCATGCTGCATCTAAAAACAAGGTTTCTAGAGAAGAATTCCGTCCCAATACATTGCTATATGGAAGCAAGAGCACGGTATAGGTCCGGCGCATACGGTACATGTTGGTTTATGGTATATTGTAATGTGAAAAGCCACACAGTCTCTACTACTACCCTTCATAGCAGTGTAAAATCTATGCATCATTGTAGAACCTTACCTACAGTATATTAGAGTTCTAGCACTTGTCAGGGTTCATTATCGTACTTTTCTGAAACCCTTATATTGCTCTTATTGTGTGCAATACATTTGAAATAGCTTAGGCATCAATAGGGCTGAGATGTTCAATGAGTGGAACAGGCTGCCAAGAGAAATGGTGAGTTCTCCTTCAATGGAAGTCTTCAAACAGAGGCTGGACAGACATCTGTCTGGGATGATTTAGCGAATCCTGCTTTGAGCAGGGGGTTGGACCAGATGGCCCAGGAGGTCCCTTCTGACTCTAAGATTCTATGATTCTATGTTTAGCAATGTTAGCATAATGCTAACATGTCATCAGAATCAAGAATATTTTCGGGGCTTGAAGCCATGCCAAAAAGATTTAAAATGTACCTATCAAGTCATGTGAATTTTCTGAATAAATTATCATATTTGTATTTAAAAGGGTTGTCTAGGACTAAACATCTGATGATTTATTAGGCCTTATGTATGAGATTAATGGAGGTAAGTCATTAATCATTTAGATCCTTTAATTTGAGCAAATTGTTTGAAATTCAAATTCACCTGGCATCGTATCGCCGAATTTTCTCCAAAAATTTGATTTGTATCAAACATATTTGCTGCAAATCTCAGTACTGGAAATCTTCTAATTGCATGGAAAATACATGTCTAACACTCTTAGTTTTAGTAAGTGGGAGAGAGAGATATATTTAATCTCAATATGGACTGTACAATGCACTTACCCAGTGAATCTAGAGATGTAATCCAACATTGCTGAATAAAGGGACAGACCTGCACCGAGCTGTGCACCACTGGGACAGGTGAAGCCCCCGAGGCAGCACAACATTAGCCTGCTCTCTGATGCTTCTCCAGTGTGAAAATTAGTGTCAGGCATGGGTTTTTTTTCTGCAATCTTCACAAATCAAATGCTAAAGTGTTCCAATTTGTAATGACTTGAATTTCCGTAAATTTGATTCAAAGTTGATACTCCAGGGATTGTTAGGCTCATCTCTAGTTCTATTTCTTCTAATAGTTTTTCAGCTGACTTTCCCCCCTTTTGCAGGCTATATTTTCTTGAGCTTAGCCACAGAAATGGCGGCTAATCACTACTTTGATGTTCTCCCACACTTAATAGCTTTATACCCGACTGCCAACCCACAAGTTTTTACCTGTATGTCAACCTTTTCTTATCTGGAAATTCTAAAAGATAAATAAATAAACTGCTGATAGATTTCAACTTTGTTATAAAGGAAAATGGAGAAAAAACTAAATATTTGGTATTTTTAGTTGTTAGTTGTGGATTTTGGGAAGCATTTAGAATGTCCCTATTCTTGGACCACAACACCAGGGATATGAAATTACTGGTACTGAAAGGTAACTTCACATCTCAGAGAGAGAGAAGAGTCTGTGAGTATAAATTTATGACGACCTTTGACACTCTCGATGCTGGAATGAATGTGTCGCATGGATTTATGTCTTTTTACATCAATTAAGGAATTTGCTCTTAAAACCTTGTGGGGGCATCACAACACATTAGGAGATCCCAATCAGAGGACAATAAAACATCCGGACTCCTTATCTATGAACTGGAGCAATATTATGTTACTCCCTCTCCCATAATCATAATTCTGCTTCACGTCACTTGTCTCATCTATTGCATTTTTTCTGTGCTGTATTGTGGATAAATATGTGACTCTTCAGATTTTGTATTAGTCTAGCCTAATGAAGAGACCTGAGTAGTCTCGAAAGCTTGCAATGTGTTACCATCTTATCAGTTAGCCATTAAATGGTATCAACTGCTGAGGACTCTCAATTCTGAATATCTTGGTATTTTTAGTCATTCAAAATTAAAGTACAGGGAGACTTTCACCATGTTCTATTTGTCACATATTCAACTGGATTAAAGTCTACCATGAATTTTAAGCAGTTTACATGTCTACTGATAACACTCCACAGACATGCAAATCAGGTGCTCCACTGTGCATTGTCAATAAGTCTCATATGTCTTCAAATAAAATTATATATGAGTTCATTATGCATGACAGCATATAAAGTAATTTATTTACTTTTGCTCAGGCTACACAATTTTAGCAAAACTGTATAATCTTGCTAAAAATTATTCATATATTGAAATTAAGCATATTTAGCTCTTATTAACATATATTAAAACTAGTATAAAGTTTGTTATGTGGTCTAGGGTGGCTGCAAACAGTGCCTTTCATCAAAGTACCCTGCATGACTGTGCATTACAGGGACAATCTTTTAATTCCAATAGTAACTTTGAAATGTTTAAAGGGGTTTTCCCCACAAACAATGTGCATTTTAGTCAATAGATCTTGGAATAATAATAGCAATGGGATGTTTTAAAAAATTTTCTGTGCTGAGATAATCTTATAAATCTGCCCTTGTTGTGTACTGTGTAATAGCTGTGTCTGATTGTGGAGGAACATGGTCTGATCATACCACATATTCTGGGCAGTGAAGGAAGCAAAAAAGTATTCAGACATTATAGCATGAGATTGGAGTTGATTCCTTTTGTGAGACAAAACATTTCACTGCCTGTTTTTAAGCAATGTTTTATCTAAAAGAAAGAAGCTGTCTGCTTTAGCTTGGCTGGTTGTCAAAAATGGGGGTACCCCAGGCAATTTTTTAAAATTATTTACTTAAATAATTAAAAATATGGCATGGGGACCCTTCTATTTTTGATAACCAGCCTTGTTGGAACTGACAGCTGAGGGTTGCAGCTCAAAACTGCCAGTTTTGCCTTGCTGGTTATGAAATATACAGGTGTTGTGAACACTTTTGACCTGGCTTCTGAGTTTGGGCTCCCTCTGGTGGTTGCTGCTGGTAATGGAGCTGGTCTGGCTGACAGAAGTCAATCACCTGAGGAGGATAATTGAAGGTCAGGTGTTACAGACTGGAGAGATTTAAGTGAGCAACCTTCCCTCATTTGCTGCAGGTGATTTGGTTTTCTTCCTGAGCATTTTGGAAGTCTGCTTGCCTCCTGCTTTTTCCTGCATCTTTCAGGTAAGTTATTTGTCTGCTTGAATCTTTTTGCATTTGATCCATTTTTTTGCTTTCCTCTCATTTCTGCTTTGCTGGTGTGAGTTCAGCCTTGTCACTTCTGGGACCTGTGCTGGACTCTGTTCCATATGCAACAGCTCATGTCAGTCTTTTCAGTATTTCTAATCCCCTGCTATATCAGTATCTTTTGTTTTGTGTCCAGTTCACACCAGAGTTCTCATTTAGTGGGGGAGAGGTCATGTGGCCTCAGTATTTTTGTATATCAGTCGTGTTGGATTTTTCTTAGGGTTTTTTGTCTGATTGCAGACAGTATCCTTTCCTGTCCTGTTCTATCTAGACAGTTTGGGCCCCATCATTTGCTTACTCTATTTTCTGCCTGTGTTTTGTGCCTCATCTTATCTCACTGGCAATATATGTTCAGAGGCTATCTATTCCTTTGGGGTTCTACTCCGACAACACAGGGCCCAGCTTGGTAAACAAACACATACAAGCATTCTTCCAGAAGTTCACATGTCTATTGACAGCGATATCTCTATTAATCAAGCGCAATTGGTGCTTGGTGTCAGCTTTGATATATAGGTGATACCTACTGATGATTTTGCTGGCTCTCTGAGCTGCTAAGATCATCGTGCTGTACATGTACAACGATTTATGGGAGCGCATTTCCACTGTTCCGTATATGTTAAAGTAAACCTGTCACCTGCAGATACAGGGTTAATTTTTAGGCATATAACATTTAACCCCTTTAACCCTAAGGATGGTTTGCATGTTAATGACCAGGCCAATATTTTCAAATTTTGACCACTGTCACTTTATGAGGTAATAACTCTGGAACACTTCCATGGATCCTGGTGATTCTGACACTGTTTTCTCATGACATATTGTAATTCATGATAGTGGTAAAAAATTTTTGATATGACTTGCACATATTTTTGAAAAAAAATGGAAATTTGGCAAAAATGTTGACAATTTTAATTTTCCAACTTTGAATTTTGATGCCCTTAAATAACAGAGATATGTCAAACAAAATACTTGATAAGTAACATTTCCCACATGTCTACTTTACATTAGCACTATTTTGGAACCAAAATAAGGGTTAAAAGTTGACTAGCGATTTCTCATTTTTACAACAAAATTTTCAAAACCATTTTTTTAGTGACTACATCACATCACATCACTTTGAGGGGTCTATATGGTAGAACATACCCAAAAGTGACACCATTCTAAAAACTTCACCCCTTAAGTTGCTCAAAACCACATTGAAGAAGTTTATTAACCCTTCAGGTGCTTCACAGGAATTTTTGGAATGTTTTAAAAAAAATGAACATTTAACTTTTTTTCACAAAAAATTTACTTCAGATCCAATTTGTTTTATTTTACCAAGGGTAACAGGATAAATTGGACCCCAAAAGTTGTTGTACAATTTGTCCTGAGTACGCTGATACCCATATATGCAGGTAAACCACTGTTTGGGCCCATGGCAGAGCTCGGAAGGGAAGGAGCGCCGTTTGACTTTTCAATGCAAAATTTTCTGAAATTGAGATTGGACGCCATGTTGTGTTTGGAGAACCCCTGATGTGCCTAAACAGTGGAAACTCCCCAATTCTAACTCCAATCCTAACCCTAACACACCCCTAACCCTAATTCCAACCCTATCCCTATTCCCAACCGCAACCGTAATCCTAAGTTTAGCCCGAACCCTAAACCTACCTTTAGCCCCAACCCTAACCCTAACTTTAGCCCCAACCCTAACCCTAACTTTATCCCAAACCCTAACCTAACTTTAGCCCCAACCCTAACTTTAAACCTAACCCTAATTTGAAAATGGAAATAAATACATTTTTTTTATTTTATCATTTTTCCCTAAATAAGCGGGTGATAAAAGGGGGTTTGATTTACTATTTATAGCGGGTTTTTATGCTTGGCAGCTGTCACACACTAAAAGATGGTTTTTATTGCAAAAAATAGTTTTTGCATCACTACATTTTGAGAGCTATAATTTTTCCATATTTTGGCACACAGAGTCATGTGAGGTCTTGTTCTTTGGCGGAACGAGTTGCCTTTTTTTCTTTTTTATTGTTACCATTTTCTGGCACTTGACATTTTTTGATCGCTTTTTATTCTGATTTTTGGGAGGCAAAATGAACAAAATCCAGCAATACATGAATTTCTTTGTCGGGGGGGCATTTATACCATTACGTATGTGGTAAAATTGATGAAGCAATTTTATTCTTTGGGTCAGTACGATGACAGCAACACCTCATTTATATTTTTTTATGTTTTGGCGCTTTTATACAATAAAAACTATTTTATATAAAAAATAATTATTTTTGCATCCCTTTATTCTAAAAGCTATAACTTTTTAACTTTTCTGGTAATGGAGCTATATGGCTTTTTTGCAGGACAAGATGACGTTTTCAGCAGTACCATGCTTATTTATATCTGTCTTTTTATTGCATGTTATTCCACTTTTTGTTTGGCAGTATGGTGATAAAGCATTGTTTTTTGCCTTGTTTTTTTTTTTTTAATGGTGTTAACTAAAGGGGTTAACTAGTGGGACTGTTTTATAGGTCGGGTCGTTACGGACGTGGCAATACTAAATATGTGTACTTTTATTGTTTAGATTTTTTTATTTAAATATTTATTGATGGAATAGATATTGATTTATTATATATTTTTTTATTATCTTTTAAAATATTTTTAAGATTATTTTAAAAAAAATTTAATTCTTACTTTTACACTGTGTCCCACTATAGGATACTCATTTTGTGAAGGCTGATTGCTTCTATAGCATGTAGATCTGCATGCTATAGAAGCTGTCAGCACTGCAGCTTCTATAACATTAACCTGAGAGACTTCCTGACATGCACTGCACATGACAGGAAGTCTCTCAGCACTGGAGACCATGATGTTAGGATGACGACATCGGGTCTCCATGGCCGCAATGGGGACGCACCGTCATGATGCAGGGTATCTGATCCAAAGGCAGAGGGGCTAAATAAGTCCTAAAGTAAATTTTTCTTTACATAACAAGAACTTGATCAGATAGTAGACACAACACTTCATGAATGCTTCTTCTGCAGTATGCAGAGACATGACCTTTATGGTTACACTTGGTTGTACATTACTTCCACTACAGGGTACAACAGACCAGAAAACCGTTTTGGAAGCTTCATCTTTGCCTGTGAGGACTGCGCGGGTTGAAGGGTAACACTATAGTCCCTGTCATGTCGGACGCTGTTCACACCACAGCATCCGGCAGGCAGAGGTAGTTCCACCTCCAGCCACTATAGCCTCAATGGCGCCGGTTTGATCTTCAGGCTCTCAGGGATTAATCCTGCTGGAGACCAGGTTGGAAGGTTAGTCACGCCCACGGTCTTTAAATAGTCATACTGGCATATGGACGTCGCCGATTATAGCTTGTGTTTCATACCAAGTGGTTCCGGTCTGGAGTGGAGGTGTTCAAGAGAGAGAGATTCATATCTGGTGTCGTATGATCCGTCGTTATCCTTTCTCCTTCCCATATTTGTGTTTAGTTGTGCCCTGTTCACATTACTGTTTATTCCTGTGTGTGTGCGGCGCAGTGCAGTTTAAGTTCTCCCTGTCTGTCATTATTTGTGTGGGAGCTTTGGTGGTGTGACTCCTCACTGGGTGGAGGGTGGAGGGTTAAGTGCAGGGCTGAGCAGGAGATAAGGAAAGGTCGGAGGCTCAGGCATTTGCACCTTCAGCAAAAACCCTGGGTTGAGGGTCAGACAGGGTTTCCCCTAGTAAAAGGGACACCACAGGGGCCCCGGGTATTTCAGCCTTAGTTGAACTAAGCCCCCGTGACATTATAATCGGCCCACATTTTTTCAGGAGTCCATGGATCCATTAGATTCCATAACCCGCCAGTTGGCGGCGCTGTCCATACAGGTCTCCGAGTTGAAAGGGGCAGTTCAGCAGCAGGGCCTGGTAGTAGCAAAGGTGCAAACGGCATCTGCAGGTATCTGTGCAGAGCCGAAGTTTCCGCTGCCAGAACGATTTTCAGGCGATCGCAGCAAATTTGTCGTATTTCGGGAGGCCTGCAAATTATACTTCCGCATGCGGCCAATATCCTCAGGTAATGAGGCCCAGCGAGTAGGGCTGGTGTTGTCATTACTGAGTGGTGACCCCCAAGCATGGGCATTTTCCTTACCAGCTGACTCTGCTACATTTCATTCGGTCGATAATGTTTTTTCTGCCCTCGGGCTCATTTACGATGACCCTGACCGACTGGCTCTAGCGGAATCTAAAATCCGCGCCCTCCGCCAGGGGGAGCGCTTGGCAGAAGACTATTGTTCGGAATTTCGCCGCTGGGCTGTAGACACACAGTGGAATGACCCAGCACTGCGGAGCCAGTTTATTCATGGGGTATCAGGGAGGGTGAAACAAGCCCTCCTGATGTATGAGACTCCGGCATCATTGGAGTCTGCCATGAGTTTGGTGATACGTATTGATCGCCGTTTTCGTCAGGGGGCACAGGAGACGCTACCTCTGGGGGAAAACAGAGGTGCAGGTGTGGTTGAAGTAGATGAGTCCCCTGAACCTATGCAGATTGCTAGCGTGGCACAGGTTCAGCCTCGCGCTCCGGGATTCCGGAAGCCCGGAGCATGTTTCTACTGTGGTAAAGGAGGTCATTATGTTAACGTTTGCCCGGTACTACCTAAGAGGGTCACACCGGCGGAAAACTGTTAAGCTCAGAGGGTATGGAGGAGACCCAACTGAGCGTATGCATATCCTCCATGATGGTATCTCAATGTATGCTCCCTGCCAAGGTTATTATCGCCGGCAGAGAGCTACCTATATCAGTGTTTGTGGATAGCGGTTCCGCCACCAATCTCATAGATGAGGAGTTTGCACACACCGCCGGGTTTAAGATCGAAAAACTTCCTCACCCCATACAGGTGGTGACCATTAATGCTGTTCCCCTCCCTCAAGGGGAGATTACTGAGTTTGTGGCAGAGGTGAAACTCCACATTGGGGTCCTACATTCTGAGTCGGTTACATGTAGGGTCCTCCGTAATCTCCCAGCTCAAATGGTCCTGGGTTTTCCATGGCTGTCCAGGCACAACCCGGTAATTGATTGGAAAACTCAGGACATAGTACAATGGAGTGGTTTCTGCCAAGACAATTGCTTGGCCACATGTGTGTCCGCCGTGACGCCCAGCCTGCTGGAGGCTTTGCAGGATTTCGCGGATGTTTTCTCTGAGAAGGGTTGCTCAGAACTGCCTCCACATAGAGCCTATGACTGTGCTATTAGGTTAAAACCCGGGGCCAAATTACCTAAGGCCAGGATGTTTAATATTTCTGGTCCTGAGAGACAAGCTCTGAAAGACTACATCGCGGAGAGTCTGAGCAAAGGTCACATCCGGCCTTCGTCCTCGCCTGTAGCCGCGGGGTTTTTCTTCATTAAGAAGAAAGATGGGGGGTTACGCCCGTGTCTGGATTTCCGAGAGTTAAACCAGATTACTATCCGTGATCCCTACCCAATGCCGTTGATCCCGGATTTGTTCAACCAGGTAGCGGGGGCGAAATGGTTTTCCAAGCTGGACCTCAGGGGGGCGTATAACCTCATAAGGGTCCGTCAGGGGGATGAGTGGAAGACGGCGTTTAACACTCCTGAGGGTCATTTTGAGAGTCTGGTTATGCCGTTTGGGTTGACCACCGTGCCTGCCGTTTTCCAACATTTTATTAATGATGTATTTGCTCATGTCCTGGGGAGATTTGTGATTGTATACCTGGATGATATCCTCATTTATTCTAGCGATCGGGACACTCATTTGGAGCATGTTAGGCAGGTGTTACAGTTGCTCCGGGAGAACCAGCTCTATGCTAAGCTGGAAAAATGTTTATTTTTTGCCCAGGAGTTGCCCTTTTTGGGATATATTGTGTCCGCAGCCGGTTTTAAAATGGACACCGCTAAGGTGCAAGCGGTGTTGCAATGGGAGAGGCCGGAGAGTCTGAAAGCACTCCAGCGGTTCCTTGGGTTTGCGAATTATTATAGGAAATTTATAAAACACTTTTCGACTGTCACCAAACCGCTCACGGACATGACAAAGAAGGGTGCCGATCTGGCGAACTGGCCTGAGGTGGCTATACGTGCATTTGAGCGTCTGAAGAATAGTTTTGCTTCAGCCCCCATTCTGGTGCAACCAGACGTGTCTAAACCTTTTGTGGTAGAGGTTGATGCGTCGGAGGTGGGAGTGGGGGCAGTACTGTCTCAAGGCTCGTCCTTTAGCGAGATGCATCCATGCGCCTACTTCTCCAAGAAGCTGTCGCCGGCCGAACGGAATTATGATATCGGCAACAGGGAGTTGTTGGCCATCAAACTGGCTTTTGAGGAATGGCGACACTTCTTGGAGGGGGCGGCTCACCAGGTCACAGTTATCACCGACCATAAGAATCTGCTCTACCTGGTGTCGGCCAAGCGTCTGTCTCCTAGGCAGGCTCGCTGGGCATTGTTTTTTACTCGTTTCAATTTTCTTGTGACGTACCGTCCCGGGGCTAAAAACACCAAGGCGGATGCTTTGTCTAGGTGTTTTCCGGGGGGAGAACCTCGGGAAGAGCCGGTACCCATCCTCCAGAAAGGGGTAGTGGTCTCGGCTCTCACGACTGAGGTAGAGGCGGAGATTGCCGAGGCCCAAGAGGAGGTACCACCAGGACTTCCCGCCAACAAATCATTTGTACCCCTGCATCTTCGGCCTAAGGTGTTGAAGGAACACCACGATTCGGTACTGGCTGGTCACCCAGGGGTGAAGGGCACCTTAGAGCTGGTATCGCGTCGTTTCTGGTGGCCCAAAATCCGGCAGGACGTGGTCTCGTACGTGGCAGCTTGCATCACGTGCGCTAGGCCTAAGTCACCCCGAACCCGTCCTGCTGGCACGCTACAGCCTCTGGGGGTACCCAATAGGCCATGGACAGAAATCTCCATGGATTTTATCACTGACTTGCCAGCCTCGGCAGGGAACACGGTCATCCTGGTGGTGGTTGACCGTTTTTCAAAGATGGCGCATTTTGTGGCGTTGTCCTCTTTGCCCAATGCTAAGACGTTGGCTCAGGTATTTGTGAAGGAGGTGGTCAGACTCCACGGAGTACCGTCTGACATAGTATCTGATAGGGGTACGCAATTTGTGGTGAGGTTTTGGAAAGCTTTTTGCTCTAGGTTGGGGATCAAGTTGTCACATTCATCGGCGTTTCATCCACAGTCTAATGGACAAACTGAGCGCATGAGCCAAAATCTAGAACAGTATTTACGATGCTTTGTGTCCGACAACCAGGAGGAGTGGTCTACTTTCCTTCCTCTGGCCGAATTCGCATTAAATAATCACCGCCAAGAGTCATCAGGAGAGTCTCCATTCTTTTGTGTGTACGGTCAACATCCTCAGTTTTGTACCTTACGTCAGGGTGACTCCGGGGGTGTCCCGGAGGAGGATCAGCTAGGAGCCCAATTGTCATCAGTCTGGAGGCGGGTGAAACAGCGTTTGTTGAGCATGAGTGCCAGGTACAAACGGGTGGCTGACAGTAGACGCGTGCCAGGTCCGGACCTGTGTGTGGGTGAATGGGTGTGGTTAGCTACGAAGAACATAAAACTCAAAATCCCATCTTTAAAACTGGGTCCAAGGTTTATTGGGCCTTTTAGGATTTCTGCCATCATTAACCCAGTGGCTTATCGGTTGGAACTTCCTGCGGTGTACAGAATACATAACGTTTTTCACAGGGCTTTATTGAAAAAGGTGGTAGGATTGGTGGACACGACGCCGATGTCACCTCCAGTCATGGTGGATGGCGAGTTAGAGTTCGAGGTCGCCAAGGTGGTGGACTCTCGAGTAGTACGCCGTACTCTTCAGTATTTGGTGCACTGGCGGGGGTATGGTCCAGAGGAGAGGTCTTGGGTTCCAGCCTCAGACATACATGCGGATCGGCTGGTCAGTTCTTTTCACCGTCGTCATCCGGACAAGCCGGGTCCTATGAGTCTTGAGGGCCCTGGGGTCCCTCGTAGAAGACGGGGTACTGTCATGTCGGACGCTGTTCACACCACAGCATCCGGCAGGCAGAGGTAGTTCCACCTCCAGCCACTATAGCCTCAGTGGCGCCGGTTTGATCTTCAGGCTCTCAGGGGTTAATCCTGCTGGAGACCAGGTTGGAAGGTTAGTCACGCCCACGGTCTTTAAATAGTCATACTGGCATATGGACGTCGCCGATTATAGCTTGTGTTTCATACCAAGTGGTTCCGGTCTGGAGTGGAGGTGTTCAAGAGAGAGAGATTCATATCTGGTGTCGTATGATCCGTCGTTATCCTTTCTCCTTCCCATATTTGTGTTTAGTTGTGCCCTGTTCACATTACTGTTTATTCCTGTGTGTGTGTGGCGCAGTGCAGTTTAAGTTCTCCCTGTCTGTCATTATTTGTGTGGGAGCTTTGGTGGTGTGACTCCTCACTGGGTGGAGGGTGGAGGGTTAAGTGCAGGGCTGAGCAGGAGATAAGGAAAGGTCGGAGGCTCAGGCATTTGCACCTTCAGCAAAAACCCTGGGTTGAGGGTCAGACAGGGTTTCCCCTAGTAAAAGGGACACCACAGGGGCCCCGGGTATTTCAGCCTTAGTTGAACTAAGCCCCCGTGACAGTCCCTCACAGCTAGTATCAACTCACAGTTGATTTATGAGGACCTCACTGGCTGAGGTGCATAGGTATAACTTCTCTCTAAAGTCCATTCAATGAGGGCCACATACTCCTTGCCACTGCATCTTCAGCTCTTTGTAGGATAACTCATGTCCTAGTATGTCAACACTCTTTCTTTCTCTCTAGCATAGATAATTGTTTGCTTAAGTCCTGCTTTTCTAAGATGAGGAATCCTTCCTTCAGCTTAATCCTTTTTTAATTGAGCCTCCTGGCCTTCTGCTAAGGACTTCATCTTGCTGCTCACCTGATGTGCTATTCCTTTAAGTAGGCCTCTTACCTGGGCTAAGGACCTCATCCTCTCATTTATCTCTGTTAGGCTCCCTGCCGAAGATCCAGATTCCTGCTGCTACTAGATCCTTGATTTCCATCAGAACATACTATCTGAAATGTCATGGTTTTCCCTCATTGCCCAAAACACCATTTCTATGCAGGTCTGCAAGAAGCCACACCATAGGTCTGTCTCTATCTGCTAGCATACAGGAAATTGTAAACCTGTAACTCCTCCCATTCGAGGCTGTCCCAACTATTAACCCTTTCTACTGCTAGCTAACTGTTGCATACTTGCTCTCAAATTTTCACACTTTGGGTCTTTTTACTCCTAAAAATGAAATGAGAAGATTAGCAGTTGTCTTCTAATCACACATCTATGTGTAGATCTTTTATTGACTCTGCAACTTGGATGGTTATTTACTGACTGTATATGCATACATACTATATATACATATGTATTCTGTAGATCGTTTCAACGGTTGACCCGTCGAAGCGCTTGGATAGCGCGAAACGATCATTGTCAGCTCCCTCTGCACTCCTGATGTCACTCCCCCGGCCCGACATGTGTAACATGTGCCAATAAATCAAGCAATATCTTCACCAGCTCATTGAGTGCGACCTCATTTCTACTTGGATATACAGAGCATTGTGGATTCTCAGGTCTAGCACCCAAAGCTGCCAGTTATCAGCGCTCCGAATGCCGCACACCAGCTGAGGACATACGGTAATAGCGGTGCCGTCCGCGTTTTTTCTTTCATTTATGCATACATATGTATTCATCAATTTAATTTGCATGCAAATTTGGTTTCATTAATGCATTTTTTATAATTTCCTCAATATAGCAATACTAAGGCTGTGTGCACACGCTGCGGATTATGTGCGGATTCATCCGCGCGGATTTTGTAAAATCCGCAGGTGAAACCGCAGGTCAAAAGACCTGCGGTTTCACCTGCGGATTGCTCTGCGGTTTTGCCCTGCGGTTTTTCATCTCCTCAATGGAGGAGATGGCAAACCGCAGGAGAATCCGCAGAAAGAATTGACATGTCAATTCTTTCTGCGGATTGAAAACCGCAGATAATCCGCGCGGAAAATTCCGCACCGTCTGCACTGCGGTTTTTGATTCCCATAGGGAATCATGGTACTGTACACCGCAGCAAAAACTGCTGCGGGTCCGCAGCGGCCAAAACCGCTGCGGAACCGCAGCAAAATCCGCAGCGTGTGCACACAGCCTAAGAGTAAGCATGTCTGATATGTGTGAAATCCTCATGTTAATTTTTTTTGCTGAGTACATTTTTTTGTATATGAATTCTGTATGAGTATGCATTTTAGTTACAAATTTGACTTTTCATACTATTTCCATCTATAATTACTGATATAATGTTTTGAGAAGGTGATTAACTCCGTACAGTATTTTTAACAGGTTTTTGGAAGATGACCAAATATTGGATTGCCTCTATTTAAGAGACTTTGAGAGCAAAAGCTCCTGTTTGTGTAAATGATTGTCTCATATATCAACTTTCCATATCTTGATTTATTATTTATACATTGTTTTAGTATAATTAATGTATTCATTAGTCGCAGTGTTCAGATGCATCTTGCATGTATATGTTTGTATATTGATCACATTGTGAATTTGAGCAGTAATATTGGAGTTCATGTATTCATTAATCAGAGAGCGCTGATGCATCAAGTATGTATATGACAGATAAGTAGAACCAGAGACTATATAGCTAAAAATATTTTTACATTTTATTTAGATATAAAGTTACTATCACAATTGAAACAGCAACATACTGTATTTATTCATGCCCCCTGAGGAAGTGACATTAATGTGAAACACACATTGGGGAACATGGCCAAGGTGCAGGCAGGACAAATGCAATGGGTAAATACCTCATACGAAATTATTCTTGTCAAACATACTGTATTTGAGTATAGTATTTATTGCAATCGAAAAAATAAATATGAGACACCGAGGAGGGAAAAAGGCAGTGGCTAAAAAACGAGGTGACGGGTTCCCTTTAAGACCCATACATTGGTCAAAACGTGTAAAAGTTTTATGCTCATGTTTGACTAGCTACCCCTTTCTGTCTTGATCTCTAATAATGTTTTTAAGAGGAATTGAATAAAGAAATTTTTTTTTGATATCAAGAAGATGTGCTGGATAATTATGGATTCATTTTGTGTGAGGGTTTGAACGCCATTCCCTGCTCCTTCGTGAATAACTGCACCTGCTGTGGACGATTCAAGGGTGAGCTGATAAACTTTTCTTTATATTTCATTGACTACAAGCCACTGTCTTGCTACCCTTTTGCTTTTTTATAAAAGGCTATACAAAAAATGGATACCAGCATGGATGCAGAGTCAGTATCTACAATCTGTCCGTAAAGTCATGGTGCACTTTTGACCAGTTACCGGAAAGAAACAAAAGATGATAGAAATGTGAAATCTGCACCAACTAAAAGGAAAACCCTTCCAGTTTTTCAGAATCCGTGACCAAAGTGCTACGTGAATATCAGCGTGTTTATAACGAAGCGCCACCACATAGGAATAACAAAACTCAGCGGGATAAGCAGTTGAAGGAAACTGGCAATTTGGTGGAGAAACCCCGTTCTGGTAGGCCATCAGTCAACTGAAATCTGGGAGGGTTTTCCTGTTAATTGGAGGAGATTTCATATTTCTACAATCTTTTATTCCTTTCCAGTGACTGGTCAAAAGCGCACCATGACTTTACGTACACACTGTATTATTATTAGTGAGGAAGCCGATGATAATTTTAATGTGAAATGCCACAAGACTTAATAAGATGACTGTAGATCATCCGCCAGGGCAGTGGGGTACTCGGTACCGGGCCGGTATCTTAGAGTGAAGTGTCACAGTAGCGGTGACCCGGTTCAGGGCCCTGGGCATCCATGTAAAAGGGGTTAAGCGTGGTTGATTAAAGTTTATAAGTGGATGATACGTGACGCCACCTGTGGTGCTCAGCACTGAAGGGGTTAAGCCGACGCTGCAGGCAGATCCTCTGGGACAGATGGTATAAGGCAGCAAGATGTAATAGCTCCCCACAGGTAGAGCTGTAGTCCCAGGGCAGTAGTAATAGGTGTTGAGGAAGAGGGTGCAGTGTTAGGCACAGAGATGTAGCAGTGCTGAAGCGGATGCAGGAAGAAGGCAATGACACAACAGGGTGCAGTTTTCTTTACCTTTACTTTGCTTTGCAAGTGCAGTCCAGCATCCAGATTACAGATGGAACAGGAGTTGGCCAGCCTGGAAGCAACTTAGGAATCTCTCTATGTAGATGGTTTGTGTTATCTCCATTCTAGCACTTATCTGAGGTACATGCAGTACTGAGTTACACTGGAGTTCCCCTTGCTTGCTCTCTTTTAGAACCCCCTTGTATGGCAGACAGCTGTAGCCTCCTTCTTCTGGCTCACACATTGCTGTTGTGCCTCCGAGTCTTATGTGGGAACAGAGCATTTACAGCTTCCTATTGCTCCGGTTTCTGCTGCAGGAACATCAGTATCCATACAACCTCAGAGACCAGACTCCGGACCATGCGCTACGCTAGAAGTGAGCCTGAACTTTGCTCAATCCTCCAGCTCTTCTTCTCTCGTCCACACGCTTCGCCCTCCTCACACAAACTAACTAAACTTCCCCTTCCTGGCCCCCAGAGAGCAGCTCTTCCCTCAGTTTTGGTTCAGAGCTCCCTCTGCTGGCCAGGAGTGGGAACCGTGCTGTGTGTTGTGCTTAACTGACAGAGAGACCCTTCGTTACTTCCAAGCATGACATCACCCTCCCTAGAAGGAAGGTAATGCCACTGTGGCAACCATACTCCTGGGGGCGCCACAACTGCATTATTTCGCAATGAGATTATAATCCCAAATGATATTTCTAATTTGAAGGAGTTGGAGAAAAACATGACAACTCGTCTAAAGCTGTGGTGAGACAGCCATACTCTTCAGCAGTACTTAGAGAGGAACATGATTCCTAGGGGACCTATGCAGACCCTGGATGATTCTTTTCTGATTGAATGGGACAATATTCTCACTGAATGCTCTAGAAAACTTATTGATTTAATCATCAAACATGAGCATGAAAAACTGCAGTCTGTGGAGAAAATTATAAAGGAATTGGAGGTTTCTATACAGGATCATAAAGAAAACTATCTCATCCTGAAATCTAATATTAATGAGAATCTGAACAAGCTGGAAGATTCTATCAGTCTAACTAAACAAAAAAGGTTTAAAAGAAATATTCAAGATTATGTGTGCAGGCGTGTTTATAATTGGCATGAGCATAAGAGGAACAAAAATTCCCTGAAAAATTCCCCAAAACCAATTCTGTTCCCACAGCACCTGTTTCACGTTGGGTTAGATTCAGCTCTGAACCAGGCACTTCAGAGGGAGCTACAGACACATCAGATTCCGAAAGGGAAAAATAATTTAATGCCGTGTCAAAAATCGGATTACCGCAGAGAGGCCCTAGAGAACCCGACGGGCAGCAAACATCGCAAAGCTCACTCATGGGTATCTGACCAGGAACAACAAGTAAATGAATTTTCTCAGGAACATACTGTGATAAATCTTTTGGTGACTATATTACAGGACTCAGACTTGAAACTTCTTGAAAAGGGCCTGAATTTTGTATCTAAGAAGGACTTTGATCTTTTTTCAACAATCACTGATATTAATAAATTTGTGAGAAAGATCACAGTTAAACATTTTTTTCAGGAGAATGATAATGATAACATGACTGATTCTTTACAGGAGCTGGCTGGCACTCTTCAGCCTGGGGGGCAATCACAAGGCAGTGGCCTTCGAGTTGCGGTGGCCCTCCTTTTCCCTGCTTATCTCTGGCCATTGCATTAAAGCAGCAGAGATAACAGGCTTTAAGAACAGGCTGGTACATAGATATGGGAACAGTAAGGAGCTTGCTGCATAGATATGGGAGCAGAACCAAGCTTACTTCAGAGATATGGGAGCAGAACAGCAGAATGGAGCTTACTCCAGAGATATGGGAGCAGAACGGAGCTTACTTCAGAGATATGGGAGCAGAATCAAGCTTACTCCAGAGATATGGGAGCAGAACTGAGCTTACTCCAGAGATATGGGAGCAGAACCGAGCTTACTTCAGAGATATGGGAGCAGAACGGAGCTTACTCCAGAGATATGGGAGCAGAACAGAACTTACTCCAGAAACTACTGGAGCCATAGGCGGAAGAGGACATGACTTGGAGATGGGTGGACCTTTACTCCTGTAGCTTTTTTGGTATAGTGGTGTAGATTTTAAGCAAGAGTGATGTCGCTTTCAGAGTAAGAAGCACAGTATGTATGTGCCTGGTGGGTTACTGTGAGGAGGGTGGGGCATATATAGAACAGGACATCTGTCTCTCTCCCTCTTTCTTACACAGGATGAACAGAAGGAAACATTTCCCACCCTCCCGCCCTGTTTATAATCATTGTCCTAAAACATTTTAATTATTGCTTGTATGATGAATGCTTTATTGTATTTTTGAAATTACCATTGTATATTTTGTTCCAGGTTCAGTTTTATCATGGCTGTAAAGAGTTAACAGCATTAACCTTCTAAGCTCAAGGGAAGGGCCATCCTTCAGCCATGGTTCCCTAGAGGTTTCCTCCACAGGGGGTTTTCCCTCTCCTGAGCACTGTAGGATGACTCTGTCATGAGCCATGCTGCATCAGGACTGATATAAAGCACAGGTAACCTTTTTTTTTTTCCTAAGCTGTGCTTAAGGTTGGTTTTTGCCCCCGGTGGCCATTAGGATTATTGCACTGTGGTGTCGTTTGTTCTAAGTTTGCCCCGGTGGTGGTGAGCGTCATTGCCCTCTAGTTTCTTTAGTTTAAGTGCACATGATTATAATGCAGGTGTGATCGCTGGCTCTGCTATAAAAGAGTCACAGGTGTTGCAATCAGTGTTGGTGATAGTGTTCATTTCAACCATCCTTGGTGGAGGAAGGAGCTGGTGAGCGTTCCTTGCAGCACTGTCTTAGCCCTGGTGTGAAAGGAGTCATAGGGGATTTACTTTTAGATCTGACAGAGCTAGGTGGCAGCCATTCAGGAGCAGAGCTGCATGCTGGTGGTGGACTCTGTTGCCAGGAGCAAGTGCAACAGAGTAAAGCTAAGTGGTGTTTCCCTGTTTGCATTTTTCCTTAGTGTGTATTAGTACAGCGGTGGGGTCAGTGCCTGCGCCACCCAGCTCCCTAGCAAGGGATAGATGTAGGGTGTGCTAGGGCAACAGGTTCCTGATCGGCGACCGGTGCAGAACCGGCATAGGGAACCTTAGGAGCGTTAGGGACACTGACTCAGGGGAGTGCAGGAGGTCTCTACGTCCCCTTTCCCTATTGCAGGGCCCACCGCTGTAACTGTTTCCCTTCCCTTTGTCTTGTTGTTTTAGTTACCGGCCTGCGAGCCGTGTCACACAGGACAGTATCACGTGCCGCGTCCTGTTGTTTTAGTTACCGGCCTGCTCGTCGCATCACACAGGACGGGTCCACGTGACAGACTCTTTGTGAGTCGGAGGTTTGCCAAGTTAGTCCCCTTAATGCTTTTGCAGGGACTTCTAGTTTATAAGTTTACTAAAGTGATTTATTAAAAAAAAGGTGTCAACTGTGAATTTATAACCCGTCACAGCTTTGCGGTTTAGGAGTCAGGTGGAAGTTGCAGACAAGTTAAGGTGGATTCATTTTAACTAACAGAGGATGTAAAACCTCATGGTGGTGAACAGGCTTGTCTTTGGTGGCCAGCCTCAAGGATGTTGTAATGGTAACATCAATCAGGGGCGGGCACAGTGGTTAAGCACAGGAGTGAGGATAATAGGGTCATTGGTGCCCTGAAAGTTTACTGGCTCTGTTTGAATGGCAAGCCAGTGCGTGCCGCCCCTTTATGGCTGTCTGTCCTGGTTCTGTATGTCAGACACCTGGGGATATCACAGTACTTGTGAATCCCAATGTACTAGCACTTCACCTGACTCCTACTGTGATTGTTTTAATCCTGTGATTTAAATAAAGCTGTGGCCATTTTGACAACCAAAATAATGTGTTGTGTATTTATTCTAGTGCCTAGGTTTACTGTAGTTATGGTGGTTTTAAGATGCAGTAGGGGTCCGTCCCATATCCAAAATCAAGAGATTTGGGAGCAAAACCAAGCTTACTACAGAGATATGGATCAGAACGGAGAATACTCCAGAGATATGGGAGCAGAACGGAGCTTACTACAGAAATAAGAGGGCAGAACCGAGCTTACTAAAGAAATATGGGAGCAGAACCAGATTAGTACAAAGATAAGGTAGCAGAACCGAGCTTACTGCAGAGAAAAGGGAGCAGAACCGAGCGTACTACAGAGATTTGGAGCAAAACTGACTTTACACCAGAAATATTGGAGCAGAAGAGAGCTTGCCACAGAGATATGGGAGCAGAACCGAGCTAACTTTATCTTTAGAGATATGGGATATACATACAGTATATATAGTGGGATGGCCCCAGCTCCCACCATAAATATTGTGCGATGGCCCCAGCTGCCCATATATATAGTATGATCGCCCCAGTTCTCTCCACATATCTATTATGATGGCCCCAGTTCTCCCACATATCTATTATGATGGCCTCAGTTCTCCCCACATATCTAGTATGATGGCCCAAGTTCTCCCCATATATAGTATGACGGCCCCAGTTCTCCCCATATATATAGTATGACGGCCCCAGTTATCCCCATATATACATGCTAAGCTGAAACTCCTAAACCCTTCATCCAATTTAATTTGGATACCCTCAAGTGAAAGCTGAAAGTCTGAACTTCAACTGTATCTGAATTGTTCTGTTTAAAATTCATTGTGGTAATGTCTAGAACCAAAATTAGAAAAATGTTGTCTCTGTCCAAATATATATGGACCTAACTGTAGTATGATGGCCCCAGTTATCCCCATATATATAGTACAATAGCCCCAGTTCTCCCATATATATAGTAGGATGGCCTCAGTTCTCCATATTAAAAATAATGAAGTTTATACTCACCTCATCCTGATTCCCGGCACTGCAGCCTCCATTTTCTCTTCCAGTCCACAGTGCGTCATGAGACAATAATGTCATCACGCCTCCTGCGTGAGCACATTGAAGTCTCAGGAAGCTGCAGTCTGCAGCTTATGAGAAGACCAAGGCTTTCACTAGGAATTTCGGGGCCCCCTACTGGAAAAATTTTCGGGTTCCCTTGAGACTCTGCCCAGGTTCCACACCAGCTCCGCTTCCATCATCCCACTCTTGGAGAAACTTTACTTCACCACCACATCCTCACCGATCTGATATTATTAGTTCCCATCAAACACCAGATCACATTCATAACCAGCAGCTTTTGTTCTGGCCAAAATAATTTTTAAGCTGATACCACGACATGGTAGACTCTTTCGTCTGGGCACTACTCTACTCTAAACTATTAAAAATAAATATATATTTATGTATTTTTCTTTAAGGGAATGAGTCACATACATTTACATTTTTTTAAACAACCATTGATACCACATACAAGGGAAAAATATCGTCACACCATGACTAGACCACAAATTACCACCACATAGTGACCGAATAATACCTCATAAACAAAAGCGCCCCACCATGACCAGTGTGGTGCTAATAAAAATATGGATATCTTATAGCCTACACATTGTAATATATTGATTAGTCCATGTTGACATTAACCTGTAATGTCAGCATTTGAAGGCCCCATATCAAGTTCTTGGAAACCAGCGTTCATGAGGTCAGACCCACAATGGCTATTGAAATGCAGCCTTAAGGGCATGTCACACTAAGCGATATCGCTAGCAATATCGCTATAACTTGTGACGTTATAGCGATATTGCTAGCGATATCGCTGTGTCTGATACTTACCTACGACCGGCTCCCCCGCTGGTTATCGCTGATGGCGCGAGAACGTCCAGGACTGTTTCTCGTCGTCAGCTTCCTGCGGCGCTTCCTGCTGTGACGAAGAGCGATGCGTGGAGCCGGGCGGGAGGATGCAGGATTGCCTGGTGTGACAGGTAAGTAGCGACCCCCGTCCCCAGCAATGTCGCTGGTGAGATCTGCCTGTGTGGCAGCTCACTAGCGACCACTTAGCGATGCACCAGCGATCCTGACCGCGTCATATCGCTGGTCGGGATCGCTGGTACATCGCTAAGTGTGACAGGGCCTTTAGTGTTGAGTATACTAAAAGACAATGCTTGTTGAAACAGTATGTTTAATCTTGATTACTGGGAAGGATTAACCTTTGTGTACGCAATCATACTATCTAATCATACCATTCCTTTCATTTTGTACCTCCAAATAAAATTGTGTTATATCGCAAGTAGTAGCCTTCTTTAAAGCCGTATCCGAACCTTAGTGCTAAAAACTTGGCAATACATAAATCGGCAGGATACGCAGAAGGCTTAGAATTTAATTTTTTTGTTAAACTTCTGATAATCCGGAATTTAAACTACAAATTCCGATAGTCCAGAAAAATTGTGTGATATTGCGTACAAAATGTCTCTCTTTAAGAAAAAAGAGGATGGTTGTGTGGAGATTCCTGGCTGGACCAGGGCTCCATACAATATTATAGCACAGGAAATGCGTTTTTGTGGCTTGGCAGAACCCTGGGAGAATAAGCTCAAGGGCTCAGAGCCCCATGATGTTGTTGGTGTACTCATGGGGATCCCTGCAAAGGCAGGTGATGCAGTTAGCCCCTCGATGTTGGTAAGTTACTCGAGGGTGTCGCTGCAAAGGCAGGTGATGCAGTTTACCCCTGATGTTGTTGATGTACTCAGGGGTGTCCCTGCCAAGGCAGGTGATGCAGTTAACCCCTCGATGTTGGTAAGTTACTCGAGGGTGTCCCTGCAAAGGCAGGTGATGCAGTCAGTGACCTGAGCCCGCTGGCACGGAAAAGGAACAGAAGGAGAAAGACGTAGAACTGCAACCTAAGCTTCCATAAGAGAGAGAAAGATCAGTACAGAACGAAGGAGTAAGAGAACAGAGAGGAGACGTGGGTTGGAAGAGGAACCCTGCCTGGTTGTATGGACACTTATGGTTCTGCAGCAGACACCGGTGGAGTAGTTGGCTGTAAATGCACTACTCCCATCTAAGACTTGGGGCACAACAGCAACTGAATAGACAGCCAGGACTCTGGAGAAAGGAGTCCCTGATAGAGGCTACAGCTGTCTGCCATACGAGTAGAGTTGTTAGGAACATCTGACAGGAGGAACTTCAGAGTACCACGGTACTGGAGATCTTCACACTTAAAGGTGCTGTAGAGGAGTCGTTCAGGAAAGGTACATGTTGGCAGAGTATTGGAGAGGAGCTTTCCATCTGGCCTGGAGGTTGGCTGAGTCTCTGACCCGGAGGACACGGCCCAGAGGCAGGCACCCTTGTGTTCCGCAGACTGTGAGTAAAGCCTTGGAACTACAAGCTTTGGTGTCCTCCATTCATTCTTGCGCCAACCCGCTCAGCACCCGCTCAGCACCACTACATCTGGGTACCATCCTTTACACTGTCTGCGTTTTTAGTGCTAAAAACTTGGCAATGCAACCAGACAACATATTGCCACCACATAGTGACTGAATACTACAATACTGATCAATAATTAAAAAAACAAAACACAATACTAAGTGCCATTGTATACAGGAACTCTGTATTTACTGTCAGTGTGCACGTAATACAGTGATCTCAGATGACATTATACACAGGAGCTTTATATATAGTGTCAGTGTAGAGGTAATACAGGGATCACTAGTGATATTATACACAGAAGCTCTGTATATAGTGTCAGTGTACAGGTAATAAAGTGATCACCGCTGCCAGTGACATTATATACAGGAGCCCTCTATATAGTATACAGTGTATAGTGTCAGTGTACAGGTAACATACTGACTCACAAGTGACATCTCCAGCTGAAGTCCTTCATCTTTGCTTTCCTTTTTCATCCAGCACAGACCGCCATCACTTCTTCCAGCCAGGTCTCGTCTCTGCATAAAATAACACAGTTACCTAGAGCAGCAATTCCAGAGTACATTTCCCACTTTTTCCCTTTCTTCTACACTACACATCTGACTACAGAGGTGCACCCACAATCAATATATAATTGGTTATTATGCAACTCACTATTGCAAATACACTGCTCAAAAAATAAAGGGAACATTTAAACAACAGAGTCTAACTCCAAGTAAATCAAACTTCTGTAAAATCAAACTGTCCAGTTAGGAAGCAACACTGATTGACAATCAATTTCACATGCTGTTGTGCAAATGGAATAGACAACAGATGGAAATTATTGGCAATTATCAAGACACCCTCAATAAAGGAATGGTTCTGCAGGTGGGGACCACAGACCACATCTCAGTGCCAATGCTTTCTGGCTGATGTTTTGCTCATTTTTGAATGTTGGTTGCGCTTTCACACTCATGGTAGCATCAGACAGAATCTACAACCTACACAAGTGGCTCAGGTAGTGCAGCTCATACAGGATGGCACATCAATGCGAGCAGTGGCATGAAGGTTTGATGTGTCTGTCCAGAGGCTGGAGGCACTACCAGGAGACAGGCCAGTACACCAGGAGATGTGAGGGGGTCGTAGGAGGGCAACAACCCAGCAGCAGGACAGCTACCTCAGCCTTTGTGCAAGGAGGAACAGCAGGAGCACTGCCAGAGCCTTGCAAAATGACCTCCTGCAGGCCAAAAATGTGCATGTGTCTGCACATATGGTTAGGAACCGACTCCATGAGGATGGTCTGAGTGCCTGACATCCACAGATGTCAGTCCCCTGTCCTTCATCTGCAGGGCCCCGTCATCATTTTCAGCCCCCTATCCCCCTTTCATTTCATCATGTGCAGTCCCCCCTCAGACACTTCATCCTGTGCAGTCCTCCTTACCCCCCACTTCATCATGTGTAGCCCTATTCCCCCCACTTTATCCACCAAACTAAACTCCATCATGTGCAGTCCCCCATACACCCCCCCACTTCATCACTTGCATTACTCTCACCCATTGAATTCATTTTATAAAGAAAACAAAAAAGTTTTTTCCATACTTACCTCACAGTCACTCCCCAGCAGCACCTTTCTGCTTTCTGTGTCCAGTACATGTCGGCGCATGCGCAATGACGTCACACCTGACACCTGACCCAGAAGTACTCTCTGTATATGGAGGGAGCGGGAACTGCGCAGCCATCAGTGTTAATGATGATCGTGCACAGATCCCGGCCCCAGCGTGATAGGACTGTGATGCAGGCAGCTGTGTCTGCTGACAGCCACATCACAGACTGTACACACATTGGCGAACAAGGTGCAGGCAGGATAACTGCAATGGGTAAATACCTCAAACAAAATTATTTTTGTTAAACATACTGTGTTTGAGTATAGTATTTATTACAATTGAAAAAATAAATATGTGACACCGAGGAGGGGACATAGTGCATGAATTGCATAGAAAAGAAGCATGCTGGATTCTCCATTTAAACACTATAGCTCCCTGAGGTTTGAACCAGGAAACAGACTTGTTATTTTTATTAGCTTTTTCTCATAATTTAATTTTTGATATATAGAAATAATCTTTAAGATGCTGCTCTGTAGTTTTGATTTCCATGTTTTTTTCTTTTTTTTTTTCTTTTTTTTATTAAGACCCTGTCTGTAGGAGTGTGGTTTCCTGTGCGCATGGTGCACCTTGTGGATTGGTATGTATTCTAACATTGATTACTCATCACCTGTTTCACAAATGTCATTTCCTCTCCTGAGCAGGTGTAAGGGAGGGACAGGACTGTAGTCGTGACCTGAATATCTGCTATAACCATGTACAGTCCTTCCTCTACAGAAAAATGTACTCTTCTGCATACCTTCATCTCCAGAGTCAGCTTCCTCTGGGAACTTCCCAGGCGATAACGGTCCCTCTTCCAGGTGACCCCCATCAATGGAGACACAGTCCGAGTCAATTTTAACACTTGCTTTACTGAGTATTTCACACGTTACATCCACAATTGGTACATTGTGACATTTGCTTATTTTCTCATCTTTCCCTTTCTGGCTGTTACTTCTGTGCAGTACACGCCTGGACCGTCCTAGACTGCTCCCCAGTTCTTTCCTGGCCTAACCTTGCCATGATGACAATTCTTTCTGGCTGTTTCTCCCCAGACTCGAAATCATCAGTCACCAGGTTTGGTTGCCGCTGATAAAGCATCTGTCCCGTATGTACCAAACTCGTCGAAGTCCCAGCTTCCTTCACGTCATCTGTCCAGCCGACTCCTGCCCTAAAAGCATCGGCCCAGGTGACGAGTCGCCACATCTTTCCGTTTCTCTACTGGCCCACTGCTATGACACGCAGTGGCCGTGGGTAACATGGGCTGCAGCGTTTGAATGTTGCATGGCTGCCAAGCTGTCCAGGCTTATAGCCTATGTGGACTCTAGAACACCCTGGCCACGTCTGACCTAACTTCCTACGAGGTCCCCGCTTATTACCCAGCAGCCCCTCCTACACTTAACCCTCTATGAACGTCTTAACAGTTATACCTATAGAGCCCACTAGTATGCCCCCTTCTAGTGGCCTGCAACAGAACTACACTTACCCATAAAATATAGCAAAGTGCCCTCCTCTAATGTCCCTAAAAGCATGCACTAACTGACCCTAACTGTACATGTACAACAGGCACATAATATAATACACAAGACAATATGTTACAACTTTCTACATAATGTTAATACATATTTCTATGGTTACACTCCTCTTTTCCTTGAACTTGGTCATCCTCGACCAAGGCATGATACAATAATCAATAATGGTAAAAACTCATTTTTTTAAACTGTAAAAAACTGCAAGTCATTTGGCTTAATAGAAGCCGCATCCGGTATGCACCACAGTTCGTGATGCACAGGCAACTGTCCTGGTTCCCAGTCTTCCAGGATTTAACGATAAGCAGTCTTAGGAGAGATACTTCCCCTTCCCTTGAGGGGATTACAGACCTTCTAGAGGTCTCCGGTTAAGGAGACAGTCTCTCCTGTTTCCAGCAGAATGGGCGCAACAAGCGTAACAAAAAAAAATAAGTAGAGTCCATAGACTCCATATCTTCTGCTTAGCTCGCAGTCCTCTAGGCCAGGCCATAAACACATACTACAGAAAACGCTTATCTTCAGTACTGCCAAAGTCCAAACCACTTCCACTCACTGTAAGTGGGGAAAAACTTCTTCTAATGCCACAGTGCCCACAGGAACACGGAACAGTCCCACTGTGTGTTGAACAAAATGCAGCAGGCATAACACATGATTCGTAAACTTCAATGGCACGCTCCACGCATCGCTCTCTCCAGTGTTATCTCTGCAGCCGCAGACGATGTGGATGGTGCCACTGTAGCACCGTCAGATCCCCGGATGCCAGCAGATCGTGAGTCCTGTATGGACCCCGGGAAGAAGCCCGTATCATATATGAATTTCTTTGATCTACATGCCCTGGTACGGGCTGAAGACAATTCCACAGCCGCGTACTACAGGATGTGTCTGGGCAGCGACATGATGCCTCTGGGCAGCGACAGCTCCACCAAGTCGAGACATGGACGGGAGCTGGTGTTCTTCTGCTTGAATGGCTAAGTGTACATCCACTGGAATGCTGGCATTGATCTTAATAGCGCTCCCCTGCGCACGGTGACAGAGCATCACTTCCCGGAGACTACTCTCGGGAAGAGACGAGGAAGGTGTTGGCCAAACCCTGTGGAGTCGGAGCCAGTGTGCACTCACCACTTCCCTGTAATACATCTTGCACACCCCAGACCTGCGACTGTTGCCTTCCTCCACACCAGCTGTCGCATGCCACGATTCCAAGAGGTGCAGCACCGCAACATTTGGTTCCGGCGTCGAAGAGAGAGACTCCATGTTCTCCCATAACGATTCCGGAGGTTGGAAAAACTCGAGCTCCACCGAGGAAAGCTCTGTTCCCCACTGGCTGGCTGGTTCCCGCTTCTCCATCTCATCAGCCTTCTTCAGCCAATCCTTATAGATGCGGCCATACATGACATGTCCCTCCAGTTTCCTCTCATTTCCATGTGAGTCCACCATCACCTGCTCCTCCCCTCCATTGCTGTCCAATGACAAGGGTCAAGACCTTCTTCTCTTCATCCGCACCCACCAGGGGCGGACCAGGACAAACTGGCAGGGAGGCTTTTGCACCAAAAGCTGACGGCAATGCCCACGGAGGACATGGTTCTCATTATTTACTTCACCATCTCCATCAATTTCTACTGCCGCCATCTTGGTCACAGTTCAGGTGTTGGTTTTTCTTCTCCAGTCCGTCAAGTTCAATCCAGTAGTCAAGTCCAATGTTGCCACAAAGTTGGTATTAGGCAAATCCAAGTTTTCTTGCACAATTTCTTCTTCAATGATAATAGCTGCCAGTTCTCTCTCCTGATCATCTTCCAGGGGCACAGCAGTCACACACACATCTTCTTCATCACTTCTTTCTGCGGGTTCACTGCATTGCAAGGTAGTTGTATCCTGCTGACTACGCCAAATGTAAGGGAGAGACAGGACTGTAGTCATGACCTGAATAACCGCTAAATCCATGTCCAGTCCTTCCCCTACAGAAAAATGTACTCTTCTCTTCTGCATACCTTCATCTCCAGAGTCAGCTTCCTCTGGGTACTTCCCAGGCGATAATGGCCCCTCTTCCAGGTGACCCTCAGGAATGGAGACACAGTGCAAGTCAACTTTAACGCTTGCTTTACTGAGTATTTCACACGTTACATCCACAGTTGGTACATTGTGACATTTGCTTGCTTCCTCATCTTTCCATTTCTGGCTGTTACTTCTGTGCAGGGAGCATTGTAACTCCAAACTCACAGGCAAAGGTTTACCCAGGTTGATAAAACATATTAGCGAAGCACATGATGGTAAGCCGCATGTCATTACTTTTGCAGGTTTGGAAAAGGTGGTGTTACCCCTACAAGGGGGCAATCTTCACAGACTTCTACAGAGGGAGGCTAAGTGGATAATATGCTCCCAAGTGCTGGGTCCCACAGGTTTTAATGATTGCATTGATATGTCAATGTTCCTCTGATTTTCTGCTGGTATTATTTGTATTTTGTATAGATGGATTTGCTGTGTCATTTTTTTCTGGTGCTTACTGTTTTTATTTTTTATGTCATGTTTGTTGTATTTTGTCATATTTTAAGTGAGGCTTGGTGGGTGGGTTATACCCTCCCCTGGGGTATTTAATCTCCCTCCTCCCCCTTCACTTCAAAGACCCGTAGAAGCGCAACACAGTGCGAAACGGCCATCGTCTTTGCACTCTCTAGTCCCCCACCTGCCTGTGATGTTTTAACATTTTTGTTTGGACCAATAAAGTTTGGACTTCATTCCGGTGAGTGCCACCTCTTTTTATTTCATTTGGATTATGCATCTTGCTCTGGTGTGCACCTGAAGGGAAAAAGGTTTTATGACTGTGGTATTTTTGATCAGCTGATGGTATTGGCTCTATGAATCACCAGTGGTGCTCTGCTTTCTCTATTTTCTGTGATTACCCATAACTATGTAAACTATATACTAAAGTGTCCTCCTCTAATGTCCCCTTAAGGATGCACTGACTGACCCTAGCTGTACATGTACAACAGGCACATAATATAATATACAAGACAATATGTTACAACTTTCAACATAAATGGTAACACATTCATGTGGCAATACCATTAAAGGCGAGCAATAATACATATTTCTACGTAGATGTACCGGAAATATTAATCACAAATATTATAACTTAGCAATATATACACAATAACATAGGAGGGACAATCTAAGGAAGGAACATAAGAAAGACATCATATCTCATCCCCTTACACTGGATATCAAGTCAGGAGTTTTGCTTTTTATTCATTATGATTAAGACTAGAGTTGAGCCAAACGGGTCGGTCAATTTCATAAGTCGCCGACTTTCGCAAAAGTCGGGTTTCATGAAACGAAACCCGACCATAGTGTGAGGTCGGCCACGAGGTCGGCGACCAGAGTGCCAAAGTCGCGTTTCAAATGATGCTTCCAGCGCCCTTTTTCAGCCAATGATGGAGGACGCACACTGTGGGCAACGCGTTGACATAGGCAGCGGTCACCACCATCTTTGAGAAGGGCATGCAAGTGATTGGCTTGCTTTGTGTGGCGTCACAAGGGCTATAAAAGGGTGTGCACGCCGACCGCCATCTTACTTCTGCTGATCTCAGAATAGGGAGAGCTGCTGCTGCTGATGATTCTGTAGGGAGAGTGTTAGGCAGGGAAGAAGATACAAAAAACTGCTTCTGCTGCTAGCGATTTTGACTGTACAACACACCAGTTAGTGTGCAGTGCAAGGGGAGGCTATATTTTGGTGCATCAGCTCTGTTGTTTATTAGGCTGCCTTATAAGGCTCCCTGATAACTGCATTGCTGTTTTCACACTGCTGTGCAAACTGCTTTTTTAAAAGCAAAAATACTTTTCTTCCTCTTTTCTGCACAGTTACCAAGCGTTCATTTTTCCACACTTTTGTGTGCAGCAGTCCTGCTTATTAGGCTGCCTGCTGCCATACTTGAGACTGAGAGCATCATTGTCAGCTTGCTAAAATCTCTAGGGAGATTCAAATAATCCCCAGTCCTATATAGACATTTTATACACCATCCAATTTCAGCCCGTTATATTGAGGTGTAATCTACACTGGGCCTGAGATAATAGTTCAGTGTCCTCAAGTCTGTAGGGAGATTCAAATTCTCCCCAGTCCTATATAGACATTTTATACACCATCCAATTTCAGCCTGCTATTTTGAGGTGTAATCTGCACTGGGCCTGAGATATTAGTTCAGTGTCCTCAAGTCTGTAGTGAGATTCAAATTCTCCCCAGTCCTATATAGACATTTTATACACCATCCAATTTTAGCCTGTTATATTGAGGTGTAATCTGCACTGGGCCTGAGATAATAGTTCAGTGTCCTCAAGTCTGTAGGGAGATTCAAATTCTCCCCAATACTATATACACCTTGTACCTTGTTTTACAGTACCATATTGCTGGTGGTATTTTGGGTACATTTTCCCAAAAATGAGGAAGTGTGTTGGAAGAGGCAGTGAAAGTGGGCGGGGGTTGCCAGCTGGTAATGATGGTGTTGGTGGTGGTGGTGGATCTGCTGGTAGTGGCAAAAGCACAATAGCACCTAATGCAGGAGGTGTTGAGCCTGCGTCATCGTCTGGCTCCACAAGGCCTCGAAGGCTCCCTTTTCTGGGAGTAGGTAAACCGCTTTTAAAGCCGGAGCTTCAGGAACAAGTTTTGGCTTACATTGCTGACACAGCCTCCAGCTCTATCGCCTCCTCTTCTGAACTTTCAAAAAATAAAAGCACTGAGTCGTCATTGGAGGCTCATGGTCAGGAACCACACCTTTCCTTGTGTCCTTCACCCCTATCAAAAGTAAAGGATGTGGCAGGCCACACTACAGATTACTCCATGGAGCTCTTTTCACATACCATGCCTGGGTTATCAAGTCAAATCGTGAATTTTCCAGTCCAAGAAGAATCTGACATGGAGTGCACTGATGCACAGCCACTGCTAGATTTATCTGCTGGTACATTCACTCAGAGCACTACATTGTCTTCGCAGTGTACTGAGCCAGAATCTGACCCTGATGAAACTCAGGTGCCCCTTCCTGCATACTATACCACCTTACAAGGTGACACAGAGGAAGGTTCACATGACATTGAAGAGGAGGTGATGGATGACCCAGTTGTTGACCCAGATTGGCATCCATTGGGGAAGAGGGTGCCGCTGCCAATAGCTCAGAAGAGGAGGAGGAGCATCCGCAGCAGGCATCGACATCGAAACAGCTGTTATCGGGCAGGCCCGTAGCAGTCCAAAAACGGGTTACAAAAACCAAAAGAGTTGCAGGACAGCTAGGCCAGACGGTCAAATTAGCACAGCGTGCAAGGCCTCACAATGTGTTCTATAGTAGGAAGAGTGCAGTGTGGCAGTTTTTTGAACAAAATCCTAATGATCAGGCAAAGGTTATCTGTAAGACGTGCGCAAAGACCTTTAGCCGAGGGAAAAATCTGAGAAATTTGAATACCAGTTGCACGCTTAGACATTTAACCACCATGCACATGCAAGCGTGGATGGACTACCAAACCTCACGTACCACATGTGCAACTGCTCCCAATAAAGGTAATCAACAACGCTACATCGTTTCCCCCACTGTAAGCCCACCGGTTTACACATCACCAGCAGCAAATGTTGAGGTGTCGTCGCAAGGCCAAAGCAGTCAGGGAATCACAATGTTATTGCTACGAAAGACTGAATCTAGGCCATCAGAAAGAACACCAACTCCATCACCATCATCAACCCTCTCTCAGTCCGCCATGTCCACCGCTAATTCCACCATATGCAGCTCTCAAGTCCAGCTCACCCTACCAGAGACTATGAGTAGGACAAGAAAGTACTCATCCTCTCATCCGCGTACACTGGGTTTGAACGCCCACATTGCCAAACTAATCTCGTTAGAGATGATGCCCTACCGGTTGGTTGAAAGCGCAGCTTTCCGCCGAACTCATGGCCTACGCAGTACCACGCTATGACCTACCCAGTCGGCACTTCATTTCTCGCAAAGCCATCCCAGCCCTCCACCCTCATGTGAAAGACCGCATTGTCCATGCATTCAAGCAATCAGTGAGTGGAAAGGTGCACCTCACAACAGATGCATGGTCCAGTAGGCATGGACAGGGCCATTACGTGTCCATCACTGCGCACTGGGTTAATGTGGTGGATGCAGGGTCCACAGGGGACAGCGGCGGTGGGACAGTGCTGCCTAGCCCACGGTATAGGAAACAGTTGGGTATAGGCGTTCGACCCTCCTCCTCCACAAGCGAAAGCTTGTCCACAGAGCGCAGTCGCACGAGCACTCCATCTGCAGCTACCAGTGTTGCACACGAGGTGTCCCACTATCGAACAGCTAGTGGTAAGCGTCAGCAGGCTGTGTTGAAGATGATGTGTTTGGGCGACAGACACACCGCGGAGGTACTGGCCGACTACTTGCAGCAACAAACTGAGTCATGGCTGGGCAGTATACATCTTGAGGCAGGCAAGGTAGTTAGTGATAACGGCTGGAATTTTGTGGCAGCCATAGCCCTTTCAAAACTCCGACACATACCTTGCCTGGCTCACACCTTGAACCTGGTGGTGCAGTGCTTCCTCAATAATTATTTGGAGTTAACAGGCCTGCTCCAGAAGGTCCGAAGACTGTGCTCGCACATCCGCCGGTCGCCCGTACACTCCAGTCGTATGCAGAAGCTGCAGCGTTGGCTCCAACTTCCCAAGCACCGCCTAATTATCGACGTTGCAACAAGGTGGAACTCCACCCTGCACATAGTTGAGAGGCTGTGCGAACAGAGGCAGGCTGTATTGCATTTGTGGGAGGATACACGCCAGGCACTTTGAGGGCATGGAGTTGTCGGGTGTGCAGCGGTCGAAGCTGAAAGACCTCTGTAAAGTCCTTCAGTATTTTGAGGAATGCACATGACTGGTAAGCGCAGACGACGCCATCATAAGCATGAGCATCCCAGTTATGCGTCTGCTCATGCAAACTTTGATGCACGTTAAGGAGCAGGCGTCTGCAGCCAAGGAGGATGAGGAAGAGGAGGAGGGAAGCCTTGATGACAGTCAGCCATTGTCTGCTCCGGGACCTCTCCTGGACGAGGTGGAGGAAGAAGAGGAAGAGGAGGAGGAGGATGATGTGGGGATGATTATTTAGGGGAGGAGGATGCTTCTCGTGGGGCAAGAGAAAATGTTGGCGTGGCAAGGTCTGGTACAGGCTTTGTGCGTGACTGGAGGGATGTGGATTTGCCAGAAAGTGCTCCTCCACCCAGCACTCGCAGTGCATCATTGACACCTGGAACATTGGCGCACATGTCAGATTATGCCTTGCAGATCATAAAAGGGACCCCCGCATTGCCAAAATGATGAACGATGATGACTACTGGTTGGCCAGCATCCTGGATCCACATTATAAAGGCAAATTACAGAACATCATGCCACAGGAGAGCCTCGAGATAATATTGGCTAACAAACAAGCAACTCTGGTAAACCGTTTGTTTGAGGCATTCCCAGCACACAGCAGCGGTGATGGTTCTCCAACGAGCCGTAGGGGGCAACATGGAAGAGGTGTTCGTGGTGCACACATCAGAAGTGGCGTTGGAGACAGGGGTTTCATGGCCATGTTGTGGACTGATTTTTCAAGTCTCGCTTACACGACTGGTAATACTGCATCGATAAAAAGTGACAGGAGACAGCAGTTGTCAACTATGGTTACAAACTACTTCTCGTCTCATATCGATGATCTCCCTCACAGGTCATTCCCCTTTGACTATTGGGCCTCTAAACTGGACGCCTGGCCTGAATTGGCACAATATGCCTTACAGGAGCTTGCTTGCCCTGCTGCTAGTGTGCTATCGGAAAGAGTCTTCAGTGCTGCTGGCACAATCCTGACAGAAAAAAGGACCCGTCTGTCGACCCAAAATGTTGATGATCTAACCTTCATTAAAATGAACCATGCATGGGTTTCAAAGGATTTTGTCCCACCTTCCCCTGATGACACAAAGGTTGCCAGAAAAATGGCTCGCTTTTGTCCTCCTCTTCGTCGGACTTCTCCAATTCCTCCATTTGCAGCTGCTGAATGTCCAACATCAACATATGCCATTTTTTAAACCTCCCTAACTGGGCTGCCTCCCCCCCATGGCCGGGGTCACCACCTAGCGCAACCGTGCGAGTGCCATTGCCCTGGACAGGTGGGTGGGCTGACTCTTGGGCGCGGGCACTGGCACAGGGTCCCTCATAGTGCAATCAAGTGTCTCTGACGGTGGGGGTGCACACCCGCCGTCAGTCACACTGCCGTACTATGAGAGGCCCAGTGCCAGTACCGACACCCACGAGTGGGCCCCCCTTGCTTGGTCAGGGCCCCAGCATTTGCAATATTTATCTTTCCCTGCTCCTCCGCTGTGTAGTCTGGGCTGTCAAATCCTTCCCTGGGACTGCCACTACAAATTTGGTGAACTGATAGATGATGGTTAAGACGTAGCTATGCCCTGTCCTGCTGGCCGGGCTCTAGCTTCAGATGATCAATGGCTTCCATTTCTTATGGACGTCGACTCACAATGAGATGCAGTGGTGGTGGTTTATCATCAGCTTTCACAGTTTTCCTACTCACAGACTTGTGACATTCCTGCCCACATTTTTAAATGTGCCCTCTCATGCCAATCCAATAGAATCGCCTACAGCCTGTGGCTTCTGTCTTTTGCACTCCAAAGTTACCTGACAGATCATGATAGGCAGTGAGGACCATGTCTACATCTCTCCCTGTGATCAAAATTTGATGGAGATGAGTAATGGTGATGGGATCAACGGTACTGCGATACAGCAACCCTTTCTTCACAAAGAACTGTTTTCGCTGTCTCCACACACAAAGTAATTGAGGGTCAGCATCGCCTCTGAGAATTCTCCCGGGAGTTTTTCCCCTGATTAGTAATTCCTAAATTTCTGCAATTACTCGACTTTATGTCTGTACTTTTATCCATCTTGTTTCCTCTTGCGGTGAGTCTGGACTGTCTTACTGAGACAGAAATATATATGAAGATTTCAAAATACCCCAACAGTGTATACTGGTGTACGCTTCAAAAACATTTCCTTTTTTCTACTTTTTAGATTGTTGTCTAATCCATACTGAGGCTGTGAGTGTCTTTGTCGGACTCCGGAAATAAACACGGAGATTTTAAATGTTTATACTATGCTATATATACCTGTTATCCGCTGATACTGTACCCTTTCTCAACTTTCTGCAATCTTGTCGAATCCATACTGTGCCTGAAACTGTCTGAGTCAGCCTCCTGATTACAGATGAGTGGTGTTTGAGTGGAACCGTTGGCCAAGTTCAAATTCTAGCTGTTTTGGGCGGTGTTAGATCCGTTCGTCAAACTACAACACTTTGATTAACCCCTTAATGTCCAACGACGGACACAGTCCGTCATTGGACATCTCCCCTGCTTTGATGAGGGCTCCGGCGCTGAGCCCGCATCAAAGCAGGGACATGTCAGCTGTTATGAACATCTGACATGTGCCCACAATAGGCGCGAGCGGAATCGCCGTCCGCCCGCACCTAATAACTAGTTAAATCCCGCTGTCAAAGCTGACAGCGGGCATTTAAATAGCATTTCCGGCCGCCGGGCCGGAAATGACGTCATCGCCGACCCCCGTCACGTGATCGGGGGTCGGCGTCATGTTGCCTGGTCAACCAGAGGTCTCTATGAGACCTCTATGGTTGTTCCAGGCATATGGCTTTCAGCGCCACCCGGTGGTCGGCGCTGAAAGCACAGCAGTAAATCTGCTACATATGGGCGATCTGCTCATCGCCCATATGTAGCAGAGCCGATCGGGTTGTGCATGCTTCTAGCCTCCTATGGAGGCTATTGAAGCATGCCAAAAGTTAAAAAAAAATATTTAAAGATAAAAAAAAAAAACCTAAAAGTTCAAATCACCCCCCTTTCGCCCCAATCAAAATAAAACAGTAAAAAAAAAACCCACATACACATATTAGGTATTGCCACGTTCAGAATCGCCCGATCTATCAATAAAAAGAAAGCATTAACCCGATCGCTAAACGGCGTAGCGAGAAAAAAATTCAAAACGCCAGAATTACGTTTTTTTGGTCACCAAGACATTGCATTAAAATGCAATAACGGGCGATCAAAAGAACGTATCTGCACAAAAGTGGTATCGTTAAAAACGTCAGTCCGGCACGGAAAAAATAAGTCCTCATCCGACCCCAGATCATGAAAAATGGAGACGCTACGGGTCTCGGAAAATTTGGCATTTTTTTTTTTTTTTTTAGCAAACTTTGGAATTTTTTTTCACCACATAGATAACAGAGGACATAGACATATTTGGTGTCTATGAACTCGTAATGACCTGGAGAATCATAATGGCAGGTCAGATTTAGCATCTAGTGAACCTAGGAAAAAAGCCAACCAAAAAACAAGTGTGGGATTGCACTTTTTTTGCAATTTCACCGCACTTGGAATTTTTTTCCCGTTTTCGAGTACATGACATGGTAAAACCAATGGTGTCATTTAAAAGTACAACTCGTCCCGCAAAAAATAAGCCCTCACATGGCCATATAGACGGAAAAATAAAAAAGTTATGGCTCTGGAAAGAAGGGGAGGGAAAAATGAAAATGCAAAACCAAAAATACCCCTGGTCATTAAGGGGTTAAAATTCTGCTGTTCGAGTTTCCGAGAACGTTTCGTTAAACAAAAGCGTATCTTTTTTTCACATTAATAATGGTTTTCAATGATAATAGACAGTCTTAGGGCATAGTAGCGGTGTCTGGTAGCCAGCGGTGCAGTACACCTGTGAAGGAGCTACACCGTGTGTGTTTCTAATAATTTTTTACCGCATATTGTCCTGAAAATCCTTTTGGGCCTAGTAACTGTCTGCTACTCAGAAGAGGAGCCCACCCGTGAACCGAGCTATGCCGCCTGTTTATGAAAGAACCAGTTTTTTACTGCATTTACACCACTTAATACTTTGGGCCTAGTAACTGTGTATGCTACTCGGCAGAGTTGGCCACCCGTGAACCAATCTATGCCGCCTGTTTATGTAAGAACTGTGTGCTACTCAGCAGAGGAGCCCAGCTGTTAAGCAAGCTAGAGCACCTGTGGTTTGGACACTTAATTTTTTCACATTCTTTCTGGAATGCCGTTTAGGCCTAATTCCGGAATTACGGTTGACCTGCACTTACTGGGAAATGCTTGTTCGCGGGGAAGAATTGTAATCCCAGATCCCCATCACTAACGGGGTTCAGCATGTTATCCACACCTGTAAGCGATACACACTGGTCCTTTCATTGTAGCACACATGCAGCCCCGGGCATGTAAGGGCATGACAGACCTGTTATTGGCCGATCTCGCATGCCAGAGCCTCGTGTGTCCCTCTAGTAAGCTGGACACGGACCGCGGGGGCATGCCTGAGTCTCGTTCGTTAACGGAATTAAGCTTGCAATCTGTGCAGCTTTTTTGTGGACGGCATGGTTGAGGTTGCCTGTGTTGAGTCCAATTTAGCCGCAGGCTCCACTCCTGATGGTGCCCTTCTGGACATTCCTTTAAGGTTCAGCTTTGCAACCATACTGCCCCCGGAAACCAAACACTTTTCCTGACAGTGACATTCTGGTCAAAGAGTGCGATGACATTACGTCTGTACGCCCTCTGCCTAAACAGTCCAAGTGCAGAGAGATTGAAGATGGGGACGACAAGGAGTCCAGACTAGTACAGGGATTCCCTAGCGAGGAGACTTAATTGTTTTAAAGGTTGGGAGCAATTTTTGGGGAGCACGATACTCTGGAGAATGATATCTGGAGCCCACCATACACTGGAGCATTCCAATGGTGGACATCAGTCACTGGAGCAGCATCTACAGGGCCAATTATACACTGGAGCATTAGAAATGGGGCCCATTATATATGGAGCATTATTTGAGCCCATAAGACACTGGAGCTTCATCCATGGTGAACAACATATACTGTAGCATTATGTGGAGCTGATCATATACTGTATGGAACATTATATGGGACCAATGATTCTGTATGGAGAAATATATGGGCCTCATTACTCTGTATGGCGCAATATGCGGTGGCCATAATACTGTATGGAGGAATATACTGACTTTTTTTGGAGCTATTGGAGAATTTAAAATGGATAACAGTCATGTGATGTAAGAATTGAAGTATTTTTCATTGTACTGTACCGCTATTTCTCTGCCATATCAAAGGATCATGAATTGTGTCATGTGTTAAAGGAGCCCAGTGACACTCTTTGGCCCTGGGCCCACGAAAATCTGGAGCCAGCCCTACCCTCCCACAACTTTAGCTAAATAACCCCCAGTTTTCAATGTCTAACTATTATTATAAAGTAAATTAAGGTTGACAAGCTTAAGGAATAAGAATTGATGTTTTTGGCATTAAAATGGGCACTCTAGGTGTGTTTCCTGTCCTCCACTCACTGCCGATTTTTCTTCCCCATTGACTTACATTGGGTTTCGTGTTTCAGTCGGCCTTCGACTTTTCACGATAACCGGACGATTTCGTTCGACCCGACTTTTGCAAAACTGGGGTTTCGTGAAACCCGACTCGACCCGAAAAAAGGCAAAGTCGCTCACCTCTAATTAAGATCCATACATGGGTCGAAACGTGCAAAAGTTTTATGCTCATTTGGGACTAGCTATCCCTTTCTGTCTTGATCTCTAAGAATGTTTTTAAAAGGAATTGAATAAAGAAAACTTTTTTTTAAATCAAGAAAATGTCCTGGATAACTATGGATTCATTTTGCATGCGGGCTTGAACGCCGTTCCCTTCATCTTCGTGGATAACTGCATCTGCTGTGGACAATTCAAGGGTGAGCTGATAAACTTTTCTCTATATTTTGTGTTTGAGTGTAGGTCTTTTAAGTAATGACTATTGACAGATATTCATGATTGTGGACTCATTATACTAGCATCAGTATCATATATCGGTGTCAGTCATGTTCCCAAGTGCATGATCCAGCCTTAATGCTCATACGTTAGTGGCAGCCAAAGTATCATATATTGGTATCAGTCATGTTCCCAAACACATGTTCCAGCCACCATGCCCATACGTTAGTGGCAGCCACAGTATCATATATTGATGTCAGTCATGTTCCCAAGTGTATGTTCCAGCCACAAAGCCCTTATGTTTGTGGCAGCCACAGAGCTCATATAATGATGGCAATCATGTTCCCAAATAGATGTTAGGGCCACCATGCCCATGTATTTGAAGCAGCCACATTGCTCATATAATGGTGTCACTGGTAGCCACATATACCATATAATATTGGAAATTTCAGTGCCCATATATTAGTTTACAAGTATTAATGTACTATTGTCGATAAAAGCCTTTTCCGCATACATCTCCTGTGATAACACTGCGCATCGTTGTGTGTGATCAGCTGGAATTTTGTGATCACTGTGGAAGTGCTCGTGTGAATTACGCTGGTTGACTTTGTTCTGCACGCCTCTAGGCGGAGAGCAGCTGTACGATGGATCAGTGCATTTCCTCTGGTGATGGTTATACTTCTGCATTTTATTCACATGGAAGGAACAATCTGATTTTCTATATTTATTCACCACTCCAAAAAATGCCATAGCAGATGAATAAAACAGGACTACACCTCTCCCTGCCTAATACACAACAATGTCTGTCGCTGCAAAAAGCAGCTGAGCCTCTATAATAGCCACAAAGATTTGTCATTGCTACACGGATATTTTCATTTGTGTACACTTTCTATGAAATATTCATAAATATTTTTCCGTTTCATATAATGGAATTACTATCCGGGTCTCTAGACACACACTTGGTAAAGTAGGTTTGCCTTTGAAGACAAGGGGGCTAATATTATGCTTCCATTGGCCCCATCATTATGATTCTGTCTGGTAACCGCATTCTTGGTTTAGCAGCAAGAATCCCAGCTAGCTCCATACATCTAGAAAGCCAGTACAGATTAATGTGCCATCTGGAAACTCTGTGCTCATTTCAGTGCATAATGTTTTTATTTTACTGGTTGTTTGTTATGTCAATGTGTTCGGTATTTGTTAGCCCTGTATATTTTTACAAGCTGCGATATTGTTCTCGGCTTGGCAGTACTAAAATGTACTTAGCTATTCTGCACATGCACTTTTCATTTTTAACTTTAAAATAACATGAATTATTATGAAAGAAATGCATTATATACTTCAAAGGCAATGCTCAAAGTGCAAGAAATATCTCCTGTGATAGGCAGACAAAAAACCTGAAAGCTAAAGTCAGCGTTGTCAACAAAAGAAATTGTTACAGGTAACCAGATTTCAAGAACTAGATTTGTAATATGTGTCAAAACATGTCTCTCAAATCTGCTGCAGTTGTAAAAGTGTCAGGAAAAAAAAAATCAAAATGCTGTAGGACAATAGTAATTTATTTTTAACGTACGTTTGAGTTCTTTGTTTTCAAACTTAATTTGTCGGTATTTCTGAGATTTATTTTTTAAGACCCGTGAGCTTGTTGATCAGTTTGGAAGACTTGGATAAAAAGCATGCAATTTTTTTAGAATAGGCCCACATACTGTAGGTCTGTCGACAATTATCTGCAAAATCAAAAACTATCTACAAATAAATAAAATGTGTTCTCTTCTCCCATCCGTGGTGTTTCTGTGAAATATATGTAAAGATCTATCTATCTACTTATACATCTATCCATCTATTAAGGGCCTGTCACACTAAGTGATATCGCAAGCAATATCGCTATAACTTGTGACGTTATAGCGATATTGCTAGCGACATCGCTGTGTCTGATACTTACCTACAACACGTCCTGGACTATTTCCTGTCGTCAGCTTCCTGCGGCGCTTCCTGTGGAGAGACGAGTGACGAGCGTGGAGCCGGGCGGGAGGATGTCAGGATCGCCTAGTATGACAGGTAAGTAGCGACCCCCGTCCCAGCGATGTCGCTGGTGAGATCTGCCTGTGTGGCAGCTCACTAGCGACCACTTAGCGATGTACCAGTGATCCTGATCGCGTCATATCACTGGTCGGGATCGCTGGTACATCGCTAAGTGTGACAGTACCATTATCTATCTATCTACACATGTGTATATAAATGACTATATAGTTAGTGTAAAGACCCCGTTACACACTGAGATATCGCTAGCAATATCGCTGTAAAGTCACCGATTTAGTGACGTTGCAGCGATATTGCTAGCGATATCGCTGCATGTGATACTTGCCTCAGACCCGCTCCCCTGCTGCTCATCGTTGGTCACGCGAGAACTCCCTGGACGAGGCGTGGAGCCGGGCGGGAGGACGCCAGGATCGCCGCGTCTGACAGGTAAGTAGCGACCACCGACCCCTGCGATGTCGCTGGTGAGATCTGCCTGTGTGGCAGCTCACTAGCGACCACTTAGCGATGCACCAGCGATCCATATCGTTGTCGGGATCGCTGGTGCATCGCTACGTGTAACGGTACCCTAAGACAGTGATTACTGCGTGTAATGGGGGACACTCGCTTGGCAACGGGATGAAGGCACACAGACACGTTTTTCTCACAAAAACAGTCTATGTGGTTTATTTAGACATTATAAACCACTTGAGGCCATGTTACATATCACAGGCTTAACACATAGTGCATAACACTTCTTAGTACACGACTTTAATATGCAGTCACTAAACATGCTGGACCTTATTTCATCCAGTTACTGTGGGTGACCGCACAGTTCATTAGCATCCATGGAACATAACAAGCACCAGCAGTTCCAATGGCAGTTACTTGTCTGCCCATAACACCCTTGTCTGGAGTTACCTTACAAGAGCTCCTGCTCCACATGCTGACTCCTCGTCAGTCCTGGTTCCCATGGAAGCTGTCTAACTGGGATCACCGTCCCGGACAATGCCTTGCTCACCAGGCCACCTGACAGTTGCAGACCCTCAAAAGGATGGTAGCTTCCCCAACGCAGTGCCATCCCATACTCTGCACATACACGGCCTCTCCATGTGCTCTTCAGGAAATCCGTCCACACGTAGGACCTTCCAACACACAGGCCTTCAGGTCCATTGCCTCTCCATGTGCTATTCAGGAATCCGGTCCTACTCCCAGGACCTTCCAACACACAGGCCATCCAGGCCCTTACACACTGACCATGTGACCCAGACCCTGGTCACATTATGAAGCTGTAACCACCCCCTTAGTTTGGAGGTGTATGTGTGGTTAGCCAGTCCCACCCAGCTCTCTGACTAAACCTGTAAGCCTCCCTTATAAGTAAACAAACACATGTGGAACTACAGGTCCCAGAGCAACAACATTTTGGACTTACAGCACAGAGGACCTACTCTGTGACACATACCGGTCATTTATAATAATGCCAGTTACTGTCTCACCATCACAGTTACGCCTCCATGCGTATCCTGAGAAGCACATTCAGCACCCCCTAGCTGTAACAGGGATTACTGCCTCACATTAGATACAGATTAGTGATGAACGAGCACTAAAATGCTTGATAATAATAATAATAATCTTTATTTATATAGCGCCAACATATTCCGCAGCGCTTTACAGTTTAACAGTTTCAAAACACAAGTCATAAGTAACAACGCTAACAATACAATAATTAAAGCAAAATAAGACGAAATAAGACGACCCTGCTCGTGAGAGCGTACAATCTACAATGAGGTGAGGGAGATACAGAGTACAGGTGTGTATTTACAATGGTGTATTTACAATGAAGGTCCAGCCATCTTGCAGGAGTGACGGATGGATGGAGATAGTGAATGGGCTACGCACGCACACTTACACAGAGAATGACTTTGATTAGTGAATGTGATAGGCCGCTCTGAACAGGTGTGTTTTGAGGGAGCGCCTAAAACTATGCAAATTGTGGATAGTCCTGATTTCTTGGGGTAGAGCATTCCAGAGGATAGGAGCAGCACGGGAAAAGTCTTGGAGTCGGGAGTGGGAGGTACGGATTAGTGCAGAGGTTAGTCGAAAGTCGTTTGCAGAGCGCAGTGATCGGCTAGGCCGATAGACAGAAATGAGAGAAGAGATGTAAGGGGGTGCCGCACTGTGGAGAGCTTTGTGGGTGAGAACAAGTACTTTGAAATGGATCCTATAATGAATGGGCAGCCAATGTAAGGACTGGCGAAGAGCGGACGCGTCCGAGTACCGATTACCCAGATGGACGATCCTGGCTGCTGCATTGAGTATGGACTGGAGAGGGGATAGTCGAGTGACGGGGAGGCCAATTAATAGAGCGTTGCAGTAATCCAGACGAGAGTGGATCAATGCAACAGTGAGGGTTTTTGTTGTTTCCATAGTGAGAAAAGGGCGGATTCTAGAGATGTTCTTTAGGTGTAAGCGGCAAGAGCGGGCAAGGGATTGTATATGGGATGTAAAGGAGAGATTGGTGTCAAACATAACACCCAGACAGCGCACCTGCTGCCGGGGTGTTATTGTGGTACCACCCACGGAGAAGGAAATGTCAGATTTAGGGAGGTTAGTAGACGGCGGGAGCAGAAGAAGTTCAGTTTTGGAGAGGTTGAGTTTCAGATAGAGAGCGGACATGATATTGGAGACTGCGGACAGACAGTCACTGGCGTTCTGTAGTACAGCGGGGGTAAGGTCGGGGGAAGACGTGTATAGTTGTGTGTCATCAGCATAAAGATGGTACTGAAAGCCAAATCTGCTGATGGTCTGTCCAATTGGGGCCGTGTAGAGAGAGAAAAGAAGGGGGCCAAGGACTGAGCCCTGAGGTACCCCGACAGCAAGAGGAAGAGGAGATGACGTGGAGCCAGAGAACAAAACACTGAAGGAGCGGTCAGAGAGATAGGAAGAGAACCAGGAGAGTGCAGTGTCCTTAATGCCTAGTGACTGGAGCCTAGAGAGTAGGAGATGGTGGTCAACAGTATCGAAAGCTGCAGATAGGTCAAGAAGAATGAGCAGAGAGTGGTCACCGTTACGTTTTGCTGTCAGAAGGTCATTGGTCACTTTGATGAGTGCAGTTTCAGTCGAATGTAGGGGGCGGAAGCAGGACTGTGAAGGGTCTACCAAGCTTGATTGCTTGGTACTCGAATCGAGCCAGTTGGACGTTAGGACGGGGTCGATTCAATTAATGAGTATAGCAGAAGTCAGTGGGAAGCTTAAACATTTTTCTGGAAGACCCTAATAGGAGGGCTGAGAGAGTAGGAAAATCACTGAAATGGATGGAAACAGAGCTCAAATGGAATGGGAACCACATGAGGAAGATGCTTGGACGCATCTCTGTCTCCCAAGTCACTGCTGGGAACTAAATAAATAAATTTAAAAAATGACTTGGGGTCCCCCCTATTTTTGATAACCATCCAAGGTTAAGCAGTGAGGCTGATATTACCAGCAAGGGAAGGTCCATGGTTATTTATCCCTTCTCAGCCTAAAAATACCAGCCCCAGCCACCTCAAAATTGGAGCATCACATTAGAGGCGCCAATTCTGGCGCTTTGATCAGTTCTTCCCGATTGCCGTGGTGTGATGGCAATCGAGATAATATTTTTTGTGGGGTTGATGTCAGCTGTGTAATGTCAAGCCCAAGGGTTAGTAATGTTGAGGCGTCTATCAGAAACCCCCATTATTTACCCAGTAATAAAAAACACACACAGAAAAAAATTCTTTATTTGAATAAAGACCCCCCACACTCCCTCATTCAGTAATTTATTAGCAGAAATGTTTCCACAAAGCTTTTCCTATGTAGTCCACAATCCTTGATGTCTCCATAAAGTACTGCTATTCACAGGTGCAGGGAAGTGACGACAACTTTCATCAGAGCCACTGTCTCTAGCTGAGCTCCATCTGCACTATTAGTGCTTAAATACTATCTGACATAATATCTGACATATAAGAGCATAATATGACATTAATAATTTAATAAAAGCTATGCTGGATTAAGATCTTCTAAATTATTAGGAGGTGCACACCTCTTAATAAATTCGGTGTATCTTGGTCTGCCGATGTGCCACAAGCTGAAATATGCACCAAATTAAGTTATTAGTTTACAGCAGCATTGTCCTGTTACTACTACATTAGTTCTGTACTGAATATGCTACAATTCAAGTAGAGAAAATGAAGGAAGCTGCACTCCAGAAGTAGTTTCAAACAATTATATTTTACTTCAAAATGTAAAGCTTTAGCAACATTTCAGCTTCTGCAAGCTGTTTGGGAAAGGCTGAAATGTAGTCAAAAGGTTTAAAGCACCACTTCAACTATTTTTTTTCAAATTCAGAGCTGGAGTGGTGCTACTAACGCAAGATCAATGATCCTAATATTATACTCATCACCCTCCATCTTCAGTTCTTCCTAGCATTGCTTTGGTCTCACCGTGTCATCATATTGTGATCGCACTTTCTGACTGACCAGAAATCAGAAGAAATGGTCCTAAGACCTCAATGCAGGTCTATGAGAGCCTTGTTCTGCCCTCGTTCTGGCTTTCATAGGCAAATATTGAGTTGTGACTTGCGGATCACCCAGCAAACACTGGAGTGGTCCGGCAGGTCACAAACTGCTGGAGACTGACCAGGGTGGGCAGATAACAATAGAAGATGGCTGATGATCAGTAAAAGACTACGTTTAGGGGCCTTTTATTAGCTGCACCACTCCAGCACTGCAATAAAATAAATCCTGGAGTGGTGCTTTAAACTTTTATTACAATATAGTTGTTTGAAACTAAGTCTAGAGTGCTGCTTTCCTCATTTTCTCAACTTGCATCTTTGGTAGCTGTTAGGGACCGACCCACCCCACCCTATTACTTTATACCAAGACTTGGAGTGTTGTTCACATTGTATTTGGTATATTCTACACTTCATTATTACAATCACAATTACAATCTAGGGATCCTCCTAGGAGTTTACTGGTGAACACCGGATGATCCTTCAGACTACCACTCCAGAATAGTCAATGCCAAATAGATAGCTGCTTAAACAATCCATGTCTTCAGCATGAGGCCATACTGAACAGTATGTGGGTAGCATAATGTGGTGTAGGAAGCCATGATGTTTATTGTGAGAATAACTGGGAAACGTCTTGCAAAAACAGCACCACAACTGCCTTTCATTTATGATTTGGGGTTTATATAATTAAAGGGAGTCAATCAGCATAAAATGACTGTTTAAAGGGAACCTGTCACCTGTTTTGGCTGCTATGCTTTCATGGTTTATCTACAACCTCTCTGACCTTTCCCGGCGCCTGCAGGAGCGCGATGCCAGGGAGCGATGAAGGAGGAGGGCGGCGGCGCAAGAAGATGGGAGGCGCCACACCCAGACCTGCGACACCTATCGGACTGGAACAACCAGACTGCCCCCCTGGGTGAGTATAATAAAACTTATTTTTCTTCACTTGCAGGTCAGATCAGGGGCTTATCTACAGCATTATAGAATGCTGTAGATAAGCCCAGACAGGCAGTGGAAGCATTTTATAGCTGCCAAAACAGGTGACAGGTTCCCTTAAAATCAAGCATATGCGCATCTTGCACCCTTGGCATGGTCAAACATTTTAGTGCACCTTCCAATCTATTGCTTTTCCACTTATTGCCTTTCTTTTTTAGAACCTGTACAGCCCAAGCTGTCAATGGAGGATAAGAAGTATGGAGATAAATGGAAAGATAGTGGGTGAAAAGGTGCACTGAACTGTGTAGATTCATTAAAGGTGCACTGAGCCCCTGAACTTGGTGTCAACAGATTTATTGTAACAGACTTCATGTAAAGAGTAATCGTAGCTTTCATTTTTATTCCAAGTTTATAGCACCTCTCTTCTCTCTCCCCTTCTACAGAGATTCTTATCAGTAACAACTGTCATCTCTTGTCTCAGTAATGTAACATTTGGATTTCACTGAATACAGATTTTACTTGTAAATTTTGAGAATGAATGATCAGTCCTGGCAAAGAAAGAAGGAGATTTTTCTGATAAGACATATTACAAAGTTGCTTATTTTTAAGTGTAAAGTTAATCTCTCTATATAAAAATGAATGTGTGTGTGTGTATCACCAACTAATCATGAAGCATCTTTCATTTCACCAGAGCTGTTCAAAAGAAGCTGAGCTGTGATTGGTTGCTATGAGCAACAGTTTTCCTTGCAAACAATCACTAAGCATCTCTCATTTCACCAGAGCTGGTTAAAAGAAGCTGAGCTGTGATTGGTTGCTATGACCAACAGTTTTCCCACTTGACAACACTTCAGCAGACACTGACATGGTGGGAGAAATCTAGCATCCCCGGGAACATAAGCTCCCAGCCATTGTCTGCCCCCCTGAAAGGAGCAGAGAGCACATGACAGAAATGAATCCCCCCTCCCGTGCCAATATACCCATCACACATCCTCCATCCCATAGGCACATCTTCACTCTTAAAGGGATCATTGGTATGGAAGTCAGAGCAAATCCATTCAGCGCTTTGGTATTGACCCCATGATAACTTACAAGATCTTGCGCTTTCACTGAAAGTAGTAGAGCGAAAGATTTTGAATCTCACTCTGTATATCTAGATCCCACAGCCTGGAAGTTTACACATGACTTTTGCTAAAAAATCAGATCTTTTAGTTGGGCATTAGAACACTTGGCAGCATTGTTTTAATAAGTACTCTTTTGTAAAATTATCAATCAGTGGTTGCCCATTGTTTTAGATAAAAAGCAAACCCTCCCCCATAAGCATTCTTTAAAAGGAATCTGTCAGTAGGACCAATCCTCCTGAGCAGTCTATATAGGCATGTAGGTCACAGGAAGCTGAACAAAATGATACCTTGATATCTGCTATCTGACGTCTTTTTGCAGAGAAATCCATATTTTTCTTATATGTTAATGAGCTGTTCAGGGCTATGGGCCGAAGAATCTGAATCCAGAGATTCTTTTAAATGAAAGGAACTTTTACCAATGTGATGTCTTACGGCTGCTCTGTATTTTTATAACTCACACATCTGCAGGTTCCTCTCAGCTTCAGCTTCCATCTCACAAGTAGTTATTGTTGCAATAGAGTTGCAATACAGCAGAGCTGTGATAGCTGCAGCTGTTAACATGTTTGTTATGAGACAATGTTCATCTGTACTGTTATTTGTTAGTTACGTGTCTCACACTGGTAATGCCTCCTTTTATTTATAATAACCTCAGGAAGCAGATTCTCATGCAGATCAGTGTCATAGCCCTGAACAGATGATTTACATATAAGGAAAACATGGTTGTCTCTGGAATAAGACATCCCATCATAGTTATCAAGGTATCATGTTGTTCAACATCCTATGACTTACATTCCCATATAGACCAAGATATTATAGACATAATATCCAATATATTCTCTCTAAATACCATATATTACAAGATTTCCTCTTTTCTAATTAAAACAGAATTCTGATACAATCATATATGTTTTATGTTTTTTTATTTCCAATTGTATAGTTTGATGTTCTGTATACATGATTATGTAGGCAGTCACCTTGCCTGATGTGCTATTAATAGAGTTGAGCGAAATGGGTCAGTCAAATTAAAAAAAGCAGACTTTAGCTAAAGTCGGGTTTCGCCGATCGAAACCTGATCATAGCGTGAGGTCGGCCATGAGGTCGCCGAGCGCCAAAGTCGTGTTTCAAATGATGCTTCCAGTGCCTTTTCTCAGCCAATCAAGGTGGACACACACTGTGGGCAACGCGATGACATGGGCAGCGGCCACCACCATCTTAGAGAAGGGCATTGAAGTGATTGGCTGGCTTTGTGTGACATCACAGTGGGTATAAAAGGCCGTGACCACCGACTGCCATCTTACTTCTGCCGATCTTAGAATAGGGAGAGCTGCTGCTGCTGCTGATTCTGAATAGGGAGAGCATTAGGTAGGGAAGAAGAAAAAAAAAATTGCTTCTGTTGATAGCGCTTTTCACTGTACATAGTTACATAGTTTTGAAGGCTGAAGGAAGACCTTATGTCCATCTAGTTCAGCCTATTTTTAGTGCAGCTGTTCTGCATTTTTGATCCTGGGGAAGGCAAAAAACCCACAGAGTAGAAGCAAATTTTCTCCACAGGGAAAAAAATTCCTTCCCCTAAGCTGGGTCAACCATCTACCTATAATATTATGTTATTCGTCACCCTCTATACTGTTACTCAACTCAGAAATTTGAATACCAGTTGCATGCATAGACATTTAATCGACATGCACTTGCAAGCGTGGATGGACTACAAACCCTCAGGTACCACATGTGCACCTGCTGCGACTGAAGGTAGCCAGCAACGCTCCATCGCTTCCCCCACTGTAAGACCACCGCCACCGTTAAGCACACCGCCAGCACTAAATGTGGAGGTGTCGTCGTAAGGCCAAAGCACTCAGGGAATCACAATGGTTTTGCAACACAACACTGAATCTAGGCCATCACCACCAATACCATCAACAACCCCCTCTCACTCCGTCCTGTCCACCGCTACTTCCCCCATATGCAGCTCTCCAGTCCAGCTCACCCTACCAGACACTCTGAGTAGGACAAGAAAGTACTCATCCTCTCATCCGTGTACACTGTGTTTGAACGCCTACATTGCCAAACTAATCTCATTAGAGACGATGCCCTACCGTTTGGTTGAAAGCGAAGCGTTCCGCAAGCTCATGGCCTACGCTGTCCCACGCTATGACCTACCCAGTCAACACTTCTTTTCTCAAAAAGCCCTCCACCGGCATGTGAAAGACCGCATTGTCCATGCACTCACAGTCAGTGAATGGAAAGGTGCACCTCACAACAGATGCATGGACCAGTAGGCATGGCCAGGGCCATTATGTGTCCATCACTGCGCACTGGGTTAATGTGGTGGATGAAGGCTCCACAGGGGACAGTGGTGGTGGAAGAGTGCTGCCTAGCCCATGGTATAGGAAACAGTTGGCTGTAGGCTTTCGATTCTCATCCTCATCCATAAGCGAAAGCTCGTCCACAGAGCGCAGTCGTACGAGCACTCCATCCGCAGCTGGCAGTGTTGCACACGAGGTGTCCTACTATCAGTTAGTGGTAAGCGTCAGCAGGCTGTGTTAAAGATGATGTCTTTGGGCGACAACAGACACACCACGGAGGTACTGACCGACTACTTGCAGCGACAAACTGAGTCATGGCTGGGCAGTCTACATCTTGAGGCAGGCAAGGTAATCAGTGATAACGGCCGTAATTTTGTGGCAGTCATAGCCCGTGCAAAACTCAGACACATACCTTGCCTGGCTCACACTTTGAACCTGGTGGTGCAGTGCTTCCTTAATAATTATCCGGAGTTAACATCACTGCTCCATAAGGTGCGAAGACTGTGCTCGCACATCTGTCGCTCGGCCGTACACTCCAGTCATATGCAGAAGCTGCAGCGATTTGCTCCACCTCCCCAAGCACTGCCTAATCATAGACGTTGCAACAAGGTGGAACTCCACCCTGCACATGGTTGAGAGGCTGTGTGAACAGAGGCAGGCTGTAATGCATTTGTGGGAGGATACACGGGCAGGCAGGTTGAGGGAATACATGGAATTGTCAGGTGTGCAGTGGTCAAAGCTGAAAGACCTCTGTAAAGTCCTTCAGTGTTTTGAGGAATGCACATGGCTGGTAAGCGCAGACGACGCCATCATAAGCATGAGCATCCCACTCATGCATCTGCTCATGCAAAGTTTGACGCACATTAAGGATCTGGCGTCTGCAGCAGAGGAGGAGGAACAGGAGGAGGAGGAGGAGGAGGGAAGCCTTGCTGACAGTCAGCCATTGTCTGGTCAGGGAACTGTCCTGGACGAGGTGGAGGAAGAAGAGGAAGAGGAGGAGGAGGAGGATGAGGGGGATGATTATTTTGGGCAGGAGGATGCTTCTCAGGGGGCAAGAAAAAATGTTGCTGTTCCAAGGTCAGGTACAGTGTTTGTGCGTGACTGTAGGGATGTGGATTTTCCAGAAAGTGTTCCTCCACCCAGCAGTAGCAGTGCATTATTGACACATGCAACAATGGCCCACATGTGCGCTTATGCCTTGCGGATCCTAAAAAGGGACCCCCGCAATGCCAAAATGATGAAGGGTGACGACTACTGGCTGGCCAGCATCCTCGATCCACGCTACAAAGGCAAATTACACAACATCATGCCACAGGAGAACCTAGAGATAATATTGGCTAACAAACAAGCAACTCTGGTAAACCGTTTGTTTGAGGCTTTCCCAGCACACAGCAGCGGTGCTGGTTCTCCCACAAGCTGTAGTGGGCACAATGGAAGAGGTGTTCATGGTGCACACAGCCGAAGTGGCGTTGGAGACAGGGGTTTAATGACCATGTTGTGGAATGATTTCTCAAGTACCGCTCACACGACTGCTAATACTGCATCGATTAAAAGTGACAGGAGACAGCAGTTGTCAACTATGGTTACAAACTACTTCTCCCATATCAATGTTCTCCCTCACAGGTCATTCCTCTTTGACTATTGGACCTCTAAACTGGACACCTGGCCTGAATTGGCACACTATGCCTTACAGGAGCTCGCATGCCCTGCTACTAGTGTGTAATCTGAAAGAGTCTTCAGTGCTGCTGGATCAATCCTGACAGAAAAAAGGACCCGTCTGTCGACCCAAAATGTTGATGATCTAACCTTCATTAAAATGAACCATGCATTGGTTACAAAGAATTTTGTCCCACCTTCCCCTGATGACACATAGTTTGCCAGAAAACTGCCTCGCTTTTGTCCTCCTCTTCCTCGGACTTGCCCAATTCCGCCATTTGCAGCAGCTGAATGTCCAGCCTACACATCAACATATGCCATTTTTTAAACCTCCCTAACTGGGCTGCCCACCCCCCCCCCCCCCAAAAGCTGGGGTAACCACCTGGCGCACCCGGGCAAGTACCGTTGCTCCGAACAGGTGGATGGGCCCACTGATGGCCGACGGCACTGGCACAGGGCCCCTCATAGTACAATACAGTGTCTCTGACGGTGGGGGGGCCCACTCGCCGTCACACACACCAGTGTACTATGAGGGGCCCTGTGCCAGTACCGTCGACCACGGGTGTGCCCCCCCTGCCTGGTCATGGCCGCAGCACTTGCAAGTTGCAATACTTACCTCTCTCTGCTCCACCCTGTGCAGTTAAATCCTTCACAGGGACGGCCACTAGAAATTTGGTGTATTGATCGATGATGGTTAAGATGTAGTTATGGCCTGTCCTGCTGGCCTCTATCTTCAGATGATCAATGGCTACCATTTGTAATGGACGTCAACTTACAAACGGATGCAGTGGTGCTTTATGATAACCTTTCACAGTTGTGATAGTCACAGACGTGTGACATTCCTGCCAGCATTTTTCAATGTCTCCTCTCATGCCAATCCAATAGAATTGCCTACAGCCTGTGGCTTCTGTCTTTTGCACTCCAAAATGACCAGACACATCATGATAGGCAGTGAGGACCATGTTTACATCTCTCCCTGTGATCACAATTTGATAGAGACGAGTAAAGGTGATGTGATCCACGCTACTGCGATAAAGCAATCCTTTCTTCACAGAGAACCGTTTTTGCTGTCTCCACAGACACAGTAATTGAGGGTCTGCATCGCCTCTGCAACATCTACCCGGAAGTTTTCCTGCGATGAGTAATTCTCAAATTTACATAGTAACATAGTTATTAAGGTTGAAGGGAGACTTTAAGTCCATCTAGTTCAACCCATATCCTATCCTAACTTGCCCTAACATGTTGATCCAGAGGAAGGCAAAAAAAACCCATGTGGCAAACAGTAAGCTTCACATTGGGGAAAAAAATTCCTTCCCGACTTCACATACGGCAATCAGACTAGCTCCCTGGATCAACGCAATATTAAGAAACTAGTGTATATACCCTGTAATATTATACTTTTCAAGAAAGGCATCCAGTCCCTTCTTAAATTTTAGTAGGGAATCACTCTTTACAACATCATATGGCAGAGAGTTCCATAGTCTCACTGCTCTTACAGTAAAGAATCCGCGTCTGTGAGTATGCTTAAACCTTCCTCCAGACGTAGAGGATGCCCCCTTGTCCCCGTCACAGGTCTAAGAGTAAAAAGATCATTAGAAAGGTCTTGGTAATGTCCCCGCATATATTTATACATTGTAATAAGATCACCCCTAAGCCTTCAATTCTCCAAGCTAAATAACCCCAATTGTAATAACCTGTCTTGGTATTGCAGACCCCCTAGTTCCCTAATAACCTTGGTCGCTCTTCTCTGCACCTGCTCCAGTTCAGCTATGTCTTTCTTATACACCGGAGACCAGAACTGTACACAGTATTCTAAGTGTGGTCGCACTAGTGACTTATATAGAGGTAAAATTATGTTCTCCTCATGAGCATCTATGCCTCTTTTAATGCATCCCATTATTTTATTTGCCTTTGCAGCAGCTGCCTGACACTGGCCGCTAAATGTGAGTTTGTTGTCTACCCATACACCCAGATCTTTTTCAGTGACTGTTTTGCCAAGTGTTTTACAATTAAGCACATAATTATACATCTTGTTCGTTCTACCCAAGTGCATGACCTTACATTTATCCCCATTAAAGCTCATTTGCCATTTATCAGCCCAAGCTTCTAGTTTACATAAATCCTGCTGTAATATAAAATTGTCCTCCTCTGTATTGATTACCCTGCAGAGTTTAGTGTCATCTGCAAATATTGAAATTCTACTCTCTATGCCCCCTACAAGGTCATTAATAAATATGTTAAAAAGAAGCGGGCCCAAAACTGACCCCGTGGTACCCCACTGCTAACCGTAAATTTGTGCTAACACTCAATTTTCCGTCTGTACTTGTATGCATGTAGTTTCCAGTAGCGGAGAGTCTGGACTGGCTTACTGAGATTGAAATATAAACAAAGATTTAAAAGCACCACAATACTGTATACTGTTGTACGCTTCGAATACCTTTTCCTTTTTCTACTTTTTAAATTCTGGTGTAATACATAGTGTGTTTCTGTGTCTGACTCCGGAAGTATAGATGGAAATTTACAACTACCCCTAGACTGGATACACCTGGTATGTGCTGATACCGTACCTTTGTTAAAAATTTGTTATTACGGTATCATCCATTGGGAGTGAGCGTGTGTGGTTTACGCCTTCTATATATACGGTGAATCGGAGATACCAATTTCTACCCTATACTCGATACAGCTTGTATCTTGTTATACAGTACCTTTGTTTGACATTTAGTATTACGGTCAAATCCATATTGAGTGAGCGTCTTAGAGTGACTACGGGATTATGTATACGGAGATTACAATTATACCCTATAATATATATACTTGCTATCTTGTTATCCAGTACATTTTTTACAACATTTTTTATTATGGTCAAACCCAGACTGAGTGAGCGACTGAGGGTGACTCCGGAAATATATACTGATATTTCAAATTTGGCCAACACTGTATACAGCTGTACGCTTCTGATACAGTAACCTTTTTTGCTATTTAGATTCTGGTGTAATCCATAATGAGCCTGTGAACGAATGTCTGTTACTCCAGAAATATATTTGGAGATTTAAGATTACCCCAACACTGTATACAGCTGTACGCTTGTGTTACATTACCCATTTACAGCTTTTCATATTCTTGTGTAATCCATACTGGGCCTGAGAGCGTTTGTGTCTGCCTCCTGAAATATATACAGAGATTCCTAATGTTTACACTATACTATATATACCTTGTATCTGGTGATATTGTACCCTTTTTCAACTTTTTATTTTATTGTGTAGTCCATACTGGGCCTGTGAGCGTCTGTGTATGACTCATGAAATATATACAGAGATTTACTGTTATCCCTAGACTGTATAGAGCTGTACGCTTCTGATATAGTACCATATATCTGCTGGTATTTTTGGTCCATTTTCCAAAACATGAGGAAGTATGGTGGAAGAGGATGTGGACGAGGGCATGGGGGGCCACCTAGTACTGATGGTGGTGTTGGTGCATCTGCTGGTAGTGCCAAAAACACAATAGCAGCTAAGGCAGGAGGTATTGAGCCTGCGTCATGGTGTAGCTTTGGAAGGCCTGTAAGGCTCCCTTTTCTGGGAGTAGGTAGACTGCTTTTAAATCTGGAGCATCAGGAACTGTTTCTGGCTTACATTGCTGAAACAGCCTCCAGCTCTATCACCTCCTCTTCTGAAGTTTAAAAAAATGCAAGCACTGAGTCATCACTGCAGGCTTCTGTAAGGAGCAACCCCTTTCCTTGTGTCCTTCACCCACACCAAAAGTGAAGGATGCAGTAGCACACACTTCAGATTACTCCATGGAGCTCTTTTCACATACCATGCCTGGGTTAATTAAAAATGGGGCCCATCATATACTGGAGCATTCCAAATGGGGGACATCAGACACTGGAGCAGCATTTACAGGGCTCATTATACACTGGAGCATTAGAAATGGAGCCCATTATACAGTGGGGAAAAAAAGCATTTAGTCAGTCAGCAATAGTGCAAGTTCCACCACTTAAAAAGATGAGAGGCGTCTGTAATTTACATCATAGGTAGACCTCAACTATGGGAGACAAACTGAAAAAAAAAAATCCAGAAAATCACATTGTCTGTTTTTTTTTTCATTTTATTTGCATATTATGGTGGAAAATAAGTATTTGGTCAGAAACAAAATTTCATCTCAATACTTTGTGATATATCCTTTGTTGGCAATGACAGAGGTCAAACGTTTTCTGTAAGTCTTCACAAGGTTGCCACACACTGTTGTTGGTATGTTGGCCCATTCCTCCATGCAGATCTCCTCTAGAGCAGTGATGTTTTTGGCTTTTCGCTTGGCAACACGGACTTTCAACTCCCTCCAAAGGTTTTCTATAGGGTTGAGATCTGGAGACTGGCTAGGCCACTCCAGGACCTTGAAATGCTTCTTACGAAGCCACTCCTTCGTTGCCCTGGCGGTGTGCTTTGGATCATTGTCATGTTGAAAGACCCAGCCACGTTTCATCTTCAATGCCCTTGCTGATGGAAGGAGGTTTGCACTCAAAATCTCACGATACATGGCCCCATTCATTCTTTCATGTACCCGGATCAGTCGTCCTGGCCCCTTTTCAGAGAAACAGCCCCAAAGCATGATGTTTCCACCACCATGCTTTACAGTAGGTATGGTGTTTGATGGATGCAACTCAGTATTCTTTTTCCTCCAAACACGACAAGTTGTGTTTCTACCAAACAGTTCCAGTTTGGTTTCATCAGACCATAGGACATTCTCCCAAAACTCCTCTGGATCATCCAAATGCTCTCTAGCAAACTTCAGATGGGCCCGGACATGTACAGGCTTAAGCAGTGGGACACGTCTGGCACTGCAGGATCTGAGTCCATGGTGGAGTAGTGTGTTACTTATGGTAGGCCTTGTTACATTGGTCCCAGCTCTCTGCAGTTCATTCACTAGGTCCCCCCGCGTGGTTCTGGGATTTTTGCTCACCGTTCTTGTGATCATTCTGACCCCACGGGGTGGGATTTTGCGTGGAGCACCAGATCGAGGGAGATTATCAGTGGTCTTGTATGTCTTCCATTTTCTAATTATTGCTCCCATAGTTGATTTCTTCACTCCAAGCTGGTTGGCTATTGCAGATTCAGTCTTCCCAGCCTGGTGCAGGGCTACAATTTTGTTTCTGGTGTCCTTTGACAGCTCTTTGGTCTTCACCATAGTGAAGTTTGGAGTCAGACTGTTTGAGGGTGTGCACAGGTGTCTTTTTATACTGATAACAAGTTTAAAAAGGTGCCATTACTACAGGTAATGAGTGGAGGAAAGAGGAGACTCTTAAAGAAGAAGTTACAGGTCTGTGAGAGCCAGAAATCTTGATTGCTTGTTTCTGACCAAATACTTATTTTCCACCATAATATGCAAATAAAATGAAAAAAAAACAGACAATGTGATTTTCTGGATTTTTTTTTCTCAGTTTGTCTCCCATAGTTGAGGTCTACCTATGATGTAAATTACAGACGCCTCTCATCTTTTTAAGTGGTGGAACTTGCACTATTGCTGACTGACTAAATACTTTTTTTCCCCACTGTATATTGAGCATTATTAGGGCCCATCATAAACTGGACCATCATTCATGAGGCCCATCATATACTGGAGCATTCCAGATGGGGGACATCGGACACTGGAGCAGCATCTATGGGGCACATTATACACTGGAGCATTACAAATGGGGCCCATCATATACTGGAGCATTCTAAATGGGGCAGATTAGACACTGGGGCAGCATCTATGGGGCACATTATACACTGGAGCATTACAAATGGGCCCATTATATATGGAGCATTATTTGGGCCTATAAGACACTGGAGCATCACCTATGGGGCCCATCATATACTGCAGCACTCTAAATGGGGCAGATCAGACACTGGAGCAGCATCTATGGGGCACATTGTAGACTGGAGCATTTCAAATGGGGCCCATTATATATGGAGCATTATTTGGGCCCATAAGACACTGGAGCATCATCCATGGGGCCCATCATATACTGGAGCATTCTAAATGGTGCAGATCAGACACTGGAGCAGCATCTATGGGGCACATTATACACTGGAGCATTTCAAATGGGGTCCATTATATATGGAGCATTATTTGAGCCCATAAGACACTGGAGCATTATCCATGGGGCCCATCATATACTGGAGCATTCTAAAAGGGGCAGATCAGACACTGAAGCAGAATCTATGGGGAACATTATACATTGGAGCATTAAAAATGGGGCCCATTATATATGGAGCATTATTTGGGCCCATAAGACACTGGAGCATCATCCATGGGGCCCATCATATACTGGAGCATTCTAAATGGGGCAGATCATACACTGGAGCAGCATCTATGGGGCACATTATACACTGGAGCATTAAAAATGGGGCCCATTATATATGGAGCATTTTTTGGGCCCATAACACACTGGAGCATCGTCCATGGGGACCATCATATACTGTAACATTATGTGGAGCTCATCATATACTGTATGGAACATTATATGTGACCAATTAGTCTGTATGAAGAAATATATGGGGCTCATCTTTCTGTATGGCGCACAATGTGTTGGCCATAATACTGCATGGAGTAATATACTGTCCTTTTTTTGAGCTATTGTACAATTTAAAATAGATCAGTCATGTCATGTAAGCAGTGACGTATTTATCATTGTACTATACCTATATTTCTTTGCCGTATCGGAGCATCAAGAGTTGTGGTATGTGTTAAAGCGTCGCGCTGACACTCTTTGTCCCAGGGCACACGAAAACCTGTAGCCAGCCCTACCCCCACACAACTTTAGCCAAAAAACCCCAGTTTTCAATGCGTAACTATTATTATGAAGTAAATTAAAGTTGACAAGCTTCACTAATAAGAATTGATGCTTTTGGCACTGTAGGTGTGTTTAGTGTCCTCCACTCCCTACCGACTTTGCTTCCCCATTGACTTGCATTGTGTTTCGTGTTTCAGTCAGCCTCCGACTTTTCGCTATAGTCCACCGATTTCGTTCGACCCGATTTTTGCGAAAGTTGGGTGTCATGAAACCCGACGACCCTAAAAAAGGCAAAGTCACTCATCTCTAGCTATTAACAATATAGAGAGATACTCTTTACAGCAGCCATCGTTAGGCTATAGATAACTCATTGACTTCTTTGGGAGAGTTTTCTAATCATGGTCTATAATCTGCGAAGAGGTCATTGTACAGGGAAGGCGAAGAGTAGTGACCAACACCTATTGTGAATGGAGATATCCTGTGTTAAATATGAGTGCTACATTTTATTATAATCCTGCCTTTGGTACTAAGATGTCTACTGAAAAATAATTTGTATAAAACATTAAAGGGAATCTGTCACCCTATTTTTCGATTTTACAGCATTCTGGGGCGGTCCAGTCTTGGTCCGATGGGTGTTGCGGTCCAGCACTTCCCATCTTCTAACGGTCACATCTTCTTCTTTGCTGTCTGTCGTGGGTTCGGCACAGGCACACTGCTCTGCCCTATTGAGGGCAGAGCAGAATACTGCATTGCGCAGGTGTCGGACCTCTCCCGGCGCCTGAGCACTGCAGGACTCTGCTCTTCCCTCAATAGGCAGAGCAGTGTGCCTGCACCAAAACCAAGACAGGCAGCAAAGAAAAGAACGTCACCGTTAGAAGATGGGAGGCGCCGGACTGGACGGCGACACCCATCGGACCGGACCGGATCCCCGGGTGAGTATAATCTAACTCTTTTTTCTTATCTTTCAGGTTACATCGGAGGCTTATCTACAGCATTACAGAATGCTGTAGGTAAGCCCCTGATGCCAGTGCCGGCAGCTCATAGTCGAAAAAAGTGGTGACAGATTCCCTTTAAGTGACAGTCTAATCTGTGGCTCAATGGTCTATGTAAAAGCAGCAAAACTTTAGGATTTTTCAAACATAGTGATATGGGAAAATGAAACCAATAATTTCCATCTTATATTAACAATCCCTTCTAATACATTACTCAAAGTAACTTCAGTCTGTTGCATTAGTTCACTAGGTTTCGACATTGCTTTTAAAGAACTTGGTGTTATCCCGAAAATAGTCATTTTGCAAAATTATGAACATTTGTATAATAATGCCTGATTGAAGTCCACCTAGATATTTTTTTATGGCATTAGTAGTAATTGTTTTATAATTTATGCAATTACGTTATTGCTTTTCGGAACAAAAGCCTAATGTTAGAATTAATTACGTCGCATGTATGACAAGGCTAACATCATTGCTTTCAGCGTTGAATTACTCAACCCAATGTGGCAGCCTTGATGATTTAATTCAAGGGTAAAGAAGTTTATCTTCTGTGCTTCCACGATAGGATTTTGTTTAATTTCATTTGAACACATAAGATACAGTTAGCTCATGAGCCATAAATAACATTAGCCGACACAAATCTACGAATCGATGGCAGCATGTCTTTGCTGAGGGCAATTTGAAACCTCTGGTGTAATCTTTGATCAAATTAAATAAAGCTTCTGTGTCATAAAGGTTCAAAAGTTACTTGTGTGCCAGCATTTCTACTTGAGTTAGTCAGCTTTTAAGACAGACAAGGTCGGGTGGATGTGATTGATCCAACATCTTGCTAATGCCACAGCTAGACAAACAATCTAACAATCGACAAGTTTGCTCCAGTTTTTGCAGTTTTGCTACTGCTATTCTCTGTAGGAATTCCACTAGATGGCATTCCTTGCCTTCTCTACGCTGGTCACCACTTGCAAAATTGTACTTTGTGATTTCAGTCCATATAAAAAATAATTTACGTCCATGCTCTTGCTCCTGGTAAAAACAAACAAATGCACAAAAAGGTGAAAATAGACTACAATACCTGTCAGACTTGACTACAGAAATGCTTCCAGACATGAAAAAGCAGAACATTGTTGGAATTGCCACTAAATCCACAGAATGACAGGATCTCTATGAGACCGTAATAGGACAGCCGCTTCTGCCGTCTCCCTAAATGATTCCGAATCTACCTTATCTATCTGGTCTGAAACTTTATCTTCCTTCTCTCTTGAATTCCTTAGGGAAGTTTTCACATGTCTGTATTATTTCTTGGCTAATGGAAACTATTGTATCTTTATCACAATGTGGGATTTTTTTTGTACAGATAGAATCAAAAGTAAAATCGCTTGTAAAAAGTTCTCCTAAGGTCACTGGTTAGCTCCGAGTTATGGGCCATTTTGAAATTCAGCAAAGATCAAAATTTAAACATTTAGTCTGAATCTGTTACCTGCCCTTAATAAAAATGATTCCTTCCCTTTCATTTTCATGTAAGAGACGCAAAATGGCAAAGCCTTTCAAAAAGACATATAAAAAAGACTCTTATTCTATTCCCACAGTTTCTCTGAGCATTCAGTTTTTTTTTATTTTTAAATCCATACAGTTCCAGAGATGGTTTTTATTAAGGGGGATGTAATAACAAGGTAATAAGTAGTGATGAGCGAGTATACTCGTTGCTCGGGTTTTTTGGAGCATGCTCGGCTGGTCTCCGAGTATTTTGGCTTGCTCGGAGATTTAGTTTTCGTCATCTCAGCTGAATGATTTGTGATTGCTAGACAGCTTGAATACATGTGTGGAATGCCTGTTTGTTAGGGAATTCCCACATGTATTCAGCCTGTCTACAAGTCGCAAATCATGCAGATATGATGACAAAAGCTAAATCTCCGAGCAGGCCAAAATACTCGGAGGTCACCCGAGCAATGAGTATACTCGCTCATCACAAGTAATAATGCAAAGAATATAATGCTGTCCACTTTGCCCCATTGATAAAAGCCATCCAAATTTGCACAAAATAAAAATGTTCATATCTCTGGTGCTGTGGATTAACCCCCCCCCAAAGGATGTGCAGAAGAGTAACAAAAACTGGCCACTTTTGTTCCAGTGACAGCTCATTTTTAAAGGGAATATGTCAGTGAGATAACCCCATCCCAAACCTCATATATGGCATGATCTTTGTAATGCATATCCAGCTACAAGTTTATATCTTATATCTTGTTACTGCATTGCGTCACCTCAATACACAGACAAGGAAAATCAGACAGTGAGTAATCAAACCAGCTGAAGTAGATGGTGCTGGTCATGTAAACAAGTTCTGGAGGCAATGCTTTTTTAAGTTCTCTGTCTTACTCAGAGCACTCAACACCTCATTTGCACATAACATTAAATTATCAATCATTCAGGAATGCAGCAACAGATAGAAGATATAAAGGTGTTGATGGATTTTAGTTTTAAAGACCTGCATGCCCATATAAATGGTTTGGGGATGTTGATCTTACTGACAGATTCCATGTAAGCCTCTGGACCAAAACCCTGTTTGCTGCAGATACAAAATTTTAGAATTCTTGATATTCATATGTTTGATTTTTTTCAACCTAAAAAATACTGCTCATATATATTTATGTCAGCCCTGACACTGCTAAAATGCAAATCCAGATGGAGGTAATTTATTGCCTAGAAACTAATTACAACACTTCAGTTCTTTGACTTTTCAACATGATAGGTTCCCTTTAAAACCTTTTCTGCTCTTCTTGATTTGACCCCTGGTTTGCCTGACTGCTCTCTGCCTGAAGTATCTGCATGACTGGACTTCAAACTCGAATATACCCTAACTAAGCAGTTGGTTCTGATTTTGTCATTGTCCCCATCATTCTGCTTCTTACCCAGCTCTCATCAGCTTTCCATTGTTTGAACATTTTAATGTTGCATGTGGTGATCTCTTACAATGCCAAATGATTTTCGCTTCACTATATTTTGAGTATACAAGAAACACGAAGGAAATGAATGCTTGGCATACAGTCAAATCTCTTTCTTGTTCTTGTTTTGTGTTTTTTTCCTGCGAAATCTTTAAAACTCTATGCCATGTAGTGAAGAACAATTAAATGAGATTCTATAATAGGTTTACTTTTGTCAGATAAAAGCGCCTGGTCTACCGTGATAAATATAATTACCGTAATATTTTTGTCTTGAAATTCTGTTGTTGACAGTGAACCAATTTGCTAACAGAACATTTTCTGCTTACCACTACTGGATGTAGTCTTGATGATAAAAGCAGAAAGATGTAGAAGATTTGCAGCTGTCAGAATTTTTGGAGAGGACAATAAGATTTTTTTTATTGGACTCTTAGTCCGTTTCTGTACCAAACAATTTGAATCAGCAAATATAATTTTGTTTTAATGTCACTGGCTCCTAATTGTTTTACATGTCAGACAAACATTTTACTTTGCCTTGCTCCTGTAATGAAACCAATGTTGATCAACTAGTGGTCATATAAATTTTCAGTGGCAAGCATCATATCTCACTAATGTCATTCAGTTGGAGATTAAAACAATAATACCTCCAGTTTTCATGGATGTTTTTGTGTCCTGAGTAGTAGCGTAGCTACCAGGGGACAGAGGGTGTAGTCGCCCTGGGCCCTGTGCTCAGGGAGATCCACCATGGGGCACCCACCCGGAACTATGCTCTATCCTTAACTATATCGGAGTGCACTGCATGCCGACATGGTTAAGCCAGGGCTGCACAGCATACGGCTCGCCACCAGCTCTCTTATTACTATGCTCAGCTGAGCAACACTGCAGCACTGGGATGTAGGGGATGAATCATCATCTCCCTAACCCAATGTTTAAGAACAGATTCCACTGATGCACATCTATAACCTGTACAATCAATAATTCAATCCACTGTCACAGCCCCCCCGAGGAAGCCCATGCGAAACGCACATCGGGGCTGCTCCTGGACACGCCCACTAGCAGTCATATATGGGTAAAATATGCATCCCTGTGCTAGCGGCAACTACTTAATGATATGTCCACTAGACTTGCTTTAACTCTTAGCACACTGGTGCTGAGGGAGATTTAGATTAGGTTGCCCGCTATCAATATTAATTCTATTTGCACTATGTACTTTTTTAGAGATATTTATGGAATTTTTTTTATTGCGGATAATTATGTACAGGGTTGCTGTCTTTATTCTACCTGCCACATTAGTGTTGCGGTGTCCACCATACATGAGCTTTGATTAGTGCTTTGTCTTTTGTCTGTATTATATGGTACTTGAATTCATTATATTATATTAATAAAAATCTATTTTTTATATTTATTCGGATATGATCTCCGTGGTTCTTTGTAGGATTATATTCCTAACCCAATGTGCAGTGGAGTGATGAGGTCACAAAATTGCAGACTTCATCACTTTGCAGCTGTGATCACTGAGCCACAGAGGTGACAAGGACACGTTGGGCTTGCATATTATGATGCAGTGGGGAAAATTGGGAGAGGGAGCAGCGTAGGTGTACAATATGCACAAGTGTTTGGATAGTATGGAAAGGTGGAACCAGTATGGAGAAAATGGAGCATGGGGGGACCATATGGAAAAGTGGGTGTTGAGTGTGAAGAATTTGAAGGACAGTATAGAGAGGTGGGAGTGTAGAGGACAATATGGGGGGAACAGCATGGAGAATTGTGAGTGTCTGAGGACCATATGAAGAAGTGGGAGTGTGGTGGGATTGTATGGAGAAGTGGGAGCTTGTGGGATAATATGGAGGAGCGGGAGGACCATGTGGAGAAGTGGGGGACATTATGGAGAGGTGGAAGTGTGGTAGGGGCCGGGCTTGGGGGATGGACCACTGCTTACCACGTCCATATGACACAGACACCAGGCGATGCAAGGACCAAGTGGAGGCAGAGTTCAGTTGTAACAGTTCTGGATTTATTCGTCGTCTCCCTGACGACCACAACCACGCACCGCAGTCTCTACAGTTCTCCGTCTCCAGGCCGGGGTACCTGCACCTTCCTTCCAGTTGAAGTAACGTCCCTCTCGGATCTTTCGCTGGGGCTGTTCTAGACCAATCTACTGCCAGCGCTTCACCTGCCCGAGGACGTCGTCCAATCGGTACCCCTGGGGCCTCGTCTGTCATGCGATCCGTTGGGTCAGGGCCACCACCCTGACTGTCTCTTTGCTGTCAGTCCCCTGGTCGAGCTCTTCTCTGTTCACCATCTTCTACCGAGATTCTCCCGGGACTAGCCTGCCTGGAACCCTACCCTGTCCTATTTATTCCCTCTCTCACTGGGAATTCCCATCCTGGGTTCCTTTCTCCCCGCCCCCCATGACTAAGCGTTTCTCAAGCCCTAAGCTGCTGTTGAGTCCTGAACTACTCCCCCCTGCCATCTTGTGGTCATTTCTAGGTACTGCACTCTCTTGTCTGTCTTTCCCAGCTATCACCCTGCTGTCAATGTCAATCTCTGTCCATAGTGCACCAACCGTTCCCTCCTACTTCCAGTCAAGTCTGTCCGTCAAGACACCTTCCCCACAGAAGTGTGAGGGGATTGTATGGAAAAGTAGGAGAACTGTATGTAGCGATGGGAGCGTGGAAGGACAGTATTCAGAGTTAAGAGCATGGGGGACAAAATGGAGTAGTTGGGGCACAGTATGAAGAGATGGCAGCATGGGAGGCCAGTATGGAGAGGTGGGAGCTTTGCGGACAATATGGAGAATTGGGGCACAGTATGGAGAAGTCGGATTCATGTACTAACAGTAGATCTGTTAGTGAGTTAATGTGCTGATCGTGATCTTGATTGTGTATAAATATAACTGATCAGCTGAGGTGGTTACCTTTCTGCCACTGATTACCTACTGTGGCTGTTACCCTGCTGCCAAAGTGGGAATGGTAAGCGCCTTGTAGACCCGAAGGTTATAGGGATTTTTATTGTCTATGAGGGATGTTAATATGAATGCAGAGTATCGTGTGGGCAGTATGCACAGGAAATAGTTACATAGGTTGAAAAAAGACCTAGGTCCATCAAGATCAACCTTTCTCTGACATATGTACATTTTGTAATTAATTTAATAATAACCCACAATGTTATGTGTATCAAGGATATCATCCAGCCCTTTTTTAAAAGCTGTCATAGTGTCTGCCATTACTACCTCTTGTGGTAGGGCATTTCAAAGTCTGACTGCTCTAACTGTAAAGACCCCTTTCTTTCACCCATAAAGAATGCCCCCTGGTTCTTAGTATGGCCTTTGAAAGGAATAAGTTATGCACAAATCCTTTGGACTGACCTCGGTCACATGACAGCTGAACCCTCAATGAGATATGCAGGTGCTGGAGGACATGAGTGCTATACCAACAGGCAGGTATAGGGCCCATTTTTTACTGGATGAACAAGCAGGGAACCGCAGATGTAAACATGAAGGAAAGGACTCTGTTCACAAAGATAAGTACAGACAAGAAAGACTGGAACAAGATCACACAGGGTACTTACAATGAAGTAGAAAGTGTACTCACTAAACACTAATATAGTACAGTGACAACAGATTAGATAGGCATTCATTCAGACACTGCAGGTTTCAGAGACTGGTACAGGCTCTGACACTGCAGGTACAGTGATAGGTACTGGTTCAGACACTGCAGGTTTTAGAGAAAGGTACCTGTTCACACACAGCAGATTTAGGGCTAAGTACATACACAGCAGGTTTAGGAAAAGATCCAGACTTGCATACAAACAGGTTCAGGAATTTGTCAATTTAGTCAGGGACAGATACAACAAAGACTGACACTTTACTCTCAATCCCATCCACTAGGTCATTAATAAAGAGGTTAAAAAGAATTGGTCCTAGCACAGATCCATGTGGTACCCCACTGCTGACTATGTCCCATTTAGAGAACGTACCATTTATGATGACCCTTTGTTTCTTGTCATTTAGCCAATTCCTTACTCATCTGCATATAATTTCCCCCAGTTCAAGTGCCGTATTCATCTACTGATAGTAGTTCTGGCATTGCAGTCATTTACCAATAGTGGTTCTGGTGCTGCATCCATGTACTGGCTGTCATCCTCTTGTAGCATTCATGTGCTGTCAGAGGTTCTGTCTATAAGTCAAATGTGTGAATGGAAGAAGTTGTCATGTCGGTCTGGGCCAGATGGAAAAGACATGAAAATGAACCACTCCACCAGAAAGAACTTCAGCTGTAAGTTACTATACATAACTATACTGTAATTACTTGTATGGTCTGCAGGTCTGGTATCTATCACAATATGGTTACTATGTAGTGGTAATATCAGTGTTGATCTTTGGGTAGAGATTTATTTTCAGTAACAGCACTGTCATCTGCTGAGGTTCCTCCATATCCATGATCAGCGTTCTCCATCGTAGTTGCACACACAGCTATCTGGATAGGGGCCCACTCAAATGTTTTACCCCCCCTGAGCTGAACCCCTATCTACGCCTACGTGACATCTACGTGAATTTGATGTCTTCACTTATATATACCACCAGGAGCCCAAACATTCGAAGGACAACCACACGCACAGATACATACACACAGATAAATACAAAAACAGACACACACCCATATAAACAGACACATAGACAATAGAAGACTTATCACCAGTCCATTTGCTGTTCATTTCTTCCGACTCCCGCAGAGTACAGGACCTGTGGTTACCTCATGGTCACATGACCAGTCACATGACTGTGATATCGCCAAATGTCTTGAAGTCCTGCAGAATACAAGACCTGTGTTGAAATTACGATATCCCCTAAGGTTCTTAAGTAGTCTACTCAACAAAAGCTACAAGGATAAAGCTATCACTGATTGGTCAGTGATTAGTTTCATTGGCTTTGTGTTTGCTTTGCATTCTCTTAAAGGGATTTGATTTAAGCTAAGGTATCATGGATATGGTTGTGCAACCACTCTGCCTCAGAATGCGGAGAGCCTGGAGGAGCGTGACTAAGCGATCACCAGACTATTCACTAGAGCCTCTGATGTGAGGTTAGGCTTGGCTCCCGATGAACGCCAGATGCCATTCCAGGACAGACCAATGGATGCTCAGCAGCTAGACCAAGAAGGATAGACTGGATGGTGCGGCAGGCAGGATCTGCACCAGAGTGCATCAGGTAGGATCTGCACCTGAGTTCAGCAGGCAGGATCTGCACCAGAGCGCAGCAAGGACTGGTATGCAATCTTATGCAACTTAGACTGCAGAACAGGAAGGTTGCTCAGGCACCTCCCCAGAGGGGAGGAATCAATATCGACATACTGCCCCACAGTCATTGGCTGGGAAGGAAATAGCAAGTGCAGGCACTGGCCCCTTAAGAGGGTGGGAGAATGCGTGCATGTGCTTTAAGGACATGGCTAGAGGCCTGGCTGGAAGCTCTGCTGGAAACATGCAGAGCATGAGAAAGGGGAGAACTGACTGCATTGCGGGTGAGTAAAGTAACACACTGGAGGCTCTGCCTGTCAGAGCAGGGATCAGGCATGGTGCTAACAGTACCTGCCCATTATGCTCCCTCCTCTTCAAGCCATCATGAAAGTTCCAGAGGAGAATCGGAGCAAGAATATTCTCCTTACGCTACCAGGATCTCTCCTTGGGACCAAACCCCTTCCAGTCAACAAGGAAGAAGGTCTTGCCTCTCACCCTCTTCATGTCCGAGATGATCTACACCTCAAAAATGTCATCCGAGGCAGTTGGCACAGGCGTGGTACTGGGATCCTTGAAGACGGGGCTCAGGATGACTGGCTTCAGCAGAGAGACATGAAACGAATTCGGAATCCGTCATGAAGGAGGCAACTTCAGTTTATAGGAGACCTCAATTATCCACTTTAGCCCCTCAAAAGGTCCGATAAAATGAGGACCCAACTTGTAAGAGGGAACGTTCAGATGGACATACCTGGACAAGAGCCATACCTTGCCGCCAGGGTGATAGCACGGAGGATCCAAGTGCCTTTTGTCTGCATGTCTCTTCATAGGGGTGGAGGATGCTTCTAAAGTGGCTTTGGTATCCTCCCACAACTTTACAAAGTCCTTGGAGAGGGCATCAGCTGCAGGAACATCAAAAGGAACCGTCACTGGTAGAGGAACCTTGGGTTGCCAACCGAACACAATGTAGAAAGGAAATTCTCCCGAGGCTTCATCAACATGATAGTTGTACAAGAACTCAGCCCAAGGAAGTAATTTCACCCGATCATTGTGGTGGGCATTGATGAAGTGTCACAGGTAGTTGCCCAGGACCTGGTTGACATGCTCCACTTGCCCATTGGAATGAGGGTGATCAGACGAGGAGAAGTCCAAGACGATATCCGGATGTTTACATAGAGATTACCAGAAACTGGAAGTGAATTGCAAACCTCAATCAGACACAATGTGATGAGGAAATCCATGCAGGTAGAAAATATGTTTGATGAAGCTGTCAGCCAGTTCAGGAACAGACAGAAGAGCAGACAATGCGATAAAATGCACCAATTTGGAGAAGCGACCCAAACTATCCAGATGATGGTGCAACCCTTGGATACTGGCAAATCTGTATTGAAGTCCATAGCTATGTCCTTCCATGGACCAGATGGCATGGGTAACGGCAGGAGAGAACGGTTAGGAAGTTGTCTGGGGACCTTATTGTGGGCACAAAAGCATAGTACTCCCTAAACATGGATGGCCACCAGTAGTGGCGAGAAATCAATTTTAGTGTCTTCCTTTGTCCCACGTGACCAGCTACCTTGGACAAGTGGCCCCAGGACAAAAGTCACTCCTTCTTGGATTCAGCCACAAGGGATTTTCCTGGGGGATTTCATGACAGGTTGACTGGAGCAACAGTGACCATCTTGGATGGTTCAATGATAAATTGAGGATCCATCTCTTGGTCCCCAGACAGAAAAGAGTGAGAGGGCATTGGCTCTGAGTTTCTTGTCACTGGACTTGAAATGCAACAAAAAGTTAAACCGGGCAAAAACCACCTGACTTGGCGAGGATTAAGCCTCTGGGCAGGCTGGAGGTATGCCAGGTTCTTATGGTCTATGTAGATAACCACTGGATAGACTACGCCCTCCAGCAGATATCACCACTCCTCAAAAGTCATCTTGATAGCGAGTAACTCCCGATCACCAAATGAGTAGTTATGCTCTGGAGAAGAAAAGGCCTTAGAGAAGAAACTGAAGGACACGCGGCAACCCGAGGAAGATTTCTGAGTGAGCACAGCTCCAGCCCCTAACGAGGATGCGTCCACCTCTAACAACTGTTTGTTCAAATCTGGATGATGCAAAATGAGAGCAGTGGAAAAAGAGTGTTTAAGAGAGCAAGAGGCCTCCTCAGACCAGTTCTTTCGGTCAGCTCCCTTTCGGATCATAGCAGAGATAGGAGCGGTCAGAGTGGAGAAGTGAGGAATGAATTGTCAATAATAATTAGCAAAGCCAAGGAATCTCAAAATTTCTTTGACTCCAACGGGCAGTGGACATTTAAGGATGCAAGAGACTTTCTCAGGATCCATCATGAGTCCGGTATCTGAGATAATGTAACCCAAGAAGGGAAGGGAGGACTGTTCAAAAACGCATTTCTCATACTTGGAGCAGAGTTGATTCTCTCTAAGACGCTGAAGATCTTGCCAAACTGCTCATCTGTGGGAGGCCAGATCCAAGGAAAATACCAGAATATTGTCCGGATACACAACAACACAGAAATAAAGCAGTTCACGGACGATATCATTGATGAACTCTTTTAAAACTGCCTGTGCATTACTGAGACCGAAGGGCATCACTCGGTATTCATAATGTCTGTCCCTGGTGTTGAAAGCCATCTTCCATTTGTCTCCCTGGAAAATGTGGATTAGTTTGTAGGCGCCCCTTAAATCTAATTTGGTGAAGACCCTGGCACCTCTTAATCGGGCAGACAACTCAGGGATCAATGATATAGGGTATTTATTTTTCACCGAGATCTGGTTAAGGACCCATTAGTCTATACAGGGTTGGAGTGATCCGTCTTTCTTTTTAGCAAAGAAAAACCCAGCATCAGCACCAGAGGAGGACTTCTGAATGAACCCACTTGGCCATATACTCCCGAATTTAGTCCGACATAGCTTGAGTCTCAGCTGGGGACAGATGGTAAATTCAACCACTAGGGGGTGTAGATCCGGGAATTAAGTTGATAGGATAGTCATACTGCCTGTGGGGCGGCAAAGTCTCTGCTTCCTTTTTGTCAAATACATCAGCAAAGGATCAATATGCAGATGGCAAACTGGGCAGCAATGCTGGAGAAGACAGGACCTTAGCCAGACGTACTGGAAGCAGACACTTCTTATGACAGGAATGTCCCCAGGTGAGCACCTCTCCAGTTGCCCATTCCAACACAGGTTAGTGTTGTTGTAGCCATGGTAGACTTAAGAGAAAGGCGTGAGACATGTGAGGAAGAACATAGAAGACTATCATCTCTGTATGAAGCTTCCAGATACAGATCACAAGTGGCTCAGTAACCAGATGAAGAGTTCTCCTATCAACAGGTGTTATAACCAGAGAATTTTGGAGTGGACAAACTGGGATTTGGAAGCAATCCACTACAGCCTGGAGGAAAAAAAAATCTGCTGCCCCGGATTGCTCATAGCTGTCTCAATAAACTGGGATTCACTGGTTGTCATGGCCACAGTAAGAGTCAGGAGTTGAGAGGTGTCTTTTCCATCTAGGGAGGCCTCTCCTACCGACCCTAGACACCAGAGTTTTCCAACTTCACTGGACAGGCGCAAATGAAGTGGCCTATTTCTCTATAATACAGGCACTGGCCTTTAGCATTGCAATCCCTCTATTGCTGACTGGCAAAGGCAAAGTGATCGACCTGCATGGGTTCCGGTGAGACCTCGACAAACGAGGGTGGAGGAACAAGTGGTCTTTGAAAGGACTGAGCCTCTTTCACATGCCACCTCCCAGGCATGCTCCTGGAAATGAAGGTCTATACGGATGGCGAAGGAGACCAGGTCATCGAAGGTAGTTGGTAGGTGTGGTGTAGTAACCACTGAGTCCGCTAGGGGGTGCTGTGTGGATGACCCAGGAGAAAGGATGAATGGCCATTATGTATCTCAAAGTGGGTGGCTTTGGGATGGAGACTTATGTGTTGATCAGCAGTGATACTGCTGAGGTGTTTCAATGTGTAAGGGAGAAGTCTCCAGGTAACTAGAGAGATGGGTGGACCTGGTTACCTACAAACCCACCCAGGGGGTGTGTTTAAAGAACACTGTAGTAAAGAGTGTGTAAATGCTTGAAGGACCTGTGATGAGGTCAGAGTCATGTGACCCGGTGGGCGTGGCTATGAACCATATAATGTGGCCAGGGTAGGTCACATGGGTGAATGCTGGGACCTGATTGGTCCAGTGTGGAAGGTCCCGCTTAGATGGGGCTTCCTGCCTGACAGCACGTATGGATGCTGTGTTTAATGGCTGCAAGTGCCTGAGAGTTCCCTGGAAGGGTCTGCAGTATGGAGAAGCAGCCATGAGAGAACCCTGACGGGGTGAGATATAACTGTGAAGCTGAAAAGCCTGCGTATTGGACATTGCTAACAGAGTGAAGCTCTGTCATAGACGCTATGCCGTTTATATATTGCTGGTCATGGTTTATGATGTTTACTAAAGGCATGGACCAATCTGAGTTTATGTAAAACCTGTGCCAGATCTGATTTTGTGGCTGCCAAGCGAGTGATCCCCTACTTAAATGACAGCGCTACCTCATAGTAGGTCATGACCAGCTAGGTCATCCTTAATTTTTCCAGAGAGCCCCTCCCAGAATGTTGCCACCAACGCTTCATTATTCCAACAAAGTTCGGACGCCAGAGTACGGAAGCGTACCGCATATTGTCCCACTGGGGCAAGCAAAGAAGAGTGCAAGCTGATGAGGTTGTTTGCCCGGATTCATCAAATACTTTGTGAAAGGCTTCCATGAATATGAACAAATTGGAGATGGTAGGGTCCCTTCTCTCCCATCATGGATTCAACCACGCAAGAGCCTCACCTCCAAGATGTGACATAAGAAATGCTACGTTTGCTCAGTGTGACGAGAAGTGATGAGGAGGAATTCAAAATGTATCCACCACTGATTGATGAACCCACGGCAGAACTTAGGATTGCTGTCAAAGCGTGATGGGGCTGCGAGTCAGGGACCTGAAGCTCGAACTAAGCACACTGACTGAGAAATCTCCGGAGAAGATGTCTTGAACGTGGGGAGATTCTGGAGCGATGTTTAAGGCCTCCAACTTGGTAGTCAGGGACTGCAACTGCATAGACATTTTCTCCTGTATGCTTTTCTGAGCTCTTGGAACAAGGTCTGATTAGATGGGATCCAGGATCCAGCGGGGTCCATAGCCTGAGCAAACTGTCACGGACGTGGTTGTGAAACCGCTGTGCCTTGGACCAGAGAGACTGGAGGGATGTGATATGTTTTTATCAGTGGGCTTAGATATGGTATGCATATACTTGTATACATGAATTATCTACTCTTTGTTCATATGGCTTTTGCCCTTCTGTACATATACCTATCTTAGTTTTTGCCTTTATTTCATTGTATTTTGCCCCGACCTTCACACACATACATTACGCTTATCCATTATATTTTCCATCATATGTATCTTTTACGCATCCGCACATGCATCACTGATATCACATTAACGGGCTGGCATTTTACATATAACTATGCATTTACGGCTCCCTCTGGTATTGTGGCGCCCCTGAGGCTCGGTCGCCACAGAGGTATTGCACCTTCTCCTAAGGTGTGGTACCCCACCATCCAGGTAAGGTGGGAACTCCTTGCCACACTCCAACACCTGCATCCCACACACAGGATAGTTCAGCAGGGACACCTAGCAGCTCCAGGCTGGGGGTAGCAGAGCACCCTTCGTGGAACCCTGCTTCATAACACGAGATGTGCTGGGAGGTGGGTGGAGTTAGTATAAAAGAGAGGGAAAGGTTAGAATTACAGGTCAGTCTGGGGTGAGTCCCAGAGGGAGTGAGTCGGACAGAAGGTCAGTTGAGGGGAGCCACTCAGTGAGGAGTGGAAGATCCCTGGAAGAAGGGATGGAGGAAGGAGTGCTGCAGCTGTCTCAGTGACCTGGGCCAGCTGACACGGGAAAGGAAGAAGAAGAGAGAGAGAGTCAGAACTGTAATCTGTATTTCCATAAGAGAGAGAAGGACAAGTACGGAACGAAGTGGAGAGAGAACAGAGAGGAGAAGTGGGTTGGATAGGAACCCTGCCTATAGGTTCTCTGCGCAAGGCCGGGGCCCGGTCCCCGAGGTTGTATGGACACTTATGGTTCTGCAGCAGACACCGGTGGAGCAGTTGGCTGTAAATGCATTACTCCCATCCAAGACTTGGAACACAACAGCAACTGGATAGAGAGCCCGGATTCAGGAGAAGGGAGTTCCCGAAGCAGGCTACAGCTGTCTGTCATACAAGTATAGTTCTAGGAACATCTGACAGGAGGAACTCCAGGGAACCACGGTACTGGAGCTCTTCACACCAATAGGCGCAATAGAGGAGTCGTTCAGGAAAGGCACATTGGAGGGGTGCTGGCGGGGAGAGGTCTATCTTGCCTGGAGGTTGGCTGGGCCTCTGTCCCGGAGGAACGGTACCGAAGCGGGCACCAGTGTGCACTACGAACTGTGAGTAAAGCTTTGAAACTGTGGGCCCTGGTGTCCTCCATTGATTCCAGCATCAGCACCGCTACATCTGGGTATTAACACCTACACCATCCGGTGCCCTTACTTCTCCATCGCACCTACACACTGCCCTGGGGCTACAGCTCCACCTGTGGGGAGCTATACAATCTTGGCTGCACCACACCATCAGTCCCAGCGGACCTGTATGCAGCATTGGCCTAACACCATACTTGCCAAACACCACGGGTGGCGTCACAAACTATTCTACCATTAACTACATCACCGCCATTGATATTGGGCGCCCAGGGCCACGGACCAGGTCACCGCTGCTGTGACACATCCCGCTGACACCGGCCCGGTACCGAGTACCCCACGGCCCTGGGAGGGCGACCCAGTATTCTCCTGCTTGCCCCACTTCTGGCCACTTTGTTCAGATGCACAAGCGCCGTTATGAGCTCTTGCACATGCGCAATTAGCTTTTACCTTCTTATGGCATTATAAGCAGTTTGCCCCATTTCCTGCATCCGCATTCTCATTTTGATCTTCCGGTTTCTCAGCCACTTCCCCTATAAAAAGGTGCTGTTCTCATGTCTTTTACACCCGATCACCACAGCAGTTCATCCCTGGTCCCGCTTCCATATTACATAAAGGTACTGTATCTATGCTTCTTTTATTCTCTCTGTGTTATGTGTAACATTATATTGATTATGTCTTCTTTATCTCCCTGTAGTGTTTCCATACATCTAGTCATATGGGTATTTTCCCTTTATTTTCTTTCCTTTTCTCTGCTACTCATATGTGCTGCCTTGTGGGATTTGGGATTTCTTAACTATCAGTCACTCCTATATTTATACCTGACTACCACCTTAGATCTTAAAGTATAAGATTCATATTACATTGGTTGTATGGTATTTCTCTGAAACTAAGTGAGTGAAGTGACACGCTGCAGGCCCCTGCCTGTCAGAGCAGGGATATGGCATGGTGCTAACATAACGGAAAATATAGCAACTAGAAGGGCAAGAAGACAGTGAGTGGGGGTGCTATTCTTGCATTGCCTATTAATGTGCAAACCTCTGTTGTCAGGTAGAATCCAGCTAGGGATATTCATATGGGAAAGTTTGCAACTTTTGACTTGTGCTCCTCTCTTAGGCTAGTTTCACACTAGCGTTTTTTTGCGCTGCATAACGACAAAAAATCGCAGTGTTTTTATGCGGTTGCATTTTTTATGCGCAATAAACTAGAGAAAAAATCCTTGGAAAATTCTTGCAACACACTCAAGCAATGGGAAAGCAGTGGGCGTGTCTGGAAATTTTTTATATAGCCCCTTTTTACAGCTGAATTCTTCACATTTGCTTGCATTTGACTTGAGAAACATGGATCTGCGCTGGAAGAGCTTTGACTTTGACTTGGATCTGGACATGAGGATGGCTCAGGCTTATGCCGTTGCTTGCTATGAACAGAGGGAGAGAGAGAGGCAGCGAAGACGGCAGCAGCGGTGTATGTGGATACATCCCATTATTGAACTCCGGGAGAGCCGTGGAGCGTACCACACCCTCTACAGCGAGCTACAGGCAAACCCGGAGAAATTTACGGATTATACCCGGATGACCCTAGAAACCTTTCAGTATTTGCTTGGTTGGGTAAAAGTCATCCGGAGACAGGACACGCAGCCCCGGCGTGCGGTTAGTCCTGAGGAACAGCTCCTGGTCACTTTAAGGTACGTAGCTTTCATAAACCAATGGCTGCTGATTTTTCTTGGTTGTGACATGTACTCTTCCAAATCTTGCAGAATTACAGTTCTGCCATGTCGTCAACTAATAAAAGCTGTGGTAATTTTTTCATGGCATGTATTGAACCAAAGGCTGCAGATTTTTTTTTTGGGGGGGAGGTTTTAATTAAACGTGTGTAAAAAAATTACGTATACACAAATATTAATTATTGTTTTCTTTGTGTTACAGATTCCTGGCTACTGGAGAGACCCTCTCGTCACTGCACTTCCAGTACCAGATTTTTAATCTCCACGTTGTCTGGAATTGTAGCGGACACCTGCCAGGCTCTCTGGAACGTTCTTTGTCCCGCATTCATGCCCACTGCAGCAAAGTGGTTGGAAATCGCCGAAAGATTCTGGACTGTATGCAATTTCCCAAAACTGTTTAGGACCAGTGGATGGGAAACACATCCGGATTATCAAGACCAAAAGAACTGGCTCTGAGTTCTATAACTACAAAAAGTACTTTTCTACTGTACTGATGGCCATTGCGGATGCAGACTGTAAGTTTATTGCAGTGGACATTGGGGCATTTGGCCGTGGGAATGACTCCCAGGCTTTTAAGACCTCGGACATGGGCAGGAATTTGTATGGCAACAACTTCTATTTCCCCATGCCACGTCCTCTTCCCAACACCGAAGGTCCGCCACAGCCATTTGTAATGGTTGGTGATGAAGCGTTCCAGATGTGCCAAAACCTCCTCAAACCCTACTCCAGCCAGGACTTGGACCTACAAAAAAGAATTTTTAATTACAGGCTGACCAGGGCCAGGAGAACAGTAGAGTGTGCTTTTGGTATACTTGTTTTGAGATGGCGCATTCTTGGCACAGCTATTAATCTTAAACTGGAAACAGTGGATGAGGTGGTCAAGGCCTGTGTTGTTCTACATAATTTTGTAATTTCTCGAGAGAACCTGAACTTTGATCTTGATGATGTTGCTCCTAATCCTTTGCCAGAATTTACACAGCACCCTCTCAGGTCATCCGTTGAAGTTGGCCAAATGAGGGACCAATTTGCGGCCTACTTCAACTCAGATGTAGGATGGGTGGAATGGCAAGAGCAAATGTTGCAAAAAAAATTTATTGCATGTTGTTGGTATGTTAATAAAAAAACTGTTCTGATACCTGTACTGAGTGCATTCTCTGTTTTTACACTCCCAATACCATTAGCAGGTAGCCAGGTGTATCAGTGAATTCATGATGCTGTGTTTTGTGCATCATGAATTCACTAATACTCAAGGTTCCCCAACTTCAGTCCTCAAGGTCCACCAACAGATCAAGTTGTAATGAAATAAAAAGAGGATTCCATACAACATGATCTGTTGGTGGCCCATGAGGACTGGAGTTGGGGAACCGTAAAATATTACAAGAATGTAGAGATTGCTTTGGAAAAGACAAGTCATGTAGATTGGTTTGGTTTTTTGGAAACCAATCCATATGGTTTGTCTTTTCCACAGCAGTCTCTACATTCTTGTATATTGCACAGACGGGATCCACCAGGGTTCCCCAACTCCACTCCTCAAGGTCCACCAACAGATCAAGTTGAACAAACAAACAAACAAAAAAATATTTTATTAGGAATGACCTTTGGGGGAAGTTTGGGATACTTTGGGTGTGTGGAGAGACGAGGAATGACTGGAGGTTGAGGTAGGAGTTCTAGGAGAAGGGGCGACGAAAGTACTGGGGGAAGGGAGCTCTGGAATGGACAAGGAGGCATGTTGAGAGACATAAGGAGGAGAGGGTGGATGGACGAACAAAGTTTTTTTTCTTTTTCTTTGGCGCAGGAATATCCTGCCCGGACCGACTGGCAGCCTGTGAACGCCTTACTTTTGTTGACCGCCTGGTGACGTGGACTGTGGCGTTGCCCTGTAAAAAAGGGAATGCAGATCCCCACTTTGCTGCTCTGTGGTGGCGGTGGCGGTGCTGCCGGAAGTGGCAGTGGCGGTGCTCCTTGAAGGGGATAAAGTTGGGTCGGTGCTGCGAGTAGGAGGCTGCCTGTCTGGGATCTCAGGCAAAGTTCTTTGGGGACTCCGAGGAGGAGAATTTGTGGCGGTTATCTTTTGATGAGGAGTGGTGGTGGTGCTCCTTTGATGAGGAGTGGTGGTGGTGCTCCTTTGATGCGGAGTGCTGCCGGTGCTCCTTAGATGAGGAGTGCTTGCGGTGCTCTGTTGCTGAGGAGTGCTGGCGGTGCTCTATTCCTGAGGAGTGCTGGCAGTGCTCCTTTGGTGTTGACTGGTGGTGTCAGTGGCCCAAGTAGGTTCTGTGGTGGTTTGGCTCCAAGCTGGTGGTGTTTTGGCGGCGGTGGTGGTGCTCCATACAGGAGCAGCGCTTGACATAGTGGTGGTGGCGGAGGAGTGTCCAGCAGCACTCAGACTTGAGGTGGCGTAGTGGTGTCCGGCTTCGCTGGGAATGCAGGTGGCCGTGCAGTGGTATGCAGCAGAAGTCGGTAGTGTGGTAAAGCGAGTCAGCGGTGGAACTGTTGGAAATGACACCACTGACTGCTGCACATACCGATTCTGCTGCATAGCCTGCAAGTAAGCAGTGTTGCAGGCCTATAACACACTCAGCTGTTGCTCAGGACTAAGGTGTTCCGCCATGCCCTGTTCAATTTTACTGAAAAAATGGTGCGCTGGTCTGTTGAGGTCGGCCTCCAGACGGTCAAGGCGCTGGTCGACAGAGTGGAAGCGGTGTTCCATGTGGTTAAAACCACGTTCCATCAGGGAAAAACCGCTTTCCATTCTGGCGGACAGCGCCTTGAGGCTGCCCTTAAAGGCCTCGCTCAAGAGCATGAACTCAGGCATGACAGGCCTGTCCGAGACCCTCTGCCGCTGGCGGGTAGTGCCCGCATAACCAGTGACAGAGACCTGGGACAGGGGAACACCTGATGGACCAGCTTCCTGGTCACCAGCTGTCTGTGTTGCTGACCTGCAAGATGCTTCCTGGCTGTCGGATGGCTGGAACGGGTCTGAGGTCGATCGATGAAGAACTGCTCCCGAGACAGGTTGCAGGGTGCTGCTCCAAGTGCTGTGGAAAGAAAGGGAAAACATTAGTATCATGTACAGTGGGGAAAAAAAGTATTTAGTCAGTCAGCAATAGTGCAAGTTCCACCACTTAAAAAGATGAGAGGCGTCTGTAATTTACATCATAGGTAGACCTCAACTATGGGAGACAAACTGAGAAAAAAAAATCCAGAAAATCACATTGTCTGTTTTTTTTCATTTTATTTGCATATTATGGTGGAAAATAAGTATTTGGTCAGAAACAAAATTTCATCTCAATACTTTGTGATATATCCTTTGTTGGCAATGACAGAGGTCAAACGTTTTCTGTAAGTCTTCACAAGGTTGCCACACACTGTTGTTGGTATGTTGGCCCATTCCTCCATGCAGATCTCCTCTAGAGCAGTGATGTTTTTGGCTTTTCGCTTGGCAACACGGACTTTCAACTCCCTCCAAAGGTTTTCTATAGGGTTGAGATCTGGAGACTGGCTAGGCCACTCCAGGACCTTGAAATGCTTCTTACGAAGCCACTCCTTCGTTGCCCTGGCGGTGTGCTTTGGATCATTGTCATGTTGAAAGACCCAGCCACGTTTCATCTTCAATGCCCTTGCTGATGGAAGGAGGTTTGCACTCAAAATCTCACGATACATGGCCCCATTCATTCTTTCATGTACCCGGATCAGTCGTCCTGGCCCCTTTGCAGAGAAACAGCCCCAAAGCATGATGTTTCCACCACCATGCTTTACAGTAGGTATGATGTTTGATGGATGCAACTCAGTATTCTTTTTCCTCCAAACACGACAAGTTGTGTTTCTACCAAACAGTTCCAGTTTGGTTTCATCAGACCATAGGACATTCTCCCAAAACTCCTCTGGATCATCCAAATGCTCTCTAGCAAACTTCAGACGGGCCCGGACATGTACAGGCTTAAGCAGTGGGACTCGTCTGGCACTGCAGGATCTGAGTCCATGGTGGCGTAGTGTGTTACTTATGGTAGGCCTTGTTACATTGGTCCCAGCTCTCTGCAGTTCATTCACTAGGTCCCCCCGCGTGGTTCTGGGATTTTTGCTCACCGTTCTTGTGATCATTCTGACCCCACGGGGTGGGATTTTGCGTGGAGCACCAGATCGAGGGAGATTATCAGTGGTCTTGTATGTCTTCCATTTTCTAATTATTGCTCCCACAGTTGATTTCTTCACTCCAAGCTGGTTGGCTATAGCAGATTCAGTCTTCCCAGCCTGGTGCAGGGCTACAATTTTGTTTCTGGTGTCCTTTGACAGCTCTTTGGTCTTCACCATAGTGGAGTTTGGAGTCAGACTGTTTGAGGGTGTGCACAGGTGTCTTTTTATACTGATAACAAGTTTAAACAGGTGCCATTACTACAGGTAATGAGTGGAGGAAAGAGGAGACTCTTAAAGAAGAAGTTACAGGTCTGTGAGAGCCAGAAATCTTGAATGCTTGTTTCTGACCAAATACTTATTTTCCACCATAATATGCAAATAAAATGAAAAAAAAACAGACAATGTGATTTTCTGGATTTTTTTTTCTCAGTTTGTCTCCCATAGTTGAGGTCTACCTATGATGTAAATTACAGTCGCCTCTCATCTTTTTAAGTGGTGGAACTTGCACTATTGCTGACTGACGAAATACTTTTTTTCCCCACTGTATTTACAAGAAGCATCACCTGTTGAATTGAAAAGCACATAGTAATAACAAAAAAAAAAAAAAAAAAAAATACCTACGTTCTGCTGGCAAGGACCGGTCTCAGGAAAGCCAACTCTCGATAGTAGCGGTACTTTCTTCTGCGCCTTGCCGCTGAACCACTCCGAACCTGTCCCTCAGCACGAACATCAGTGTTGAAGCGGTCCTTCATCGAGCGCCAACGTGTGCGTATTTTGGTCACTGTTGGGGAAAAAAAAATAATAAAATGCACTTAAGGCAACTTAAGTATCAGCACACACAACAGATTGAACTTTTCACTACAATATATCTTGCCAAAAAAACACCAGCACCATCAGGACCATCAATCAATGCGGCAGTTGAAGACCAAAATCAATCACAGTGTGCCTCATGGCATTGGTGTTTTCAATGCAAGAATATATCTTGCCAAAAAAACACCAGCACCATCAGGACCATCAATCAATGCAGCAGTTGAAGACCAAAATCAATCACAGTGTGCCACATGGCATTGGTGTTTTCAATGCAAGAATATATCTTGCCCACAAGCACCAGCACCATCAGGACCATAAATCAATGCAGCAGTTGAAGACCAAAATCAATCACAGTGTGCCTCATGGCATTGGTGTTTTCAATGCAAGAATATATCTTGCCAAAAAAACACCAGCACCATCAGGACCATCAATCAATGCGGCAGTTGAAGACCAAAATCAATCACAGTGTGCCACATGGCATTGGTGTTTTCAATGCAAGAATATATCTTGCCAAAAAAACACCAGCACCATCAGGACCATCAATCAATGCGGCAGTTGAAGACCAAAATCAATCACAGTGTGCCACATGGCATTTGTGTTTTCAATGCAAGAATATATCTTGCCAAAAAAACACCAGCACAATCAGGACAAAAAATCAATGCAGTATCACAGAGCATTTTTATACTTACTGAACACCCTTTTGGAAGCTGCAGAGGCGCTGTCCCAGCCATCCATCATCGCTGCGGCCACCTCATTCCAGAGCTGCCGGGTCACCACTGTGTCTTTGTACTGCTGGTCATGGCTGTCCCACAACGGGATACGCTCCTCAACGAGGCGGATCAGGTGCTCCTTGTCGATGTAGACTTCTTTGTCATCCCGTTGTGGAACCTAGAAAAAAAAAAAATATATATTAGAATGTTTGTAATTTTGGAGATTGAAAAAGATAGAAAAAGAAACAGAGAAGAAGCAAGATAAAAGATGAAATTAAAGACAGAAAAAAAGGCACATTATATACTCAGATTGCGTCTCCTCGCCACGACTTGACTACGCTGCTCCTGCTCAGAATCCTCCCGCTCAGACCGCTCCCGCTCAGACTGCTCCCACGCTCCATCTTCACTGCCCGTGTCCGATGTCTGTAAAGAAATCAAAAATTAAAACACATTTCTAGAGGCAGCTATACTTACCCAAAGGCAGCAAGATTGTCACCTCACAATCAGCTTGGGTCATTTCTTGCCAAGATGGCACATACAGTGATCCAGAAGAAGACATGCTGAAATGAAAACAAAAAATACATTAGTACATTATAAAATTGTACAGGACACACAGACATTATGTTGAAGAATACTCACATTTTGGCTCCTAAAGCTTGAATCCACACTTGTAAAGGCTCTTCTAGGCTCTTGTCTGGTCTCTCTGCAAGGCTGTCTGTAGAGTAAATGTCCCTGAAGACACCTTCTTTTATCTACACTCCTCCCAAACAATGTTGCTTGTTTAGGGGGAATTTTAGACAAGTGTCTAGACATTATTTACTCAAAGCGCGTGCGCACAGAAGGCGCTGACGTGCACGGTGCCAAGCGCTCGTCAGCGATCACATAGATTGTAATGCTATTTTTGGGCGCACACCGAGCGCACACGTGCGCACGAGAATTTTTTAAGTATGTAGGCGGAACAAAAAATGAAATATGTAACGCTCGGCGCATCTGGGCGCACACCTGTAAAATGCGCAGCGCACGCTAAATGCTGATGAGCGAGTACATTCGCAAGACCCTGCGATCACCATGTTAAAGATAGGGGAACATTGCGCGTGCGCCCGATAGCGCACGATGAGCTGCACGATCAAACGCTAGTGTGAAATCAGCCTTTATCTCCCAGGATGTATCTGTTCGGCAATTGGATATAGTGAATAACCTTTTTCTAATTAATTAATAGTGATGAGCGAGCATACTCGGTAATGCTTGGTGCTCACCCGAGCATTGCTGTACTGCGGTTCTTGGTGAGTGCCGAGCATTTGTGGGATTAATCGGCAGGAGCTCAGGTCCCTGCCCTGCATGTCGGGTGCTCTTTAGAGTGCCAATCAAGATGTAGGGATTGTCTGCCACGCACTGTAATGCCGCAGCCATCTTGATTGTGGCATTACAGTGATAAACTGTCTGCACAGAGTCATCAGGTGTATAAGAGACTTGGCGCCGCCATGCTTGTCACAATCACCTCCAGAACCAGCTAGTGTAGGTTTATAAGTTAGTGTTGGTATACCATAATAGAATACACAAATCCAGCTAAATCAACAGTCCTTCTAAGGACTAATTACGGGGTATGTAGATTGCAGAGCTAGGTAGGCAGGAAATGTATATGCATATATATATACACTGTGTTCCAAATTATTGTGCAAAAAATATTTCCTCATATTTTCTCTAAATTACCTATATGAATTGCAGTCATTGTTATTTTCCAGTCATCTACTATTCTAGTATAATTGCAATGTTTTTGAACAAACTGCCTATGAAAACAGTATATTTTTAAAAATAATAAACACTCAAAATGTATGTTCCAAAGTATTATGCACAGCAGAGTTTTCAACCTTTTTATTTTTATTTTGAACAAAAAAATGGTCAATTGTGAAATTATAAGCATTATCAGCTTATTACAAAATCAAATCAAACAGTTTTCAAGTCAAAACTTTATTCTAGGTGATGTTACATTTGCACATAGGACCCTTTGTGGGAAAGAAGCTTCTGAACTCTCTCGTCCATTGAATTTGTCAGTTTTTGGATGGTTTGTGCTTCAATTGTTTTACATGTGGACAGAATACCCTCCCAGAGCTGTTGCTTAGATGTGAACTGCCTCCCACCATCATAGACACTCCTTTTGATGATGCTCCAGAGGTTCTCAATGGGGTTGAGGTCAGGGGAAGATGCTGGCCACACCATAAGTTTGTCCTCCCATAGCAGCCAGAGATGCAGATGTGTTATTTGCAGCATGAGACGGTGCATTATCATGCATGAAAATGATCTTGCGGCGGAAAGCACAGTTCTACCTCTTGAACCATGGCAGGAAGTGCTGTTTTAGAAACTCCACATAGATTATGGAGTTCATCTTTACCCCTTCGGGGATCCTAAAGGGGCCGACAATCTCTCTCCCCATGATTCCAGCCCAAACCATTACTCCACCTCGTCCTTGTTGGTGCCTTAGCCGTGTTTTCATGGGGTATCCATCAACCAGCCATCCTCCACTCCATCCATCTGGACCATCGAGCGTTGCACGGCACTCATCGGTGAACAAAACAGTTTGGAAGTCAGTCTTCATGTATCGTTTGGCCCACTGGAGCCGTTTCTGCTTGTGTGCAGTGGATAGAGGTGTTCGACAGGATGGCTTACGCACAGCTGCAAACCTCTGAAGGACCCTGTATCTTGTTGTTCGGGGGGACGTTGGAGGCACCAGCAGCTTCAAAAACTTGTCTGCTGCTATGACAAGGCATTTTTGCAGCTGCTCTTTTAACCTGATGCATTTGCCTGTTGGAAAGAGTCCTCAATTTTTCCTTATCAGCACGCACACGTGTTTGCTGGGAATCAGTTACATACTTCTTGATTGTGCGATGATCACGATGAAGTGTCTTGGCAATGTTGATTGTAGTCATGCCTTGACCTAAATACTCCACAATTTGTTGCTTCTCAGCAGCCGACACATCCTTTTTCTTTCCCATTTTGGCAAAAAATGTAGGCTGCTTAATAATGTAGAACAGCCTTCTTAAGTAGTCTTGCCTTTATTTGGACACACCTGTCAAACTAATTTGCACAGGTATCTGCAATTGCTTTCAGTGATATAAAGAGCCCTGACACACATCGCCATCAATGAGTTTAAATGACAAACAAAAAAATTCTAACCTTATCACTCCTAAACTCTTTTTGCATAATAATTTGGAACACAGTTTACATATCAGTGAAAGGCATGCAGGCACTGTATGTGGGTATATAGATATCAGTAGCAGGCAGGCATTGTATGTGGCATAGTCCATTGCATACATTAAGAGGGTCCATTCCATTACTGTCTGCTGCTGCTGCCTATTACATATATTGTCAAGCAAGAAAGGAAGCACACTGTAGCGCCAAACCATGCAAACATGAAAAATGAATAATGAATTGCATTACTGCATTAGAAGTATGAAAAATTGAGAAAGTTTAGCGCATAAAATGGCCAAGTTATGTGTACCTGGAAGCCAACGTTAAGGCATTTCTCGTTTTCCAGGTCCCTATTCTATGCCAATATAGAATAGGGACCTGGAAAACGAGACATGCCTTAACGTTGGCTTCCAGGTACACATAACTTAGCCATTTTATGCGCTAAACTTTCTCAATTTTTCATACTTCTAATGCAGTAATGCAATTCATTATTCATTTTTCATGTTTGCATGGTTTGGCGCTACAGTGTGCTTCCTTTTTTGCTTGAAAGTATATGAGTTGGTGACTCTAGGTTAAGAACCTGTTCACACTATGCTTATGCTTGGATGTGACGGTCAGTTTTTGAAATTTTATTACATATATTGACCGTACATACATAGCCACGGGTCTCAGTGGGCAGGAAAAAAATTTTTTGTCTCTTAATCCTGATTATTTTATTCCAAAGTAATCCAGAGCCCTCTTTTTTTTCTCAATTTGCTTGTTGACACTGCAGAATACAGCCAGATCCTTTTCATAGTACAGCGTGAAAATCCAGCTCTTTTAAATGGGTTTGCACATCCCAGGCATCACATCTGAGTGCGCAGAAATTTTTGACATCTTTGTGGTACTGTTACATTTTTTTTGGAGTGTCTTATATAATTTCTTGACACCATTTTGCTGCCCAAAAAATATTTAGCTAAAGGACAGATATTTTACACCGAGTTTGGTCCGCCACACGGATCGCATATCATTGCTCTCAAAATTGTGCTATGTCAGACCTCCACAGAATTTTTTTAGCTGTGTCTAAAGCCCCCTTTACACATAGCGATATCGCTAGCAATATCGCTGTAACGTCACCGATTTTGTGACGTAGCAGCGATATTGCTAGCGATATTGCTATGTCTGATACTTACCTCCGACCGGCTCCCCCGCTGCTCATCGCTGGTCGCGCGAGAACTTCCTGGATCATTTCTCGTCGGGCGCTTCCTGCTGGGCTTCCTGTGGTGCCGACGAGTGACGCGTGGACGCGGGTGGGAGGACGTCAGGATCGCCGCGTCTGACAGGTAAGTAGCGACCCCCGACCCCTGCTATGTCTCTGGTGAGATCTGCCTGTGTGGCAGCTCACTAGCGACCACTTAGCGATGCACCAGCGATCCACATCGTTGTCGGGATCGCTGGTGCATCGCTAAGTGTAACGGTACCCTTAGCCAACTTGTTGACACAATTTAGCTGGGCAAAAAAAAAAAATACAGGCCAGATAATTGAAAGTGGGCTATCTTCCACAGTCATCTCATCTATCTCTGGGTTACAAATTGTTGCATTTCAGGCCTCCATTCCACTGTATTTGCTGTCTGCTACCCTAGTTCTATACACTATTTTGGGGTAAAATATTAAAAAATACAAGCCACATATTGAACAGTGTGGTATCTCCGTCACAAGCCTGATCTATCTGTGGGCTAAAATTGTTGCATTTCAGGCCTCCATTCCACTGTATTTGCTGTGTCTTAACCTAGTTATTATTCACAATTTGCCATTTGTCAACTAATCACTAACTAAACATTATATTAAAACATAAATTTTATTAAACTAGTGCAGACATTTAACACTAGAACTACTGTACTCGTGACACCTACTAGAACTACTGAATGTAGTCATTTTGACTACTGGCTTGTTTTCATTTATTATTAGAGTTTAATTTGTGGTTATTTATTAATAATTATATTTTTTTAATGTATTATTATTGTGAGATCCAACAGTAATGCTTTGGAATGTTTTTTTTCTGATTTTTTTTCATATTTTTCTACAGGAAATAACAAAAGTAAACTAAGTAAAACAATAATAATAGACATTTTAAAATAATTTATTATTAAAGTGCACACATATAAACAACAACTCAAGCAGAGAAAATGTAAGTGAAGGAGAAGAAAAATGAAAATATGGCGCAGAATCTCAATAAAACCGACCAACCGTTATTATGAAGTACAACCGGTAACTTTCTAAACATTTGTTGATTCGCATTTCAGGCATCGTCTTTCAATTACAGCGGTACATTGCCCACACAAAGACTTATGGCAAGTCATACAATTTCCAACAGATCGATTATTTTTGCATTTTGCTTTTATCTGGCAAAATTTTTTTTGAGACATCACATCTGAAGATGTAGCAACTTGGGACATGCCACCCTTTCCCCTAGATACAACATACGGACCACTCAACTCTGTGACAAGCTTTTGCAAAAATGCCTTGCGTGACATTTGTCCGGTGGTCATCTCCTTGTATAATATCCAAGCATTTATACTCGCTAAGTCTAAGGTATTTTCAAATGCGTGAACAGGCCATCTCCTAGTACCTGTTCTTGTGCTGTATTTGCGTGCCATCTGATCTACTACATCTACTCCATATTTTGTTTCATTATAAAACTTTACAGTTTCTGGAGTTTTTTTGGAGATTCAGAAGCAACAAGAACATCGGGATGGACGGAACTCAGAATTATCACATTTTTGGTTGGCTTACCTTGATACACGGTAAGTGTAAAATTATCCTCATGTTTATAGACTTTAGTGCTGGTCAACTTTTCTTTCATTGTTTTTATTTCTTTAGGCACTTCTCGTCTTATCTTATTTAGCGTTCCCACGATAGTCGTTCCCTGGCTTTTTAGCTGTTTGGCAAGTTTTACTGATGTAAAATAATTATCAGTGGTTACATTTCGACCTTTTTTCAAAAACGGCCTCAATAGTTTCATGACTACGTGGTCAGCTAAACGGTCATCTGCACGGCGTGAATCATCTTTACCCAGATAAGGCAAGCCATTTACAACATATTTACTATCCTTATCTACAGCTAGCCAAAATTTATGTCCATATTTATCAGGCTAGGAAGGTATATACTGTGTGAAAGGACACTTGGTTTTGCTTGGGAAAAGTTGTTCATCAACCGTAATGTATGGGCCAGGTTTGTAACAAGCAATGCAATTGGCAATAAACCTGTCCCACACAATAGAAAAGAGAGCAAATTTGTCAGTTTGCAGTCTCTGCGATCGATTGGACTTCTCATCAAATCTGAGGTAATGCATAATTTCTACAAAACGGTCCCTAGACATTGTCGCTTTGCATAACGGTATTCCCCAGTCATTCGACCATATAGTTGCAATAGAGTGATGGCTCGTTGCTGATAGTCCACGGACATAAAATATTGCTAGAAATGCATCTAGCTCCTCATCAGAAAGAGTAAACTCTTCATTATTGTCCGGCGTGTTCCAGGTAACACAATGAAAATGTGAAAAGTTGACATCTGAATTGAACTACATCTATATGAACATCAGGATAAATAAGATACAGTGAAAAAATTATGCACAAAACTTTACAGCAACTTTTAGTGACAAAAGGACAGCAAAATATAGCAGATAGTCAAAATGACTACCTTTAGTAGTTATAGGTGAATGTTGAAATAAATGCGCAATTTTTGCACCTAAATTATTTATTGCCACAAAATCTTTTTTAACATCCTATTTGAGGAAAAGTCACCGAGTCTCAAGCCGGAATTCCAAAAAATGTAGTCACAGAGGAGAAATACATAGTGCGAAGTAGTCAAAATGACTACCTCAGTAGTTCTAGTGTTAATACCATCAAGTAGCTGTGTAGTAATCACTACTCATTGGGACAACACTACTCCAAAATTCAAGGCAATTGTAACACCGCTGCATTTGTACTATGTTTAACTGGCCTTACTCTGCATATCTCTGCTTAACCCTTTGCTCCTTTCCCCATAATGAGCTGGAATGCTGTTGTCAGTTACCTGTATAGATGCTGCTCAGTTCCAGGCTCCGCTGTGTAGCCATACATGCATGAGTGTCTCTGCTGCGCTGCATGACCACCCGCATGTGCTGTCCCTGGCTGCTACTGTGGAAGCTACCCTGCAAGGTCCTCTGCAGTTGTGCATGACTTACCACGTGTGTCCAGGCTTGCAGCCGCTGCCAGGTGTCCTTTGCTTTGCTGATTTGTTTCTGGCTGTACTTAGGGTGTGTGTGGCCACACCTCCCCTGCTTTTATGAGGAATGGGTGTGTGCTTGAATTGCTGTCTCCAGCCTATCGCTGAGGGGCAGCACCTATATAAAGCTCCCCTTCCCTGTGGGGCGTTGCCAGAGCTTTGCATTAAGCTTCTGAGTCTTGCCGTGTGTTGGTGTTCAGCTCCTGTTCTGTCTGTGTGCAGTTCTAAGGAAGCTGATGCCTGTTTTTCCACCTGCTCTGGGGCCTGAGTACTCAGATCCATTGCTGTTTGTGTCTTGTTTTTTCACCTGCTTTGGGGGCTGAGCACCCAGATCCGCCTTTCCTGGAGGCTGCATATCCAGGCCTGTTTCTGTTGTCTTGTTTTTCTGCCTTTCTTGGAGGCTGCATATCCAGGCCTGAATCCTTGATCCTGTATCTGTTCCTGTACCCGACCCTGTCTGAACTGTGTCCTCTGTGTTATATTCCTGAAGTCCCTCTGTGTCTGAAACCTTGTACCCAGTGACTTTGAACTAACATGGGTTTATCTTTTAAAGATGGGGTCCGGTGTATTTGCTGAGCATTTATTATGCAGTGCTCAGCCTGCTATGCGGTGCTAACTCCGTTCAGCCCCGGTCCCACCCAGTGGCGCTTGCACCATCACGCTTGATTTCTTTTCTGGGTCCGATGCCCAGAGCCTGCCGACCATAGTTTGGAACCTGACGACAGCTGCCTGGTGCCTAGATGGTATACGATGTCCGGTGTCTGGCAGCCGCTGTCTGATTCCCGGAGCTCCACCACCGCTGCCTGAACCTGTTCCCTCCTTGTCTCAGCTGATGACCTGAGCTGCCACGCCAGTGTTTCTGGTCCTGTGCTGTATGCGTCTCTGCCAATGACCTGAGCTGCCACGCCAGTGTACCTGGACCTGCGCTGTCCGTATCTCTGTCAATGATCTGAGCTGCAACACTGTTCCTGGTTCTGTGCCGTCCATGTCCCAGCCGATGACCTGGGCTGCCACACCAATGTCCTGATGTCCAGTCTGTGTCCAGATGTCCTGCCTGTGTTCTGATGTCCCGCCTGAGCCCTGATGTATCCTGTCCAGATGTCCTGATGTCCTGGCTGTGACCAGATATCCTGCTGTCCTGCCTGTGAACAGATATTCTGATGTCCTGCCTGTGACCAGATGTCCTGATGTCCTGCCTGTGACCAGATGGCCTGATGTCCTGCATGTGACCAGATGTCCTGATGTCCTGCCTGTGTCCTGATGTCCTGCTTGTGTCCGATGTTCCAATGTCCAGCCAGTGTCCTGATGTTCTACCTGAGTCCGATGTCTGTCCGATGTTCCAATGTCCAGCCTGTGTCCAGATGTCCAGTCCATGGTCCTGGTGGTCCAGCCTGTGCCCTTGAGTCGGTGCCGTTCGTGTTCCTGGATGGATTCCTCCTCTGTGGTTCTCAGTAGTCTCCAGCTTTGTTTCCAGGTGACTGTCCCACCAGTGAGCCCTGGATCTGACCAGCCGATGCCCGGTGCTGTAGTCCCAATGTTCCTGGGCCTGTGCTATCCATGTATTGCTTATGTTCAGATATCCTGCCGGTTCCCTGGGGTCTTACCCGTGATGGCTCCTGCTATTGTCAAAAGACTGTCTGAGGTCGGTGTCTGATGTTCTCCTTCTGTGCCTGAGCGACACCTGAGGCCATCCTAGTATGCCTTTGCCAGACAATCCTGGACTGCGTCAACCCGTGATGACCTCCTGATTCGTCTGTCAACCTGAGATACTTATACTTCTTTATGTGCGTAATCGGGAACCTGGAGTCTGGATGTCTTTTTACTTCATTTAAGTAAACTTTATGTTTCTTCATACCTGAAGTGCGGTGTCTTTTAGTTCTGCATATGGCCATCTTGTCCACTAGCTCAGCTGCCACGGACCCCAGGCTCTACCCTTCCCTTGTCCGGGTAGACCTGGGTCCACCTCTGTGATCCAGTGGGTCCACATTCCACGGTCTCCTGGGATGCATACCCCATCGTCATTATGGTTCGACGATGTGGGAGCGTTGGCTGGTAAGCTACGCTGCGTCCGCGATCATAACAACAATTTGCAATTCACTAATCCTTTTTATAGTATCATTCCCTAATCGTGATATTCATATAAGTCATGGGATCGGTGCTGCCGCTTCCTGATTCCCGATTTATAGCTTCACTTCTGATTTGTTATTAAAACAATTTTCTAGACCTTCCAGGGGAGGTCTAGAAAATTGTTTTAATAACAAGTCAGAATTGTAGCTATAAATAAGGAATCAGGTAGCGGTCGCACCAATCCCATGACATATATGAATTATATGAATGACCACATCAGTCACAAGCTGGAATCACTGGAGCACTGTCTTAGCCAAGCGTCCACAGGCTGTAATGAAGCTAATATTCTTAGGTGACAAAGTGCACAATGCTGAAGAGTTGTGGACAGCTCTGAAAGAGCAGGCAGATGTGTGGCTGACACCACTGAACCTACAGCCAGACATGGGCGTGTGTGACAATGGCTGGAACTTGGTGGTGGCTCTGAGGCAAGGTGAGCTCACACACATACCATGCCTGGCCCATGTGCTTAACCTCATTGTTCAATTGTTTCTCAAAAGCTATCGGATCTGCTTGTCAAAGTACGCCACATGTGTGCCCATTTTAGAAAGTCAGCTCCGGCTTCTGCTGCCCTTGCCATGCTTCAGCAGTGTTTGCAGCTTCCAACTCACCGACTGGTGTGTGATGTCCACACATGTTGAAACTTAACACTGTACATGTTGGAAAGGATTTGTGAGCAGAAGAGTCAGTTGTTGACTACCAGCATCAACAAGGCCGTCGGTAGTCAGTTCAGACTCTAAACATAAGACGTCAGGAGTGGACATGGATGTCAGACATATGTATCATCCTACAAAACTTTGAGGAGTCCACCAAGATGGTGATTGGCGATGACACCATAACTAGCATCACCATCCCGCTTCTCTGTCTTCTGAAACACTCTCTGCTCACATTCAAAGAGGTGGCATTTCAGGCTGAGCACGATGAGATGGAGCAAGAAAGCATACAGGGTGATTACACACAGCCCAGCCTCATGTCATCCCAACATGGTTTGGTTGACAATGATGAAGAGAAGGAGGAGGAATTACAGGAGCTACTTTCATGTGCTATAGACTGTACTACAAGCACAACTGTCATACTATCTGCCCAGCGTGGATGGCCTGAGGACAGGGAGAAGGAGGAGGAGAGCATGGTCAGATGTCCTCTTGGTGAAGACACGGAAGTCTTGCCTGTTAACATTCTGCCATGCATGGCTGACTTTATGTTGCGCTGCCTTTCCCGTGACCCTCATATTGTCAAAATTTTGGCTGACAGTCTTTACTGGTTGGTGCCACTTCTAGACCCAGGCTACAAGGAGAGCTTTCAATCTCTTCTTCTAGAGGCAGACAGGTGTACAAAAATATTGCACTACCAGAAGGCCCTTGAGGAATTATTTAAAAAATTCCCATCTGAAAACGCTGGCAGCAGAGGTCACAGTTAGTTGGACAACCAAGAAGTACATGCAAGAGAAACACAACTCCAATCAGGCAGGGGAACACTGGCAAAGTTCTTGGAGATTTTTCTCAGACCCTCCCATCGCAGTGGCCCTGAGGCACGGTGTACTCTCCCAAGGAGTGCAAAGTTTTGGAAGATGGTAAGAGAGTTGTTATGAATGGGTCACTGAGGAGGAGAGCACAATAGGCTATACCATCAGAACACCAGAGAGGTTGGTCACTCAGTGGATTGCAGACCCCTGATCTTAACAACACAACTAGCAGTAGCCGTGGAGCATTCCTTCATTGCCTAGACGCCTCGTCACAACCGGAGGACTAACTAAGCCTAAAGACAGAAAGGTGAAATCTATACTGCCCCGGAGCAGATCCCCAAAGGAATAGACAGCCCCCAAACATATATTGTCAATGAGACAAGATGAAGCACAAACGCAGACAGAAAATAGACTGAGCAAATGATGGGGCCCACACTGACTAGATAGGACAGGACAGAAAAGGCACTGTCTGCAATCACGCAAAAACCCTAATAATTCCAACACGACTGATGTACAAAAATACTGAGGTTTGAACAACCTCGCCCCCACTATATCAGCACTCAGGTGTGAACTGGCGGCTAGCAACAGGCTAATACAGCAGGGGACTGAGCAAACAAACACAAGATACAAAAATACAGGGCAGGAGCCAGCAGCCCCAGGGGGAGCAAGCTGACCCCTGACAGCAAGGCAAAAACAGATGCAAAGGGTTTAGCAAATGACACTTAGCTGAAAAATGCAGGATCAGGCAGCAGACAGAAATCCTCAGTAAGCAAAGAAAGGAGTATCACTGGCAGTCACTGAGAGAAGTCTGCTCGCTTATGTAGTCCCAGTCACTACCACCACTCCTCCAATTATATTCTGCAGCTGTTGGGGTAGCATCATGTTGACTAGCACCACTACCAGCAGTATCCACCAGAGGGAGCCTTGCCTCAAAAGATGGATCAAGAGAGCTCACAACAGAGAGTACCTTGATGACCCTACCAATGTACTCCAAGATTCCTTTGTGCCTTTTAATTATTGGGTCTCAAAGCTGGATACGTGGCATGAACTGGCTCTCTACATCTTGGAGGTTCTGCCCTGTCCTGCTGCTAGCATTTTGTCAGAGAGCATCTTTAGTGCCACTGGTGGACTTAAAACTGATAAACGCATCTGCCTGTCAACTGAAAATGCTGACAAGCTGACTCTTATAAAAATGAACAAGGGCTGGATTGGGCCAGACTTCTGTACACCACCGCATGTTAACAGTGAAACCTATCCTCGAATCCAGTGTCTTTTTTTGGGAGGTTTATTTCCATGGACCTCTTGACACCCACACATTGGTATACGCTTCCTGATTTTGGCTATTTGCTGTTCTTCTCCTCCTTCTCCTCAATGTGTACCAAATGAATAATGTGAAGTGGGTTTTCCTGTGGCCATCCAGTACATGTATGTGTTCAAAGGTTTATTGGGGTGCATGTAACTTTGGTGCAGGGCAGGCCTTGCATTCAATGCATAAGCAAACAGTATGGGAGTACCAAATGAATAATGTGAACTTGGTTTTCCTGTGGCCATTCAGTATGTGTGTTCAAAGGCTTATTGGGGTGCATGTACCTTTGGTGCAGGGCAGTCCTTGAATTCAATGCATAGGCAAACAGTATGCCAATACCAAATAAAGAAGAATGGGAACTTTGGTTTAATGTGGCCATCCAGTACGTTGCTTCAAAGGCTTATTGGGGTGCATGTAACTTTGGTGCAGTGCAGGCCTTGCATTCAATGCATAAGCAAACAGTACCAAAAGAATTCTTGGAACTTTGGTTGCATGTGGTCATCCATGACGTCTGTTCAATGGGTTGTTGGGGCGCATCCAAATTTTGGGCAGCCCTGCCACTCACTGCATATGTAATAACAGTATAAGGGACCCAATGTTTAATAATGAGAACAACAAAGCACAGCTGGCTGATGGCTCTCTTAAGGCCCCGTCTCACTAAGCGATCTCAGTAGCGAGATCGCTGCTGAGTCACAACTTTTGTGACGTTACAGCGATCTCACCAGCGAGATCGCTGTGTGTGACAGCGATCAGCGAGCGGCCCCCCTGCCGGTATCGCTGATCGCTGCAAGAAATCTCTGGATATTTCTTTGGTCGCTGGTCTCCCGCTGACCAACACGCATCCCTGTGTGTGACAGGTGGGAGACCAGCGATCAGGTGTAAAAAATAATAAAAAAAATAAAAAATATAGTTATTCTCACCTTCCGATGTCCCGTTCAGCCATCCTGCCTCTCTCCACGCTCCGGTCCCAGTGATCCATTGCACAAATGACCGCGAGACTTTCTTATTCCTCGAGAACGTGACATCTCGCGGTCATTCGTGCAAAGGATCACTGGGACCGGAGCGTGGAGAGAGGCAGGATGGCTGAACGCGACGTCAGAAGGTGAGAATACCTATATTTTTTATTTTGATTCTATTTTTTTCAGCGATGGCCAGCGATGCCGGGCGCTCGGCATCGCTGTGCTGATTGCTGGTGAAGCTGTCTGTGTGACAGCTCACCAGCGATCACATAGCGACTTACTAGCGATCCTGACACCTTGATATCGGTGTCGGGAACGCTGGTATGTCGCTTAGTGTGACGGGGCCTTTAGAATAGTGAGGGCCGACTGCTGGGCCTATAAAAATAGACTATGTGATTTTCAGAGTCCCTCCTTCATAAATGAAACAGGATGTGTCTGGTGAGGTGTCACACACCACATGGCCAAATAAGGTTGTAAACTGTTAAAATTACATTTCACAGTGAATGCATTTGCCTCGGTTAAAAACAATGCTAAAGTTGAAAAACGCATCAAAAACGCTACATGTGAACATAGCCCAGGGTGTGGAGTAGCATTTTTGTTATTGATTTTGTCTTATATAAAAGGCATTACCCTGGAAAGGATGGTCCTTAACATATTTCCCAAGAAAATCCATTTTGGTTTCATTTTTTTATGTTTTATTGTGCGCCTGTAAAAATGGCGTAAGATTCTGACAACATTGTTCACAGCTGTGACTTGGGAGTCAGAAATGCTTCCAGGGGTCTTCACCATGATGTTCCCATGTCATTTCAGCTCTGTTTCCATCATTTTCAGATGTTTTTAGACCCTAAAAGGACCTCCGGGGCGGTCACGGTAAAAATACTCAGTTTTCCTGTAGACTTACATTGGGCTTGTTGCTCGGATCAAGTACATGAGCATTCCAATTGCTCGACCGGAGTAACGAGCACCCGAGCATTTTAATGCTCGCTCATCACTATTAATTAATTAATTTTGCATTTTGGTGTTTTTTTCTACTTTTAGAGTATTTACTAATAAAATATCTATGTTTTAAGATAAAGGAGAGTTTTTTTTGCTAAACTGTCAGTTTTGAATCCTTGACTATCTTTTTGTTATTATACATTTGACTAAATATTTTTACACCCTGCCCAAAGTGCACCATTTGTGTGCTGTTTTGTACTATGTGAACTAACCAACCAGTATTGTTCCTATTTTCTATCACTATAACTAGCCAGTCATTATTGTTGTTTTGACTATCTGTAACATACTACCTATTTTTGATCTATCTCAATACCATTTTTTAGCTATTCACAGCACCTTGTCTCTTGATTTTTTGAGCATGTCAAAAAAATTCAGGAAATTAGTATCTTATCCATCTTGTTACAGCACCACGTTTTGGAGTCTCTGAGTATATGGACCAGGAGTATTTTCTATTCTGATTTCCACATCTTATTTTGTGGTTCTACCCACTTAGTTTGCTCTATACACTTATGTCTCCATATATATGTGCGTTCCTTGGTCATTGAATATACCGTCTTTGTAGTCCAAATAAATTTACCTGCTTTAATATGACCTTAAGAAGCATGTTATCCATTCATTATTTTTATTTAAGAATTACTTTTGTGGTTGTACGTCTTTTTGCATTAATAGCCTAAGTCTATTGATAACATGACTTCTATACAAATTCACAGCGGGGTGTCCATATACAATGAAAGGGTTTTTTTATGCCCATTAAACACTATTTTGATTATTCACAGGTTGATCAAATTTATTATCTGTGACCTTCAAGCGACATTTGCGTTTACGCTCTTTGGTTTATCATATGTGGCTTACTATGTCTTGCAAGCATTTTCTGACCCTTTCAGGATAACTACATCTACAGTACATCTTCCTTATGTGACATCTGCGTTTATGTTATATGACTTATTATATATATCCTTCACTATATCATGATCTTATAGCCTTGTTTTCGTCATCATGCTTTGGACATGGACAAAGTTTGTTAGATGGCACTTTTTGTGCCATTCTGTGCATATATCTTATACTATGTCTAGCACAGGCGCCTTTTTGGTGTCCTGGTTTATTTTTTGTGACGTGATATGACTGCATTGCTTTATGCATGCGTTTTATAATGCGTCTGCTACTTAATTCCCCTGCTATTTAACCATTGGTCTAAACTGTATTAATATAGTAGGAGACGCCAACAAGATGGCCGCGGCCGTGAGGTTCGCGCATGCGCTGTGTATCGTACTCAGCGCTTAAGCTATTTTATAACCAATAAAAACAAAATTACAGAGACGCAAAGCGCTGAATACCGGTACCTGCAGCCGCAAATATGGACAAAACCACCTAATTTGTCCTAAAGTGAAATCGATTAGCATACAATAACTATTGCGCTACCAAGATAAACCGGGGAAAAAATCTGAACATAAAAGTACGTATATATAGTGGATACACCCTCCCCTTCCTGCAGGAAGATGGTGCCAACCAGCAAGTGATTAAAAGCAGTAGCGATAAAGTTAATCTCAATACACACAGAGCGGTACCTTCGTTCCAGCAGAGTGTAGAGTAGTACAGAAATCCTAGCTCCAAAAGGTCCCAGTGTAGAGGCAACAGTACAGACACCAGTCCCGATAAGGATACAGGATTCCAAGTCCTTGGAGCGCAGGTTAATACCGTGGATATTGGACGCTGTCCCGGCCGGTGACGGACATCCACCTAACCACGTGGCAGCCGCTAGTAAACGGCGGTGGAAGTGACGCGTGTAGGCTAAGAGCCAGCAAGGTGCAGCGGAGTCCCGCAGGACCTTGCGTGACGTCACGGTCAAGTGTAAAGTCACGTGACTGGCTTGAAAGCGCTGAAAGCGCTGAATAGACCACAATGCTATCTTACGCGTTTCGGAATCGTCAGATTCCTTCCTCAGAGATGGTCCATAGAGATTAGATGAGCGCTTATATACCCACGGATTCCTGCATCTGTATCCAGACAGGTAGGCCAAAAAAGAAACGTAAAAGGGGCTGTAGGGGCGTGGAATTTACAAAAAAAAACAACAAGCAACAATCCCCACCACAGAAAGATCAATTAATCGTTCCTGAGCAAAAAATATTCAATCTCAGGCGATATCCCCTACAAGACAATGAATCCCGTCTATTAAATAAAGGTCTGAAATATGCCCCCAGTGCTAAATTTAATAAATTTCAGGCATTTGTTGGTATTAAACTACTTATGAGGAAATTAGCCCTGAAGAAACATTATATGAAAAAGAAAATCATTAGTACTAATTCTGATGACTCTACTAACATTTTTGATCCATATAAGCATACTGATTTAAGGAAAAAATCAAATTTCAATCCGCTACAAGAATATTCAGAAGCATTTGAAGCATTTCAAAATAATGTCATACATGAAATCAGAAAAGTATCTGATAGGAGATGTAATATATTTAAGCAGAATCTGTCGTATAAGGAAAGAAAAGTCATCAGACAACTCCAGGAGAACCGGGAGATTACTATCAGACCGGCTGATAAAGGTGGGGGAATAGTTATATTGAATACGCCAGACTATGATAGAGAAGCTCTCCGGATTCTGGGTGACAGGCAAACCTATAAATTATTACAATACGATCCCTCCAATGAGTATTTAGTTGAGATGCGGGACTTGGTAAAGAGGGGTTTTGAAAAGGGCTTTCTTATAATAATAATAATCTTTATTTATATAGCGCCAACCTATTCCGCAGCGCTTTACAGTTTAACAGTTTCAAAACACAAGCCATAAGTAACAACGTTAACAATACAATAATTAAAGCAAAATAAGACGAAATAAGACGACCCTGCTCGTGAGAGCTTACAATCTACAATGAGGTGAGGGAGATACAAAGTACAGGTGTGTATTTACAATTGAATATTTACAATGAAGGTCCAACCATCTTGAGGGAGTGAAGGATGGATGGATATAGTGAATGGGCTACACACGCACACTTACACATAGAATGACTTTGATTAGTGAACGTGATAAGCCACTCTGAACAAATGTGTTTTGAGGGAGTGCCTAAAACTATGCAAATTGTGGTTAGTCCTAATTTCTTGGGGTAGCGCATTCCAGAGGATAGGAGCAGCACGGGAGAAGTCTTGGAGTCGGGAGTGGGAGGTAGGGATTAGTGCAGAGGTTAGTCGAAAGTCATTTGCAGAGCCCAGCGATCGGCTAGGCCGATAGACAGAAATGAGGGAGGAGATGTAGGGGGGTGCCGCACCGTGGAGAGCTTTGTGGGTTTGAACAAGTACTTTGAATTGGATCATATAATGACTGGGCAGCCAGTGTAATGACTGATGAAGAGAAGATACGTCCGAGTACCGATTAGCCAGATGGACAACCCTGGCTGCTGCTTAAAGCATAGACTGGAGAGGGGATAGTTGAGTGACGGGGAGGCCAATTAATAGAGCGTTGCAGTAATCCAAGCGGGAGTGAATCAATGCTACAGTGAGGGTTTTTGTTGTTTCCATGGTGAGAAAAGGGCGGATTCTAGAGATGTTCTTTAGGTGTAAGTGGCAAGAGTGGGCAAGAGATTGTATATGGGATGTGAAGGAGGTTCAGTTTTGGAGAGGTTGAGTTTCAGATAGAGAGTGGACATGATATTGGAGACTGCGGACAGACAGTCACTGGCGTTCTGTAGTACAGAGGGGGTAAGGTCGGGGAATGACGTGTATAGTTGTGTGTCATCAGCATAAAGATGGTACCGAAAGCCAAATCTGCTGATGGTCTGTCCAATTGGGGCTGTGTAGAGAGTGAAGAGAAGGGGGCCAAGGACTGAGCCCTGAGGTACCCCGACAGCAAGAGGAAGAGGAGATGAAGTGGAGCCAGAGAACAAAATACTGAAGGAGTGGTCAGAGAGATAGGAAGAGAACCAGGAGAGAGCAGTGTCCTTAATGCCTAGTGACTGGAGCCTAGAGAGTAGGAGATGGTGGTCAACAGTATCGAAAGCTGCAGATAGGTCAAGAAGAATGAGCAGAGAGTGGTCACCATTACGTTTTGCTGTCAGAAAGTCATTGGTCACTTTGATGAGTGCAGGTTCTTAATAAACAAGAAATGGATTTTATTAGTACACTCCACACTAGACTGCCCTATTTTTATTATTTACCGAAGGTGCATAAAGATACAAACAACCCACCCGGGAGACCTATCACATCTGCGATAGGAGGCCTAACATCAAATTTATCTAAATTTGTGGATTATCATCTACAAAGATTGATACCTAAGCTCCCGGTTTATCTTAAGGATAGCACCCACATTTTAAAGAATATAGAATGGCGTGACCATTATATTATGGGTACACTCGACATTAAAAAGAGAGAAGAGCCAGCACTGCCAGTGATCAGAACGCATAACATGAGGTGCATATGCACATATCTTACTGCATTCTAAATGAGACATTTAGCAAAATATTGATCAATATATTGAGCCACCCAGCCACGCCAAGGCAATCTCATATGGGGGGTCCTACTCTACATTTTTATTTATTCACTGTGCCATTGTGGCCTCCTAAATGTTTTAAAAGCAAGACCATATCAAATGCAATCCATACCTGAAGCATATCTGCATGACTCCCGTGCAGCCAGATGGAGCAGGTGCAGATGAAGGCCAACCAGGTCTGAACACAGACATCTCAGGTTTGACCTCCACACACTGCCTGACCAGCAAACACAGATGAAGGGCAATGCAGGCTCAGACATGGATGCAAAAATAAATAAAGCCTGGGGCAGGGCGGGGCTGCCGTGAGTGTGCACAGCAGCCTAGATCAATCACAATAAACACAGAAAAGATGGCGAACATGACCCAGCGTGCACGGCAACAGTGGTGGTCAGCCACAAAACCAATTTGCAATAAAAAGAGAGAAGAGCCAGCACTGCCAGTGGTCAGAACGCATAACATGAGGTGCATATGCACATATCTTACTGCATTCAAAATGAGACATTTAGCAAAATATTGATCAATATATTGAGCCACCCCGCCACGCCAAGGCAATCTCAAATGGGGGGTCCTACTCTACATTTTTATTTATTCACTGTGCCATTGCGGCCTCCTAAATGTTTTAAAAGCAAGACCATATCAAATGCAATCCATACCTGAAGCATATCTGCATCACTCCCGTAGAGTAGAGTAGGACCCCCCACATGAGATTGCCTTGGCGCGGCGGGGTGGCTCAATTGAATTGATCAATTTTTTTGCCAAATATCTCGTTTTTGAATACAGCTGGATATTATGTGCATATGCACTTCAATTTATGCGTTCTAACCTTAAGCAGTGCTGGCTTCCCCCCCTATTTTCTTGTTGTTGGTTTGTGGCTCACCACCACTGCTGCCGTGCACGCTTGGCTATGTCCGCTATAAATTTCTCTGTGTTCATTATGATGGATCTAGGCTGCTGTGCACACACACGGCAGCCCCGCCCTGCCCCAAGCTTTATTTAATTGTGCACCTGTGTCTAGGCCAATATCGCCCTTCATCTATGTTTGCTGGTTGGGCAATGTGTGGAGGTCAATCCTGATATGTCTGTGTTCAGACCTGGTTGGCCTTCATCTGCACTTGCTTCATCTGGCTTCATGGGAGCGATCCAGCAATGTTCAGGTACAGATTGCACTTGATGTGGTCATGCTCTTAGGAGGCCGTAATGGCACAGTATTTATTATAAATGTAGAGTAGGACCCCCCACATGAGATTGCCTTGGTGCGGCGGGGTGGCTCAATTGAATTGATCAATTTTTTTGCCAAATATCTCGTTTTTGAATACAGCTGGATATTATGTGCATATGCACTTCAATTTATGCGTTCTAACCTTAAGCAGTGCTGGCTTCCCCCCCTATTTTCTTACACTCGACATTACCTCACTGTATACCGTCATCCAGCATAAAAAGGGTTGTGAAGCAGTGAAATACTTTCTGACGATGGACGGCAAATTACCCAGTGATCAAATTGAGTACCTTCTGGAGTGTATAAATTTTATTTTAACTCATAATTTTTTTCGTTACGGGGTGAATTACTACTCCCAGCAATGGGGTACAGCCATGGGCACCAGGTTCGCCCCTAGTTATGCTAATTTGTACTTTGGGAGATAGGAACAGGAAACCATCTATCCTGAAGGCAGGCTACGGGCGAATCTGGTGCTGTGGCATCGATTTATAGATGACATTATTTTCATATGGTCCGGTGGTCCTCTTTTATTGGAACAATTTTTTAATTCATTAAATAAAAATTCATATTTTTTAAATTTTTCTGTTATAACTAGTTCAAAGGAAATTAACTTTTTAGATTTAAATTTTTTTTATAGAAAATGATGTCATCGGCACGCAACTGTATCACAAGCCCACCGATTCTAACAATTTTATTTCACTGGACAGCTGTCATCTACCTAGTTGGTAGCTAAATGTTCTGAAAAGTCAACTTATTAGAGCTCACCGCAGTTGTTCCAAAAGGGAGGATTTTAATAGAGAGGCAGATACAATGATGAAAATGTTCTCCAATAAAGGTTATGATCCAGTTTCTTTGCAAAAAACAAAAGAATTAGTGGAGAAGATACCAAGGGATCAATTATTGGAACAACGGAAGAGAGGAAAGGACCATTCCATTATGGAAGAAATCCCTATAATCACACAGTACAATGCCAACAGTATAATCCTCAAAAAAATTGTCAATAGACATTGGAATATCTTGAGGAATGATAAGGTTATAGGGGAATCTCCACCACTACACCCTAGGTTTATCTTTAGGAAGGTGCAAAATCTGGGCAATATGATAGCCCCTCCTATCTCTAAGCCCCTGAGGAACACCATATCAAATTCAGAAAAATTATCAGTTGTTTTTTTTCCTTGCAGAAAATGTGGCCCCTGTAAGAAATTGGTTCTTAAGAAACAATTGGCGATTACTAATAAGTCTGCGGAGGTACAAATTAAAGATTTTATAACATGCGACACCACAGGGGTTATACATGGCATTACTTGTCCCTGTGGAAAATTTTATATTGGGCGTACTATACGCCCGATGAATATTCGGATAGCTGAACACCTGCGCAATATTGGGAACAAATTTACTGGTCACCCCCTCTCCCATCATTTCCTCACCCACAATGGAGGCTCCATTAAGAATATCAAAGTCACCGGCATAAGAGTGGTTAAAAAGAGCTGCAGGAAAGGAAACTTTATTCAACAGATGTCAAGAGAAGAAAGTAGACTGATATTCGAAATGAACACACTGATCCCCAATGGCTTAAACAGTGAGATCGAATTGTTTGCCTTTAACGTCTGAATACAGATGCAGGAATCCGTGGGTATATAAGCGCTCATCTAATCTCTATGGACCATCTCTGAGGAAGGAATCCGACGATTCCGAAACGTGTAAGATAGCATTGTGGTCTATTCAGCGCTTTCAGCGCTTTCAAGCCAGTCACGTGACTTTACACATGACCGTGACGTCACACAAGGTCCTGCGGGGCTCCGTTGCACCTTGCTGGCTCTTAGCCTACACGCGTCACTTCCACCGCCGTCTACTAGTGACTGCCATGCGGTTAGGTGGATGTCTGTCACCGGCCGGGACAGCGTCAAATATCAATGGTATTAACCTGCGCTCCAAGGACTTGGAATCCTGTATCCTTATCGGGACTGGTGTCTGTACTGTTGCCTCTATACTGGTACCTTTTGGAGCTAGGATTTCTGTACTACCCTACACTCTGCTGGAACGAAGGTACCGCTGTGTGTATTGAGATTAACTTTATCGCTACTGCTTTTAATCACTTGCTGGTTGGCACCATCTTTCTGCAGGAAGGGGAGGGTGTATCCACTATATATACGTACTTTTATGTTCAGATTTTTTCCCCGGTTTATTTTATAACCAAACTATCTGTTCAAACCTATTAGGAGATGCCGACAAGATGGCCGCGGTTGTGTAGTTCGCGCATATGCTCTGTATTACATTCGGCGCTTGCGCGATTTCATAATCTGTTCAACTTTATGGATGTGTTCGGTGACGCTGACAAGATGGCCGCGATAGCAGCATTTGCGCATGCGCTCTGTGTTGTACCTTGCGCTTGCGCCATACAACTTCCTGTTCAAACTTTATGAGTATGTTTGGGGGCGCTGACAAGATGGCCGCGACCGCACTATTCCTCACATGCCTCGTTTCAGTAAGAGCTTCTTTTCTATTTAATTATCTTTTGCACATGTGTACGTTGTATAAATATATCAGGATACACCCTGATGTTCAGCGCTTCATTTTCCCTTGAGACAGCCACCTGGGCAGTGGTGATACGCGTGGGGTTTGCTCCCCCCACCACTTCATCCCACATACGCACCATGCACTTTGTTTTTTGGTGTATCATCATGTCTGCAGGGGTCTTTGATTGTTTTGGCTCCTAGTTTCCTTTCCTCTCTGGTAATGTATGGTGGTTTCTGTATTGATTCAAACCACTTCAGGGAGTTCTGGGACTCTTGTACATTGGCTTGGTGCTGTGAATAGTTCTATTTTTTGCACATACAAATTGATAGTATAAAATTACTTATAATCGTGTACATGTACTTTATGTGCTTTTTTACATGTTTGTACATATTTTGCCTCTATATGTGGGGTTTTGCTGTGGATGGTTTTTGTATCATTATATGATATGATCAGTGAATGCTTTTGCATTTTTTAATTGTTTTTATGGGTCTAGTGTTGCATCATGTGTGTGTTTTCTTTGTTTAATAAATAATTTTTTGATTATCACATGTATTAGTCAGGTGGTGTTCCCTTTTCATGGGCAAGTTGCTTTCTTTCTACTCATGCTATCTTCATTAACATGCCTTAGGTGAACCCCCTCTTTGTTCTTTCTCTATTATAGTTAGCTGTGCCCTCCTTTTTTGTTTTTCTTTTCAACCCTGCCCAAAGTGTGTTTCTGGAAAAATATGAGCCTTATTCTGTTCCAGAAGCAAACTTTAGGTCAAGTGAAAATATATTTGAGCCATTTAATGAGGCATCAATATTTTATTATGGTTGCTTACGATTGATCTAGATTTTATTCACAGACAGTGGGGACTTCACTACTGTGAAAATACGCTCAAGCAGCACGGCGGTGATATTGCTGTTTGCTTTTCAAGGGGTGTGATGGGGGGCATTTACAGAATGCAGGGGGCAGAGGCAGACAGAAGCATAGATTGTGCAGTGTAGATTATGTACTCACCCGCACTGCGGTCGGTTCCTCTCTTCCTCATGCTCTGTAAGCTCCCAGCAGCACTTCCAGGCGGACTTCCAGCCGTGTCCTGAGGCTGTGTGCACACGCTGCGGATTCTGCTGCGGATCCGCTGCGGATTTGGCCTCTGCGGATCCGCAGCAATTCTGCAGGCAATGTACAGTACAATCTAAGTCTATGTGAATTACATTACGCTGTGCATATGCTGCGGATTTTCAACTGCGGAAAAGCTGCGGTTTTGAATCCGCAGAAAGAATTGACATGTCAATTCTTTCTGCGGAATTTGCTGTGGTTTGCCACCTATTCCATTGTCCACATGTCAAACTGCAAGGGAAAACCGCAGGCCAATCCGCAGGTAAAACCGCAGGTCATTTTACCTGCGGTTTTACCTGCGGATCCGCAAATACAAATCCGCGGGTGAATCCACAGCATGTGCACATAGCCTTAGGGCATGCGAGCATGTGCTCCCACCCTCTTAAAGGACCAGCACGTGCACTTTCCATTTCTTCCCTAGCCAATGGTTGAGAGGCATTATATATATATATATATACACTTCCCCGCCTTCACTGCCAGAGTTCCTCACTAAAACAATACGGTATTCTGCCACCAGTTCCTCATTTGAAATAAGCCCCGTTCGACAACAGGCTTATTTCAGGTCAGGAACCTACCCGGTAGCTTATCATATAACCAGCCGAGCATGCTGACGGGGGGATTTGTGGATTGAGATAAAAGAGCAGCCCTAGATTAATTTTATATTTAGCATGTGACCACAGGGAGGAGCTGATGAATCACAGGTCTAAATCTTAAGGCCCCATTACACATTTCAATGTCCCAGCGATCCCACCAACGATCCAACGTGGATGGGATCGCTGGGACATAGTTAGCTGATCGCTGGTGAGCTGTCACCTAGACAGACCCACCAGCGATCAGGACCAGCGAGCAAGCTGGTTTCCAAGGTAAACAGCGGGTTTCTAAGAGCCGCGCGGCTCTTAGATACCCGCTGTTTACATTGGAAACCAGCTCCCTGCTTGCTGATCGTTGCTCTCCCGCAGCCACACGCAGCGATGCACGCTGGCCAGCGGAAGACTAATGATCAAAAAATGGCCCAGGACATTCGAGGGCGATCAGCGATACCCGGCAGGGTGAGATCGCTGTGGCATCACAAAATCAGCGATCTCGCTGGCAATCTCGCTGTGTGTGATGGGGCCTTTAGTTACAGGCTTTCCTGGCTCTGTCTGATAATGAGTCCTCCATCCAGAAGAAAACTGAGCTCCAAGTGAGGAGCTATGAGAAAATGAAAAACGGTCTTAGGAGCGTAGGAAAGAGACTCAGATGAAAGATGGGGCTAAACACAACGCGTTTTGACGGAGGATCCGTCTTCATCAGGTGGATGTTAGTTAATGACATAGGGGATGGGGTATTTAAATGGGAAGCAGCCAATCACAACAGTCAAAACAGTCACATGATGTAATGATAGTCACATGTTACGATGACATCATATATTATAATCAAAAAGGAGATAAAAGCAACCAATATAAAACATAAGATAAAACAGCATGAATTAACCATGTTTTAAATGTATAAAAAATTCTAAAAAGAGAAATAAAATAAATAAATTCATTGAGGAGGCAAAAGTTTTGAAACGGCGGTTTCAGCAGAAAGGGTACCCTAAAAAATTGGTCCAAGATGCATTCCTGAGAGCCAAAACTTTTACACAGAAAGACTGTATAAGCAAGATTATCACTATATATAAAAGTGAATGTATGTATGTATGTGTGTGTATCATCAACCAATCACGAAGCATCTTTCATTTTACCAGAGCTGTTCAAAAGAAGCTGAGCTGTGATTAGTTGCTATGAGCAACAGTTTTCCTTGCAACCAATCACTAAGCATCTCTCAGAAATCGGTTCCGCAACAACAAGGTTCCGCAGAAACCGCACGTTACGTAACCTTGTTGCACCAAGCAATACTACCTTGATTTCAGGTTCCCTATCCTCTCTCCCAATTTCTCTGAACCCTGGTTGCTATGCATGTAAATCCCCCAAATGTCTTTGCTGCTCCATTTTAAATGGGGTACATGAGTTTAAATCCAACACTACAGGTACCTCATGTAAAATTAATTTTCATGTCAACTGTCAATCCATCTTTGTGGTCTACTTGATTAAATTTGGTTGCGGTATACAGTACGTACTGTAGGTCAAACCATACAAACAATGCATGCTAGATTGAACAAGCATCGACAGAATATCCAAAATGGCTTTCTCCTGCACAGCCTTTCTAAACACTTTTTAACTGTGCATCAAAAAAATCCAAAAACTTTGAAACTAACGATTATTGACCACATGCCTGATACCGTGGCTGATCGCTTCAACAGTCTAATCAATAGAGAAAGCTTTTGGATATTCAAGCTTGGCACACTTGTCCCTGAAGGTCTGAATTTAACTATTGATAAAATGATCAGATAACTTTATTTGCCTTTTTTATCGTCTGTCCGTTTTACTTATGTGCTATTGTTTACATGCTTTTATTATTAAAATGGGTTCTCGCTTATTTATTGATTTTTTTATTGATCTTTTTATTGATCTTTTTACTGGTCTACTAACCTGTTAATATTTTATATCTATATTTATTTTATTGCTCTTTTTAGCATATTTTATACATTTAAAACATGGTTAATTCATGCTGTTTTATCTTATGTTTTATATTGGTTGCTTTTATCTCCTTTTTTATTATAATATATGTTGTCATCTTAACATGTGACTATCATTATATCATGTGACTGTTTTGACTGTTGTGAATGGCTGCTTCCCATTTAAATACCCCATCCCCTATGTCATTAATAAACATCCACCTGATGAAGATGGATCCTCCGTGGAAACGCGTTATGGTTTAACCCCATCTTTCGTCTGAGTCTCTTTCCTGCGCAACTAAAACCGTTTTTCATTTTCTTATTGCTACCATCCTCCATTGGAGGTTCTCGACTGGAGCTGCGGTGGAGACCCGACATCCTGTTCACCCCTGGGCTGCTTCCTAAGCACTCCTTTATGACCGCTCATCACTGACTCTCATTTCAAGTGAGGAGCTGACACTTATCTCCTTGGCTGCTCCTCCCACACTCTGTGTTTAGCCCTGGTCTTGTGCAGCCTCTCTCCTCCCATCTCTGAGAGTATGATTTCCAGTCCAGAACAGTGAATGGCCCACAACTTTCTGTCCGAAGCTCTGAATAGAATGGCAGCAGTGCCACTGGATTTGGCTGGATTTTAGCTGTGCATAAAGTCCAAATATGCCTCCTGTATGTAATTCCGGGTCGCTAAGCTTTATAACTCCCTAGCGCAGAGTGCTACCATTGGCTGCTGGGCATGGGCATATGGGTGAAATAACGCCTATTCGGATGATGTGCTCGGCTATGCTCAGAGATAGTGCATTCTGTTATTATAGGTCATTTTCCAGATTCAATACTTCAGAGTCTGCTGCGACTTGTTGTACCATATGCTTAGTCACACAAAGGGGCCAACTGGCTTGCAGTGGCCGAAGATTTCACACCATTGTGTCAAAAGCTAGCATTTTAATTAAAGATAAATCCTGCATGACTTTTTATGGCCTTGGGGATGCCAAGGTGGAGGCACTTTTCAGGAGTGGAGAGAATTGTACTTCGTCCTTCACACAACTGTTTTCTCTCAAAAAGGAAATGTAACATCAACTGATCTTCACTGTCCTAATAGAGGACTAGAAGAATCCAAGTTATCTATAAACAGAAAGATAGTAAGAGAATACTTGGCAAACATTAATTAATTCAAGTCTCTAGGCCCAGATGAATTACACCCCAGAGTACTGAAGGAGATAGCAGAAAAAAATTTTGAACCACTCTCCATAAACTTTGAGAATTCTTGGAGAACAGTAGAAGTCCCAGAAGACTGGAGAAGAGCAAATGTTGTTCCTATCTTTAAAAAGGGGAAGAAGGTGGACCCAGGGAACTATAGGCCGGTGAGTCTGACTGCTGTACCAGGAAAGATCTTTGAACAAATTATTAAACAACATGTACTGTATGTCAGTACCTGGATAAGAATGAAGTGATTAACCAGAGTCAGCCTGGGTTTCCAGAGTCAGCATGGGTTTGTAACTAATAAGTCAGGTCAGACTAACTTAATTTCTTTCTATGACAGAATCACTGGGTGGATCAGGGAAATGCTGTAGATATAGTATATTTTGACTTCAGCAAAGCATTTGACAAAGTATCTCACACCATCCTTATCGAAAAAAGAGTGGTCGTAAATAGCTACACATCCAGTTGGAAGAATGTCTCTGTCCTGGGCCCTGTTTTGCTCAACATCTTTATCAATGATTTAGAAAAAGGAATTGAGGGTACACTGATTAAATTTGCTGATGACACAAAGCTAGGAGGGATAGCTAATACTAGAGAAGAGAGAGGATTCAAAAAAATATAAATAAACTGGAGCAGTGGGCAGCAACTAACAGAATGGTTTTTAACAGGTAAAAATGCAAAGTACTACATCTGGGCAATAAAAATGAAAAAAGCATATACAGAATGGGAGGAATAGGGCTAAGCAACAGCACATGTGAAAAAGTCTTGGGCATTGGGTATACTAATAGATCATAAGCTGAACATCAGTCAACAGTGTGTTCAGCTGCATATAAATACATGCAGCTGAAAACTCCAGTCCCTAATGCTGCCGGCAGTGCCGGTTATTATGGCGAGAGACTTGCGCAAGTTTCTCACATTTTTGTTTGTGTTGTGGATGTCGAACAGCCGTGAGACATGCAGCCACGGCAACTCGAACATAGTATTAGAGCACACCGAAGATACTCTATTAACACATGAGCATTCTCAAATAACACCTTATCCAAGCACACTTGCTCATCACTACCAGTAACATCTCTGTCGCAATCACGCAATCATTGTAGGACTCTTAAGTCCTACACACGGCAGATTGTTGCCTGAGAATGTAGGTAGCATGCACATGCTTCTAACCCATGTGATCTAGAAGGTTAGCAGCACAGTCAACTCAGCTCCACTGACCCAAGTGCAGTCCACACATCCAATGCTCACAACTATCATGGATCCAGCAGCACAGTTCGGATTTGCATGTGCTGTCCCAGGAAGTCTGTGTCATGGGTTTGCCATGACAGGAAGGAGCCAGAAGACAGCAGCATCTGATTTCTTCTACTTCTGCACTGTTTAGAAGCACTTCACCTTCATATTAAATGGTGTAAGTTTCTTTTAGCTGTGCAGGGGTTAATGTGCTCAGTTGAGAGCTCCTGGAAGCTTTCCTGCGTTTTGACTCTCACTTGTGCACTGTTATTCATTCCCATCTTCTATAATATAATCTTGGCCCTGGCTAGCACTCATTGTCTGAAAAGATTATGCTGCATGGCTGGAGGTTGTTGATGGATGTTATTTGAGAAGGCATTTGGTGGATTTATCTGTGACTCTTGCAAGATTTTGAGTGTGTGTTAATTCCCTTTCTTCTCTTACTTTGGTTTAACTCCATCCTCCACTTATTTTTTTGTATGTTTGGTATTTTTCGTTATCCCTGATTGTATTACCTTGTTAGTCTGGTTGGTGTATTATGGTACACTATTACCCCACTCATCCCTGGGTGGGGGAAGGATACAGACTGAAGGCAGATTCAGGAGCTAAGGCAAGGTAAGTGGACCCAGCGTCTTCACCATCATTAGTAATCTGGGAAACAGGGCAAACTAGGGCTCCCCTAGCAATAGGGACAGGGAAGGAGCCTCTGGTCCTGGGACTCCCAACAACATAGTGGTGACAGTCTGGGTAATTTCCACCACAACAAAAGCCACTGATTTTACATAGATAGGCGTTGAGCTACAATTTTCTGGATCTGGTTATCTTTTTGCATTGTGGTATCTTAAAGCAGGGTTCCCCAACTCCAGTCCTCAAGGCCCACCAACGGATCATGTTTTCAGGATTTCCCTTGTATTCTACAGGTGATGCAATTATCACCTGGGCAATACTTATTAAATCCTGAAAACATGATCTGTTGGTGGGCCTTGAGGACTGGAGTTGGGGAACCCTGTCTTAAAGTCATTTTAAGAAAGGCTACATCTCTATAAATACACACATTAAACCTTTTCTTTCTGCTTTACAGATCAACTATTTTAGTTTTATGTCCTGCTTTTCATTGTGAATCACCTTCATTTGTAGGAAACATCCACGGATGAGTCATTCTGTTATATAATGAAATAATATATATTTATATATACAAATTGCCCTAAAAGGTAAGCTGACATAAAGAAAGTTGACATCCCATGCTTTCCACATCTGTGCAACTATTTTCTAAAAATTGTAGTCATATCCTGATATACTGTTTGCATTTAAGACGTATAATGCATGACAAACCAAGTTGTCCTAGGGCTGTGGATATCATTTTGTCATAATCCTCTCTCCATGCTACCAGTCAGATAAAAGAAAATGCACTATTTGTAGAACAAGCACCAGGTTAGCAGTCTATAATATTTGTACATATCTTAGAAACAATTGCGTTGTAGCAATGACATGGTGAAAGACATAGATATTTAACTCTGTGATCAATTTCTTTTTTCATTTTTTGGGTTATCATGATTAAAAAATATCCCGATGGTTCACAGATTATGTTTTTATTTCCAGTAAACATATGCACAGAACTGTCAATCAGGAATGTATAACCCATAATCTTTCTGTGTAAAGGTAATCTGACAGTTGTATCAAACCGTCTAAGCCTTCTATATGGACAGGCAAGTCATATTAAGCTGAATATGATACCTTGACATCTGCAATTCAATGTCGTATCCCTTAACATCCAGATTTTTCTTAATATGTAAATGAGATATTAAGATCTGTGGGCCAGGTACAGATCTCCCTGAGAATTTACCTTCAGAGTTTATTTTAAATCAAAGTAGCATTACCAGTGTAAGACAATAGGCTATCAGTATGTAATGACTGATAGCCTGCTCTCCCGATTTACATGTATCAAACTGGTAACATTCCGTAAAACAAATGTGGATTTCTTGGGAATAAAACATCAGATCACACATTGCAAGGTATCACTTAATTCAGCTTTTTATGACCTACATGCCCATATAGATTGCTTAGGAGGGTTGATCCTATTAACAGATTCCTTTTAAGGCCGGCGTCACACTAGAGAGAAATACGGACGAGTGAGAGGCGTTAAAAAAATGCATTGCACACGGACCAATAATTCTCTATGGGGTAGCTCCCATCAGCCGTATTTTTTTCGCATATTTCTTTTGGGCCGAGCCAATCACAGCATGCTGCGATTGTCAGCGTACTACGACCGCAGTATGCCAATGCAAGTCTATGGGTGCGCAAAAAAATGCATTACACACGGAACACTTGCGAAAAATATCCAAGACTTCTCCTGGTGACAGGAAATGGGCCAATCCATCATTAGGAAGCTTAGACATGCAAATTAGCTCAAATAGTGCTCCAGACATCCTGGAAGTAAGCCTCCACGGAGTACAGCAGCATGTCTACCCACATTAATGTGGAGCTGTTGATTGTTTTGGTCCAGGAAAGGCCTGAAATTTGGGACCAACGGGATGCCCATTATTCCAACAGGGCCAGAAAAGAGGTGGCATGGAGGTGCATCTGTGTGCAGACTTTGCCCAACTGCCACGTGAGGAGCAACAACAAATTCGTAAGTAATTGCCTTTTTACCGATCATCTTAAATGCCAGAAGTGATCTTTTTTTTAGTATCCCCTAAAATCCTATAGTAGTTTATGTAGGTATCCCTGTTTGCTCACGAAAAAGTTTGCTAAAAACCACCCCCTACTAGGCCACATGACTATGTGAAAAGTTAGGAATATTGCTTGGCACATTTCCCAAAGGTTAAAGTCCATTTTCCCTTCACATTGCATTTGAGGATGTGATGAGACACTGGCGCAGCATCCGCGACCAGTCCCGGCAGAAAAGACAGCAGAGGACCAGCGGTGGGGCAGCAGCACCGACCAAGTGGAAATACATATATTTTGACTGCTAGTCATTTTCGGCACCAATTATGGATCTCAGACCGTACGTACAGACATCACACCACATGACACATATGCTGTTCAGGGTCAGAGCTACATTTTTTAAAATTTTGTTTTACATTTTCTAACAGAACTCTGTCCAACCTCACAGAGAGGGAGACAGGGTCGGATTCTGAGGCCATTATAGACCCGGCCGGGGGAGGTGAAGAGGTGGCTGGCCCATGTTCTGACCTGAGCATTTGCAACCCCCAAGCTCCACCAGCACCAGGACCAGCCTCAGGTTCTGGACCTGGTCCAGAACCATAAGAGCCAACAGCGCCCAGCAACGTCGAAGACCCCGGCAACAGCAGCAGCCCTACTGGCGGTCTTGAGGGGTCCCCCCAGCCTGCAGCCGTAGGCCGCCATAGGAGACAGAGAAGAGACAGCATTGCCTCTGATACCCGGAGGCATGTAGACACAGGTGTCCTCAATTACCTGTCCAGGGCTACCCAGGATGAGGGCGAAGAGGCATATTCCCAAAGCCTGGCCCAGTACCTCTGTCCCCTACACCGTGAGGTGAGGCTACGTGTGTGAGGATCCATTCAGATCTTAATTGATGCAAGCACATACCCCAATGACCCATATGAGTTGTTTGAGTATCTTGAGAGGTGGCAGCTCTCACCCCGTAACCGTCTCCGCCTTGCCCGACAACCAGATGTGCATGCTCAATTACACCTCCACCCATTCCCCCCAAACCAACCTTGGCCACAACAGGGCGAAATGGCAGCCTATAACCAACCTGCCCAATATGGCCTCTTGTACAGACCTGGTGTTGGAGGCTGGCCCCAACCTGGGTTTGGACGACATGGTCATATTGGGGGGTATGATGGACGTGGCTACAATCAGTCACAGGCGTTAAATCGCCATTATCCTTATGATCTCTTTGGCATACAGCTACATGACCATGGCCACATATTACCACAAGGCCAAGAACATCCACCCCAACAGGGTGATGGTCAAGCTGGGCACCCCAACCCCCACCAAAGAGATGAAGGCCTCCCGCCATCACCTCCGCCAAGCTACCAGCAGTTATAAAACCAAAAAAGTTGTTTATGTTTTTGCGTTAGCAAATGTTTCTTTCTTGTTAACTATTTGGGTGTCCAAATAATATAATGTGCTATACAGAAAAGCCCCAATGGGCAGGGCAATATCTGCCATATGACAAAAATATGGTAAACAGTATTCTAAGTTATTTTTTGCATTTATCAAAAATTAGAAAATGCAACTTTGGGCCTCTTCTTTTATTATTTTAGGCATTCGAATAAGTAAGACAACTTTAGGCCATATAAACAGAACACACAAATCATAGGACAGCAAAAAATACTATTAATATACACACATATAAGAACATCACAACATAGATACAGCCTGATCTTGCCAGGTAGTTGCACGCTGAAGTGAAACAAAATACTGGGTGAACACATCACGTACTTTGAGTCCTGAGAGAGGATGCCGTAAGGGGAGCACATGTGGCCTAGGCCTATCCCCATTGTCCACCACACCTTCAGCCACATCAGATGAGGAGCAATCATGCAGTCTAGTGAAGTTATGGAGGACCACACAAGCGTTGATGACCTCATTGACGTTGGCTTAACTCAGCTGAATGGCAGACTGGCATTTGGCACAAAGAATGCCGAAGGCGCACTCCACCAGTATTTTAAGTTAATTATTTGTTAATTATTTGTTTGAATATCACATTACTTTCTGTGGCTGTCAAAACTTTTTTCTTGCCAAAATCGGACAAATCTGACCATTCTGTGTCCATTAAATGATCAATATTTCTGCATTGATGCCAATTTATTTTCTTAACCTAAACCACATTTCGGAGGGTTTCAGCTTTCAAAAGAATAATTTATACAACCATTGGATGAATTTAACGTCAGGTTATAAGCTTTTATTTTCATAACATGGATAAGCGACATAACTTCTGTCAGGGAGTGTATGGCTATTGTAAATCTGTAAAAGGGAATTTGGTGCTCTAAAATCAGATGCTGAAATCACTTAAGTTTATTGCACATAGAAAAAAAGAGGATCCACAGAAATAATTACACATACATGCAAATTATTATATATTAGTCCATAATACAAAAAGAAGGGGATCTAATATGGAATATATTAACGTGAAACAGAGTAATAAAGTTAGAGGACTTGAGAAATAAATATTTAGAACATAGCAAAAATGAAGCAAACAGATAGACTATGAATGTAGCTACAGACCTTTAACCCCTTCATGACCCAGCCTATTTTGACCTTAATGACCTGGCCATTTTTTGCAATTCTGACCAATGTCCCTTTATGAGGTAATAACTCAGGAACGCTTCAACGCATCCTAGCGATTCCGAGATTGTTTTTTCGTGACATATTGGGCTTCATGATAGTGGTATATTTAGGTCAATAATTTTTGCGTTTATTTGTGAAAAAAATGGAAATTTGGCAAAAATTTTGAAAATTTTGCAATTTTCAAATTTTGAATTTTTATTCTGTTAAACCAGAGTTATGTGACACAAAATAGTTAATAAATAACATTTCCCACATGTCTACTTTACATCAGCACAATTTTGGAAACAACATTTTTTTTCGTTAGGAAGTTATAAGGGTTAAAAGTTGACCAGCAATTTCTCATTTTTACAACAAAATTTACAAAACCATTTTTTTAGGGACCACCTCACATTTGAAGTCACTTTGAGGGGTCTATATGGCAGAAAATACCCAAAAGTGTCACCATTCTAAAAACTGCACCCCTCAAGCTACTCAAAACTATATTCAAGAAGATTATTAACCCTTCAGGTGCTTCACAGGAACTAAAGCAACATGGAATGAAAAAATGGACATTTTAATTTTTCCAACCAAAATTTTATTTTAGCATCAGTTTTTTCATTTTCACATGGGTAACAGGATAAAATGTATCCTAAAATTTGTTGGGCAATTTCTCCTGAGTACACTGATACCTCATATGTGGTCATAAACCACTGTTTGGGCGCACGGCAGGGCTCAGAAGGCAAGGAGCGCCATTTTACTTTTTGAATGTAAAATATGCTTGAATGCTTAGCGGTTGCCATGTCTTGTTTTAAGAGTACCTGTGTGCCTAAACATTGGAGCTCCCCCACAAGTGAGCCCATTTTGGAAACTAGACCCTCCAAAGAACTTATCTAGATGCATAGTATGCACTTTGAACCCCCAGGTGCTTCACAAATTGATCTGTAAAAAAAAAAAAAGTACTTTTTTTTTCACAAAAATTTTATTTGGCCTCAGTTTTTTCATTTTCACATGGGCAACAGGATAAAATGGATCCTAAAATTTGTTGGGCAATTTCTCCTGAGTACATCAATATCTCATATGTGGTCATAAACCACTGTTTGGGCACACCGCAAGGCCCGGAAGGGAAGGAGCGCCATGTGACTTTTTGATTGGAAAATTAGCTCCAATCGTTAGCGGACACCATGTCGCATTTGGAGAGCCCCTGTGTGCCTAAACATTGGAGCTCCCCCACAAGTGACCCCATTTTGGAAACTAGACCCCCGAAGGAACTTATCTAGATGTGTGGTGAGCACTTTGAACCCCCAAGTGCTTCACAGAAGTTTATAACGCAGAGCAGTGAAAATAAAAAAATAATTTTTTTTCCTCAAAAATGATTTTTTAGCCCGCTATTTTTTATTTTCCCAAGGGTAACAGGATAAATTGGACCCCAAAAGTTGTTGTCCAGTTTGTCCTGAGTACACTGGTACCCCATATGTGGGGGAAAACCACTGTTTGAGCGCACGGCATGACTCAGAAGGGAAGGAGCGTCATTTGACTTTTTGAATGGAAAATTAGCTCCAATCGTTAGCGGACACCATGTTGTGTTTGCAGAGCCCCTGTGTGCGTAAACTTTGGAGCTCCCCCACAAATGACCCCATTTTGGAAACTAGACCCCCTAAGGAACTTATCTAGATGCATAGTGAGCACTTTGAACCCCCAGGTGCTACACAGAAGTTTATAACGTAGAGCCGTTAAAATAAAAATATTTTTTTTCCCTCAAAAAATAAATTTTTAGCCTGTTATTTTTTATTTTCACAAAGGTAACAGGATAAATTGGACCCCAAAAGTTGTTGTCCAGCTTGTCCTGAGTACGCTGGTACCACATATGTGGGGGGGACCACTGTTTGGGCACACGTTGGGGCTCAGAAGGGAAGTAGTGACGTTTTGAAATGCCGACTTGATGGAATGGTCTGTGGGCGTCATGTTATGTTTGCAGAGCCCCTGATGTACCTAAACAGTGGAAACCCCCCACAAATGACCACATTTTGGAAACTAGATCACCCAAGAAACTAATATAGATGTGTGGTGAGCACGTTGAACCCCCAAGTGCTTCACAGAAGTTTATAACGCAGAGCCGTGAAAATAAAAAAATATTTTTTTTTCCTCAAAAAATTATTTTTAGTCCACTATTTTTTATTTTCACAAGGGTAACAGGATAAATTGGACCCCAAAAGTTGTTGTCCAGTGTGTCCTGAGTACGCTGGTACCCCATAAGTGGGGGGGGACCACTGTTTGGGCACACGTTAGGGCTCGGAAGGGAAGTAGTGACGCTTTGAAATGAAGACTTGATGGAATGGTCTGTGGGCGTCATGCTACATTTGCAGAGCCCCTGATGTACCTAAACAGTGGAAACCCCCCACAAGTGACCCCATTTTGGAAACTATATCACCTAAGGAACTAATCTAGATGTGAGGTCAGCACTTTGAACCCCCAAGTGCTTCACAGAAGTTTATAACGCAGAGCTGTGAAAATAAAAAAAATTTTTTTTTTCCTCAAAAAGTGATTTTTAGCCCACTATTTTTTATTTTCACAAGGGTAACAGGATAAATTGGACCCCAAAAGTTGTTGTCCAGGTTGTCCTGAGTACGCTGGTACCCCATATATGGGGGGGACCACTGTTTGGGCACACGTTGGGGCTCGGAAGGGAAGTAGTGACGCTTTGAAATGCCGACTTGATGGAATGGTCTGTGGGCGTCATGTTACGTTTGCAGAGCCCCGATGTACCTAAACAGTGGAAACCCCCCACAAGTGACCACATTTTGGAAACTAGACCCCCCAAGGAACTTATCTAGATGTGTGGTGAGCACGTTGAACCCCCAAGTGCTTCACAGAAGTTTATAACGCAGAGCTGTGAAAATAAAAAAATATTTTTTTTTCCTCAAAAAGTGATTTTTAGCCCACTATTTTTTATTTTCACAAGGGTAACAGGATAAATTGGACCCCAAAAGTTGTTGTCCAGTTTGTCCTGAGTACGCTGGTACCCCATATATGGGGGGGGACCACTGTTCGGGGACACGTTGGGGCTCGGAATGGAAGTAGTGACGTTTTGAAATGCCGACTTGATGGAATGGTCTGTGGGCGTCATGTTACGTTTGCAGAGCCCCTGATGTACCTAAACAGTGGAAACCCCCCACAAGTGACCCCATTTTGGAAACTAGACCCCCCAAGGAACTTATCTAGATGTGTGGTGAGCACGTTGAACCCCCAAGTGCTTCACAGAAGTTTATAACGCAGAACCGTGAAAATAAAAAATCTTTTTTTTCCACAAAAATAATTATTTTAGCCCCCATTTTTTTATTTTCCCAAGGGTAACAGGAGAAATTAGACCCCTAAAGTTGTTGTGCAATTTTTCCTGAGTACCCTGATACCCCATAAGTGGGGGTACACCACTGTTTGGGCACACGTCAGGGCTCGAAATGGACTTTTTGAACGCAAAATTGGCTGGAATAAATGGTGGCTCCATGTCGCGTTTGGAGAGCCCCTGATGTGCCTAAACAGTGGAAACCCCTCAATTCTATCTCCAACCCTAACGCCAACACACCCCTAACCCTAATCCCAACCCTAATCATAACCCTAACCACAACCCTAATCCCAACACACCCCTAACGAAATCCCAACTCTAACCCTAACCACAAGCCTAACCGTAATCCCAACCCCAACCCTAATCCCAATTCCAACCCTAACCCTAAATTCAACCCTAACCCTTAGTCCAACCCTAACCCTTAGTCCAACCCTAACCCTTAGTCCAACCCTAACCCCTAGTCCAACCCTAACCCCTAGTCCAACCCTAACCCCTAGTCCAACCCTAACCCCTAGTCCAACCCTAACCCTTAGTCCAACCCTAACCCTAACCCTAACCCTAGCCCTAACCCTAGCCCTAACCCTAGCCCTGGACCTAACCCTAATGGAAAAAAAAAAAAATATATTTTATTATTTGTCCCTACCTATGGGGGTGATAAAGGGGGCGGTGATTTACTTTTTATTTATTTTGATCACTATGAAAGTTTATCATAGTGATCAAAATAAATGAATGAATCTGCAGCGTTGCAGATTCGATTCGGCGCACTGCGCATGCGCCCGCCATCTTGCAAGATGGCGGCGCCCATGACGCTGGACGGCAGGACACCGGGACGGATAGTGGGAGATCGGAGGCACAAAGGAGGGTGATCGGAGGGTGAGAGGGGATGATCGGAGGGCTGGGGGGGCGGAGAGAAGGCGGGGGGGGCAGATCATGACGGCGGCTGCCGATCGGTGCCGTCAGAAGGTGGCGGCAGCCGATCGGTGCCGTCAGTCGGTGTGGGGGGGGTCGGGTCTCGGTGTCCAGCCATGTCCGATGCTATTTCAGCATCGGCCATGGCTGGATTGTAATATTTCACCAATATTCATTGGTGAAATATTACAATCGCTCTGATTGGCAGTTTCACTTTTAACAGCCAATCAGAGCGATTGTAGGCACGTGGGGGCTAAGCCACGCCCCCAGGTGTTAACTCTGAAGGGTCCTTTGTGTGCGGGTCGGGTGACCTTTCAGTGACCCCGGTCACCCGACCCGCAGGGGGGCTATTTATAGCATGACGCCTACGTAGGCGTCATAGGTCGTTTGGGCACTGCTTTTCATGACGCCTACGTAGGCGTCATAGGTCGTGAAGGGGTTAATATCATAGCTGCTTTAAGGGTGAGTGTAGCTAAAGTGAAGGAGATGTAAAAGTAACAAGAGTATCATCAGTTAATAAATAAGGTAAAAATCAACTTTACCGTATAGTGGATCAATATAGGTAATAATTGCTGGAAAAGCTGAAAAAAAATTAAAAAAAATAATTTACAGCGGTTATCATTATTTACCTTTATGTGACTGAGGTAGGATCTGTCCAAACTGAAACCAAGTGTTTAACCCCTTCCCGACATGCGCCATACTAGTACTGCTCTGCAGGAAGTGTGTTCCCACAAACAGCATTAGTACGGCACACCGATCACACAGCATCACGCTGAGTGCCGTGGCGATCGTGTGGGTGTCAGCTGTATGTGACAAGTATGTGACAGCTTCCGATGCGATCACGCTGGCCTGATGGTCTCCATGGAGACCCTGGCACCAAGATGACCACAGAGTTCTTTACGGTCCTGTATTGGAAGTGGCTTGTGAGCGCCTGCTGAGAACAGGTGCTGGCATGCCTCCTTCCTTGCCTGTCAGATCGCTGATCTGATACAGCGAAGTGTAGAGTGTTAGATCAGCGATCTGACATTATATAGTGATGTCCCATCCTGGGATAATGTAAAAAGTTTAAAAAAAGTATTAGAATTTGGAAAAATATTTTTCCAATAAATACATTTATTTATGTAAATAAAAAACAATAAAAGTACACATATTTGGTATCCCCACATCCATAACCACCTGCTCTATTAAACTATCCCTCTAGTTAACCCCTTCAGTGAACACCGTAAAAAACATAAATAAATACGAGGCAAATAAAAATGCTTTATCATCATACCACGGAACAAAAAGCGCAATAAAACGCGATCCAAAAGACAGATGTAAATAAAAATGGTATAGCTGAAAACATAATCTTGTCCCTCAAAAAAAAACAAGCTGCCATACAGCTCCATCAGCAGAAAAATAAAAAAGTTATCTCTCAGAATAATGCGCTGCAAAAAATAATTACTTAATCTATATAATAGTTTTAATTGTGTAAAAGCTCCAAAACATAAAAAAAATATTAATGAGGTATCATTGTTATCGTACTGTCCAAAAAGAAAATAGTTGTTTTATCAATTTTACCACATGCGGAACAGTTTTAAAAAAAATAAAATAAAAAGCAATTCCTGAATTGCTGGTTTTAGTTCATTTTGTCTACCAATAATCGGAATAGAAAACGCTGAACAAATGTCAAGTACCCGAAAATGTTACCAATAAAAATGTCAACTCATCCCACAAAACACAAGTCCTCACATGACTATGTTGGCCGAAATATGAAAAAATTATAGAAAACTAACTTCGGGGTGAAAGGGTTAATCAGCTGGTAGAGATCCTTAGGCCGGGGTCACACTGGCGAGGAATACGGCCGAGTGAGAGGCGTTAAAAGCACGCATTAGACATGGACCAATGATTCTCTATGGGGTCCCTCGCACCAGCTGTATATTTCTCATCCGTATTCTACGCTCCGTGCCAATCGCAGCATGCTGCGATTGTCAGCGTACTACGGCCGTAGTACGCCAATGCAAGTCTATGGGTGCGCAAAAAATACGGATTACACACGGACCACACATGTGACCTGCGAGAAATACGCACCCGGTGTCTTTTAGCAAAGCCGGCAATTCAGTGCGCTATACAGTAAACTCACCCTGACAGGTTTAATAAAGTAACGAAAGAATAGATATAGACACATAGAATATATATATATATATATATATACACGCATTCTATGTGTCTATATCTATTCTTTCATTTCTTTATTAAAACTGTCATAGGGCTCCATTATATGTCCATTTTGCAAGCCTGCGAGAAAATCTCACCATACGGATGCCATACGGATTACATACGGATGCTGACACGCGCAAAATACGCGACCACACCTTGATTACGGATGACATACGGAGCACTATTTAGGGGTCTGTCATCCGTATTACGCATGTAAAATACTGACCGTATTTTGCGTCGGTTAGTGTGACCCCGGCCTTACCGGTGAAGTCTTGTACAGAGATTATGCTGAATGCACTGAAGGAAAAGCACAGTGCTTTTGGAGAGGTGCTGAGCAAATGTGCTCTGCGTCTGATTTAAATGGAGACTTGCGCTGATCTATTTAGTGATGAACTTCCGGTTTCCATGTTGTACATGTGAATGGAAGTGAAGCGTATGGTAACAGATGTCACTCCTGGGTGCCATTTTGGTGGGAAACAGGTAGCGCTTCATAGTGTTGTTGTACTCATACATGTCCGCGTTACCAGAAGTGACACAGATAGTAGCAAATGCCACCTCTAGGCGCCATATTGGTAGGAATAGATAACACTTCATACTAATGCTTTTATTTTTTGGTCAAAATAGCCATGCGAGGGCTTGTTTTTTGTGGGACTAGTGGTACATTTGATCGACACCATTGGTTTTAACATATCCTGTACTGGAAAATGGGAAAAAAAACAAGTGCTGTGAAATTTAAAAAAAAAAGTGCAATCCCACAGTTGTTTTTTTTACCATGTTCACTAAATGCTAAAACTGACCTGCCATTATGATTCTCCAGGCAATTACGAGTTTGTAGACACCAAACATGTATAGGTTCTTTTTTATTTAAGTGTTGAAAAAAAATTCCAGAGTTTGAACAAAAAATTGTGCCATTTTCTGCGATATCGAGTTGGGTGAGGGCTTTTTATTGCGTGCTGAGCAGACATATTTAATGATACCACATTGGTGCAGATACGATCTTCTGATCGACCATTATTGCATTTTAATGCAATGTTGTAGTGATCAAATAACTGTAATTCTGGCATTTTGACTTTTTTTCTCATTACGCTGTTTAACGATCGGGGTAACTTTTTTATATTGATAGATCGGGTGATTCTGAATACGGCGATACCAAATATGTGCTTTATTTTATTTTTTTGTACAGGTGATGATCAGATATTTGTTTGTATGTAGCAGAATTGCTCACTTGCTATGAGCGCTGACCACGAGGTGGCACTCATAGCAATCTGGCTATGACAACCATAGAGGTCTGCTGGAAACCTCTGGTTGTCATGCGAACCCATCAGTATCCCTCGATCATGAGAAAGGTTCACCGACGGGCAGGATTTCTGATGCACTTGCCAGAAGCGTGAGTTAAATGCTGCAGTTAGAGTTGTTTTTTTTACCATGTTCACTAAATGCTAAAATTGACATGCCATTATGATTCTCTAGGTCATTACGAGTTCACAGACACCAAACATGTCTAGGTTCTTTTTTATTTAAGTTTTTAAAAAAACTTCCAAATTTTGTTAAAAAAAATTGCGCCATTTTCCTATACCTGTAGCGTGTCCATTTTTCGTGAACTTGGGTTGGATGAGGTCTTTTGTTTTGCATGCCAAGCTGATGTTTTTAGTTATACTATTTTGGTGTAGATACGATCTTTTGATCGCTCGTTATTGCATTTTAAATTAATGTTGCGGCTAACAAAAAACAATTCTGGTGTTTTGACTTTTTTTCCTCATTTCGCGGTTTAACGATTGGGTAAATTTTTTTGCTTTGTATTGATCGGGTGATTCTGAACTTGGCGATACCAAATATGTGTATATGTGATTTTTTTTTTTAATTGTTTTATTATGAATCTTTCCATTGCCCTGTAGCCGGTGGCATGTGGGGTAATAAGGGGTTAATGTCACCTTGCTATTGTAAGGTGACATTAAGCCTGGTTAATAATGGAGAGGTGTCAATAAGAAGGTAAAGCTGCCTGCGCAGCATCCCCACCTGATCAGAGATAAATTGATTAGCTTGGGAAAGTTTCTTAACTTTTTTCCATGCTGTCAGTTCACCGCAGGTCAGGCAGTGAGTCAGTGCAGCTAAGCAGTAGTCACTGAGGCTGTACAGTAAACTCACGACTGGTTAGGCCAATATACACTTTGTTGCAGGGGCATGTGGCATGGTACAGTATAAAACACCCCTGGAGGAGTACGTAATGTGTTTGTGAATGTCAAACATTTTTTAACCATCATGGTTTTTAAATGTTTTAGCTTTTGTTAAATTGGCACAGGCTTTACTGAAGTCACAAGGAAAAAGCCATTGCTGTCGTTGTTTTTTTAGGTTGAACTTACCTGGGTCAAAATGGCTATGGACAAGATGCTCATGTACAGTAAATTGCATGACTGTCTTGCCACCACCAATAGGTTGTTCATGCACCTGCGTTGTTGTTTTGTTTAACCGCTTTTCCCCCTCGAGGACGGTTTGCATGTTAATGACTGGGCCAATTTTTACAATTCTGACTACTGTCCCTTTATGACGTAATAACTCTGGAACGCTTTAATGGATGCTGGTGATTCTGATACTGTTTTCTTTGGGACATATTGTACTTCATGTTAGTGGTAACATTTCTTTGATAGGACTTGCATTTATTTGTGAAAAAAACGGAAGTTAGATGAAAATTTTGCAATTTTCCAACTTTGAATTTTCATGCCCTTAAATCATAGAGATATGTTACACAAAATACTTAATAAGTAACATTTCCCACTTGTTTACTTTACATCAGCACAATTTTGGAACCATTTTTTTTTTTTGTTAGGAAGTTATAAGGGTTAAAAGTTGAACAGCGATTTCTCATTTTTATCTATTTTTTGGGGGGCAGAACATCATATTTGAAGTCACTTTAAGGTATGTATATGATAGAAAACACCCAAAACTGGCATCATTCTAAAAACTGCGCTCCTCAAGGTGCTCAAAACCACATTTAAGAAGTTTATTAACCCTTCAGGTGCTTCAAAGGAATTTTTGAAATGTTTTAAAAAAAATGAACATTTAACCTTCATTAACTTTCATTTTGGAAACTAGACCCCCCAAGGAACTTATCTAGATGTGTACTAAGAACTTTGAACCCCCAAATGCTTCACAGAAGTTTATAATGTAGAGCCATGAAAATAAAAAAATCATATTTTTTCCACAAAAATGTTCACCCCCAATTTTTTATTTTACCAAGGGTAATAGGAGAAATTGGACCCCAAAAGTTGCTGTGCAATTTGCCCTGAGTATGTTGAGCATTTTTTCTGTGCTGTGTTGTGCATAAATATGTGATTCTTCAGATTTTGTATTAGTCAATGCCTGATGAAGAGACCTGAGTAGTCTCGAAAGCTTGCAATTTGTTACCATCTTTTCAGTTAGCCATTAAATGGTATCAACCACTGAGGACTCTGAATTCTGAATATTTTTCTTAGGCTATAACACTTGATGAATGTTTTTCCCAGCAATATCCACTCCTGAAGGATCATGATGGAACTTGATATTCAGATTCAAGGATGATTTTTATTTTTAATTCAAACTAGAACACAACTAGTTTCGACATCTTAGGCCGGTGTCAAACTAAAGAGAAATACGGACGAGAGAGAGGTGTTAAAAAAACACATTGCACACGGAACAATGATTCTCTATGGGGTAGCTCCCATCAGCCGTATTTTTCTTGCGTATTTTTTCCGGGCCAAGCCAATCGCAGCATGCTGCAATTGTCAGTGTACTACGACCGTAGTACACCAATGCAAGTCTTTGGCTACGCATTACACACGGAACACGTGTGACTTGCGAGAAATACGCACCCGATGTCTTTTAGAAAAGCCGGCAATTCAGTGTGTGATACAGTAAAATCACAGTGACAGGTTTAATAAAGAAACGAAAGAATAGATATAGACACATGGAATGCATATATATATATATGTGTGCTATATATATATATATATATATATGCATACTATGTGTCTATATCTGTTCTTTCATTTGTGCTTGAAAACCTGTCATTGGGCTCCATTATATGTCCATTTTGCAAGCCTGCGAGAAATTCTCAAGTTCTCGGCATACGGATGCCATACGAATTACATATGGATGCTTACATGGGAAAAATACACGTCCACACCCTGACAACAGATGACATACGGATCACTGTTTAGGGACCATTTATGTGTATAATGTCAAGCATATAAACTGATATGTCTGAACACATTTTATAGCAGATCTCCCTGCATGTGGTTTTGGGTGGGGGCTGAAAGGTATGTTTTTCAGACACACTCAGATATGCAGGATTTTGCACTCTGAGGAATCTATCAAAACCCATATATCAAATGAATGTTATACAAAAAGTTTTTTATTTCTTCGCTGATGGAGCTGTGCGGCAGCTTGATTTTTGTGGTGCAAGATGACATTTTCAGCGGTTCCATGTTTATATCCGTCTTTTTGATCTTGTGTTATTCCACTTTTTGCTCTGTAGTATGATGATAAAGCATTGCTTTTTGCCTTTTTTATGGTTCTAACTAAAGGGGTTAACTAGTGGGATCGTTTCATAGGTCGGATCGTTGCAGACGCGGTGATACCAAATATGTTACTTTTACTGTTTTTTTTCATTCAAATATTAATTTAGTGATAGAATATATTTTAATTTTTTTATTATCTTTGAGGTTTTTTTAAATATTTTTTACAATTATTTAATTTTTTTTTTACTTTGTTCTAACTTTTTTACTTTGTCCCACTATGGGACAATCATTTTCTGCAGGTTGATCACTTCTATAGCTTGCAGATGAAGCAGCATCACCATGCCATAGAAGCTGTCAGCTTTGCACTGACAAAGAGACTTGATGATCATACGCTGCACATGATCAGCAAGTTTCCTCGCTCTAGTGACCCAGATGTCATCATGACGACATCGGGTCACCATGGCAATGATAGGGACCCCGCGGCATGACGCGGGGTCTCCGATCCATAGGCAGAGGGGCTGTCAGCACTCTGCCAGCTTCTGGAAAGATGAGATCGTGTTCGATCACAGCATTTTGGGGGTTAACATGCCGGGAGCTGTCTTTGACCGCTCCTGGCTCCTAGTGCCGGGTGTTAGCTGTCAGAATCAGCTGACATCCAATGGTGATCACCCACGCACCCCCCGTGTGCGCGGGTGATCGCGATGATGTAATATTCCGTCCATGGTCAAATTGGCCCAGATCACATCGACGGAATATTATGTCTGATGTCAGAAAGGGGTAAAAGATATGTAGAAAAACTAGTCTAGTAAAGCTAGATTCATTTTTTAAATATTTTAAGAAACTATAAATAACTCTAGACTGGATATAACCTCAAGAGAAATGTGCTGTCTTCCAGGTGCAAAAACTAATGATGTGTCTGACAGGATTTCAGGACTCTTCAGAACTACAGATGACTACCCATTCCTGCTAATACATGTGGGGACAAATGACACCACAAGAAAAGATCTGGAAAACATCTGCAGTGTCTTTGAAAACTTAGTTAAGAAAGTGAAAGAACTGGGAGCGCAGGTGGTCTTCTCATCCATTCTCCCAGTGGATGGCCATGGAACATGGAAGTGGAATAAGATTCTGCAGGTGAACAACTGCAAACATCGATGTTGCTGTCAGCAAGGATTTGGATTCTGGATCACAGGGTGAATTACCTATACGATGGACTACTTGCTAGAGATGGGGTGCACCTTACGAAGACTGGAAAACATGTATTTGTAAGTCACCTTGCTACACTCATCAGGAGAGCTTTAAACTAGAACAATGTGGGAAGGGAAGCAAAAGGCCAGAAAAAGCAATACACCTGACACATACTATTGAGAACTCTGCTCTTAGTAGTGGAAAGGAAGAACACAGTCAAAAAATCTAAAAAATAAAAATATTGGAGGAAGAGAAATCAATCACAAGCTAAAATTTTTCTATACAAATGCACAAAGCATGGGCAACAAACAAGGAGAATTGGAAATACTAACGCAGGAAAAGAAATATCATGTCATTGGAATCAGAGACTTGGTGGGACGATACACATGATTGGAATACAAGGCTAGAAAGATACAGCTTATTTGCAAAAAACAGACTTGATAAACGAGGAGGAGATGTTGCATTGAATGTTAGAAAAGTGTATATCTGCACAGAGAATAAAGCTTCAGAGACTGGGAGTTCTGTGGAAACTGAGTAAGAATACAAGTAGAGAACAACGGAAAGGACACCATTGTAGGCTTTTACTACAGGCTGCCTGTGCAAGCTGAAGATATGGATGAACTCTTTGTGCTTCAAATGGCCACGTTCTTCAAAAAATATGACATAGTGGTCATGGGAGATTTCAACTATCGAGACATTTGTTGGGAATCTCTCTCAGGCAAAACTAACAGGTAAAGTAAATTCTTATCCTTTCTTGCTGACAACTTTATCTTCCAAAAGGTAGGGGAGAAAACAAGGGGATCTGCTACCTAGGATCTAATCCTTATAAACAGGGAGGAAATGATTAAGGAACTAACAGTCATTGGGACTAAAGATGAGCGACTTTGCCTTTTTTCGGGTCGAGACGGGTTTCATGAAATCCGACATTCGCAAAAGTCAGGCCGAACGAAATCGGCCAATTATCATGAAAAGTCGAAGGCCGACTGAAACATGAAACCCAATTCAAGTCAATGGGGAAGAAAAGTCGGCAGTGAGTGGAGGACAGGAAACACACCTACAGTGCCCATTTTAATGCCAAAAACATCAATTCTTATTACTTAAGCTCGTCAACCTTAATTTACTTTATAATAATAGTTAGGCATTGAAAACTGGGGGTTATTTGGCTAAAGTTGTGGGGGGGTAGGGCTGGCTCCAGATTTTCGTTGTCCCAGGGCCAAAGAGTGTCACTGGTCTCCTTTAACACATGCCACAATTAGTGTTGAGCATTCCGATACCGCAAGTATCGGGTATCGGCCGATATTCACTGTATCGGAATTCCGATACTGAGTTCCGATACTTTTAGCATATCGAATACCGGAATCAGAAGTTCCCATAATGCTATGAGCCACTTTGATTTCATTTAGCCAATGACAATCCTCAGAAGTGTGGGCACATCCTGTTAGGCATGTAGGCATGTTAACTAATGGCATGGTTGTGATTGGCTGCTGAAATGATGTCATGATGCACTATAAAAGCTGCCGCAGTCGCCATTTCTGGTTCACTCTGCTGTGAATTCAGTTAGGGACAGGCTGCTGTTCAAGACTGTGAGGGACAGTTAGAGAGCGATTTTACAAATCACATTGTGCTTTACCCAGGCTACATTCTCAATAAGTGTAGCTTTCTTTTGCCTTGCAGCAGTGTTCACAGCTGTCTGCAAGGTCTACGTGAGTGCATCTCACGCTGAGTAGTGTGTCCTGCAGCCACGTCTGGTTGTAGGACGCTCAGTGTGTCACTGCCTCATACATATTTTTCATTTTTTGCTGCTCATTTTTCATTCTCCTATTAGTGTACACTGTGCATTCATCCGTATCCATATACGTTGGTTGCAAACACTATAGGAGTAGACAGCGGAGCCTCTCTGCAGCCTTTCAGTGCTAGTGCCCAGTTTGCTGCACTGTTCACGGCTGTCTGTGAGGTCTCTGACTGTGTGTGAGTGCAGCTCATGCTGAGTAGTGTGTCCTTCAGCTACGTCTGGTTGTAGGCCGCTCAGCGTGCGTCACTGCCTCACACATATTTTCTTTTATTGCAGCTCATTTTTTATTCTCCTATTAGTGTGCATCCATCCATATCCATATACGGTGGTTGCAAACACTATAGAAGTAGACAGCGGACCCTCTCTGCAGCCTTTCAGTGCTAGTGCCCAGTTTGCTGCACTGTTCACGGCTGTCTGAGAGGTCTCTGACTGTGTGTGAGTGCAGCTCACGCTGAGTAGTGTGTCCTGCAGCTACGTCTGGTTGTAGGCCGCTCAGCGTGCGTCACTGCCTCACACATATTTTTCTTTTATTGCAGCTCATTTTTTATTCTCCTATTAGTGTGCATCCATCCGTATCCATCTACATTGGTTGGTTGCAAACACTATGTAGGTGTAGATAGAGGAGCCTTTTTTCTGGCTTGTGCCCTTCATCTGCAGCCAGATTAGTATTACTCTATTTTTTGGAGCCTTATCATTTGCATTGTAGGTTACCTTCCTGTATTGTAATAGCTCCAAAAAGTTAGTGATACTATCGCTTTCAAATCTTTGGTCACATCCTTTTATTTTTTAAAAAAAAACAAAAACAAAATAAAGTTCACCAAACACTCCATTTCACAGTTGTGTAGGCCACATTAGCTCCTATTAAAGTGTAGTCCACACACACACTTCATAAAATTAGTGTTTCTTATACCTGTTACCAGCTGTTAAGGAATAAGCACACTAAGCCCCCCTTTGTACTTTTCTGCCTATCTTTATCAGTCTACCAAGATGAAGAAGGCAGGGAGTAAGGCACGTGGGCGTGGAGTTTCAGCAGGGAGAGGACGTGGGGATTCTGCAGGGAGAGGACGTGGGGATTCTGCAGGGAGAGGACGTGGAGATTCTGTGCCTGCTGCTGGCACCAGTGAGTCAGCATCCCCCAGTTTTACCAGGCAACAGTCCTTTATGCGCAGCTTTGTAAGTCCTTGCCGTACCCCACTGCTGCGGGAGGAACAAATTGAAGCCATTGTCAGATGGATGGCAGCTAACGCATCGACTTCAATGACTTCCACGTCCTCTCAGGGCCAGAGCACTGAAGAGCAACCATCTGTCTCTTCACCACCTGCCAAAGTGCCCAGGCAGTCAGAGAGCCCTGGACAGGAGCCATCACAGTCTCTACTTATGTTCTCTGAATCTGTTGGATTGGAAAGAGGGGGCCAGCCAAGCAGCATTCAAGAATGTGAAGAAGAGGGAGTATGCAGTGATGCACAACTTCTTTGTCCCTCTGAATCTGAAGAGGCGGGTGGGCCAGTGCCTATGGTCAGCACACCTCAGTACGCATCAGATGATGACGAGACTCAGGTGCCACTTTCTGGTGCGTATGGTACTGGCGAGACAACCCAGGAGAAGCAGGTGTTTGAAGAGGGGAGTGTAGATGATGAGGTCCTTGACCCATCATGGCATGAGGAACAGGAAGGTGGTGGGAGCAGCTCTCAGGAAGAGATTCCCCGAACGGCCAAAACAGGAGGGAGAGGGAGGGGGCAGACTTGGTTGCCTGTAGCCTCCACTTCGGCACCCGTTAGGAGCATTCCTCTTTCAAAACCCAAAAAGTTGCAGATGACATTTGCTTTGTCAAATGCAAGCTGTGTCATCAGAAAGTTAAAAGAGGGAAAAATGTCAGCAACCTCAATACCACAAATATGTGGAAACATGTACGGACCAAGCATGAGGTGGAGTTACACAGACACACTGAAGACGTAGGCCAATGTACAGCACCACCTACCACCTCTTCAGCTCGTGTTGGGGCCTCTTCCTCCAGCTCACTCACAGCTGGTTCGGCTTCCTCACAGGATCGCCAAGGAAGAACCTCTGGCACTGTTGTCCGGAGACCCAGTGACATTCCACCCACAGCACCATGTTCCCAGTCATCCTCACACTCCCAGGCCACTCTACAGCCATCGGTATCACAAGCATGGGATAAAAGGCTGCCATACTCGGCAAACCATCCCCGAGCACAGGCTCTGAATGCTTGCATTGCCAAACTACTGGCCCTTGAAATGCTCTCATTCAGCCTGGTGGAGACTGACACCTTCCGGAACTTCATGGCATTGGCAGTCCCACAATACACCGTGCCCAGCCGCTTTTATTTCAGCAGGCAAGCCGTCCCTGCCCTGCAAAAACATGTGGAGGGAAAAATAAAACATGCGCTACTAAACGCCGTCAGTAGCAAGGTCCACCTGACCACCGATGCGTGGACCAGTAACCATTACTAGTAGTGGGAATGTGGATAGAGCAGGAGACCTTGCCGAACACGCATCAGGGGATCAACTGACGTGACTGAGCCCCAGGAACACAGGAACAAGTGTGGATTGTGCAGACGCCACTTCAGAGCAGCAACTGGCTGGGTTGGAGGCCAGGGGAAATACTAGAGACAGTGGAGCCAGAGGCCATAGTGGAGCACGGTTACAATCAGTAGTAGTCTAGAACCTATATAAAACGTGCTGCAAGTTGGCCTCCGCCTGCTCCATGATTGATCCTGGGCTCCAACAACGCCAGTTGGTGTTCAGAAGTGCCGTCTTCACAGAGAAAAACACACTAGCTCCTGTGTTAGTGGGGTTCAGTAACGTCAGCTGTTCCCCTGCTGTGTGGACGACAAAGTCTCCTGCTGCCTCCACATTCACAAACCATCAGGCCTCAGCCTGCTCCATGCTTGATCCTGGGCTCCAACAACTCCAGTTGGTGTTCAGAAGTGCTGTCTTCACAGAGAAAAACACACTAGCTCCTGTGTTAGTGGGGTTCAGTAACATCAGCTGTTCCCCTGCTGTGTGGACGGCAATGTCTCCTGCTGCCTCCACATGCAAAAAACATCAGGCCTCAGCCTGCTCCATGCTTGATCCCTGGCTCCAACAACACCAGTTGGTGTTCAGAAGTGCCGTCTTCACAGAGAAAATCACACTAGCTCCTGTGTTAGTGGGGTTCAGTAATGTCAGCTGTTCCCCTGCTGTGTGGACGACAAAGTCTCCTGCTGCCTCCACATTCACAAACCATCAGGCCTCAGCCTGCTCCATGTTTGATCCTGGGCTTTAACACAGCCAGTTGTTGCTTGGAAGTGCCGTCTGCACAGAGAAAAACACATGCTCCAGTGTCAGTGGGGTTCAGTAACGCCAGCTGCTCCCCTGCTGTGTGGACGACAAAGTCTCCTGCTGCCTCCAAAATCACACTACATCTTATTTTCTACTTGCTCCAAGTAGGCCTCAGCTTGCTCCATGATTAATCCTGGCCTTCAACACAGCCAGTTGTTGCTTGGAAGTGCCATCTGCACAGAGAAAAACACATGCTCCAGTGTTAGTGGGGTTCAGTAACGCCAGCTGCTCCCCTGCTATGTGGATGGCAAAGTCTCCTGCTGCCTACACAGTCACACTACTACTGATTTTTAACCGCGCTCCACTTAGGCCTCTGGCTCCACTGTCTCTAGTATTTCCCCTGGCCTCCAACCTCGCCAGTTGCTGCTCTGAAGTGGCGTCTGCACAATCCACACTTGTTCCTGTGTTACTGGGGCTCAGTCACGTCAGTTGATCCCCTGATGTGTGTTTGGCAATGTCTCCTGCTCTGTCCACATTCCCATTACTAGTAGTGGGAATGTGGACAGAGCAGGAGACCTTGCCGGACACACATCAGGGGATCAACTGACGTGACTGAGCCCCTGTAACCCAGGAACAAGTGTGGATTGTGCAGACGCCACTTCTGAGCAGCAACTGGCGGGGTTGGAGGCCGGGGGAAATACTAGAGACAGTGGAGCAAGAGGCCTAAGTGGAGCACGGTTACAATCAGTAGTAGTGTACAACCGATATAAAACTTGCTTCAAGTAGACCTCAGCTTGCTCCATGATTGATCCTGGGCTTCAACACAGCCAGTTGTTGCTCGGAAGTGCCGTCTGCACAGAGAAAAACACATGCTCTAGTGTTAGTGGGGTTCAGTAATGCCAGCTGCTCCCCTGCCGTGTGGACAACAATGTCTCCTGCTGCCTACAAAATCACACTACATCTTACTTTCTACTCGCTCCAAGTAGGCCTCAGCCTGCTCCATGATTGATCCTGGGCTTCAACACAGCCAGTTGTTGCTTGGAAGTGCCATCCACACAGAGAGAGACACTAGCTCCTGTGTCAGTGGGGTTCAGTAACGCCAGCTGCTCCCCTGCTGTGTGGATGGCAAAGTCTCCTGCTGCCTACACAGTCACACTACTACTGATTTTTAACCGTGCTCCACTTAGGCCTCTGGATCCACTGTCTCTAGTATTTCCCCTGGCCTCCAACCTCGCCAGTTGCTGCTCTGAAGTGGCGTCTGCACAATCCACACTTGTTTCTGTGTTCCTGGGGCTCAGTCACGTCAGTTGATCCCCTGATGTGTGTCCAGCAATGTCTCCTGCTCTGTCCACATTCCCATTACTAGTAGTACCCTTCCGGGTATCAGAATCATTGGTCCCATATAATGTTCCATACAGTATATGATGAGCTCCACATAATGCTACAGTATATGTTGGTCCCCATGGATGAAGCTCCACTGTGTTATGGGCCCAAATAATGCTCCATATATAATGGGCCCCATTTCTAATGCTCCAGTTTATAATGGGCCCTGTAAATGCTGCTCCAGTGTCTGATGTCCACCTTTGGAATGCTCCAGTGTATGGTGGGCCCCATATATCATTCTCCAGAGTATAGTGCTCCCCAAAAATTGCTCCCAACCTTTAAAACAATTAAATAAGTCTCCTCGCTAGGAAATCCCTGTACTCTGGACTCCTCGTCATCCCCATCTTCCATCTCTCTGCACTTGGACTGTTTAGGCAGAGGGCGTACAGACGTGATGTCATCGCGCTTTCTGACCAGAATGTCACTGTCAGGAAATGCAGAAGACATCACGGCGGTGGAGCAGGGAAAGGTAAGTATTTCAACTTTGCAAGTGCTGTGATCCTGAGCAAGCAGGGGGGCCCACTCGTTGGCGATGGCACTGGCACAGGGCCCCTCATAGTACGGCGGTGTGTCTGACGGCGGGTGGGCCCTCCACTGGCAGAGACACTTTTGCGTGCTATGAGGGGTCCTATGCCAGTGCCATCGCTCATGAGTATACCCCCCACCTGCTCAAGGAACCTGCACTTTCATCTGCACCTTCCTCTTTGTCACCGTGTAAGGTGGTATAGTATGCGGGATGGGGAACCTGAGTTTCATCAGGGTCAGATTCTGGCTGTGTAGAGTGAGAGGGGAATGTAGTGGTCTGTGTCAATGTACCAGCAGAATCATCTAGCAGTGGCTGGGCATCAGTGCACTTGTGGCGCCACAGTGGCATTACCTTCCTCCTAGGGAGTGTGATGTCATGCTTGGGAGCAACGAAGGATCTCTCTAGCAGTTAAACCAACACACAACACAGTTCCAACTCCAGGCCAGCAGGGAGAGCTCTGAACCTGACTGCTGAGGAGCTGCTCTCTGTGGTCGGGAGGAGGGAGTTAGGACAGTCTGTGAAGGGAAGGGGAAGTGTGTGGACGTGAGAAGGGGAGCTGGAGGATGAGCAGAGTTAAGGCTCACTCCTACCTGGAGCGCATGGTCCAGATTCCGGTCTCCGAGTTTGTAGGGATACTGACGGTCCTGCAGCAGAAACCGGAGGAAGTAGCAGCTGTAAATGCTCTGTTCCCAACTAAGGCTCGAGGCCCCAGCAGCAACGTGTGTGAGCAAGAAGGAAAAGGCTACGGCTGCCTGCCATACGAAAAAGTTCCAAAAGAGAGTCAACACGGGGGAACTTCAGTGAACTCAGTACTGCGAGTACCTCAGATAAGCGCTAGAACGGAGGCCACACTACCTATCTGCAGAGAGAGAATTCCTAATTTGCTTCCAGGCTGACCAACTCCTTCTCCATCTGTACTCTGTGCCCTGGATGGCACTTACCATGTACAGGTAAAGGAACTGCACGACTGTGTCTGTCATCTTTCTCCTGCGCCTAGTGCACGACTCTGCTACATCCTGCACTGCACACCATCTACCAACTCTTTCATCTGCCCTGCGACTACGGCCCTACCTGTGCAGGGCTTCTACATCTTATCTGCACCACAACATCTGTCCCAGAGAAGCGACACTGCAGCGCTGGTCAATCTGACCAGAAACCAAAGGTGGCATCACGTATCATTCACCTAAAAACGTTATTCACCCCTTTGCATAGACTCCCAGGGCCACGGACCGAGTCACCACCACCGTGACACATCCCTCTGAGACACCGGCCCGGTACCGATTAACCCCACTGCCCTGGCTGGCGAACCACACTCCATGTCAGATTCATCTTGGACTGGGGAATTCACGATTTGACTTGATAACCCAACCATGGTATGTGAGAAAGAGCTACATGGACTAATGTAAAGTGTGGCCTGCTGCATCATTCACTTTTGGTGGGGGTGAAGGACACAAGGAAAGGGGTTCTTCCTGACCAGGAGCCAGCACTTGATGACTCAGTGCTTGCATTTTTTTAAACTTCAGAAGAGGAGGGCATATTAGCTGGAGTCTGTTTCGGCAATGTAAGCCAAAACCAGTTCCTGATGCTCCAGCTTTAAAAGTGGTTAACCTACTCCCAGAAAAGGTAGCCTTCCAGGCCTTCCGGAGCCAGACCATGATGCAGGCTCAACACCTCCTGCCTTAGCTGCTATTGTGCTTTTGCCACTACCAGCAGATGCACCACCACCATCAGTACCAGCTGCCCCCCCAAGCCCACGTCCGCGGCCTCTTTCACCATACTTCCAAATTTTGGAGAAAATGTACCCAAAATAACATCAGATATATGGTACTGTATCAGAAGCGTACAGCTGTATACAGTCAAAGGATAATTGTAAATCTCCGTATATATTTCATAAGTCACACAGAGACGCTCACAGGCTCAGTATGGATTAGACAAGAATATAAAAAGTAGAAAAAGGGTACAGTATCATCAGATAGCAGGTATATATAGTATAGTTTAAACATTCTAAATCTCTGTATATATTTCAGGAGGCAGACACAGACGCTCTCAGGCTCAGAATGTATTACAACACAATATAAAAAGCCGTAAAACGGTAATGGATCTGAAGCGTACAGCTGTATACAGTGTAGGAGTCATTGTCAATCTCAGTATTTATTTCCAGAGTCAGAAACAGACTCTCACTTGGTCAATTTGAATTAGACCAGAATATAAAAAGCAGTAAATGGATAATGTATCACAAGCGTAGAGCTGTATACACTAGTGTTGGGGTAATTTTTAAATCTACATATAAATTGCAGGAGTAACCCACAGACTCTCACACACTCAGGATGGATCACACAACAATATAAAAAGAAGATCCACAAAAAATAATCACACATGTGGGACAATGTTCCAGGTGTCAATAATACACTTAGAGTGGTGGGTGGAGGAGGACTTTCTGGCAGAAAGGGTATAGTATCACCAGATAGCAGGTATATATAGCATAGTTTAAACATTAAAAATGTACATCTATATATCAGGAGTAGTGTTGAGCCACCCCGCTAGTGTTCGAGTTCGGTTCGTCGAACAGGAGGCAAGTTCGTCGAATGTTCGTCGAACGTTCGACGAACACCGTCGAATCCCATTGAAAACTATGGCAGGCAAACACAAACACATAGAAAACACATACAAAACAACTTAAAAGGTGTCCCAAAGGAGACAAAATGCTCAGAAGACACAAATAACATATTGAAAAGGGCAACTACATATATAAAAGAAGTGGAGGAGTAAAAGGAGGAGGAAGAGACACAGAAATAGGCATGTCATGCCCTTATAAAGTCAGTGTAGGGGTCATTGTCAATCTCAGTATTTATTTCCAGAGTCAGAAACAGACTCTCACTTGGTCAATTTGAATTAGACCAGAATATAAAAAGCAGTAAATGGATAATGTATCACAAGCGTAGAGCTGTATACACTAGTGTTGGGGTAATTTTTAAATCCACATATAAATTGCAGGAGTAACCCACAGACTCTCACACACTCAGGATGGCTCACACAACAATATAAAAAGAAGATCCACAAAAAATAATCACACATGTGGGACAATGTTCCAGGTGTCAATAATACACTTAGAGTGGTGGGTGGAGGAGGACTTTCTGGCAGAAAGGGTACAGTATCACCAGATACCAGGTATATATAGCATAGTTTAAACATTAAAAATGTACATCTATATATCAGGAGTAGTGTTGAGCCACCCCGCTAGTGTTCGAGTTCGGTTCGGTTCGTCGAACAGGAGGCAAGTTCGTCGAATGTTCGTCGAACGTTCGACGAACACCGTCGAATCCCATTGAAAACTATGGCAGGCAAACACAAACACATAGAAAACACATACAAAACACCTTAAAAGGTGTCCCAAAGCAGAAAAAAATGCTCAGAAGACACAAATAACATATTGAAAAGGGCAACTACATATATAAAAGAAGTGGAGGAGTAAAAGGAGGAGGAGGAGACACAGAACTAGGCATGTCATGCCCTTATAAAGTCAAGAAAGGCTGGAATAAAAATCTAAATTAAAAAAAAATTCTAAAATTCTAAAATCGAAGACGATCATATACCGTCAGACTTCCCACCATAAATTATACCAACTGCCGATCGGGCTGCGTTATTCCCGCGACCCTCTGAACAGCGTCCATGAAGGCAAAGGGTTTGACTTCCGGGGGCAGTATGGTTGCAAAGCTGAACCTTAAAGGAATGTTCAGAAGGGCAATACCTGGAGTGGAGCCTGCGGCTTAATTGGACTCCACACGGGCAACCTCAACCATGCCAGCCATGGAAAGGATGGACAGATTGCAAACTTTGTCGATTCTGTGGGTGGTGGTGCATGGCCGTTTTTAGTTATGCTAGCGATTTGTCAGCCTAATTCCGTTAACGAACGAGACTCCGGCATGCCCCCGCGGTCCGTGTCCAGCTTAGAGGGACACGCGAGGCTCTGGCACGCGAGATCGAGCAATAACAAGTCTGTCATGCCCTTACATGTCCGGGGCTGCACGCGCGCTACACTGAAAGGACCAGCGTGTGTTGCTTACAGATGCGGATAACCCGCTGAACCCCGTTAGTGATGGGGATCTGGGATTCCAATTCTTCCCCGCGAACGAGGATTTCCCAGTAAGTGCAGGTCAACCGGAATTAGGCATAACCGGCATTCCAGAAATAATGTGAAAAAATTAAGTGTCCAAACCACAGGTGCTGTAGCTTGCTTAACAGCTGGGCTCCTCTGCTGAGTAGCACACAGTTCTTACATAAACAGGCGGCATAGCTTGGTTCACGGGTGGGCAACTCTGCTGAGTAGCAGACAGTGCTTACATAAACAGGCGGCATAGCTAGGTTCACGGGTGGGCTCCTCTGCTGAGCAGTAGACACAGGTACTAGGCCCAAAGTATTGACTGGGCTAAATGGAGTTAAAAAATGGTTCTTACATAAACAGGCGGCATAGCTTGGTTCATGGGTGGGCTCCTCTGCTGAGTAGCAGACACAGTTACTAGGCCCAAAGTATTAACTGGGCTAAATGCAGTCAAAAACTGGTTCTTTCATAAACAGGTGGCATAGCTAGGTTCACGAGTGGGCTCCTCTGCTGAGTAGCAGATAGCGCTACAAGGGCCAAAAGGATTTTCTGGACAAGATGCTGTAAAAAATTATTAGAAACACACACGGTGTAGCTCCTTGACAGGTGTACTACACCGCTGGCTACCAGACACCACTACTATGTCATGAAACTGTCTATTAACATTGAAAACCATTATTAATGTGAAAATAAAGTTACACTTTTGGTGAACGAACCGTTCTCAAACGGAACCTCGAACAGCCGAATTTTAAGCAAAGTGTTCGAGTTCGACGAATGGCTCGAAACACCGCCCAAAACAGCTCGAATTTGAACTTGGCGAACAGTTTGACTCAAACACCACTCATCTCTAATCAGGAGGCAGACTCGACAAGATGGTAGAAAGTTGAGAAAGGGTACAGTATCACCAGATAACAGGTATATATAGCATAGTTTAAACATTAAAAATCTCTGTGTATATTTCCGGAGTCCGACAAAGACACTCGCAGCCTCAGTATGGATTAGACAAGAATCTAAAAAGTAGAAAAAGGGTAATGTATTCGAAGTGTACACCAGTATACACTGTTGGGGTATTTTTAAATCTTCATATATATTTCAGTCTCAGTAAGACAGTCCAGACTCTCCGCAAGAGGAAACGTGACAGATACAAGTACAGACGAAAAGTCGAGTGATTGCAGAAATTTTGGAATTACTAATCACGGGAAAAACTCCCGGGAGAATTCTCAGAGGCGATGCTGACCCTCAATTACTTTGTCTGTGGAGACAGTGAAACAGTTCCTTGTTAAGGAAGGGTTGCTGTATAGCAGTACCGTGGATCCCATCACCGTTACTCATCTCCATCAAATTGTGATCACAGGGAGAGATGTAGACATGGTCCTCACTGCCAATCTTGATCTGTCAGGTAACTTTGGAGTGCAAAAGACAGAAGCCACAGGCCGTAGGCGATTTTATTGGATTGGCATGAGAGGACACATTTAAAAATGTAGGCAGGAATGTCACACGTCTGTGAGTAGGAAAACCGTGAAAGCTGATGATAAACCACCACTGCATCTCATTGTGAGTCGACGTCCATAACAAATGGAAGCCATTGATCATCTGAAGATAGAGCCCAGCAGGACAGGGCATAGCTACGTCTTAACCATCATCTATCAGTTCACCAAATTTGTAGTGGCAGTCCCAGAGAAGTATTTAACAGCCCAGACTACACAGCGGTGGAGCAGGGAGAGGTAAGTATTGCAAGTGCTGGGGCCCTGAGCAAGCAGGTGGGGCCCACTCAAGGGCGGCGGTACTGGCATAGGGCCCCTCATAGTACACCGGTGTGTCTCCCCACCGTCAGAGACACTTGATTGTACTATGAGGGACCCTGTGCCAGTGCCCATGAGTGGGCCCACCCACCTGTCCAGGGCAACCGCACTCGCACGGGTGCGTGCGCCAGGTGGTGACCCCAGCCCTGGGGGGGGAGGCAGCCCAGTTAGGGAGGTTGAAAAAATGGCATATGTTGATGTTGGACATTCAGCAGCTGCAAATGGAGGAATTGGAGAAGTCCAAGGAAGAGGAGGCCAAAAGCGAGCCGTTTTTCTGGCAACCTATGTGTCATCAGAGGAAGGTGGGACAAAATCCTTTGAAACCCATGCATGGTTCATTTTAATGAAGGTTAGATCATCAACATTTTGGGTCGACAGACGGATCCTTTTTTATTTCAGGATTGAGCCAGCAGCACTGAAGACTCTTTCGGATAGCACACTAGCAGCAGGGCAAGCGAACTCCTGTAAGGCATATTGTGCCAATTCAGGCCAGGTGTCCAGTTTACAGGCCCAATAGTCAAAGGGGAATGACCTGTGAGGGAGAACATCGATATGGAAGGAGAAGTAGTTTGTAACCATAGTTGACAACTGCTGTCTCCTGTCACTTTCAATCGATGCAGTATTACCAGTCGTGTGAGCAGTACTTGAAAAATCAATCCACAACATGGTCATGAAACCCCTGTCTCCAACGCTACTTCGGATGTGTGCACCACGAACACCTCTTCCATGTTGCCCCCTACGGCTCGTGGGATAACCATCACCGCTGCTGTGTGCTGGGAATGCCTCAAACAAACGGTTTACCAGAGTTGCTTGTTTGTTAGCCAATATTAGCTCTAGGTTCCCCTGTGGCATGATGTTTTGGAATTTGCCTTTATAGCATGGATACAGGATGCTGGCCAACCAGCAGTCATCATCGTTCATCATTTTGGCAATGCGAGGGTCCCTTTTTAGGATCTGCAAGGCATAATCACACATGTGGGCCAATGTTCCAGGTGTCAATGATGCACTGCGAGTGCTGGGAGGAGGAGCACTTTCTGGCAAATCCACATCCCTCCAGTCACGCACAAACCCTGTACCTGACCTTGCCACACCAAAATTTTCTCTTGCCCCCTGAGAAGCATCCTCCTCCCCTAAATAATCATCCCCATCATCCTCCCGCTCCTCCTCTTCATCGTCTTCCTCCACCTCGTCCAGGAGAGTTCCCTGAGTAGACAATGGCTGACTGTCATCAAGGCTTCCCTCCTCTTCTTCCTCTTCCTCCTCGGCTGCAGACGCCTGCTCCTTAATATGCCTCAAAGTTTGCATGAGCAGGCGCATAAGTGGGATGTTCATGCTTATGATTGCGTCGTCTGCGCTGACCAGCTGTGTGCATTCCTCAAAACACTGAAGGACTTTACAGAGGTCTTTCAGCTTTGACCACTACACAACAGACAACTCCATGTCTGCCCTCAAACTGCCTGCCCGTGTGTCCTCCCACAAATGCATTACAGCCTGCCTCTGTTCGCACAGCCTCTCAACCATGTGCAGTGTGGAGTTCCACCTTGTTGCAATTTTGATAATTAGGCGGTGCTTGGGAAGGTGGAGCAATCGCTGCAGATTCTGCATACGACTGGAGTGTACGGGCGACCGGCGGATGTGTGAGCACAGTCTTCGCACCTTATGGAGCAGGGCTGTTAACTCCGGATAATTATTGAGGAAGCACTGCACCACCAGGTTAAAGGTGTGAGCCAGGCAAGGTATGTGTCTGAGTTTTGAAAGGGCTATGGCTGCCACAAAATTCCGGCTGTTATCACTAACTACCTTGCCTGCCTCAAGATGTAGACTGCCCAGCCATGACTCAGTTTGTCGCTGCAAGTAGTCGGCCAGTACCTCCGCGGTGTGTCTTTTGTCGCACAAACACAACATCTTCTACACAGCCTGCTGACGTTTACCACTAGCTGTTCGATAGTAGGACACCTCGTGTGCAACACTGGCAGCTGCGGATGGAGTACTCGTGCGACTGCGCTCTGTGGACGAGCTTTCGCTTCTGGAGGAGGAGAAGGGTCGAACGCCTACAGCCAACTGTTTCCTATACCGTGGGCTAGGCAGCACTGTCCCACCACCGCTGTCCCCTGTGGACCCTGCATCCACCACATTAACCCAGTGCGCAGTGATGGACACGTAACGGCCCTGGCCATGCCTACTGGACCATGCATCCTTTGTGAGCTGCACCTTTCCGCTCACTGATTGCTTGAGTGCATGGACAATGCGGTCTTTTACATGCAGGTGGAGGGCTGGAATGGCTTTTCAAGAAATGAAGTGCCGACTGGGTAGGGCATAGCGCGGTACTGCGTAGGCCATGAGCTCGTGGAAAGCTACGCTTTCAACCAACCGGTAGGGCATCATCTCTAACGAGATTAGTTTGGCAATGTGGGTGTTCAAACCCAGTGTACGTGGATGAGAGGATGAGTACATTCTTGCCCTACTCAGAGTCTCTGGTGGGTGAGCTGGACTTGAGAGCTGCATATGGTTGAACTAGCGGTGGACAAGGCGGACTGAGAGAAGGTTGGTGATGGTGATGGTGTTGGTGGTCTTGCTGATGACCTAGATTCAGCCTTTCGTAGCAATAACATTGTGATTCCCTAACTGCTTTGGCCTTGCGACGACACCTCAACATTTGCTGCTGGTGGTGTGCTAACCAGTGGGCTTACAGTGGGGCAAGCGATGCAGCGTTGCTGACTACCTTCATTTGCACATGTGGTACGTGAGGTTTGGTAGTCCATCCACGCTTGCAAGTGCATGGTGGTTAAATGTCTAAGCATGTAACTGGTATTCAAATTTCTCAGATTTTTCCCTCGGCTAAAGGTCTTTGCGCACTTCTTACAGATAACCTTTGCCTGATCATTAGGATTTTGTTCAAAAAAGTGCCACACTGCACTCTTCCTACTATGGAAGACATTTTGAGGCATTGCACACTGTGCTAAGTTGACCGTCTGGCCAAGCTGTCCTGCAACTCTTTTGTTTTTTGTAACCCGTTTTTGGACTGCAACAGGCCTGCCAGATAACAGCTGTTGCGATATCGATGCCTGCTGCGGATCCTCCTCCTTCTCTTCTGAGCTATTGGCAGCGGCACCCTCTTCCCCCAATAGATGCCAATCTGGGTCAACAACTGGGTCATCCATCACCTCCTCTTCAATTTCATGTGCACCTTCCTCTGTGTCACCATGTAAGGTGGTATAGTGTGCGGGAAGGGGCACCTGAGTTTCATCAGGATCAGATTCTTGCTCAGTACACTGCGAGGACAATGTAGTGCTCTGAACGAATGTACCAGCAGAAAAATCTAGCAGTGGCTGTGCATCAGTGCACTCCATGTCAGATTCATCTTGGACTAGGGAATTCACGATTTGACTTGATAACCCAGACATGTTATGTAAAAAGAGCTCCATGGAGTAATCTGTAGTGTGACCTGCCACATCCTTCACTTTTGGTAGGGGTGAAGGACACAAGGAAAGGTGTTGTTCCTGACCAGGAGCCTCCACTGACGACTCAGTGCTTTTATTTTTTGAAACTTCAGAAGAGGAGGCAATAGAGCTGGAGGCTGTGTCAGCAATGTAAGCCAAAACTTGTTCCTGAAGCTCCGGCTTTAAAAGCGGTTTACCTACTCCCAGAAAAGGGAGCCTTCGAGGCCTTGTGGAGCCAGATGATGACGCAGGCTCAACACCTCTTGCCTTAGGTGCTTTTGTGCTTTTGCCACTACCAGCAGATGCACCACCACCACCACCATCAGTACCAGCAGGCAACCCCCGCCCTCTTCCACGGCCTCTTCCACCATACTTCCTCATTTTTGTGAAAATGTACCCAAAATACCACCAGCTATTTGGTACTGTATAACAAGGTACAAGGTGTATATAGTATTGGGGAGAATTTGAATCTCCCTAGAGATTTTATGAGGCTGAGCTATTATCTCAGGCCCCCTTTTTATATTACACCTCAATTTAACAGGCTGAAATAGGCAGGTGTATGACAAGGTACAAGGTGTATATAGTATTGGGGAGAATTTGAATCTCCCTAGAGATTTTAGGGGGCTGAACTATTATCTCAGGCCCACTATACATTACACCTCAATTTAAAAGGCTGAAATAGGCAGGTGTATGACAAGGTGTATATAGTATTGGGGAGAAATGGAATCTCCCAAGAGATTTTAGGAGGCTGAACAATTATCTCAGGCCCACTATAGATTACACCTCAATTTAACAGGCTGAAATAGGCAAGAGTATGACAAGGTACAAGGTCTATAAAGTATTGGGGAGAATTTGAATCTCCCTAGAGATTTTAGGAGGCTTAACTATTATCTCACGCCCACTATAGATTACACCTCAATTTAATAGGCTGAAATAGGCAGGTGTATGACAAGGTACAAGGTTTATAAAGTATTGGGGAGAATTTGAATCTCTCTAGAGATTTTAGGAGGCTGACAATGATGCTCTCAGTCCAAGTATGGCAGCATGCAGCCTAATAAGCAGGACTGCTGCACACAAAAGTGTGGAAAAATGAACGCTTGGTAACTGTGCAGAAAGAGGAAGAAAAGTATTTTTGCTTTTAAAAAAGCAGTTTGCACAGCAGTGTGTAAACAGCAATGCAGCTATCAGGGAGCCTTATAAGGCAGCCTAATAACCAACAGAGCTGATGCACAAAAATATAGCCTGCCCTTTCACTGCACACAAACTGTTGTGTTGTACAGTGAAAATCGCTACCAGCAAAAGCAGTGTTTTTGCTCTTCTTCCCTGCCTAACGCGCTCCCTTATTCAGAATCAGCAGCAGCAACCTCTCCCTATGCTAAGATCGGCAAAAGTAAGATGGCGGTCGGCATGCATGCCCTTTTATAGCCCCTGTGACACCACACAAAGCAAGCCAATCACTTGCATACCCTTCTCAAAGATGGTGGTGACCGCTGCCCATGTCATCGCGTTGCCCATAGTGTGTGTCCTCCATCATTGGCTGAAAAAGGGCGCTGGAAGCATCATTTGAAACACGACTTTGGCACTCTGGTCGCCGACCTCATAGCCGACCTCACGCTATGGTCGGGTTTCGTTTCATGAATCCCGACTTCAGCAAAAGTCGGCGACTTATGAATTTGACCGACCCTTTTCGCTCAAATCTAGTTGGGACCCTAGGAGGTAGTGACCATTACTATTTTAGAAATTTGGATAAGTAGAGGAGAACGACCTGTGAAGACTCAAACTTCAAGTTTAGATTTCAGAAAGGCAGATTTTAAGGGACTCAGAAAGCGAATTGGAGGGATCCAATGGCTGGATATCCTTAAGGACAAAAATGTCAAGGAAGGATGGGAAATCTAGACAAATTAGATTCCCAACGCATAGTCATTAACAATTCTGAAAAGAGAGAAGAATAGGAAGCATTTAAGGAAACCACGATAGATGAACACAGAACTAAACACATGCTAAAAAGGAAGAAAGAAATGTTTATCAAATGGAAAGATGGAGGCATATCTAACCTGTAAGAGGAAGGACAAGATGGGACATATCTCGCTCGTACTGGTTCCGGAACTACCGGGACTGTCACCAATGATGCAGGGGGAAGACTTTCAGACAAGGACAGACCCTTCCATGTGGCTGCGGTAGGCGAAGCTGTGAAAAAATTGCAGTGCGTGGGAGAAAGAGAGGGAGTCCAGGCGGGAAAGCTAAGCGGGCAGTTGGGCACAGTCTCAGCTGTGAGAGCATAGGAATTATCGAGCGCAGGCTGACTTGTCAGACCCCTGGTGTACAGGTCTACTGTGGCAGATGGCGGACTGCCAGCTTCCCATTTACCTCCGTTTCTGGAGGTGACTCAGATTTGCAACCCATGACAGTATCGTGTGTGCAGCACAGTGAGAAGCAGGTGACTTGGCCAGAGCCCCTTAGCCTTATACCTGCACACACCGCGGAGCAAAGTCTCGTTCCAGCGGTCCCTCTTACTGGAATGAGCACAGCTTCTGGGCATTTGTGAGTGTTGGAGCCTCTCCCACAACCAACAAGGATCCTTCACCCTTCCGAAGGACTGGAACCTCGTCTTCTACAGACACCGCTGAGACGTCATGTGCCGCTGTTGTCGGTGCCACTGTTGGAGAACAGAGATGCTGCAATCAAGAAGACTACAGACTGATAAGTTTTACTTTCCCCCTCCTATCAAACCCTTGTTCATTCCTGCCCTTCCCCTTTCCAAACTCCCTGTCCTGTCCTCCGTCCTAACATACCCCCGTTTCCTCACACTCTCTGTGTGGAGTATTCATGTTGTTAATAAATCCCTGTTAACTCTTGATTTGTCTCCTGTCTGTGATGACATCCCGCATTCCTGCAATTTCTACAAACCTGCAGGGCACGAAAAAGATTTGCTAAAGCTGACAATGAATTAAGGCTTGCAAGAGGCATCAAAAGCAATAAAAAAAGATTTTGGGGATATGTCAAAACTAAAAGAAAAGTCAAAGATGCTATAGAGTTTTTAAACGATGAAAATAATGAAATTGTAAGAAAGGATGTTGAGAAAGCTGAACTTTTAAATTCCTATTTTGCATCTGTTTTCTTTCAGAAAGGAAATGTAACATCAACTGATCTTCACTGTCCTATTAAAGGAATAGAAGAATGCAGGATACAGTTGTGTTCAAAAGTTTACATACCCCTGCAGAATTTTTGCTTTCTTGGCCTTGTTTCAGGGAATATGCCTGATAACACCAAAATGTTTTCTCCAGTCATGTTTAGTGGTTGGGTGAAGCCAATTATTGTCAAACTACTGTGTTTTATCTTTTTAAATCATATTGACAACCCAAAACATCCAAATGACCCTGCTTAAAAGTTTATATACCCTATTTCTTAATACTGTGTATTGCCCCCTTGAACATCAATGATAACTTGAAGTCTTTTGTGGTAGTTGTAGATGACGTTCTTTATCTTCTCAGATGGTAAAGCTGCCCACTATTCTTGGCAAAAAGCCTCCAGTTCCTGCAAATTCCTGAGCTGTCTACTATGAATTGCGCGCTTGAGATCTCCCCAGAGTGGCTCAATGATGTTGAGGTTATGAGACTGAGATTGCCACTCCAGAACCTTTACTTTGTTCTGCTGTAGCCAATGACAGTTTGACTTGGCCCTGTGCTTTGGGTCGTTGTCATGTTGGTACGTCTCATGAGCAGCTTCCGGGCTGATGATTGCAAATTTGCCTCCAGTATTTGCTGATAACGTGATGCATTCAACTTTGACCAGGTTTCCTGTGCCTTTGCAGCTCACTCATCCCCAAAACATCAGCAATCCACCTCCTTGCTTTACAGTAGGAATGGTGTTCCTTTCATCATAGGCCTTGTTGACCTCTCTCCAAATGTAACATTTATGGTTGTGGTCAAAAAGTTCAATTTTGGTCTCATCACTCCAAATTACCTTGTTCCAGAAGTTTTTGTGGCTTGTCTCTGTGCTGTTTTGTGGGCGAGATAATTTGTGGCATTTGTGCAGTAATGTCTTTCTTCTGGCAACTTGACTATGCAGCCCATTTTTCTTCAAGTGCCTCCTTATTGTGCATCTTGAAACAGACACTCTGCTAGTTTTCAGAGAGTCCAATATTTCAGCTAATGTTATCTGTGGGTTTTTCTTTGCATCCCAAACAATTTTCCTGGCAGTTGTGGATGAAATTGTTGTTGGTCTACCTGACTGTGGTTTTGTTTTTACAGAGCCCCTGATTTTCCATTTGTTAATCACAGTTTGAACGCTGCTGACTGGCATTATCAATTCCTTGGATATCTTTTTGTATCACTTTCCTGTTTTATACAGTTCAACTATCTATTCCCATAGATCCATTGACAATTCTTTTGCTTTCCCCATGACTCACAATCAGGAAACATCAGTAGCTGGATGAAAGAGTCTGTCTGGATTCCTGAAACTCACTCAGCTTTTATGCACACACTGTTTACAAGCAAACAGGTCACAGGTGAGGATGTTACCTTTAGTATCCATTCAAACCCATTTGTATCAACTTCTGTGCATGTTATCAGGCCAAAATTATCAGGGTGAGCACATTCATCAAGACTGAAATGCACAACACCAACTTAACCCTTTAAAGCAAAAGCCACTTTGTACATTAAAGACTGAGCCTCATTTTTCAAATCTGACAAGCATCAATTTATGCAGTAATAACTCTGGAATAATTTACATATCCAAGTGATTCAGAGTTTGTTTTTTGTGTAACACATTCTATTTCATTATAATAGTAAATTTATTTCAATAGGAGTTGTATTTATTTATGAAAATATTTAATATTTGATAAAAATCTATAAAAAATTGCAACTTTCAAAACTGAAATTTTTATGCTCTTAAAACATATAGTCATACCAAACAAAATAGTTAATGGATAACATTTATTTTTAATACCCTATATGTGTTGTGACAAAGCCACTGTGATATGTTTCACTGTGCTTAGTGATGTCAGTGATGTGAAACTCAAAAATTTCCTCCAGCACACTAAGTGTGGTGAAGGGTTAGCAGCCAATTTGCATAATCGGCTGAGTTTTGTGTGGATATCCATAGAGTGTGTGAGAGGATGTCCACCTTACCTCCACCCCAGGATGTGGTTTGGGGCTTAAATAGCTGGCCTCTTAAGGAAGTAGTTGTTCCATGTCTGGAGAGGAAACACTCCAGAGAAGTGGTTGTGCTTGAACAACCTGAACAATGTGTTATGCTAGCGGTGAGCGGGAGGAACCTCGCTCTCAGAAGGACTGTGCTTTGAGCTACCATTTTGTTTTGTTTTTGATGTTTTTGCCAAGAAGGCAGTATTTGCATTACTACACTTTGGTTTATGCTGCCTATAATAAACGAAAGGAAGTTCTTCAAGAGACAGTGTTCCTGAGTCTACCTCTGTGTACAACTGAGTGAGCCAATCTACCATAGGGGTCAAGAACTACTGTTTTTCCTTGAAAATGTTGCTTTATCCCCAAATTTCTACTCTTGACAAGGGCAGCAGGAGAAAATTTACTCCACAACTTGTGTAATTTCACTTAAAAACTAAGGTTTGGGCACGCAACAGGGAAGGAGCACTATTTGATTTTTGGAGTGCAAAATGGAATAGATTACAGATGCCATGTCACTTTCAGAGAGCCGCCAAGGTGCCAAAACAACAGAATATCTCCCAAAAGTGACCCAATATTAGGAACTACAGCCCTCAAGGAATTTCTCTAGGGGTATGATGAGCATCTTGATCACAGTGACAGTTTAAATCCAAAATAGGTAAAGCACATCATGATACATGAACTGACACCTGCTCATGACGTGCTTTACCCGTCATTCAGCATTAAGGGGTTAATAAGGATCCAGCTACCATTTTATACAGTGTTATACAGTAACAATGGAAACGTGTACTTGCCATGTGATAATCACATACAATGAGTAAAGTAAGCATTTGATACACTGCCAATTTAGCAAGTTTTTCCACCTACAAAGAATGGAGAGGTCTCTAATTTGTTTTATCATAGACACACTTCAACTGTGAGAGATAATCTTAAAAAAATCCAGAAAATCACATTGTATGATTTTCACATAATTAATTTGCATTTTAATGCATGAAATAAGTATTTTATACAATAGAAAAACAGAACCTAATACTTGGTACAGAAATTGTAATAAGTATAAGGTATAACTCAGGAGTCTTTTTGTGTGGAACAAGACAACTACAGGACACAGTTTATACAGGTAATGTCTATATTATCACACGATGATTCAAACAGGTGCAGGGAAAAATTCAAGTCCACAACACTTGGTGTAAATATTAAATGCAGCTTAAAAGTCTATAGGAAACTTCAGAGAGAACTACAATCAAGCATAAAGTCTATGATGCACAGTTGTACTTGAGGATACCTGACACGAGTAAGTCCTTGTTTAGTCCATACAAAGATACAGTAAATATACTTATAAGCCAGTTCAAATAATGTCTTAACTCATTCAGAGAGGCATGGGTATGAATCTCAGGTATTTGCAGAGCAGCAACAGCTTATGTGTCCAACAAATGCAGATAAACATAAGCAGCCAGAAGCTGGAAGAATACTGGAAACCAGTGTATGCAGCAGAAACTCAGAGAGAGAAGTAGCAGGATCTCCACACAGGTCCACAGGAGCAGGTACAAAGCCAGGGAGCCACCAGGGTCAGAAGCTGGACACAGGGCAGAATACTCTAGCACAGACTAAAGGCTGGGGTGGAGTTATAAAGTAGGAAGACACAGGGCACATGAGACAAAAGACGCCATCTTGAAAGAGGGTAGGAATGCCCAAAAGGTAATCAAAAAATGTTCAGAGTCCTGAGAGAAACCTTTGTTTGCAATCAAAGAGGTCAGACATTTCTTGTAGTTCTTGACCAAGTTTGCACACACTGCAGCAGGGATTTTAGCCCACTCCTCCATACAGATCCCCTCCAGATCTTTCAGGTTTCAGGTTTGTCATTAAGCAACACTGATTTTCAGCTCCCTCCAAAGATTTTCTATTGGGTTCAGGTCTGGAGACTTGCTAGGCCACTCCCAGATCTTAATATACTTCTCCTTAGTTGCCCTATCTATGTATTTTGGGTCATTGTCATGCTGGAAGACCCAGCCATGACCCATCTTCAATGCTCTTTCTGAGGGAAGGAGGCTGTTATCCAATATCTTGCAATACATGACCCAATCCATCTCTTTAATTGGATGCAGTCATCCTGTCTCCTCTGTAGAAAATCACCCCCAATGTATGATGTTTCCCTCACCATGCTTCACGGTTATGATGGTGTTCATGGGGTTGTACTAAGGCTAGTTTCACACTAGCGCATTTGAGCGCAGCGACGGCCTGCGCACGGCCGCCGCTAAGCCCCACCCCCTGCCACGCCTCCGCCGGTAGCTCCGCCTACCGGCGCATGACGCTGCATGCGTCCTGCGTCCCCTATCTTTATCACTGGGGGTGCAGGCCGTGTGCAGTATGTGTTTGGCGGCGCATGCGTCCTTTTGACGGTGCGCCGACCTGCACCAAACGCAACCTGCTGCAGTTTGGTTGCGCGGCGCACCGTCAAAAAGGCGCATGCGTCGCCAAACGCATACTGCGCACGGCCTGCGCCCCAGTGATAAAAATAGGGGACACAGGACGCATGCAGCGTCATGCGCCGGTAGGCGGAGCTACCGGCGGAGGCGCGGCAGGGGGCGGGGCTTAGCGGCGGCCGTGCGCAGGCCGTCGCTGCGCTCAAAAGCGCTAGTGTGAAACTAGCCTCACTCATCCTTCTTCCTCCAAACAGGGCGAGAGGAGTTGATACCAAAATGTTCTATTTTGGTCTCATCTGACCATATAGCTTTCACCCTTGCCTTTTCTAGATCATCCAGATGCTCATTGGCAAGCTTCAAATGGGCCTGGACATGTGCTGTCATGAGTAGAGGGACCTTGCATGTCCTGCAGGATTTTAATCCACTACCAAGTAGTATGTCACTAACAGTAATGTTTGAGACTGTGGTACCAGCTCCCTTCAGGTCATTTCCAGGTCCTTCCTTGTAGTTCTGGGCTGATTCCTGTCCTCATCTTGTGTTTCTTCTGTTTTCTAATAATTGTGCCAACAATTGCCTTTTCACCAACTTGCTTGCCTGTTGTTCTGAAGCCCATCCCAGCCTTCTGCAGGTTTTAAATTTTGTTCCTGGTGTCCTTAGACAGCTCTTTTGGTGTTGAACATGGTGGAGAGGTTGGAGTTTGATTGATTGGATGTGTGGACAAGTGTCTTTTTGTCCTTCACACAGGTAACAAGTTCAAACAGGTGCAATTAATACAAGCAATGAGTGCAGAGTAGTAGGACTTCTGTCATGCCACCGCTCTCTCCTGTCCCGCCGCCGCCTCCCGTGTCCCGTCATTCTTACCAGCCTGCAGCTTCCCGGCATGTTCCCGTCCGTTTTCCTGTCCGGACTATGGCGCTTGCTTCCTCCTGGGCGCGCGCTCCCCGCAGGTCTCGCCGCGCACGTCCTTCCTTGTGAGCCGGCCGCTCTCTCTGCTTCGCTCTATGGTCGGGAGGATCCTGGCCAGGAAGCTCCTCCCCACTCTCCCTTATCAGGTCGTCAGTCCTTAGTGACGCTGCATGATCGTCACTTGTACTTCCTTGTGATTCTGGCCCCATACTTGCTGGCGTTTGCAGCTGCTTCCTCCGCTCCCCGCTGCTTTGCTGTACTACCAACCGTGTTACCTTTCCTCTCCTGTGTTTCCAGTGTTCCTGCCTTGCCATCCCGTGTCTCCAGCCTCCTGTGCTCCTGCCGTCCTATGCCAGTCCTGCCTCCTGTGTTCCTGCCGTCCTCCTCCAGTGTTCCTGCCGTGCTATCCAGTGTCTTCGTCTAGCCTGCACCCCAGTGTTCCAGCCGTACCACCTGGTGTCTCTCTCCTGCTCAAGTTCCTGGGTTCCCTCCTTGCCTGCTCGTGTCTCCGCAGTTCCTGATCTTGGCCTCACTGCTCTTCCAGCTTCCTTGTCTACCATCTGTCTGGTCTCCCCCGTCTGCCCTGGGTACCAGCTGCCGCAATAGTAGTTGCCCCTGGGCCTGTCCCTAACACTCCCTGTATAGGGGGTGGTCCACTCGACCAGGGGAGGTTTGTTGCCGTGGTCCAGTGGGTTCACCCTCGGGGATCCTAACAACTTCTTATAGAAAAACTAACAGATCTGTGAGAGACAGAATTCTTTGCTGGTTGTTAGGTGATCAAATACTTATAGTTGTGTGAAAAGGTGCTTCCCACCTTCTGGATTTCCATTATCTTTTGCATGTTTGTCATACTTAAATGTTTCAGATTTTAAAAAAGACATCAACAAACTGGAGCAAGTTCAGAGAAGAGCGACTAGAATGGTGACCGATCTGCAAACCATGTCCTATGAGGAACGGTTACAGGATTTTTGAATGTTTAGCTTGCAAAAAAAGAAGACAGAGGAGACTTAATAGCTGTCTACAAAAATCTCAAGGGCTGTCACAAAGAAGAAGGATCATCTTTATTCTCATTTGCACAAGGAAAGACTAGAAGCAATGGGATGAAACTGAATGGGAGAAGACACAGATTAGATATTAGAAATTTTTTTTTAACAGTTAAGGTGTTCAATGAGTGGAACAGGCTGCCATGAGAGGTGGTGAGTTCTCCTTCCATGGAAGTATTCAAACAGAGGCTGGACAGACATCTGTCTGGGATGATTTAATGAATCCTGCTTTGAGCAAGGGGATGGATCAGATGACCCAGGAGGTCCCTTCCAACTCTACCATTCTATGATTCTATGATTCAGATCACTAAGCAAATTTTTCCAACAAAATTTAAAAAACAATTTTTTTTAGGTACCACATCACATTTGAAGAGACTTTGAGGGGTGTATATGACAGAAAACAGCAAAATGTGAGACCATTCTAAAAACTGCACCCCTCAAGGTGCTCAAATCCACATTCAAGAAGTTTAGTCACCTTTCAGGTGCTTCACGGGAATTTTTGGAATGTGGAAAAAAGAAACTTTTTTTCACAAAAATTGTACTTTCAACCCAATTTGTTTTATTTTTCCAAAGGTAACAAGAAAAAAATGGACACTAAAATTTGTTGTGCAAGTTCTCCAAAGCATCTGAAGAGAAGGAGCACCATTTGACTTTTTGAATGCAAAATATGCTGGCATAATTAGCAGACACCATGTCACGTTTGAAGAGCCCCTGGTGTGCCTAAACAGTGGAAACCCCCCAGAATTGACCCCATTTTGGAAACTAGAACACTCAAGTAATGTATCTAGATATATGGTGAGCATCTTGATCATCCAAGTGCTTCACAGAAGTTTATAAAGTAGAGCCATGAAAATAAAAATAAATTAAATTTTTCCCACAAAAATGTTATTTTAGTCCCAAATTTTAACAATGGTAAGAGGAGAAAATGTAACCCAAAATTGAATGGGCTCTGGCCCGGAATAAGTAGAATGCAGATAAACCAACCAGCTCAAAAACCAGCAAATCCCCGCAGTGCACAGCGCATGCGCTGGGAGGATTCATAAGTTTGCAGTCAGAAAGAGTGACTGCAGATTCATTGATTTGGACCAGGCAATCCCTTTAAAGAAATAGTGTCACTCTTATCCTTGAATTATATTGAAGTTAAAACTTATGTATTTGAATGGTGCAGGGATATCAAATCAGACCTAGCCTATAGGCACTGAGTCTGCCACTTTTATGATCACATACCTCCTTTTTAAATTCTGTCTTCTAGCACTGATCTCTAAAATTGACGCTATTGAAGAATGTTTGTTCTGACACGTTATTTGGGAAATTGTATATGCACCCAGGAACTTTACCAAGCATTTTCAGTTCATATCAATTATGTATCTTATTGTCTAAACACCATTTTACACCTGGAGCAAGTACAAGAAAAACCTCAGGCTAGCAGCAGATTGCATTATTCTTCTTTAGGATACTGGGAACTAGAACAAGAAGATTGACATCTGATTTCCAGAATATACTTTTTCCCTAGGTCATATGCTAAGTTATTTCAGTTAACTAACTCCACATTTATATAAGTTTTAACCTCCTCAGTAGTAGAAACTATTTGGCTCAGGAAGGGCCAAACGAGCAATGCTTCTGACACAGGATAAATAATAGCTGAACCAATGAATAATATCTGAACCAACGAGTACAATTTTAAATGATTATATAAATTCTGTTGATTTCAATAGTTTCATACTTTTTATGACTTTCGGTAAATATTTTATAAATACTAAAGCAAAATTATAGTTGAATTTAACAAGTCGTGCCCTATAATTCCTGAGAATATTCTTTAGAAAATGAATGCCTTGAGCAAAATGTTTGACACTTTGTAACAATAAGAAAGGCATTTTCGAATCCTATTCTTTAGCCTTGTGATTTATAGTGTTTTGCTTACCTTAGGTTTTTTTTTTACTAAAAGCTTTTTACTTGATTTATATTGTTATATACCCATAGTATTCAGCAAGTTGTAATACAGTAAGTGCTGAGATAACGTAATGTGGTCGTTAGTGCTCTTGATGATAGATATAGATGAATAGTATCATAAACAGTTGCTGTTTTCTAGAGATCTCACAATTCTGAGCATTACACCTTTCTTACCCTCGACAAACAATATGTGAAAAACTTGTAACTGTGTTTTTGTAGGCATATGATTGCAATGTTTTAATATTAGAACATCACTAGGAAAAGTAAAATGTGAGAATGTAGTATATATGCACCCATAATGCCTATTGCTATTGTGCAGTCTTTGTCTTTAGTAAACAATACATTTTACTTCATCAATTACAATTTAAAGCAGGCTCCCTCGTACTAACCACCTCATCTAATGACATATGTGAAAAAGTTAATCTAAAAAATCCTATTTGAATCTTGGAACATCAGCGGAATCTGCGTCTCAACAACTAAGGGCACATTGAAAAGAACTGTACTCCTTGGACTTGAAATGACTGTTGATATATTAGAAGCAAGCTGATCGGTGATACTTTCATAGCTTGTTTACATAAACTGCTGAAGGTTCTTTGTGTTTTCATTCTAGGTATAGAAAATATAAGTAAACCTGAACAGTAAAGTTTGTGGTCCATACTAGACATCTAGTGTTTGCACACGGACCCCAAACACGGTCTCCTCATGGAAGTTACCTTACAACAAACTTTTCCTGTGTGGGCCCATCCGGCCCCATTGGCCGGTGCAAAATGTAGAAAAAATAAGAATAAAAAAAGACGTGGGGTCCCCTCTTTTTTTGATAACAAGCACAGGTAAAACAGTCAGCTATGGGCTGCAGACCTCATTTAAATTTTTTAAATAAATACAGTAGTTTAAAAAACTGCATGTGGTCCCCACCATTTTTGATAACCAGCCAAGGTAAATCAGACAGCTGGGGGATGGTATTCTCAAGCAGGGAATGCCCATAGATAATTGGCCCTCCTGTTATGATGCGGTCACCGAGGAGGATTACAGGAAATTAGCTAAGCAACCAGGAAACCAGAAAGGTTGGCAACTTAGCGGATGGCGTACCCCTAAACCTAACAGCAACTAGCATTAGCAGTGGGACGTGCCTACGATGCCCTAGACACCTCGGCACAGCCAAAGAGTTAACTAAGCCAAAAGCAAGAACTGGGAAAGCTAAACTGCCCCGGAGTAGAGTCCCAAAGAAATAGATAGCCCCCAAACATATATTGACGGTGAGACAAGATGAGGCACAAACGCAGGCAGAAAACAGAGTGAGCAAATGATGGGGACCAAACTGTCTAGAAAGGACAGGACAGAAAAGATACTGTCTGCAATCACACAAAAACCCTAAAAAATCCAACACGTCTGATATACAAAAACGCTGAGGCCACACGACCTCTTCTGTTGTGAGTTCATTTTCCCCTTCATTACTGAGGCCCGAGGAACTCCCTCTTCTGGTAAAGAAAGGTAGTGAGCCTGATTGTCAAACACCTGAGGCTGATGATGATGACTGGCTGAGTGGAGTTACGGACTGGATATAAGGCTGTCGACGCCCTTCTGCCCTGCGGGTGATTTCTCTGTGGGATCCTTTGAGACCAGTCTGAATTCCTGCTCCTCCAAAGCTAAGTTTGCTGCTCGGCCTTTTGCTTTTGTGCTTTGTCTTTGTTTTTGCTTTGTTTTTCTGGATTTCTGCCATTCCCTGCTGGGGTGTGCTGAATTCATTTAGCTCTGTCTTCTGAAAATACCTGAGTGCTGATTCAGTTTTTGAAGCCTAGCTGCTTCAGGGCCTTTTTCATATCAGCTGGTTGGCTTATGTCTTTGATAGGGTTTTGGCAGATTGCAGACAGCAGCCTTCCTGTCCTTTCCTATCTAGGTAGTTTTGAGGCCCCGTCTTTGCTCAGTCTATCTTTCTGTCTGTGTTAGTATTTTCATCTTGCTTCACCGTCATTATATGTTGGGGGGCTGCCTATTGCTTTGGGGTCTGCTCTGGGGCAGTTTAGATTTCCTCTTTCTTTCTTTAGGCCTATGTATTTCTCCGGCTGTGATCGAGGGGTCAAGGGCATCGTAGGAACCCCCCACGGCTACTGCTAGTTGTGTTGATAGGTTCAGGGGTCTGCAATCTGATAGTTGCCAACTTCTCTGGTTTTCTGGACTTAGCTTGTATTTCTGCTTTTGCCTCCTACGGTGACTCATTCATAACACTCTTCCCCTCTAGATCAGCATTCTGGTGTGAACTGGAAGCAAAGCAAAAGATACTAATATAACAGGAGATTAGCAATACTGAACAGAATGACATAAGCTGTGACATATGAGCGGGGTCCAGCTCAAATCCCAGCAGAGAATAATGCTGAACCCACACAGAAAAGCAGAAAGCAGAGAAAGGCAAAAACTATATCAAATGCAAAAGATTCCAGCAAAAAATAACTTATCTGAATGATGCAAGACCAAGGAGGGGAAAAAGCAGACTTCACAATGCACAGGAAGACAAACAAATCACCAGCAGCAACTGAAGGAAGCTTGCTTACTTAAATCCTCCCAGTCAGTAACCCCTGACTTCCAATCATCGTCTTCAGGTGATAGACTTCTGTCAATACGACCATCTCTACTACTCACGGCAACCACCACAGGGAGCCCCGACTCAGAAGTCAGATCAAGAGAGTTCACAACACCTTCCCCAGCCTAAAAATAGCAGCCTACAGCTACCCAAGAAAAGGCACATCCATTAGATGCGCTAATTCTGACACTTTGCCTGGCTCTTCCCGCTTGCTCTGGTGTGTTGGCAAGCGGGGTAATATTTTGGGGTTGATGTCAGCTGACATCAAGCTCAAAAGTTAGTAATGGAGATGTGACTATCAGAAACCCTCATTACTGGCCCTATAGCTAAAAGTAAGAATGACACTCACAGAGAAAAGTCATGTACAGTTGTGGCCAAAAGTATTGACACCCCTGCAATTCTGTCAGATAATACTCAGTTTCTTCCTGAAAATGATTGCAAACACAAATTCTTTGGTTTTATTATCTTCATTTAATTTGTCTTAAATGAAAAAACACAAAAGAGAATGAAGCAAAAAGCAAAACATTGATCATTTCACACAAAACTCCAAAAATGGGCCAGACAAAAGTATTGGCACCCTCAGCCTAATACTTGGTTGCACAACCTTTAGCCAAAATAAATGCGACCAACCGCTTCCGGTAACCATCAATGAGTTTCTTACAATACTGTGCTGGAATTTTAGACCATTCTTCTTTGGCAAACTGCTCCAGGTCCCTGATATTTGAAGTGTGCCTTCTCCAAACTGACATTTTTAGATCTCTCCACAGGTGTTCTATGGGATTCAGGTCTGGACTCATTGCTGGCCACCTTAGAAGTCTCCAGTGCTTTCTCTCAAACCATTTTCTAGTGCTTTTTGAAGTGTTTCTTGGGTCACTGTCCTGCTGGAAGACCCATGACCTCTGAGGGAGACCCAGCTTTATCACAATGGGCCCTACATTATGCTGCAAAATTTGTTGGTAGTCTTCAGAATTCATAAGCCATGCACACGGTCAAGCAGTCCAGTGCCAGAGGCAACAAAGCAACCCCAAAACATCAGGGAACCTCCACCATGTTTGACTGTAGGGACCGTGTTCTTTTCTTTGAATGCCTCTTTTTTCTCCTGTAAACTCTATGTTGATGCCTTTGCCCAAAAAGCTCTACTTTTGTCTCATCTGACCAGAGAACATTCTTCCAAAACGTTTTAGGCTTTTTCAGGTAAGTTTTGGCAAACTCTAGCCAGGCTTTTTTTATGTCTCAGGGTAAGAAGTGGGGTCTTCCTGGGTCTCCTACCATACAGTCCCTTTTCATTCAGATGCCAACGGATAGTACGGGTTGACATTGTTGTACCCTCGGACTGCAGGGCAGCTTGAACTTGTTTGGATGTTAGTCAAGGTTCTTTATCCAACATCCGCACAATCTTGCGTTGAAATCTCTTGTCAATTTTTCTTTTCTGTCCACATCTAGGGAGGTTAGCCACAGTGCCATGGGCTTTAAACTTCTTGATGACACTGCGTACGGTAGACACAGGAACATTCAGGTCTTTGGAGATGGACTTGTAGCCTTGAGATTGCTCATGCTTCCTCACAATTTGGTTTCTCAAGTCCTCAGACAGTTCTTTGGTCTTCTTTCTTTTCTCCATGCTCAATGTGGTACACACAAGGACACAGGACAGAGGTTGAGTCAACTTTAATCCATGTCAACTGGCTGCAAGTGTGATTTAGTTATTGCCAACACCTGTTAGCTGCCACAGGTAAGTTACAGGTGCTGTTAATTACACAAATTAGAGACGCATCACATGATTTTTCAAGCAGTGCCAATACTTTTGTCCACCCTCTTTTTTATGTTTGGTGTGGAATTATATCCAATTTGGCTTTAGGACAATTCTTTTTGTGTTTTTTCATTTAAGACAAATTAAATGAAGATATTAATACCAAACAATTTGTGTTTGCAATCATTTTCAGGAAGAAACTGAGTATTATCTGACAGAATTGCAGGGGTGTAAATACTTTTGGCCACAACTGTAATTGAAAAAAAACACTCACCGACAAATACCCTCTTTTACCCATTTATTAAGATACAGACAAAGCACAGAGTGAAAAATGTGCAAAAATACCTTGTAGTAAGACATATAATAGTAGTCAGCAAGTGCTGATAAAAAGATGGCAACAAATACAGGGTATTTAGTCGATACTTTTTTTGCAAAAAAATGTATGCCAAGCTGCTCCACCACGTCAAGGTAACCCCTATCGAAGCAGTCCCTATCTAATATATTTAAAACCTGAACATGTGAACAGTGTCTAAATGAGCAGGATTAAGACAGGCGCTTACCTGTATGAGCTCGTGGCGTGAGACAGCTCCTTTTGTGCATGTCACACAAGAGAGGGGAGGGGTCTCTCAAAACATGCATAAGCACGAAAAAAACTGGATTAAAAACACATGTGAAATGCACAAATGTGAACAAGTCTGTAGGACAATGTTCACACCACCCACTGATTGAAACACAAACAAAGCACAGAATGAAAAATGTGCAAAAATACCTTGTAGTAAGACATATAATAGTAGCCAGCAAGTGCTGATAAAAAGATCACAACAAATACAGGGTGTTTAGTCGATACTTTTTTTGCAAAAAAAAGTATGACAAGCTGCTCCACCACGTCAAGGTAACCCCTATCAAAGCAGTCCCTATCTAATATATTTAAAACCTGAACATGTGAACAGTGTCTAAATGAGCAGGATTAAGACAGGCGCTTACCTGTATGGGCTTGTGGCGTGAGACAGCTCCTTTTGTGCATGTCACACAAGAGAGGGGAGGGGTCTCTCAAAACATGCATAAGCATGAAAAAAACTGGATTAAAAACACATGTGAAATTCACAAATGTGAACAAGTCTGTAGGACCATGTTCGCACCACCCATTGATTGAAACACAAACAAAGCACAGAATGAAAAATGTGCAAAAATACCTTGTAGTAAGACATATAATAGTAGTCAACAAGTGCTGATGCCCTCAGCTGTCTGTTTTCCCTCAGCTGATTAGTAGAAATATGGGGGATTACATGGCATTTTTTTCTTTTGTTTCTTTATTTATTTATTAGCTAAATACATATACAGTAAGCTACACAAGCACTGACTAATTCACTGGTCAACACAAAAAACTCACCAGCAAAGGTGATATGTCTGTTTTAGGCTACTTTCACACATCAGGTTTTCGGCGTCAGGCGCGATCCGGCGTCGTGCCGGAATGCCGGATCCGGCAAATGTTTTGTAAAACCTGATGTGCCGGATCCGGTTTTCTGCCGGATCCGTCTTGTTCTTGACAGACAAAACCGGATCCGTCTCATCCGGTTCATCCGTTTTTCTATCCGTTTTTCGACGGATTACGCCGGATCCGGTTTTTAAAATTGACCCTTGTGGCCTTCCGAACGGGATTGGCTACTGGAAAACTATATATAGCATGTTCCTACAGCCCTTCTTTGACAGGTTGTAGAGGAGAAAGTGCAGGTTGGAGAGAAGAGCAAGTTACTGGCGAAGATGGATGTTGTCATTGGAAATATTACCACTAGAAGTTCTGTGACGGTTTCAGTAATGAGGGACAATTTTGCACTATACTTTATGTCACCTCAAGGCAGAGTACACTGGCAGGATGACAGAGTGTGAAAGATTTGTGCCCTAACCAAACTTGTGTACCTTCTGGACCAACAGTATATACCTTTGCCAACCAAAGTTGGCTATCTTGTCATGGTCTTACTATTTTTAGCTTTAGGCCACAGGTGTGTACCTGGTTGTGTTTTATGCAAAGTATTTCACCTTTTAACAAAAGTTGTGTACATTGTTAGGAAATCACCAACAATTTTCAGGTGAAATACTTTGCTTCAAACACAACCAGGAACACAACTGTGGCAAAAAGCTAAAATTTACCCACAGTTATATACCTGGTTTTGAATACCTTTTTACCTTTTAAATACCCTGTATTTAACCTTTTTTTTAAACAAATTTCGCCGCAGAAAGAAATGACAGACAACCAGTGTAAACAATAATTTAACTTTTATTTAAAATATTTTTTTTTGTGTAAACTGTTTTTAAAGTTAAAAAAACTTTTTTAATAAAGGTTTGAAACCAACCAAATGGGCATTTTTATTACAAAAAAAACATTATAACTCGGTGTAGTGTGGGGTGGAAATACTGCTGGAGGGGCTGCGGGACACTTCGACAATGGGAGTGTGGAGAGAGGACTGGGATCGTGGTGGGGAAGGAACAGTTAGAGGTGATGGTGTGGAAAAAGCTACAGAATGGGTGGACATGTGGGAGGCAGAAGAGGTGGTGGGCGGTGGAGTGGAGGGTTGGGCAGGGACTGTAGGAGCAGATGATGTTGATGGAAAGTTGTATGGGGAAGGAGTTTGGTACGGGGAAGGAGTTTGGTACGGGGAAGGAGTTTGGTACGGGGCAGGTTGCTGGAAGTGGGGAGATGTCTGGTACTGGGGAGGTTGCTGGTACTGGGAAGGTTGCTGGTACTGGTGAGGTTGCTGGTATGTAATAGGAGGGGGAGGATGGAAAGTGGCTGGAGGGGGTGCAGATGTAATAGGAGGGGGAGGATGGAAAGTGGCTGGAGGGGGTGCAGATGTAATAGGAGGGGGAGGATGGAAAGTGGCTGGAGGGGGTGCAGGTGGAGGAACTACAGTGGTGGGAGTTGGAGGTTGGGAGGTAACCTGCTGTAGAGCACCGTGGCACGAATGCATTACATGCATCTGCTGGGTAGGAGATAGTGTTGCCATGCGCTCCACAACAGACCTGAAAAAGGTGTGGTTTGGCGAAGATCTTGCTTCTGAATGCATGGTTTGCAGAAGTGTCTTCACCTCCAGAATGCTGGAGTTGATCTGCTGAAAGCCTGCGGAGATTTGCTCTGACAAGACTTTTAGACAGTTCTGGAAAGATGCATTCAGATGCAAGAACTCTGGCGCATAACTCTTTTCCTGACCCCTCTGCCGCTGCCGCCCAGTACCCGCAGGTGTACTAGAGGTGGCAGGGGCAGAAGGGTGGGGTAAAGGGAAAGCGATCTCCTCACCAGCAGCTTCATGTAATGTAGGCGGCCACGATGCTCCTGTGCTGGTGGATGGGACAGATGGGTCGAATGTGTGGGAAGGCTGGGAAGGTGCAGATGTACCGGGGCGGTCGAAGTGTCCCTCGGTGCCGGTCTCCTCAGGGATCGCCTCAGAAGGGTCCAATCGTGCAGGCTCCCGAGTGCTGCTCACCGTGCTGTGGAATAAAGAGAAAAAAAAACAATTAAAATACTGACATGGTATGGCCCTGGCTGAAAAAAAAAAGTTACATCTAACATTTTTTTTCACATGTGGTGTGTAATATTTACCTTCTAGTGACCATTGTTTCCCGGAGGAACGACAGGGCTTGTGCGTACTTGTACTTGCTCCTGCGTCCTCCAGATCCACTCGGGGCCCACATCTCTTTATTGAACTCCTTCTTGAAACGATCCCTCACAGACCGCCACCGATTCACAATTCTGTTCCCTGAAACGAGAAAGGAGTGGTTAGTATACAACATCAGTGTTTCACAAACTCCAGTCCTCATGGTCCCCAGGGGTCATGTTTTCAGGATTTCCATAGTAAATAGAAATCCTGAACACATGATCCGTGGGGACCACGAGGACTGGAGTTCGGGAAACACTGGTTTACATCAAGCAACCGGTACTGTATATACTTACGCTCTTTAATCTGGGCCTGAACATCGAGGTCCTCCCAGCGGCCCACAAGGAGCAAACAGATTTCCTCCCAGAGTTGTCGGGTAACGATAAGGTCAGCCATATTCCAGAGCGGCTCCCTTTCTCTGACGAGATCGATGAGGTGGTCCACATCGAGTCCTCCATCCTCACCGTCAGAGTCGGGAGCATGCTGTGAAGGCTGTTAAAGAAAAAGACAAAAATAACATAATTAGCCTCCACAAAAGAAATGAAATAAAAAGTGCAAAAAAACAAAGCAAAAATATTTATACTTACACGCTGGTGACCGCCGCGTTGCTGTCGCCGACGACCCTGGGAGGCACTGCGAGGACCTCTTGGTCGAGCACCAGATTGGGAAGACTAGAGAAGAAAACAAAAAATGTTATGTCTTTGGATGTAGGCATTTGTTTGCTGTGTGTGGTCTGCAGAACATTGTTTTCTATGTGTTGTGTGTAGTGTGATGTTGTGTTTCTGCGTTTGATGCAAAAAACTTACCAATTGTGAGCCCACTCCAAGTGTCTGTCCACCCCTTCCTTCTTCTTCTGGGAGCTCCTCTTCATCTTGTGAATCCTGTTTTGAAATAAAAGGCAATGAATAGACATATATTACAGAGATGATGGATTTTGGAAATAAAAACTTACCGTCAAACGCTGACGATGCAAGGGAGGGCTCCCAGAAGATGATGTGCTGTCTTCCTGGTGGCCACACTCCATGCCTGTGGGTGGTGTTCCAGCTGCTGCCATTGCTGCTGCTGCTGCATCTATTGGGCGGCTGTTGAATAAAGAGAAACAAAGGGCCAATGAATATCTTGATATTCAATAGCCCTAGTTTGGAGGAATGGGGGATTTGATAATTACCGTCTCTCATCTGCTGCTGGCCTCCCCTCCTCAGCATGTTCCATTTGCTGCTCCATTTGGGGTGGTGGTGGTGCTGATGGTGCTGCAGTGGTCTCCTGCCTTCTCCTGCTGCGCTTGGTTGCTTTCTTGGGTGGCATGTTGGGTGTGGCTGTGGGTCCCACTGTCTTGCTTTTATATATGTCTTGTGGGCAGAGCTACTGAGCATGCTCAGACCAAAAAAACCGGATCCGGCCACCGGATCCGGCTTTCGCCGGATCAGGCGCATTGCGGCGTTCATAGGCTTTCATTGTGTGAAAAAGCCGGACGCGCCGGATCCGGCGTGTCCGGCTTTTTCGCCGGAGACAAAAAACGTTACAGTAGCCGTTTTTTCCAGACGCCGGATCGCGACACATTGCCGGATCCGGCGAAAACCGGATGAAACGCATGGCCATCCGGCGCGATCCGGCGCAAATGCAAGTCAATGGGGGGGAAACCGGATCCGGCATTGCATTTCGCCGGATCCGGTTTCTGTCAAAAGCGCCGGATCGCGCCTGACGGCGAAAACCTGATGTGTGAAAGAGGCCTTATGGATTTTGATGTGCTGATTCCAAAAATATGCTTAGTTTTGCTATATCACATAAAGTTTATGAGATAGAAGTATTTTTTTATTACGTTATTTCTGAATTTTCAATGTATGTGGTTTTTACTATGTTATTCCCATTTCTTTGCTTGCCTTACTTAATTGTGAATTTTCTTACAGGGACAACATCAGTAAAGGATTTAGTGAGTTTTATGGGAACGAGTATTGACAGTGCAGTCAACCAATGACTGCTTCTTGGAAAGTCACATGTTATGGGGAGGAGCTATCTGTTATGAAGCGGTTTGACTTGAGTCAGTCAGAAAAGGATTATGATGTTCACTGCATTTTTGGGAGGGCAAGTCGCTTCAGGGGGAAGAAAACAGCTCAGCCACTGAGGTGTAACTGAGCGAGGGTCTCCACAAAGAGTGAACCTGAAAGCAGCCAATATCACACTGAGAAACTGCCTGTCTGCAAATGTTCATCTGTAAGGAATGGGCTGACCCGTTTACGTCAAACTGTATATAGTTATCTACAAGATTACGTAAGGTTCACATTTGCGGTTGAGTCCGCAGCGTATCGTCCGCAACCATGATCGCATGCAAAAACACATAAAAACGCAGCGGTTTTTAGCCGCATCATCTTACGCAAGACGTCAAATAAATGTGGCGGTTTTATGCGTTTGTATGCGTTTTTGCATGCGTGTGCATTTTTTATGTGCATGCTTCCCATTTGGAAAATTTTTTCCAGGAAATATTCTGGGTCACAAGCCATGCCCAATGGGCGTGTCTCATGGAATTTTGTTATATAAACCCTTGTAGAGCTGAAAACAGCAGATTTTGAGACTGTATCCTGGGTCAAGATGAATATTTCCAAGGAGAGTTTCTTGTTTAAACTGGATTTAGATATCAAATTGTCTCTTGCCTTTGCCATTCCTTGTGAGCAAGAAAGGGAAAGAGAAAGAAGGAGAAGAAGACAGCATTGGCTCTTTTGGCAACACCTCACTCTTGAAGTCTGGGAGAGCCTTGGAGCCTACCACTCCTTATTCAGTGAGCTCCGTGAAAACCCAGACAAATATTTTGATTACACAAGGATGTCTCAAGAGAGCTTCCGGGAATTGCTGGGTCATGTACAAGGAGCCATCAGCAGACAGGACACCCAGCTCCGTAGAGCTATCCAGCTGAGGAACGTCTGCTGGTGACACTAAGGTACGTAATATTTGCAAATAAACGCACACCTGTCAGTATAGTTCTGCAATGTTCCTTTTTTTGTGCAAAACCACTTGTCATTATTATTATTATTCCTAAAAAAAATTTCTCTCTCTGTTTGGCAGATTCCTGGCTACCGGAGAGAGCCTATCATCGCTCCATTTCCAGTTCCAGATAGGACTTTCCACCCTTTCTGGGATTTTTGCGGACACTTGCCGGTAGAGATGAGCTACTTTGCCTTTTTTCGGGTCGAGTCAGGTTTCATGAAACCCGACTTTCTCAAAAGTCGGGTCAAACGAAATCGGATGATTATCATGAAAAGTCGAAGGCCGACTGAAACACGAAACCCAATGCAAGTCAATGGGGATACAAGGTCGACAGGAAGCACACCTACAGTGCCCATTTTAATGCCAAAAACATCAATTCTTATTGCTTAAGCTGGTCAACCTTAATTTACTTTATAATAATAGTTAGGCATTGAAAACTGGGGGTTCTTTGGCTAAAGTTGTGGGGGGGGGGTAGGGCTGGCTCCAGATTTTCGTGGGCCCTGGGCCAAAGAGTGTCACTGGGCTCTTTTAACACATGCCACAAGTCATGATCCTCTGATACGGCAGAGAAATAGCTGTAAAGTACAATGAAAAATACATCACTTCTTACATCTCATGACTGATATCCATTTTAAATTCTCCAATTGCTCCAAAAACGGACAATATGTTACTCCATACAGTATTATGGCCACCGCATAGTGCGCTATACAGAGTAATGGGGCCCATATATTTCTCCATACAGAATCATTGGTTCCATATAATGTTTGAAACAGTATATGATGAGCTCCACATAATGCTACAGTATATGTTGGTCCCCATGGATGAAGCTCCACTGTGTTATGGGCCCAAATAATGCTCCATATATAATGGGCCCCATTTCTAATGCTCCAGTGCATAATGGGCCCTGTAAATGCTGCTCCAGTGTCTGATGTCCACCTTTGGAATGCTCCAGTGTATGGTGGGCCTCATATATCATTCTCCAGAGTATAGTGCTCCCCAAAAATAGCTGTTCCAACATTTAAAACAATTAAATAAGCCTCCTCGCTAGGGAATCCCTGTACTAGTCTGGACTCCTCATCATCCCCATCTTCCATCTCACTGCACTTGGACTGTTTAGGCAGAGGGCGTACAGACGTGATGTCATCGCGCTCTCTGACCAGAATGTCACTGTCAGGAAACACGGAAGACGTCACGGCGGTGGAGCAGGGAGAGGTAAGTATTTCAACTTTGCAAGTGCTGTGATCCTGAGCAAGCAGGGGGGCCCACTCGCTGGCGACGGCACTGGCACAGGGCCCCTCATAGCACGGCGGTGAGTGTGACGGCGGGTGGCACCCTCCCACCGGCAGAGACACTTTTGCGTAATATGAGGGGCCCAGTGCCAGTGCCGTCGCCCATGAGTATGCCCCCCACCTGCTCAAGGAACCTGTACTTTCATCTGCACCCTCCTCTTTGTCACCGTGTAAGGTGGTATAGTATGCGAGAAGGGGAACCTGAGTTATATCAGGCTCAGATTCTGGCTGTGTAGAGTGTGAGGGGAATGTAGTGGTGTGGGTCAATGTACCAGCAGAATCATCTAGCAGTGGCTGGGCATCAGTGCACTTGTGGCGCCCCCAGGAGTACGATCGCCACAGTGGCATTACCTTCCTCCTAGGAAGTGTGATGTCATGCTTGGGAGCAACGAAGGATCTCTCTAGCAGTTAAACCAACACACAACACATTTCCCACTCCAGGCCAGCAGGGAGACCTCTGAACCTGACTGCTGAGGAGCTGCTCTCTGTGGTCGGGAGGAGGTAAGTTAGGGCAGTCTGTGAAGGGAAGGGGAAGTGTGTGGATGTGAGAAGGGGAGCTGGAGGATGAGCAGAGTTAAGGCTCACTCCTAGCTGGAGTGCATGGTCCGGATTCCGGTCTCCGAGTTTGTAGGGACACTGACAGACCTGCAGCAGAAACTGGAGGAAGTAGCAGCTGTAAATGCTCTGTTCCCAACTAAGGCTCGGAGGCCCCAGCAGCGACGTGTGTGAGACAGAAGGAAAAGGCTATGGCTGCCAGCCATATGAGAAAGTTCCAAAAGAGAGTCAACAGGATGAACTTCAGTGAACTCAGTACTGCGAGTACTTCAGATAAGCGCTAGAACGGAGGCCACACTAACTATCTGCAGAGAGAAAATTCCAAATTTGCTTCCAGGCTGACCAACTCCTTCTGTGGTGCGTGCGTGCGTGGTGTATCGTCCTCCCGGCCCCTCCCATCAGTTCCTGGATCATTTTGCCACTTGGCTTCCACATTTTCTCTCCTGTAACATCCCTACCCTCATCATGGGAGATTTCAACATCCCTATTGCTCTTCCCCTCTCACCATCTGCTACTCACCTTTTATCTCTAACCTCCTCATTTGGCCTTTCGCAGCTTACTAATTCTCCAACGCATGAAGACGGAAACTCCCTCGACTTGGTCTTCTCTCGGCTTTGTGCAGTGGATGATTTTGCAAACTCCCCTCTCCCGCTCTCTGAGCACAATCTTCTTTCATTCTCTATAAAGAACTGCCAGGCTGCACAGGTCACCCCCACTGTCCAGACTTATAGAAACATACAGGCCATTAACACCCAGAAACTTATGAAGAACTTGCAGTCTTCATTGGCCCCTATCTCCTCCCTCTCATGTCCTGATTCTGCATTGAAGCATTACATTTTCATTCTCTACTCAATCCAAGAGTACAGGCCCCAACCACAGAGCTCAGAGCTGACGATCTGGCCAATTACTTCAAAGAAAAAATTGACCAGATTCGACAGGAAATTATCTCCCAATCACCTCATACCACGCACTGTCCTCCCTCCCCCACTGCATCTAGCTCACTTCCTGACCAGAAGCCAGCACTTGACGACTCAGTGCCTGCATTTTTTGAAACTTCAGAAGAGGAGGGCATATTTGCTGGAGTCTGTTTCGGCAATGTAAGCCAAAACCAATTCCTGATGCTCCGGCTTTAAAAGCGGTTAACCTACTCCCAGAAAAGGTAGCCATCCAGGTCGTCCGGAGCCAGACCATGATGCAGGCTCAACACCTCCTGCCTTAGCTGCTATTGTGCTTTTGCCACTACCAGCAGATGTACCACCACCATCAGCACCAGCTGGCTCCCCCACGCCCACGTCCGTGGCCTCTTCCACCAAACTTCAAAATGTTGCAGAACATGAACCCAAAATAACATCAGATAGATGGTAATGTATCAGAAGCGTACAGCGCTATACAGTCAAAGGATGATTATCAATCTCCCTATATATACCATCAGTCACACAGAGACACTCACAGGCTCAGTATGGATTAGACAAGAATATAAAAAGTTGAAAAAGTGAACAGTATCATCAGATAGCAGGTATATATAGTATAGTTTAAACATTCTAAATCTCCATAGATATTTCAGGAGGCAGACACAGACGCTCTCAGGTTCAGTATGGATTACAACACAGTATAAAAAGCTGTAAAACGGTAATGGATCTGAAGAGTACAGCTGTACACAGTGTAGGGGTCATTGTTGTCAATCTCAGTATTTATTTCCACAGTCAGAAAATAACTCTCACTTGGTCAGTTTGGATTAGACCAGAATGTAAAAAGCAGTAAATGGGTAATGTATCATAAGCGTAGAGCTGTATATACTAGTGTTGGGGTAATTTTTAAATGTACATCTAAATTGCAGGAGTAACCCACAGACTGTCACACGCTCAGGATGGATCACACCACATTATAACAAGAAGATACGCAAGAAATATTCACACATGTGGGACAATGTTCCAGGTGTCAATGATACACTTAGAGTAGTGGGTGGAGGAGGATTTCCTGACAGAAAGGGTACAGTATCACCAGATGTCAGCTATATATAGCATAGTTTAAACTTTAAAAATGTACGTCTATATATTCAGGAGTAGTGTTGAGCCACCCCGCTAGTGTTCCAGTTAGTTTTGGATCGTCGAACACGAGGCAAGTTCGTCGAATGTTTGTTGAACGTTCGACGAACAACGTCGAACACCATTGAAAACAATGGCAGGCAAACACAAACAGATACAAACACATAGAAAACAATTACAAAACACCTTAAAAGGTGTCCCAAAGCAGAAAAAATGCTCAGAAGACACAAATAACATATTGGAAAGGGCAACTACATATATAAAAGAGATGGAGGAGTAAAAGGAGGAGGAGGAGACACAGATATAGGCATGTCATGCCCTTATGAAGTCAAGAAAGGCTGGAATAAAAATGTAAAATACCAAAAAACAGTAAAAATCTGAAATTGAAGACGATCATATACCGTTGGACTTCCCACCATAAATTAGGCCAACTGCTGATCGGGCAGCGTTATTCCCACGAACTTCCGAACAGCATCTATGAAGGCAAAGTGTTTGGTTTCCGGGGGCAGTATGGTTGCAAAGCTGAACCTTAAAGGAATGTCCAGAAGGGCACCACCAGGAGTGGAGCCTGCGGCTTAATTCGAATCCACCCGGGAAACCTCAACCATGCCAGCTACAGAAAAGATTAACAGATTGCAAGCTTTGTTGATTCTGTGGGTGGTGGTGGATGTCCGTTTTAAGTTGTGCTAGCGATTTGTCAGCTTAATTACGTTAACGAACGAGACTCCGGCATGCCCCCGCAGTACGCGTCAAGCTTACAAGAGGGACACGCGAGGCTCTGGCAAGCGAGATCGATCAATAATAGGTCTGTCATGTCCTTACATGTCCGGGGCTGCAGGCGCGCTACACTGAAAGGTCCAGCGTGTGTCGCTTACAGGTGCAGATAACCCGCTGAACCCTGTTAATGATGGGGATCTGGATTTACAATTCTTCCCCGCGAACGAGGATTTCCCAGTAAGTGCAGGTCAACCGGAAATCCGGAATTAGGCTTAACTGGCATTCCAGAAAAAATTAAGTGTCCAAACCACAGGTGCTGTAACTTGCTAAACAGCTGGGCTCCTATGCTGAGTAGCACGCAGTTTTTACATAAACAGGCGGCATAGCTTGGTTCACTGGTGGGCTCCTCTGCTGAGTAGCAGACAGTGCTACAAGGCCCAAAAGGATTTTCTGGACAAGATGCGGTAAAAAATAATTAGAAACACACACGGTGTAGCTCCTTAACAGGTGTACTACACCGCTTGCTACCACACACCGCTACTATGACATGAAACAGTCTATTAACATTGAAAACCATTATTAATGTGAAATTGAAGTTACGCTTTTGGTGAACGAACCGTTCTCGAACGGAACCTCGAACAGCCAAATTTTAAGCAAAGTGTTCTAGTTCGACAAACGGCTCGAACACCGCCGAAAACAGCTTGAATTTTAACTTGGCAAACAGGTCGACTCAAACACCGCTCACCTCTAATCAGGAGGCAGACTAAGACGTTCTCAGGCCCAGTATGTATTCGACAAGATTGTACAAAGTTGAGAAAGAGTACAGTATCACTGGATAACAGGTAAATATAGCATAGTCCAAACATTAAAAACCTATGTCTATATATCAGGAGGTAGACTCAGACGGTCTCAGGTCCAGTATGGATTCGACGTGATTGTAGAAAGTTGACAAAGGGTACAGTATGACTGGATAGCAGGTATTTATAGCATAGTTTAAACATTAAACATCTGCATGTATATTTCCAGAGTATATTTCCGGAGTCTGACAAAGACACTCACAGCCTCAGTATGGATTAGACAAGAATCTAAACAGTAGAAAGAGGGTTATGTATTCGAAGCGTACACCAGTATACACTGTTGGGGTATTTTTCAATCTTCATATATATTTCAGTCTCAGTAAGACAGTCCAGACTCTCCGTAAGAGGAAACGAGATGGATACAAGTACAGAAGGAAAGTCAACTGATTGCCGAAATTCTAGAATTACTCATCATGGTAAAAACTCCCAGGAGAATTGTCAGAGGTAATGCTAACCCTCAATTACTTTGTCTGTGGAGACAGCGAAAACAGTTCTTGTGAAGAAAGGTTTGCTGTACTGCAGTACTGTGGAACCCATCACCGTTACTCATCTCCATCAAATTGTGATCACAGGGACAGATGTAGACATTGTCCTCACTGCCTATCATGATCTGTCAGGTAACTTTGGAGTGCAAAAGACACAAGCCACAGGCCGTAGGCGATTCTATTGGATTGGCATGAGAGGACACATTTAAAAATGTGGGCAGGAATGTCACACGTCTATGAGCCGGAAAACCGTGAAAGCTGATGATAAACCACCACTGCATCTCATTGTGAGTCGACGTCCATAACAAATGGAATCCATTGATCATCTCAAGATAGAGCCCAGCAGGACAGGGCATAGCTACGTATTAACCATCATCTATCATTTCACCAAATTTGTATTGGCAGTCCCAGTGAAGTGTTTAACAGGTCAGACTACACAGTGGTGGAGAGGTAAGTATTGCAAGTGCTGGTGCCCTGAGCAAGCAGGGGGGCCCACTCGAGGGTGGTGGTACTGGCACAGGGCCCCTCATAGTACGCCGATGTGTCTGACAGTGGGTGTGCACCCCCACCGTCAGAGACACTTGATTCTACTATGAGGGACCTTGTGCCAGTGCCGTTGCCAAAGAGTGTGCCCACCCACCTGTCCAGGGCAACAGCACTCGCACGGGTGCGTGCGCCAGGTGGTGACCCCGGCCCAGTGGGGGGAGGCAGCCCAGTTAGGGAGGTGGAAAAAAATTGCATATGTTGATGTTGGACATTCAGCAGCTGCAAATGGAGTAATTGGAGAAGTCCGCGGTAGAGGAGGACAAAAGCGAGCCATTTTTCTGGCAACCTACGTGTCTGCAGGGGAGGGTGGAATAATATACTTTGAAACCCATGCATGGTTCATTTTAAAAAAGGTTAGATCATCAACATTTTGGGTCGACAGACGGGTCTTTTTTCTGTCAGGATTGATCCAGCAGCATTGAAGACTCGTTCAGATAACACACTAGCAGCAGGGCAAGCGAGCTCCTGTAAGGCATATTGTGCCAATTCAGGCCAGGTGTCAAGTTTACTGGCCCAATAGTCAAAGGGGAAGGACCTGTGAGGGAGAACATCGATATGGGAGGAGAAGTAGTTTGCTACCATAGTTGACAACTGCTGTCTCCTGTAACTTTCGATCGATGCAGTATTACCAGTCGTGTGAGCGGTACTTGAAAAATCAGTCAACAACATGGTCATGAAACCCCTGTGTCCAACGCCACTTTGGCTGTGTGCACCACAAACTCCTCTTCCATGTTGCCTTCTATGGCTCGTTGGAAAAACATCACCGCTGCTGTGTGCTGGGAATGCCTCAAACAAATGGTTTACCAGGGTTGCTTGTTTGTTAGCCAATATTAGCTCTAGGTTCTCCTGTGGCATGATGTTTTGGAATTTGCCTTTATAGCGTGAATCCAGGATGCTGGACAACCAGTAGTCGTCATCGTTCATCATTTTGGCAACACGGGGGTCCCTTTTTAGGATCTGCAAGGCATAATCAGACATATGGGCCAATGTTCCAGATGTCAATGATGCACTGCGAGTGCTGTGTGGAGGAGCACTTTCTGGCAAATCAACATTCCTCCAGTCGCGCACAAACCCTGTACCTGACCTTGCCACACCAACATTTTTTCTTGCCCCCTGAGAAGCATCCTCCTCCCCAAAATAATCATCCCCATCATCATCCTTCTCCTCTTCCTCTTCCTCGTCTTCTTCCACCTCGTCCACAAGACTTCCCTGAGCAGACAATGGCTGACTGTCATCAAGGCTTCCCTCCTCCTCTTCCTCCTCGGCTGCAGACGCCTTCTCCTTAATGTGCATCAAAGTTTGCATGAGCAGACGCATAAGTTGGATGCTCATGCTTATGATGGTGTCGTCTGCGCTTATGATGGCGTCGTCTGTGCATTCCTCAAAACACTGAAGGACTTTACAGAGGTTTTTCAGCTTTGACCACTACACAACAGACAACTCCATGTCTGCCTTCAAACTGCCTGCCCGTGTATCCTCCCACAAATGAATTACAGCCTGCTTCTGTTCACACAGCCTCTGAACCATGTGCATGGTGGAGTTCCACCTTGTTGCAACATCGATAATTAGGCAGTGCTTGGGAAGGTGGAGCAATCGCTGCAGCTTCTGCATACGACTGAAGTGTACGGACGACCGGTGGATGTGCAAGCACAGTCTTCGCACCTTATGGAGCAGGGGTGTTAACTCCGGATATTTATTGAGGAAGCACTGCACCACCAGGTTCAAGGTGTGAGCCAGGCAAGGTATGTGTCTGAGATTTGAAAGGGCTATGGCTGCTACAAAATTCCAGCCGTTATCACTAACTACCTTTGCTGCCTCAAGATGTAGACTGCCCAGCCATGACTCAGTTTGTCGCTGCAAGTAGTCGGCCAGTACCTCCGCGGTGTGTCTGTTGTCGCCCAAACATATCATCTTCAACACAGCCTGCTGACCCTTACCACTAGCTGTTCGATAGTGGGACAACTTGTGTGCAACACTGGCAGCTGCAGATGGAGTGCTCGTGCGACTGCGCTCTGTGGACGAGCTTTCGCTTTTGGAGGAGGAGGAGGGTCGAACGCCTACAGCAAACTGCTTCCTATACCGTGGGCTAGGCAGCACTGTCCCACCGCCGCTGTCCCCTGTGGACCCTGCATCCACCACATTAACCCAGTGCACAGTGATGGACACGTAACGGCCCTGGCCATTCCTACTGGACCATGCATCTGATGTGAGGTGCACCTTTTGACTCACTGATTGCTTGAGTGCATGGACAATGCGGTCTTTCACATGCACGTGGAGGACTGGGATGGCTTTTCGCGAAAAGAAGTGCCAACTGGGTAGGTCATAGCGTGGTACTGCGTAGGCCATGAGCTCGCGGAAAATTTGCTTTCAACCATCCAGTAGGGCATCATCTGTAACGAGATTAGTTTGGCAATGTGGCCGTTCAAAGCCAGTGTACGCGGATGAGAGGATGAGTACTTTCTTGTCCTACTCAGAGTCTCTGGTAGGGTGAGCTGGACTTGAGAGCTGCATATGGTTGAACTAGCGGTGGACATGGCGGACTGAGAGAGGGTTGGTGATGGTGATGGTGTTGTTGGTGGTGTTGCTGATGGCCTAGATTCAGTCTTTCGTAGCAATAACATTGTGATTCCATGACTGATTTGCCCTTGTGACGACACCTCGGCATTTGCTGGTGGTGGTGCGCTAACCGGTGGGCGTACAGTGGGGTAAGCGATGTAGCATTGCTGACTACCTTCATTCGGAACAGGTGCATATGTGGTACGTGAGGTTTGGTAGTCCGTCCACACTTGCAAGTGCATGGTGGTTAAATATCTAAGCATGCAACTGGTACTCAAATTTCTCAGATTTTTCCCTCTGCTAAAGGTCTTTGCGCACTTCTTACAGATAACTTTTGCCTGATCATTAGGATTTTGTTCAAAAAAGTGCCACACTGCACTCTTCCTTCTATGGAAGACATTTTGAGACCTTGCACGCTGCGCTAATTTGACCATCTGGCCAAGCTGTCCTGCAACTCTTTTATTTTTTGTAACATGTTTTGGGACTGCTACGGTAATGCCAGATAACAGCTGTTGCGATGTCGTTGCCTGCTGCGGATCCTCCTCCTCCTCTTCTGAGCTATTGGCAGCAGCACCCTCTTCCCCCAATGGATGCCAATCTGAGTCAACAACTGGGTCATCCATCACCTCCTCTTCAATTTCATGTGCACCTTCCTCTGTGTCACCGTGCAAGGTGGTATAGTATGCGGGAGGGGGCACCTGAGTTTCATCAGGGTCTGCTTCTGCCTCAGTACACTGCGAGGACAATGTAGTGGTCTGAGTGAATGTTCCAACAGAAAAATCTAGCAGTGGCTGTGCATCAGTGCACTCCATGTCAGAATCATCTTGGACTGGGGAATTCACGATTTGACTTGCTAACCCAGGCATGGTATGTGAAAAGAGCTCCATGGCCTGCCACATCCTTCACTTTTGGTAGGGGTGAATGACACAAGGAAAGGTGTTGATCCTGACTAGGTGCCTCCACTGACGACTCAGTGCTTTGATTTTTTGAAACTTCAGAAGCGGAGGCGACAGAGCTGGAGGCTGTGTCAGCAATGTAAGCCAAAACTTGTTCCTGAAGTTCCGGCTTTAAAAGTGGCTTACCTACTCCCAGAAAAGAGAGCCTTCAAGGCCTTGTGGAGCCAGACGATGATGCAGGCTCAACACCTCCTGCCTTAGGTGCTGTGTGCTTTTGCCACTATCAACAGATGCACCACCACTGCCACCACCACCACCACCATCGGGACCAGCTGGCAACCCCCTCCCACTTCCATGGCGTCTTCCACACTTCCTCATTTTTGTGAAAATGTACCCAAAATACCACCAGGTATATGGTAGTGTAAAACAAGGTAGAAGGTGTATCTACTATTGGTGAGATTTTGAATCTCACTATAGATTTGAGGACGCTGAACTATTGTCTCAGGCCCAGGAGAGATTACACCTCAATGTAACAGGCTGAAATTGGATGGTGTATGACAAGGTGGAGGGTGTCTATAGGATTGGTGACAATTTGAATCTCACTATAGATTTGAGGACGCAGAACTATTGTCTCAGGCCCAGGAGAGATTACACCTCAATGTAACAGGCTGAAATTGAATGGTGTATGACAAGGAAGAAGGGTGTCTATAGGATTGGTGAGATTTTGAATCTCACTATAGATTTGAGGACGCTGAACTATTGTCTCAGGCCCAGGAGAGATTACACCGCAATGTAACAGGCTGAAATTAGATAGTGTATGACAAGGAGCAGATTGTCTATAGGATTGGTGAGATTTTGAATCTCACTATAGATTTGAGGACGCTGAACTATTGTCTCAGGCCCATGAGAGATTACACCTCAATGTAACAGGCTGAAATTGGATGGTGTATGACAAGGTGAAGGGTGTCTATAGGATTGGTGAGAATTTGAATCTCACTATAGATTTCAGGACGCTGAACTATTGTCTCAGGCCCAGGAGAGATTACACCGCAATGTAACAGGCTGAAATTAGATAGTGTATGACAAGGAGCAGGGTGTCTATAGGATTGGTGAGATTTTGAATCTCACTATAGATTTGAGGACGCTGAACTATTGTCTCAGGCCCAGGAGAGATTACACCTCAATGTAACAGGCTGAAATTGGATGGTGTATGACAAGGTGAAGGGTGTCTATAGGTTTGGTGAGAATTTGAATCTCACTATAGATTTGAGGACGCTGAACTATTGTCTCAGGCCCAGTAGAGATTACACCGCAATGTAACAGGCTGAAATTGGATTGTGTATGACAAGGTGGAGGGTGTCTATAGGATTGGTGAGATTTTGAATCTCACTATAGATTTGAGGTCGCTGAACTATTGTCTCAGGCCCATGAGAGATTTCACCTCAATGTAACAGGCTGAAATTGGATGGTGTATGACAAGGTGAAGGGTGTCTATAGGATTGGTGAGAATTCGGATCTCACTAGAGATTTGAGGACGCTGACAATAATGCTCTCAGTCCAAGTATGGACGCAGGCAGCCTAATAAGCAGGACTGCTGCATACACAAAAGGGTAGAAAAATGAACGCTTGGTAACTGTGCAGAAAGAGTAAGAAAAGTATTTTTGCTTTTAAAAAAGCAGCTTGCACAGCAGTGTACAAACAGCAATGCAGCTATCAGGGAGCCTTATAAGGCAGCCTAATAACCAACAGAGCTGATGCACAAAAATAGAGCCTCCCCTGTCACTGCACACAAAGTGTTGCGTGTTGTAAGTGGAAATCTCTAACAGCAGAAGCAGGTTTTGGTTCTTCCTCCCTGCCTAACTCTCTCCCTTCTTCTGAATCAGCAGCAGCAACCTCTCCCTAATGCTAAGATTGGCAGAAGTAAGATGTCGGTCGGTGTGCACACCCTTTTATAGCCCCTGTGACGCCACACAAAGCCAATCACTTGCCCTTCTCAAAGATGGTGGTGACCGATGCCTATGTCATCGCGTTGCCCACAGTGTGCGTCCTCCATCATTGGCTGAAAAAGGGTGCTGGAAGCATCTTTTGAAACGCTACTTTGGTGCTCTGGTCGCCGACCTCAAGGCCGACCTCATGCTATGGTCGGGACTTCAGCGAAAGTCGCCAACTTTTGAATATGACCGACCCGTTTCGCTCAACTCTACTTGCCGGGCTTTGTGGGGCGTGCTTTGTCATGAATTTATCCCCCTACCCAATATGGAAATCTGGCTGGAAAATGCAGAAAAATTATGTGAAATTTGTAATTTCCCCAACTGTGTGGGAGCAGTGGATGGGAAACATATTAGGATAACAAAATCGGCTTGAAGTGGATCAGAGTACTTTAACCCCTTCACTACCAAGGGTGGTTTGCACGTTAACTCCCGGGCCAATTTTTACAAATTCTGACCACTGTCCCTTTATGAGGTCATAACTCTGAAACGCTTCCATGGATCCCGGTGATTCTGACATTGTTTTCTCGTGACATATTGTACTTCATGTTAGTGGTAAAATTTCATTCAAACAACTTGCATTTATTTGTGAAAAAAACAGAAATTTGGCGAAAATTTTTAAAATTTCGCAATTTTCCAACTTTGAATTTTTATGCCCCTAAATCACAGCGATACGGCACACAAAAAACTTAATAAATAACATTTCCCACATGTTTACTTTACATCAGCACAATTTTGGAACCAAAATTTTTTTTTGTTTGGAAGTTATAAGGGTTAAAAATTGACCAGCGATTTCTCATTTTTGCAACACCATTTTATTTTTAGGGACCACATCACATTTGAAGCCACTTTGAGGGGTCTATATGATAGAAAATACCCAAAAGTGACACCATTCTAAAAACTGCATCCCTAATGGTGCTTAAAACCACATTCAAGAAGTTTATTAACCCTTTAGGTGCGTCACAGGAATTTTTTGAATATTTAAAAAAAAAAATGAACATTTAACTTTTTTTCACCAAAAAAATATTTCAGGTTCAATTTTCTTTATTTTACCAAGGGTAACAGGAGAAGTTGGACTGCAAAAGTTAATGTGCAATTTGTCCTGAGTACGCTGATACCTGATATGTGGGGGGGAACCACTGTTTCGGTGCATGGCAGACCTCAGTAGGGAAGGAGCGCCGTTTGACTTTTTCAATGCAAAATTGGCTGGAATTCAGATCGGACGCCATGTCGTGTTTGGAGAGCCCCTGATGTACCTAAACAGTGGAAACCCCCCCAAGTGACCCCATTTTGGAAACTAGACCCACCCAAGGAACTTATCTAGATATGTGGTGAGAACTTTGAACCCACAAGGGCTTCACAGAAGTTTATAACGTACAGCGGTACAATTAAAAAATCATATTTTTTCCACAAAAATGATCTTTTCACCCCCAATTTTTATTTTTCCAAGGGTAACAGGACCCTAAAAGTTATTGTGCAATTTGCCCTGAGTGTGCTGATACCCCACATGTGGGGGTAAACCACTATTTGGGCGCATGGCAGAGCTTGGAAGGGAAGCAGCACCATTTGACGTTTTTGGCTGGAATTGAGATCGGACACCATGTCGCGTTTGTAAAGCCCCTGATATACCAAAACAGAAGAAACCCCCCCACAAATGACACCATTTTGGAAACTAGACCCCCCAAGGAACTTATCTAGATGTGTGGTGAGCACTTTGAACCCCCCAGTGCTTCACAGAAGTTTATAACGCCCGAACGTGAAAATAAAAAAATCGTATTTTTTCCACAAACATCATCTTTTAGCCCCCATTTTTTTATTTTCCCAAGGGTAACAGGAGAAATTGGACCACAAAAGTTGTTGTCCAATTTGTCCTGAGTACGCTGACACCCCATATGTGGGAGAAAACTACTGTATGGGCACACGTCGTGGCTCGGAAGGGAAGTAGTGACGTTTTGGAATGCAGACTTTGATGGAATGGTCTGCGGGTGTCATGTTACCTTTAGAGAGCACCTAATGTACCTAAACAGTGGAAACCCCCCACAAATGACCCCATTTTGGAAACTAGAGCCCCTGAGGAACTTATCTAGATTTGTGGTGAGCACTTTGAACCCCCCAGTGCTTCACAGAAGTTTATAACGCCTGGGCGTGAAAATAAAAATATCGTATTTTTTCAACAAACATCATCTTTTAGTCCCCATTTTTTTTATTTTCCCAAGGGTAACAGGAGAAATTGGACCCCAAAAGTTGTTGTCCAATTTGTCCTGAGTATGCTGATACCTCATATGTGGGAGAAAACTACTGTATGGGCACACGTCGGGGCTCGGAAGGGAAGTAGTGACGTTTTGGAATGCAGACTTTGATGGATTGGTCTGCGGGTGTCATGTGCGTTTGGAGAGCCCCTGATGTACCTAAACTATTGAAACTCCCCACAAGTGACCCCATTTTGGAAACTAGACCCCCCACGGAACTTATCTAGATGTGTGGTGAGCACTTTGAACCCCCAAGTGCTTCACAGAAGTTTATAACGCCTGGGCGTGAAAATAAAAAAATCATTTTTTTCTGCAAAAATCATATTTTTGCCCCCAATTTTTTATTTTCCTAAGGGTAACAGGAGAAATTGGACCCCAAAAGTTGTTTTGTAATTTGTCCTGAGTAGGCTGATACCCCATATGTGGGGGTAAAACACTGTTTGGGCGCATGGCAGAGCTTGGAAGGGAAGGACCACCATTTGACTTTTTCAACGCAGAATTGGCTGGAATTGAGATCAGACGCCATGTTGCATTTGGAGAGCACCTGATGTGCCCAAACAGTGGAAACCCCACAATTATAACTCCAACCCTAACCCCAACACGCCCCTAGCCCTAACCCTAGCCCTAGCCCTAACCCTAGCCCTAACCCTAATGGGAAAATGGAAATAAATACGTTTTCTTTTAGTTTTATTATTTTTTCCCTAACTAAGGGGGTAATAACGGGGGGTTTGATTTACTATTTATAGCGGGTTTTTATGTCTGGCAGCTGTCACACGCTAAAAGACGCTTTTTATTGTAAAAATAGTTTTTGCATCACCACATATTGTGAGCAATAATTTTTCCGTATTTTGACCCACCGAGTCATGTGAGGTCTTATTTTTTGCGGGACGAGTTGACGTTTTTATTGGTACCATTTTTGGGCACGTGACATTTTTGGATCGCTTTTTATTCCGATTTTTGGGACACAGAATGAAGTAAAACCAGCGTTTCATGAATTTCTTTTGGGCGGGTGCGTTTACACCGTTCCACGTGCGGTAAAATTGATAAAGCGTTTTTATTCTTTGGGTCAGTACGGTTACAGGGATATCTCATTTAGGTCGTTTTTTTATGTTTTGTCGGTTTTTTGCAATGAAAACAATTTTATATAAAAAATAATTATTTTTGTATCGCTTAATTCTGCGAGCTATAACTTTTTTATTTTTTTGTGGATGATGCTGTATGGCAGCTCGTTTTTTGCGGGACAAGATGACGTTTTCAGCGGTACCATGGATATTTATATGCGTCTTTTTGATCGCGCGTTATTTCACTTTTTGTTCGGTGGTATGATAATAAATCATTATTTTTTGCTTCGTTTTTTATTTTTATTTTTTAAGGGGTTCACTAAAGGGGTTAACTAATGGGAAAGTTTTATAGGGCGGGTCACTACGGACGCGGCGATACCAAATATGTGTACTTTTATTGTTTTTTTTATTTTGAAAAAATTGATTTATTTGGGAATATTTTTTTTTTTTTTTACTAATTTATTTAGCGATTTTTTTAAATTTATTTTTAACACTTTTTTTTTTTACTTTATTACCTTGTCCCAGGTGGGACATCACTGTTCTGTGACAGATCGCTGATCTGTCACATCACAGATCACTGTGACAGATCAGCAATCTGTCACAGGCAGTTCTGCAGACTTCCTCATGCCTGCGTTTTGCAGGCAGTGAGGAAGTCAGCTCCCTACAGGCCCCCGAAGGCCCCCGTCGCCATCTTGGATCCGGGGGCCTGTAGGGAAAGACCCCCCCGCAGCAGCGCTGCACATTGCGCTGCTGTGGGGGGCTCAGGGAAGCACGGAGGGAGCCCCCTCCCTGCCGATGCTTCCCTTTAACCCCCGGTACACCGCGATCATTTGATCGCGGTGTACAAGGGGTTAACGTGTTGGGGCGGTCTGTGACCGCCCCTGACACATTGTGCCGGGTGTCAGCTGTGATAATCAGCTGACACCCGGCCGCGATCAGCGGCGCTCACCAAGTGGGCGCCGCTGATCGCTGGGACGTAATATTCCATCCATGGTAATTAGGTCCAGGGTCACATGGACGGAATATTACGTCCATTGTAGGTAAGGGGTTAACAACAAAAAATACTTCTCTATAGTGCTCATGGCCATAGCAGCTGCAGACTGTAGTTTCATTGCCTTCAACATTGGTTCTTTTGGCAGTGGAAATGACTCCCAAACCTTTAAAAACTCAGACATGGGCCAATGCTTGTATAACAATACTTTTAATTTGCAGACAAAAAGAAGAGATGTGCTCCAGCGATGAAACAATCCACTGATGTATTAAAAACAGTTTTTTATTAGCTTCTTAAAAACATGAAAAAGCAATGTGGGTTACACAAGAGGCAGAAATATGACCAACGCGTTTCAGCAATTAAGCCTTAATCATGGTATACACATACACAAAGTCATCTAAGTTATTTACTCTACCATAGAGTGCATCAGGTGGAAGGTCAATTATGGGTTATGAATTCTAGACAAGACCTGATATTACAATATTAATATATGTTTGATCAGTGTCTTGTTTTTAATTATTTTTCCTGGTTGTTATATGTATGTTTATATATTTTTTTCTGTCTATTTTCCTTCTTTACCAGGAAGGGTTAATTTCTTGATGTGTGATTTGAAATTGATCTTCCACCTTATGCACTCTATGGTAGAGTATATAACTTAGATGACTTTGTGTATGTGTATACCATGATTAAGGCTTAATTGCTGAAACGCGTTGGTCTTATTTCTGCCTCTTGTGTTACCCACAATGTTTTTTCATGTTTTTAAGAAGCAAATAAAAATCTGTTTTTAATACATCAGTGGATTGTTTCATCGCTGGAGCACATCTCTTCTTTTTTTTTGCTGATTGCTGTCGCCCTGGACTGGGGTGACTCCGTGCAGAGGACTTCCACTATTATAGACCAGCAGACTGTGGGGAGTTGACTTTCCTTTTCCTCTACCCTATCTTTTGATATATTTTTACAGTCTTTTGTGTCGGTGCTCCCACCTTATATTTATGGATGATTCACGTAAAAATCCAGAAGATACGAGTGGTGTCACTCATTTGGACAGATTTAATTCTATCTTCAATAATTTACAACATAATAATGTGGGTAACATTGAAGTTTCTGGCAATGACAATTTAATTGATCTCATGAAGCAACTTGAATCTAAAAAATCTAAAGAAATTAAGATATGGTGGGATTCAACATCACTGAAATCATATATTTCTTAAAATATGATCCCTAGAGGATTGAGGATTAACAAAAATGCAACTTTCCTCTAAACAGACAGTTTCCTAAAAGTCTGGAATCAAATTTTGTCATCTTGTTCCTTAAAATTGATGGAACTAATTGTGAAGCATGAAGAGGCTGAACTATCCAAGGTGAAGGAAGACATCAATGCTATACGTTTGTCTTTAAACCTGTTATGGAAACTGAACAATATACCAAAGCCAATGAGAAAATGTTGAAAAATCTACAGTCCCTTGATGATTCTATTGTCGACACCAAGAGAGTCAAGTTTGACATAGACTCTTGTGACTACAAAAAAATGAGGTCTATACATGGAAAAATAATAGACCATGCATTTCTATTCTCAAAAATGGCAAATATGGTAATAGGGAGCGTCAGAAAGTCAGTTTCTCCAATACTTCTATTGTCTCAAATGCTTCCTCAACCTCATTTACTTCTATGGATGATTTTTCGGATGATTCAGCTCGTCCATCGAACAAGGACTTGCTCACACAACAAAGAAAATCTGGTGGAAATCAAATGTCCTCAAAAAATGACGCAGGAGGGTGGGGAGGAAACATAGGAGGAAAATGCTACCCTCAGAAAATCAAGAATTGCTTCAAATGTGTCCGGTCTGGAAGCTGTCCAGCTAAATTTTGTCGTCTACTCAGATCTCTCTACTATCTAAGGAACTTGGTTTTTCTCCAGTCAGAAAATTTGATCTTTTCAAGACCTTATTGGACATTAATAAATTGTCACGGAAATTAACCCTTAAATGTCATTTTTTGCAGGATGATGATCATAATGTAAAATTCTTCTGATATGCCTGATATACAGGAATTGTTAAACAAGGATAATGTATCTATACACAATGTTCCTACATTTTTTTGAAATGCAACATATCATGTCATTAAGGGAGTTAGAAAGTAATTCATTATATCCTGATTTATCTTTGAATGCTAATTTTTCTAAAAGTAATCTCTATTTTTATCCCATGCAATCACGTCCCCGAGTACTTGACACCTTCCAAGAACTTATTGAAAAAGAGTAAGATCTATTAGATCATAATTGTAACTCCTCTAAAGATAATTTGTCAGCACCTGAAAGAGTAGCCCTTACTGAAATAGTTAATTACAAGGATTTGCTGATCATGTCAGCTGATAAGGGGGGTGGAATTGTGGGGTTGAATGCTTCTCTGTATCATGAAGAAAATTTCAAAATCCTAGACGATGTTGGTTATTACACTAAACTCAAATCTGATCCTACTACTATCCTACTCACAATTATTGGAATTATTACAGGAGGGAGTTACAAGTGGCGCACTTGATGTCAAACTTTCTGAATATTTATATGTTGAGAATCCTAATGTGCCAATTTATCATGCACTTCCGAAGATACACAAAGGGCTCCCCCCCCATTTTAGACCCATTAATTCTTGTATTGGTGGACTTAATGAAAAATTGTTGGAATGGATTGACATGTACTTACAACACTTTGTTTCAACTATTCGGGTTTCAATAGAGACACTAAGATGTTAATTTCTTCCTTGGATAGAATCAAATGGGACTCCATTTTCTGCTGGCTTAGCTGTGATGTGGTTAGTTTATATTCCTCGATTCCCCATGATATTGCGCTATTTAGTTTAAGGGTTTTTTTAATAAATATAGTAGGTACAAAATTCGCATCCAGGAATTTCTTATACGTTCTGTTGCTTTTTTGTTTTCTCACAATTATTTTTCATTTGCAGGGTTTTTTTTTCTGCAGACCAAAGGTGTCAGCATGGGAGGGAAATTCTCACCTTCCCTCGCCAATTAGGTTCTTGCAGTTTGGGAGGAATTTTCTCTCTTTTATGCAAATAACATTTTCCATGTTGATATTTATTTTTTTGGGCGCTATAGTGATGATATAATAATAATATGGACAGACAGTGATGTAGAGGCCAATGCATTTATGAAGTACTTTAATGACAATAAATTTAATCTGAAGTTCACACATCAAATTACTCAGACAAATGTTAATTATAAGGACGTTACCATTACAGGTGATCATGTGGAGAAAAAAAAAATTTTCATGCCATATAAAATGTATTTATTTTTCTGAAAAAACTAAAACTATTCGTAGATTACAACAAAGGGGATATACAAATCGACATTTGTCCAAAAAAAAAAGAAGAAAATTCGGCACCACTGCCGCCACTTTGATGTGCACTATAGTGCGGTACAAACTCACACACCTGGGCTGCACGCCAGCTACCCACAGAACAGGTGCTCAATCCAAAGAAAAACAAGCATGGCTACGTTGTATGAATAAGAACAAAAGGGATGGCAGTCACCGTTCTGAAGAAGTGAATTTATTTTCAGATAAAAAGCATAGGCTCGGGAGAGATGTGTGAACTGTGGACAACGGCCGTTTCACGCCCCAACAGCACTTCAGCGGGTCCTTGAAGCTGAAGAATGCTGCAAGAAAGAGACAGAACATTACAGACTGCAGAGAGTAAAATTAAAAAGAACACACAATTTAGTGATGTAAAGTCTTGAATTTCTTTGTCTTGCTGTCTCCAGTTTCTTGAGAGTAATGGACAATGACTGCCCAGCCCCTCTTTTTATCTATCTAGGTGTGGGGGGTGGCTAACCAGTGTCTAGACAGGTTTAATCAGGAAAAACACATGAGTACAGAAATGCTAGCGAATGCGTGTAATAGTGTAAGCATGCGTTCTCGTAGACTGTATTGCATTGTTTCGACGCATTCCTTCCACAAGCGGCCGTATGCGTCTTGCGGTGGCAAATTGCCGCCTCCAAAATTGCAACATGTTGCATTAGCCGCGCCCCGCTGCAAAACACAAAACGACACATGCATAGTGAAATGCGGCTGAAAGCATACGAATGCATATACCTACGTCCACAATGTTATAGATAGAAAAGCACAACGCATGCGAATGAATGCGGCATAAACGCTGCGGACACAACCGCAAATGTGAATCCAGCCTTACCTCAAGTAACATCAGTTCTAAATATAACAAGCTGCCTCTGTCATCTCTGGGGAAATATCTACTGTGGTGTAGTAACCACTGAGTCCACTAGGGGGCGCTGTGTGGATGTCCTAGGATAAAGAATGAATGGCAGAATACGGAATGGCCGTTATGTATCCCAAAGTGGGTGGCTTTGGGATGGAGACTTATGTGTTGCTCAGCAATGATATTGCTGAGGTGTTGCTTCAATGTATAAGGGAGAAGTCTCCAGGTAACTAGAGAGATGGGCGGGCCTGGTTACTTACAAACCTACCCAGGTGTGGGTTTAAGAGTGTCATAATAAAGTATACGTGTGGCTGTGTGTAATAGGACCTATAGTGAGGTCATAGCCATGTGATCACCTGTGGGTGTGGCTATGGACCATATAAGGTACCTGAGGTCCGGTCACAAGAGAGAAAGTGCATGGATCTCATTGGGCCATGTGGAAAGTCCCGGCAGGCCTAGGTGGAGGAAGGTGTGCTACCTTCCTGAAGACCACGTGCTGAGGCTGCTGACCTGGGGAGGCCTATGTATATTGGCTGTATGTGAGGAGGGATAAGCCTCCTGTGTTTGCTGAGGCTCCAGGACAGAGCCTGAAATCAAGGACACTTATACTTGCTTTTGCCTGAGCTAAAGGCTATTCCTTATGTGCTGGTTTATGGGTTATGGAGCAATAAACCCTATGAACTTTTAAAGGAATGTGCCTCCTGATTGTCTCCCGTTGCTCCTGAGCGAGTTGAATCCCTACCCTACATATAGTCGGTCGGCTCATCGCATTTTTTTAGTTTGTCACCATTATTGAACTGAGCTTACGCTACGGTTTTACCTGATTTAAAGGAGAAAAATACCCCAAGAGTGTATCAATCCTCTAAACAGATTCTGCTATGTGTGTGGTTCTTTTACACCAAAAGGCCAAGTAAGTTCAATCACTCATGATATTAAAAAGATGTACAAGATGTACTTTAAGTGTCCACTTGGTGATCACGGCAAAATCTGGGCCCCTCATGTGATATGCTCAAGTTGTTCAAATGGTCTTTGTGACTGGTTGAATATGAGGAAAGTGGCTATGCCATTTGCTATTCCCATGATTTGGAGAGAACCCAAAAATCAGAATGATGACTGCTACTTTTGTTTTGTCAAACTGAAGAACAAGCATAAGATTAATTACCCTGAACTTGAATCTGTGATTAGGCCAGTTTCACATGATGGCATCTTGCCAGTTCCTGTATTTTCCACCATAATATGCAAATAAAATGAAAAAAAAAACAGACAATGTGATTTTCTGGATTTTTTTTTCTCAGTTTGTCTCCCATAGTTGAGGTCTACCTATGATGTAAATTACAGACGCCTCTCATCTTTTTAAGTGGTGGAACTTGCACTATTGCTGACTGACTAAATACTTTTTTTCCCCACTGTATCTGTGGATATTTGAAAGTGAATGGTCTGCTAATGGGAATGCAAGGAGGTTTCACAAAATATTGTTGCTTCTTGTGTTCATGGGACAGCAGAAATACACTAGAGCATTATGTTCATCATGAGTGGGGACAGAGAAACATCTATGCTCCAGGCAGAGACAATGCTCAGCATAATCCTTTAGTTGCTCCCACAAAAATCTTTCTTCCTCCACTACATATAAAGTTGGGATTGATTTTAAAACTTTGTGAAAGCCATGGAAAAGACAAATTCACAAGGGTTCCAGTACATTTCACAGAAATTCACCAGCATTTCACCAGCAAAACTGAAGGAAGGGTTATTTGTTGGATCTCAGATCAGGGAGCTTATGAGAGATGATGTGTTTGAAGGAACTCTGAATGGTAAGACATTGAGATCTTGGAAAAGCTTCAAATGAAGACTTCTTAGGAATATAAAAATCTCCAGAATATTTTGACGGTGTTGAGGAACTGCTAAATGCATACCAGTGTCTTGGATGTCGCATGTCTTGGAAAATGCACTTTTTGCATTCACATTTAGATTTCTTCTGTCACGATCAGGGGATTTGACCTTTGGCCGCACACGGCTATCACAGGCACAGGGGGGCTTATCTTAGTTATCCCACCGCTGGCACCATGTGATGAAACATCAAGCTAGTCTTGACCTAACAATTTATCTTAGGGGTTTACAGTAGATATGCCACTGCTGTCGGGATTTATGTATATCCCACTTTTCCGTTCCACTTTGGAACTTGAAGCTCTCCGGCTCCCCCCTTACCCTCAAGTTATTCAGGGAACTACACCTAGGATAATTAGCCGCTGGGCGGGCTACTTGTTGTGCACTGGTTATTAGCCCACTGCAGCGAGGGAATTATAACTAGTCCTGGCCGCAGCCAGACAAATCTGCTTATAAAACCCCTTCCGTCACTGCCAGCTGGCCCACCTGCCCAGAGCACACTTTGCTGCCACCAGCTTCAGATTTCTCTTATTAATATTTAAAATTAATAGAGGGGTTCGAAGCTAACCCAAATTAGTAGCATAATTAACTCTTAGGCACGTGAATTCGTCATAGGGCAAGGAGACAGAACTAATAATTTTATAGTTTATTCCCAAAAGATGGGCAGTGTTTACAGAAGATTAAAAGGTTTTAAAATATGGGACAATAACAGTATGTAAAATGCAAATACAAATAAAAGGGGATTAACAGAAGGAATAAAACTCACGTATTGCTTAGATCATTTCAGGCAGAACCATGCTGGGGGAAGCGGAGCCAGATGTCACCATTCATTTGAGATCTTATTGCCATGGCATCCCAAGCTAGAATGAATGGGAGGGGTAGAGAAAAATACCTTATACCTTTTGGGCTTGTGACATCACTTAAAGGGGCTGGTTTTTCCGGCTCCTTCCCCTTGCTTTCAGAGGTACAATCTGGCTAAAAACTTGTAATCATCAAAACTTGCAGAGGGTACCTCATACAGAAACGCACATAGTATCATCTTTTCCAGCTTGTCGCTGGCAATCATTGAAAACCAAACTCGAACTAGTTATTTCACACCATTCAGGAGAAATCCTTTTCTCTGGTTCTGTTGGCATTGGAACCATGAAAAACCTGGGCTACGAAGCCTTGTCGGCGCACATCACAGAAATGTAACTTTCATATTTTTATCATAAACTAACAGCTTTTTATGACCAAATGATTAGATTCTCATTATTGTCTATGGGAATAGCAGAGCACATTTGAAGACAAAGGAACCCCCTGCTGTGAGACAGGAATTTTCTCTGCTAATTAACATTCCTGAGGGGCGGTGAGTAGATCCCACACTGGAGTCTCACGTTACAAGGAGTGTATGTGGAGAGATGCATGCAGAGGAAGAACACAAAGCTGCAGCTGTGACAGGCAAAAATGGACAAGAACAAGGGGGTCAAGCCCTCACCACTGACATAGCAGAGTTAAGTATGTGAATAGAAGATTCTGCAATGTGATACTCAGGGGAATCTTACGTCATATTTTAAATTACACTGGTCAACAGCATTTTTGGTGCCAAAGATATTTCATCGAATTTAGGGTATTTTTGGGGTGCTGATTCTGAATATGTCATCAGTTTTGCCAGATTGGCTCAAGTTTTTGAGATTTTTGGTATCTTATTTATAGCACTTGTTGGTAAATGCGACGCATCATCTCATTAATTTCTTTGGATTAGTACTTGAACTGAGCAGTTCTCAATATAGTTTTGTGTTAATTAGTGTTCTAAAAGTTTGTTCATAGCTTGATTTTTGCACTAACTTTATGTTGTTGTCTGTTTTCCAGTGAAAAGCATGAACTCATCATGAAGAAGTTGTCTTAACGATCCAGACTCATTCTGTTACATTTGTGGTGAATATACACTGCCAAAACATAGAAGAAACATAACACACTTCGTAAAAAAAGTGTATTTTGCCTATTTTGGGGTTATGCTTGGGGACCAAGACAAGTTTTGGGCACCACACATAGTGTGCAAAGCATGTATCGAATTATTACGAAAATGGAGCAAAGGACAAAGAAAAAGCTTCAAATTTGGTGTTCCAATGGTGTGGAGAGAGCCAAAAAATCATCATGATGACTGTTATTTATGGTAAACACAGGTACAGGCACATCTTCACAATGAGGGACAGGCCTTCTTGCAGATTCCATGTTACTCCCATTTTCGTTTCTTATGCTTATTGAATCCTTGCACTTGCACTGCACAGAAATAACAGTCATCATGATGATTTTTTGGCTCTCTCCACACCATTGGAACACCAAATTTGAAGCTTTTTCTTTGTCCTTTGCTCCATTTTCGTAATAATTCGATACATGCTTTGCACACTATGTGTGGTGCCCAAAACTTGTCTTGGTCCCCAAGCATAACCCCAAAATAGGCAAAATACACTTTTTTTACGAAGTGTGTTATGTTTCTTCTATGTTTTGGCAGTGTATATTCACCACAAATGTAACAGAATGAGTCTGGATCGTTAAGACAACTTCTTCATGATGAGTTCATGCTTTTCACTGGAAAACAGACAACAACATAAAGTTAGTGCAAAAATCAAGCTATGAACAAACTTTTAGAACACTAATTAACACAAAACTATATTGAGAACTGCTCAGTTCAAGTACTAATCCAAAGAAATTAATGAGATGATGCGTCGCATTTACCAACAAGTGCTATAAATAAGATACCAAAAATCTCAAAAACTTGAGCCAATCTGGCAAAACTGATGACATATTCAGAATCAGCACCCCAAAAATACCCCAAATTCATTAAAATATTTTGGACACCAGAAAAAAAATTTTTTTTCGTTGACCTGTGTTATCGTTACACCTCCCCCTTTTAGAGTGCTCTAAGGAGGCAGGACCTGTCGGTACGCCACCAGGCACACCTCACTGGGTTCGCCCCGGCGGGACAACCCATCGGCATTTCCATGCTCGCTGCCTTTTTTGTGTTGTGAAGTCGTACTGTTGGAGAGCAAGGCTCCAGTGTAACAACCTCCCGTTGGTTCCGGACACTGTGTGCAGCCAGCTCAGAGGGTTGTGGTCGGTTACCACCATGAAGGTGCACCCATACAGGTAGGGCTGCAAACGTTGCAGTGCCCAGATCATGGCTAGGCACTCCTTTTCAATGATGGAGTATGACACTTCCCTCGGCAGAAGTTTCCGGCTCAGGTACAACACATGGTGCTCTTGGTTCCCCGAGTCGACCTGGCTGAGCACAGCACCGAGGCCAAACTCACTGGTGTCGGTCTGTACCAGGAATGGGTGACTGCTTTCAACACTGGAGAGTTGCACAGGGCTATTTTCAAAGCTCGGAAGGCCGCCTCACAGCCGTCTGTCCAGTTGACTGTTTGGGGTAGATTCCGCTTGGTGAGGTCCGTCAAGGGCTTTGTGAGGGCGCTATAGTCATGTTCAAACCACCTATAGTACCTTGCAGTGCCCAGGAAGACCATCACCTGCTTCTTGGTCCTGGGTGTGGGCCAGGACACAATTCCGCCCACTTTCCCCCGCTCTAGACTCATGGAACCCCTGCCTTCCCGGTGTCCTAGGTAGTGGACCTTGCTCATGCACCAGACCTGCCTGGTGAATACGTGTGAGCATTTCCTAGAGATTCTTAAGGTGTTCCTCCCAGGTGGAACTGAAGATGGCAATGTCGTTCAGCTATGCCACAACATAATCCTCCTGTTCCCGAAGTAGGTGGTTGACCATCCACTGGAAAGTGGCAGGGGCATTTTTCATGCCGAAGGGCATGACCGTGGACTCGTACAGTCCAAAGGGGGTGATAAAGGCGGATCTCTCCTGCACCTCAGGGTTCAGGGGAATCTGCCAGTATCCCCGACTCAAATCCATGATGGATATGTATTTTGCATTCGCCAACCGCTTAAGCAGATCCTCGATGCGCAGCATCGGGTGTGCATCAGAGGTTGTGATGGCATTGAGCCCTCTGTATTCCATGCAGAACTGGGTGGTCCGATCCTTTTTGGGCATGAGGACTACAGGCGAGGCCCACGCGCTCTTGGACCATTGAATCACCCCCAGCTTTAAGATCTCATCGATCTCTTGGTGCATAACTTGCTGCACCTCCTCAGAGATCTGATAAGGTGTTCGACGTAGTGGGGCATGATTCCCGGTGTCCACCTCGTGGACTGCTAACTGTCAGGAACACCGCACTGCACCTGCTCACTGAGCCAGTATGCGTGTCCTGAGTACAAAACTGTGCACAAAGATACCTGTGGAATGGGGCAGCAGTGGTGATGATGCATGCTCCAGGCTCACAGGACCTGAAGCATGTGACTGCTGAGGGTGTGGTCTAAACTCCACAGAGCTAGGAGCTGAGGAAAACTCCTAGAAAGGTAACTACAGGACAATGTTACCAAGGGGTATAGACAGAGACAGAAACCAGATCAAGCCAGGGTCAAAGCACAAGATTGGTACTGTTGTGCTAAGGGTTAGGCAGAATGGATAGTCAGGATGTAGCAATAGATCAGAAAACCAGAACGGGCAATAGACGGTACAATAGGGACAAACTGTAACGGAGTAACGATAGCCAAGCCAGGAGGTCAGAACCGGAAAAGACAATAATACCAAAATGAGAGATGGAGTACAGAGTGAGGGGACAGACCGGGTCATACAAGGGAAGCAAACAAGCAAAGCAGTGCACACGCACACCAGGGGGGTCAGACACAATCAGAACAACAGCATAGCTGACAGAGAACCCTGGTAAAGAGTGAGTATCAATACCCCTCCCAGATCCAGAAAGTGGCCACGTACACTTAACCCTGTGAGTGCAGGGCAAGAACACTGTCCAAACCATGATAGTACCCCCCTCTTAACGGGGGGCCACTGGACCCCCAGACTTTTCTGGGTATCTGGCATGGAAAGCCCGCAACAGACGATCGGCATGCACCGAAGTGGCCGGAACCCATGACTGATCCTCCAGAGAGTACCTCTTCCAGTGTATCAGATACTGGAGTCTCCGGCACACCCACCGGGAGTCAATAACATGCCCTACTTCATACTCCAGCTGCCCCTCTACCAGCACTGGCAGAGCATTGGATGAGGAATCCTCTCTCACAGTCCCCACAGGCTTTAACAGGGACCTGTGGAAGACATCAGAAATTTTGAATGAGGTGGGCAGCTGCAGTCAGTAGGCTACTGGGTTAACAACCTCCACAACTTTGTATGGGCCAATAAACTTGGGGCCCAGCTTTATAGATGGTATCTTAAGCTTAATATTGCGGGTGGATAGCCACACCTTCTCCCCTACTGCAAATGCTGGACCTGGCCCCTTCCTCCTGTCAGCAAATTGCTTATAGTTTTCCAGGGCCTTGGAAATATTCCTCTGGACCTCCCTCCAAAGAATTCTAAGACGTTGTGTTGTATCCTCTGCACCAGGACAACCTGAATCCATGCGGGAAAACTCTACAAAATGTGGGTTAAACCGATAGTTGATCTGAAAGGGAGATTTCCCAGTGGATTGGCTCACACGACGGTTGAACGCAAACTCTGCCATGGGTAATACCTCACACCAGTCCTCCTGCCTGGAAGAGGCCAAGCATCTCAGAATCTGCTCCAATGATTGGTTTGTGCGCTCAGTCTGTCCATTAGACTCTTGGTGATAGGCAGAGGAGAAGGACAACGAAATCCCCAGCTTTTTGCAAAAAGCCTTCCAGAACCTGGCCACAACTGTACCCCTCTGTCTGACACCACATTCATAGGCACTCCATGCAACCAAATTATATGCTGAATAAATAAACGGGCCAGGGTTTCAGCAGATGGTAGTGCGGGGAGAGGTACAAAGTGTGCTTGTTTTGAAAACCTATCCACCACCACCCATATCATCGAGTTTCCCCTGGAAGGAGGAAGATTTGTGAAAAAATCCATGGACAAATGTGTCCATGGTCTATCTTGAATTGGCAAAGGCACCAACTCCCCGGCCTGCCGGACCTGAGAACTTTCAGAACGAGCGCACACCCCACATGCAGTCACAAACTTTTTAATATCTGTTACCATAGAGGGCCACCAGAAACCCCTCGCAATTGCCCCACGGGTAGCTGCAATCCCAGGATGAGCACTCAACACAGAATTGTGAAATTCCTGCATAAGTCTGAGACGAAAACGTTCCAGTACAAACAATTTACCAGGGGGTTTACCACCCGGAGCCCGAGCCTGGGCTTCCAAAATCCCTCACTGTAACTCAGATGAGATTTTGGCAACCACTACTCCTGGCTGAAGAATGGAGGAGGGTGGTTCTGGAGGGGACACCGAATCAAAGCTTCGGGATAAGGCATCAGCCTTGATGTTTTGGTCAGCTATAATGTCAGGAACACCGCACTGCACCTGCTCACTGAGCCAGTACGTGTGTCCTGAGTACAAAACTGTGCACAAAGATACCTGTGGAATGGGGCAGCAGTGGTGACGATGCATTCTCCAGGCTCACAGGACCTGAAGCATGTGACTGCTGAGGGCATGGTCTAAACTCCAGAGAGCTAGGAGCTGAGGAAAACTCCTAGAAAGGTAACTACAGGACAATGTTACCAAGGGGCATAGACAGAGACAGAAACCAGATCAAGCTAGGGTCAAAGCACAAGATGGCACGACAGTACCAAAGGGTTAGGCAGAATGGATAGTCAGGACATAGCAATAGATCAGAAAACCAGAACGGGCAATAGACGGTACAATAGGGACAAACTGTAGCAGAGTAACAATAGCCAAGCCAGGAGGTCAGAGCCAGAAAAGACAATAATACCAAAATGAGAGACGGAGTACAGAGTGAGGGGACAGACCGGGTCATACACGGGAAGCAAACAAGCAAAGCAGTGCACACACACACCAGGGGGGTCAGACACACAATCAGAACAACAGTATAGCTGACAGAGAACCCTGGTAAAGAGTATAAATACCCCTCCCAGATCCAGAAAGAGGCCACGTACACTTAACCCTGTGAGTGCAGGGCAAGAACACTGTCCAAACCATGACACTAACTTTGTCCGTCTGGGTCGGTTGGAGAACACGGTCCAGAAGAGTTCCAGGGTGGTCAACAACTGTGACCGCTGGGATTCGGATAGTGAGGCACTTACCTCCATGTCCTCAATGGACCCATTGGCCTTGGCTTGGGCCAACATGTCCAGGAGGGGGTCTTCCTCCCCTTCCTGGGGCTGGTTGCAGACCGGTAGGATGCAGGCTTCACGTTCATGATGAGCCTTCATCATGTTGACATGAAAGGCCTTGCGCCTACCCCAAGCATGGTCAAGCGCGACCACGTAGGTGACCGGGTTGAGCTGTTGGTAGACGATGTATGGGCCTTCCCAGGCTGCCTGAAGCTCATCCGTTGGTACGGGGACCAGCACCCACACCTTCTGACCCACCTGGTAGGTCCGCTCCTGGGCATTCTGGTTGTACCAGTGCTTCTGGTCAGCCTGAGCCTGCACCATGGTGTCACGCACCAACTGCGTGAAGGTCTGCATCTTGTCACGTAAGCACATGACATAATCCATGATGGACACTTCTGTGGGGTTTGGCTCATCTTCCCAGGATTCTCTTACCAACCCAAAGGGTCCCTGGACTCGCCTGCCATACAGGAGCTAGAAGGGGAAGAACCCCGCAGAGGCCTGCAGAACTTCTCTGTAGACGAATAGCAGTTGTGGGAGGTACCGCTCCCAGTTGTGCCCTTGGGTCTCAATCTGCATGCGGAGCATCTGTTTGAGGGTACTGTTGAAGCATTCACACAAACCATTGGTCTGTGGGTGATATCCACTCGATACCAGCTGCGTCACCTGCATTTTCTTACAGAGAGCCTCCATTAGGCGAGACATGAATTGGATCCCTTGATCTGTAAGCATCTCTGTTATGATTGAGTCACCGTAGGAGGCAAAAACAGAAATGCAAGCTAAGTCCAGAAAACCAGAGAGGTTGGTAGCTATCGGATTGCAGACCCCTGATCCTATCCACAACAACTAACAGTAGCCGTGGGGGGTTCCTACGATGCCCTAGACCCCTCGATCACAGCCGGAGAATTAAATAGGCCTAAAGAAAGAAAGGGGAAATCTAAACTGCCCCAGAGCAGACCCCAAAGCAATAGGCAGCCCCCAACATATAATGACGGTGAAGCAAGATGAAAACACTAACACAGACAGAAAGATAGACTGAGCAAAGATGGGGCCCAAGCTAACTAGATAGGAAAGGACAGGAAGGCTGCTGTCTGCAATCCGTGAAAAACCCTATGAAAATAAGAGCCAACAGACTGACAGTGAAAAAGGCCCTGAAGACGCTAGGCTTCAAAAAAGCTATGTCAGTACTCAGGAATAATCTGAAGACAGAGCAACCAGCAAAAGGAGATTCAGCTCACCCCAGCAGGGAATGGCAGAATCCAGAAAAGCAAGGAAAACAAAAACAAAACACAAAGGCTAACAGGCAAAGCAGAAAACTTAGCTTTAGAGGAGCAGGAATCAGACTGGTGTCCTAGAAGTCCACAGAGAAATCACCCGCAGGGCAGAAGGGCGTCGGCAGCCTTATATCCCGTCCGTGACTCCACTCAGCCAGTCATCCTCATTAGGCTCAGGTGCCTGATAATCAGGCTCATTACCTTCCTTTACCAGAATAGGGAGTTCACCAGACCTCAGTGACGAAGGGGAAAATGAACTCAAAACAGTACCTCCCCCTTGAGGAGGGGTCACCGAACCCTCAACCACGCCACCAGGGCGATCAGGGTGAGCCCGATGAAAGGCACGCACCAATCTTTTGGCATGAATATCAGAGGCAGAGACCCAGGAATTATCCTCCTGACCATAACCCTTCCACTTAACCAAATACTGGAGTCTCCGTCTAGCCAGACGGGAATCCAGTATTTTCTCTACCTCATATTCCATGTTACCTTCAACCAATACAGGGTCTGGAGGTGCCACCCCAGGAACAACTGGTTCAACAAACCTCTTCAACAAGGACTTATGGAACACATTATGGATTTTAAATGTGACAGGAAGAGCCAAACGAAAAGAGACCGGATTAATAATCTCCAAAATCTTGTAAGGTCCAATAAATCTAGGCTTAAACTTAGGAGAAGCCACCTTCATAGCAATATTTTTTGATGATAACCACACCATATCACCAATCTTAAACTGGGGACCAATGGTCCTATGTCGATTGGAAAACGGCTGGGCCTTTTCCTGGGAGAGAGATAACTTATCCACCACTTGGTCCCAGATCTGGTGCATTCTCTCCACCACAGTGTCAACACCTGGGCAGGCAGAAGGCTCCACCTGCCCTGAAGAAAATCGAGGATGAAACCCAAAGTTACAAAAAAAAGGTGACATCAAAGTGGCAGAACTAGCTCTATTATTTAAAGCAAATTCGGCCAAGGGCAAAAATGAAACCCAATCATCCTGATCAGCGGAAATAAAACATCTCAAATACGACTCCAAGGTCTGGTTTGTTCTCTCTGTCTGCCCATTGGTCTGAGGGTGAAAAGCAGAGGAGAAGGACAACTGAATTCCCAGCTTGGAACAGAAAGTCCTCCAAAATCTAGACACAAACTGAACTCCTCTGTCAGATACAATGTTCTCAGGAATCCCATGTAAGCGAACCAACTGTTGCAAAAACAGGGGCACCAACTCAGAGGAAGATGGCAACTTAGGGAGTGGTACAAGATGAACCATCTTAGAGAACCTATCACAAATCACCCAAATAACAGTCATTCTTTGAGAGACCGGCACATCAGAGATGAAATCCATTGAAATATGGGTCCATGGCCTCCTGGGGACCGGCAAAGGCATCAACAACCCACTAGAGCGAGAACAAGATTTAGACCGGGAGCAAGTCCCACAGGACTGCACAAAATTCCTGACATCATGAGACAAGGTGAGCCACCAAAAAGAGCGACTCACCAGATCTCTAGTACCAAAAATACCTGGATGACCAGCCAATGCAGAGCAATGAACTTCAGACATCACTCTCTTCTTCCACTGGTCAGGAACATACAACTTTCCACTGGGACAACGCTCAGGTTTGTCCTCCTGGAACTCTTGCAGAGCAAGTCTCAAATCGGGTGAGATGGCAGAAAGAACTACCCCTTCGCCTAAGATGGTAGCAGGCTTGGTCACCACAGGAGAATCAGCAAAGAAACTCCTAGAGCGGGCGTCTGCCTTGACATTCTTAGTTCCAGGAAGAAAAGAGACCACAAAATCAAAACGTGTAAAAAACAAGGCCCACCTAGCCTGTCTAGGGTTCAAACGTTTAGCCGACTCTAGGTAAATCAAATTCTTGTGGTCAGTGAGGACCACAACTTGATGTTTAGCTCCCTCCAACCAATGTTTCCACTCCTCAAATGCCCATTTCATGGCCAACAGTTCCCGATTCCACACATCATAGTTACGTTCAGATGGAGAGAACTTTCGGGAAAAGAAAGCACAGGGATTCATTTTAGATGTTACAGGATCCTTTTGGGACAAAACAGCTCCTGCACCAATCTCAGAAGCATCCACCTCTACCTGGAATGGGAGTGAGACATCAGGTTGCCGCAAAACCGGGGCGGAGGTAAATATTCGCTTCAACTCCTGAAAGGAAGCAACAGCCTCCGGAGACCAATTCAACACATCAGCACCCTTCTTAGTCAGATCAGTCAATGGCTTGGCAATACTAGAAAATTTTGCTATAAATTTCCGATAAAAATTAGCAAAACACAAAAACTTCTGGAGGGCCTTCAAAGAAGTGGGCTGAACCCAATCATAAATGGCCTGTACCTTGGCTGGGTCCATTTCAATAGTTGACGGAGACAAAATAAATCCCAAAAATGAAATCCTCTGTACTCCAAAAAGGCATTTCGATCCTTTGACATACAGGGAATTCTCCCTCAAGATCCGGAACACAGTCCGAATATGTTCCACATGAGAATCCCAATCCTTGGAGAAGATCAAAATATCATCCAGATAGATAATCAAAAAGTTATCGACAAAGTCTCGGAAAATATCGTTCATGAAGCACTGGAAGACAGAAGGGGCATTAGTGAGCCCAAAAGGCATCACCAGGTACTCAAAATGTCCCTCCGGAGTATTAAACGCCGTCTTCCATTCATCCCCCTGCTTAATGCGGATAAGATTATACGCCCCCCTGAGGTCAAGTTTGGTAAACCAGCAAGCACCTCTAACTCTAGAGAATAGATCCGAAATCAGGGGTAACGGATACTGATATTTAATAGTAATTTTATTGAGGGCACGATAATCAATACAAGGCCTTAAAGAACCATCCTTTTTGGCCACAAAAAAAAATCCGGCACCTAAGGGTGAAGAGGATGGTCTAATATGACCCTTCTCCAACGCCTCCTTAATATAGGACCGCATAGCCTCGTGCTCGGGTACAGATAAATTGAAGAGCCGGCCCTTGGGAAATTTACACCCCGGGCTTAGTTCAATTGCACAGTCATAACTCCTATGAGGAGGCAAAGACGCAGACTCATTCTCACTAAATACATCATAAAAGTCCGCCAAATAGTCAGGAACATCATGCGACTGAGGAGAGGTGGAAAAAACCGGAGCCTCACTAAAGGCACACCGACAACCCCAACTCACCACAGACACAGATTTCCAATCCAAAACTGGATTATGAATTTGCAACCAGGGAAACCCCAGAACAACGGCATCATGCAGACCATGCAACGCCAAAAATCTGCAATTTTCTTGATGGTCTGGGGCGACCCGCATGACCACCTGGGTCCAAAACTGAGGTTTATTTTTAGACAAAGGAGTAGCATCAATCCTCCTCAAAGGGATAGGCGTCTGCAGAGGTGTCATCGGAAATCCACAACGTTTAGCAAAATCCAAGTCCATGAGGTTTAGCGCTGCTCCCGAATCCACAAAAGCCTTGGCGGAAAATGTGGACAGGGAGCAGATCAGAGTAATTGCCAGAAGAAACTTAAGTTGAACACCACCAACAGAAAACGTGCGTGCAAAGCGTTTCTCTCGTTTAGGACAAACAGAAATAATATGCGAGGCATCTCCACAGAAAAAACACAGCTTATTACGCCTTCTGAACTCCTGACGTTGCGCCTTAGACAAAACTCTATCACATTGCATAGGTTCAGACGTCTGTTCAACCGGTGGCAGCACCTCTCGTGCAATCCTGCGTTCACGTAAACACCGATCAACCTGAATGGCTAATGACATACAATCGTCCAGACCAGAGCGAACAGGAAATCCCACCATAGTATCTTTTACGGTTTCTGACAAACCCTTCCGAAAGAGAGCAGCCAAGGCATTATCATTCCAGGTAGTAAGGACCGCCCACTTTTAAGCCTGTTTGCAAAGTTTTTAACTTGATAAATGAACATTTTACTAATTTATTGTGTGATTGATAGCCTATTTAGAATAGGATTAAAGATGAGTGAATTGCTCTGTGGAGCATCACATTTAAGCAAAATTTCCTGAAAATCACTCAAATCTGAACATTTTGAGTTTTGATTTACGATTCTAAACCTTTTCCCCTTGACTGGCACCATTTCCCACCCTACTGAAGCTTCAGAGAGCAAGCAGATGTCATTTTGTGCTGTCATGTTGCCCTTCCCATAATTCCCTTCATCTATGGCATCTAGTGGATTATTGTCATGCCGCTACCACCTGGGGGCGGGACTCCTGGGCCTATCGTCACTATTTCCGCTGTCGCGGCCGCTCCGAAGGTCCCGTCGGGTGCGCAAGCACACCTCTCGCTCCTAGCTCCATGGTTACGCTATGTTCCAGTGCGCACACGCGCTCTGCCCAGCTGTGTCTTCGGTCTTGTCCTCTCTATGATACTGGAGGACTTGACCCGGAAGTTCTTGTACTCATGTGCTATATCAGGCTACCTCTTCCTATGGCAGGTGCCTGATTATTGTTGTGCTTTCTGGCTAGGTCTTGTTAGTCCTTGCCTGGCTGTGCGCTATATTCAGGTCATCTGCCTTTTGCTCTGTTCCTGGACTCTGCCTTGTGCGCTGTTCCTATATTCTGCCTAGCCGTACTTCCCAGCAGATGCTCTGTGCTTACACTCTGCTCTGTGTTCTGTCTAACTCTGCAATACGGCATGCTCTCTGCGCATGCTCTGTCTGACTCTGTACTGTGGCGTGCACCTTTGCATGCACCCTGCGTTGCTCTCACCCGGGCGTGCTTGCCTGTACACGCCATATGTGCTCTCGTGTACTCGCCTTGCTCTATCTAGCATCCAGCGCACTCCTGTGTACACTCCTAGTATTGTCCTGTACACTCTGTGCTCCCATACACTCATCCTGTTTACTCTGCGAGTCCCTGTGCCCATGCTTTGCACACTCTGGCACTCTGCACAGCCCCGGTTCCTAGACACACTCACTCATGTCTCCTGTGAGCCGGCCACCTGGTGCCAGTACTCAGGAGAAATTGCACAAATTTTGGGGTCCATTTCTCCTGTTATCCTTGCGAAAATGAAAAATTTTGTGGCGAAAACAAAAGTTTTATGGGAATTGTTTTTCTTTTCACAGATCAACGTTGTAAAATTCCCCACTTAGGGGTCAAAGGTGCTCACCTTACATCTAGATAAATTCCTTGAGGGGTCTAGTTTCCAAAGCTGGGTAACTTATGGGTGTTTCCTACTGTTTAGACACACCTGGGGCTCTCCAAATATGACATGACACCAGCAGATAATTCCATCAAAGTCTGCATTCCAATGTTACTCATTCCATTCTGAGCTCTGTCGTGCACAATTTCTCCTGTTATACTGATGAAAATGCAAAATTTTGAGCTAATTTTGGGAAATTGATTTTTTTTTATTTTCCCAGATCAATGTTATAAACTTCTGAGAAGCACTTAGGGTTTTAAGGTGCTCACTAGTGTTGAGCATTCCGATACCGCAAGTATCGGGTATCGGCCGATATCAGCGGTATCGGAATTCCGATACTTAATTCCGATACTTTTTTCATATCGGATTCCGGGATCGGAATCGGAATAGGAAGTTCCCATCATGCTATGAGCCTGCTTGCTTTGATTAAGCCAATGGGAATCCTCCGAAGTGTGGGCACATCCTGTTAGGCATGTAGGCATGTTAACTATTGGCATGGCTGTGATTGGCTGCCGAAATGATGTCATGATGCACTATAAAAGCCACCGCAGCCGCCATTTCTGGTCACTCTGCTGTGAATTCAGTTAGGGACAGGCTGCTGTAGAAGACTGTGAGGGACAGTTAGAAATAGCGATTCTAAAAACAATATTGTGCTTTATCCAGGCTACATAAACCACCACTGTAGCTTGCTTTTCCCTAGCAGCGCTGTTTTCACAGCTGTCTGCAAGGGCTGTGTGAGTGCAGCTCACGCTGTGGAGTGGGTCCTGCAGCCACGTCAGGCTGTAGGCCACCCAGTGTGATCACTGCTGCCTCATACATCTTTTATTTTTTGAGCTGCATTTTTTAAATAATTTCAATCTAGTGTGCTTCCATCCGTATCCATATACGTTGGTTGCAAACACTAGTAGTAGACAGCGGAGCCTTTCTGCAGCCTTTCAGTGCTAGTGTCCACTTTGCTGCACTGTTCACGGCTGTCTGAGAGGTCTCTGACTGTGTGTGAGTGCAGCTCACGCTGAGTAGTGTGTCCTGCAGCTACGTCTGGCTGTAGGACGCTCAGCGTGCGTCACTGCCTCACACATATTTTTATTTGAGTGCAGCTCATTTTTTCTTCTATTAGTGTGCATCCATCCGTCTCCATCTACGGTGGTTGCAAACACTATATAGGAGTACACAGCGGAGCCTTTCTGCAGCCTGTCAGTGCCAGTGCCCACTTAGCTGCACTGTTGACGGCTGTCTGAGAGGTCTCTGACTGTGTGTGAGTGCAGCTCACGCTGAGTAGAGTGTCCTGCAGCTACGTCTGGTTGTAGGACGCTCAACGTGCGTCACTGCCTCACACATATTTGTCTCTGAGTGCAGCTCATTTTTTCTTCTCCTATTAGTGTGCATCCATCCGTATCCATCAACATTGGTTGGTTGCAAACACTATATAGGAGTAGATAGAGGAGCCTTTTTTTCTGGCTTGTGCCCTGCCGGCGCAGCCAGATTAGTATTACCCAATTTTTTTGGAGCCTCATCTTTTGCATTGTAGGTTACCTGCCTGCATTGTAATAGCTCCAAAAAGTTGGTGATACTATCAGTTTCAATTCTTTGTTCTCATACTTTGAGTTTGTTTCAAACAAAGAAACCACATAAAAAGTTCACCAAACACTACATTTTGAACTTGTGTAGGCCACATCAGCTCCTATTAAAGTCTAGTCCACACACACACACTTCATAAAATTAGTGTTTCTTGTACCTGTAACCAGCTGTTCAGGAATAAGCACACTAAGGCCCCCCTTTGTACTTTTTTGCCTATCTTAAGCAGTCTTGCAAGATGAAGAAGGCAGGGAGTAAGGCGCGTGGGCGTGGGCGTGGGCGTGGAGTTTCAGCAGGGAGAGGACGTGGGGATTCTGCAGGGAGAGGACGTGGGGATTCTACAGGTAGAGGACGTGGGGATTCTGGGCCTGCTGCGGGCACCAGTGGATCAGCATCCCCCAGTTTTAGCAGGCAACAGTCCTTTATGCGCAGCTTTGTAGGACCTCAACGTACCCCACTGCTGCGGGAGGAACAAATTGAAGCCGTTGTCGGATGGATGGCAGCTAACGCATCGACTTCAATTACTTCCGCATCCTCTCAGGGTCAGAGCACCGAAGAGCAACCATCTGTCTCTTCACCACCTGCCAAAGTGCCCAGGCAGTCAGAGAGACATGGACAGGAGCCATCACAATCTCTACTTCTGTTCTCGGAATCTGTTGGCTTGGAAAGAGGGGGCCAGCCAAGCAGCATTCCTGAATGTGAAGAAGAGGGAGTATGCAGTGATGCGCAACTTCTTTGTCCCTCTGAATCTGAAGAGGCGAGTGGGCCAGTGCCTATGGTCAGCACACCTCAGTACGCATCAGATGATGACGAGACTCAGTTGCCACTTTCTGGTGCGTACGGTGCTGGCGAGACAACCCCGGAGAAGCAGCTGTTTGAAGAGGGGAGGGAAGATGATGAGGTCCTTGACCCATCATGGCGTGAGCAACAGGAAGGTGGTGGGAGCAGCTCGGAGGAAGAGATTCCCCTACCGGCCAAAACAGGAGGCAGAGGGAGGGGGAAGACTTGGTTGCCTGTACCCTCCACTTCGGCACCCGTTAGGAGCATTCCTCCTTCCAAAGGCAAACCGGGCGCTCACAAGAGTTGCAGTGCGTGGTCCTTTTTTGACACAGTTGCAGATGACATTTGCTTTGTCAAATGCAAGCTGTGTCATCAGAGAGTCAAAAGAGGGAGAAATGTCAGCAACCTCAATACCACAAATATGTGGAAACATGTGCGCACCAAGCACGAGTTGGAGTTGCAGAGACACCCTCAAGACGTAGGCCAACGTACAGCACCACCTACCACCTCTTCAGTTCGTGTTGGGCCCTCTTCCTCCAGCTCACACACTGCTGGTTCGGCTTCCTCACAGGATCGCCAAGGAAGAACCTCTGCCACTGTTGTCCGGAGACCCTGTCAGATTCCACCCATAACAGCACGTTCCCATCCATCACAGCCATCGGTAGCACAGGCATGGGATAAAAGGCGCCCTTACTCGGCAAACCATCCCAGAGCACAGTCTCTGAATGCTGGCATTGCCAAACTTCTGGCAGTTGAAATGCTGTCATTCAGGCTGGTGGACACTGACACCTTCCGGGACTTAATGGCATTGGCAGTCCCCCAATACAACGTGCCCAGCCGCTTTTATTTCAGCAGGCGAGCCGTCCCTGCCCTGCAGAAACATGTTGAGGGCAAAATAAAACATGCGCTACTAAACGCCGTTAGTAGCAAGGTCCACCTGACCACCGATGCGTGGACCAGTAACCATGGACAGGGACGATACCTTTCCCTCACTGCCCACTGGGTCAATGTTGTGGAGCCGGGTACGGATCTGGAGAGTGGCGCTGTACGTGTTCTTCCAACGCCACGGATTGCAGGACTCCAGTCTGTACACATAGACTCCTCCTCCTACTCAAGTTCCTCAGAAACAGCAGAGCAGGAGCCTGTTACGACCGATATGAGCACAGCCGTGGCCAAACGTCAACAGGCTGTACTCAAATTAATTTCTTTGGGGAATCGAAGCCACACAGCGCAGGAGCTCTGGAATGCTATCAAGCTGGAGAGCGATGTGTGGTTTGGGCCAGCGAATCTCCAGCCGGGCTTGGTAGTGTGTGACAATGGCCGAAATCTGGTGGCAGCTCTTGGCCTAGGCAACCTCACACACATCCCATGTCTGGCACATGTTCTTAACTTGGTCGTGCAGAGCTTTCTGAGGGACTATCCGGATCTTGATGCACTGTTGCACAAGGTCCGCATAGAGTGCGCTCACTTGCGACGTTCCAGCACGGCAAGATCGCGCCTCGCTGCTCTGCAGCGACGATTTGGCCTTCCAGAACATCGCATCATATGTGACCTACCCACCCGGTGGAATTCAACGTTACATATGTTGGAGCGGTTGTGTGAGCAGCAGGCAGCAGTCATGGAGTACCAGCTGCATCAGGCGCAAACAAGTCGCACTGTGCGCCGTTCACACTTCAGCACCATTGAGTGGGCCTCTATGAAGGACATCTGCCTCGTTTTGCGTGCCTTCGATGAATCCACGCGGATGGCGAGTGCAGATGATGCACTAGTCAGCATGACTGTCCCCCTTATCTGCCTGCTTCAACAAACACTGCAAGCACTAAGGGATGAGGTTTCAGAAGAGGTGGAGGATGAGGAGTCCCAAATGCCATCTGCTTCTGGACAGTCTGCGCTACGTGTTTCCTCACAAAGGCCTAGGCAGGGGACACTTTGTGAGGAGGATGAGGAGGAGTCGATGGAGGAGGAAGACATCTCTCCAGAGGAGGGAGGTACACAAACCTCTACTCAGTATGTACAGCGAGGGTGGGGTGATGCAGAGCAGGTCGAGGTCACGCCTCAAACAGGGGACAGCGGTTCTTTGGCAGTTGGGAGTCTGCAGCACATGGTTGATTTCATGCTGCAGTGCCTGAGAAACGACCGCCGCATCGCCCACATTCTCGTCTCGGCTGATTATTGGGTGTACACCCTCCTAGATCCTCGCTACCGGGACAGCGTACAAAGGCTCATACCAACGTTGAACCGGGAGCGTAAAATGCGGGAGTACGAAGAGTCACTGGTGCAGTCCATAATGTTTTCCATTCCACCCGACAGCATTGTTGCAAGTGCTTTACAAAGCAGCTCTGTGCGTCGAGGCAGTGGAGGAAACTCTGCACAAAGAGGGAGCAGAGGCAGTGCCGCAGCACAAGGCAAGACCACTATGGCCCAAATGTGGCAAAGTTTTGTGTGTCCACCACAATTGTCTACACCATCAGCGACGCCTCGAGTCAGCAGGAGGCAACGCTTCCGTCAGATGGTGTCAGACTACATGTCTTGCCCTGTCGCTGTACTCCCAGATGGCTCTTCCCCCTTCAAGTTTTGGGTCTCTAAGCTGGATACATGGCCAGAGCTTAGCCAGTATGCATTGGAGGTGCTGGCTTGCCCTGCTGCCAGTGTATTATCGGAACGTGTCTTTAGTGCCGCAGGTGGTGTACTAACAGACCGTCGCACGCGACTATCTTCCGATAATGTTGACCGGCTGACTTTTCTGAAAATGAACAAGGCCTGGATCTCCAAAGACTTTGCCATTCCTCTTACAGACTAAATTAGTGGTTGGCAACTGTATCCAGGTCTGCTGGTGTGTTCATTTTTCTACCACCTGAACTATAATCCCTGTGCTTCAACACAGCCAGTTGTCGCTCAGATGTGTCGTCTGCACAGAGAAACACACTAGCTCCTGTGTTACTGGGGTTCAGTAATGCCAGCTGATCCCCTGCTGTGTGGACGGCAGAGTCACCAGCTCCATCAACATTCAAACCACTACTGATTTTTAACCGTGCCCAACTTAGGTCTCTGGCTCCACTGTCTCTACTATTTCCCCTGACCTCCAACCCCGCCATCTACATCTCTGAAGTGGCGTCAGCACAATCTACACTTGTTCCTGTGTTCCTGTGGCTCAGTCCCATCAGTTTATCCCCTGATGTGTGTCCGGCAAGGTCTCCTGCTCTGTCCACATTCCCATAACCAGTAGTGGGAATGAGGACAGAGCTGGCGAACTTGCCGGACAAACATCAGGGGATCAACTGATGGGACTGAGCACCAGTAACACAGGAACAAGTGTAGATTGTGCTGACGCCACTTCAGAGATGTAGCTGGCGGGGTTGGAGGCCAGGGTAAATAGTAGAGACAGTGGAGCCAGAGGCCTAAGTGGAGCATGGTTAGAATCAGTAGTAGTCCACAACCTCCATAAAAACCGCTGCCCATTGGCCTCTGCATGCGGCATGCGTAATCCTGGGCACCAACAGCGTCAGTTGGTGTTCAGAAGTGTCGTCTCCACAGAGCCAAACACATTCGTTCAAGTGTTAGTGGGGTTCAGCACTGCCAGCTGTTCCCCTGCTGTGGAGATGGCAAGTCTCCTGCTGCATTCACCTGCCAAAATCCAGTAGGCCCCAGCCTGCTCCTCGCCTAATCCTGGGCTCCAACAGCGTCAGTTGGTGTTCAGAAGTGTCGTCTCCACAGAACCAAACACGTTCGTTCAAGTGTTAGTGGGGTTCAGCACTGCCAGCTGTTCCCCTGCTGTGGAGATGGCAAGTCTCCTGCTGCCTTCACCTGCCAAAATCCAGTAGGCCCCAGCCTGCTCCTCGCCTAATCCTGGGCTCCAACAGCGTCAGTTGGTGTTCAGAAGTGTCGTCTCCACAGAGCCAAACACGTTCGTTCAAGTGTTAGTGGGGTTCAGCACTGCCAGCTGTTCCCCTGCTGTGGAGATGGCAAGTCTCCTGCTGCATTCACCTGCCAAAATCCAGTAGGCCCCAGCCTGCTCCTCGCCTAATCCTGGGCTCCAACAGCGTCAGTTGGTGTTCAGAAGTGTCGTCTCCACAGAACCAAACACATTCGTTCAAGTGTTAGTGGGGTTCAGCACTGCCAGCTGTTCCCCTGCTGTGGAGATGGCAAGTCTCCTGCTGCCTTCACCTGCCAAAATCCAGTAGGCCCCAGCCTGCTCCTCGCCTAATCCTGGGCTCCAACAGCGTCAGTTGGTGTTCAGAAGTGTCGTCTCCACAGAACCAAACACATTCGTTCAAGTGTTAGTGGGGTTCAGCACTGCCAGCTGTTCCCCTGCTGTGGAGATGGCAAGTCTCCTGCTGCCTTCACCTGCCAAAATCCAGTAGGCCCCAGCCTGCTCCTCGCCTAATCCTGGGCTCCAACAGCGTCAGTTGGTGTTCAGAAGTGTCGTCTCCACAGAACCAAACACATTCGTTCAAGTGTTAGTGGGGTTCAGCACTGCCAGCTGTTCCCCTGCTGTGGAGATGGCAAGTCTCCTGCTGCATTCACCTGCCAAAATCCAGTAGGCCCCAGCCTGCTCCTCGCCTAATCCTGGGCTCCAACAGCGTCAGTTGGTGTTCAGAAGTGTCGTCTCCACAGAACCAAACACATTCGTTCAAGTGTTAGTGGGGTTCAGCACTGCCAGCTGTTCCCCTGCTGTGGAGATGGCAAGTCTCCTGCTGCATTCACCTGCCAAAATCCAGTAGGCCCCAGCCTGCTCCTCGCCTAATCCTGGGCTCCAACAGCGTCAGTTGGTGTTCAGAAGTGTCGTCTCCACAGAACCAAACACGTTCGTTCAAGTGTTAGTGGGGTTCAGCACTGCCAGCTGTTCCCCTGCTGTGGAGATGGCAAGTCTCCTGCTGCCTTCACCTGCCAAAATCCAGTAGGCCCCAGCCTGCTCCTCGCCTAATCCTGGGCTCCAACAGCGTCAGTTGGTGTTCAGAAGTGTCGTCTCCACAGAACCAAACACATTCGTTCAAGTGTTAGTGGGGTTCAGCACTGCCAGCTGTTCCCCTGCTGTGGAGATGGCAAGTCTCCTGCTGCATTCACCTGCCAAAATCCAGTAGGCCCCAGCCTGCTCCTCGCCTAATCCTGGGCTCCAACAGCGTCAGTTGGTGTTCAGAAGTGTCGTCTCCACAGAACCAAACACGTTCGTTCAAGTGTTAGTGGGGTTCAGCACTGCCAGCTGTTCCCCTGCTGTGGAGATGGCAGTCTCTCCTGCTGTCTCCGCATTACAAAGACAGTAGGCCTCTGCCTACACCCTCCTATTTCCTGGGCTTCAACACAGCCAGTTGTAGTTCGGAAGTGCCGTCCACACGGAAAGAGACACTTGCTCCCGTGTCTCAGTGGGGTTCAGTAACGTCAGCTGATCCCCTGCTGTGTGGATGGCAGTCTCTCCTGCTGTAAACTCATTCAAAATACAGTAGGCCTCTGCCTACACCCTCCTATTTCCTGGGCTTCAACACAGCCAGTTGTAGTTCGGAAGTGCCGTCCACACGGAAAGAGACACTTGCTCCCGTGTCTCAGTGGGGTTCAGTAACGTCAGCTGATCCCCTGCTGTGTGGATGGCAGTCTCTCCTGCTGTCACCTCATTCAAAATTCAGTAGGCCTCTGCCTACACCCTCCTATTTCCTGGGCTTCAACACAGCCAGTTGTAGTTCGGAAGTGCCGTCCACACGGAAAGAGATACTTGCTCCCGTGTCTCAGTGGGGTTCAGTAACGTCAGCTGATCCCCTGCTGTGTGGATGGCAGTCTCTCCTGCTGTCACCTCATTCAAAATTCAGTAGGCCTCTGCCTACACCCTCCTATTTCCTGGGCTTCAACACAGCCAGTTGTAGTTCGGAAGTGCCGTCCACACGGAAAGAGATACTTGCTCCCGTGTCTCAGTGGGGTTCAGTAACGTCAGCTGATCCCCTGCTGTGTGGATGGCAGTCTCTCCTGCTGTCACCTCATTCAAAATTCAGTAGGCCTCTGCCTACACCCTCCTATTTCCTGGGCTTCAACACAGCCAGTTGTAGTTCGGAAGTGCCGTCCACACGGAAAGAGATACTTGCTCCCGTGTCTCAGTGGGGTTCAGTAACGTCAGCTGATCCCCTGCTGTGTGGATGGCAGTCTCTCCTGCTGTCACCTCATTCAAAATTCAGTAGGCCTCTGCCTACACCCTCCTATTTCCTGGGCTTCAACACAGCCAGTTGTAGTTCGGAAGTGCCGTCCACACGGAAAGAGATACTTGCTCCCGTGTCTCAGTGGGGTTCAGTAACGTCAGCTGATCCCCTGCTGTGTGGATGGCAGTCTCTCCTGCTGTCACCTCATTCAAAATTCAGTAGGCCTCTGCCTACACCCTCCTATTTCCTGGGCTTCAACACAGCCAGTTGTAGTTCGGAAGTGCCGTCCACACGGAAAGAGATACTTGCTCCCGTGTCTCAGTGGGGTTCAGTAACGTCAGCTGATCCCCTGCTGTGTGGATGGCAGTCTCTCCTGCTGTCACCTCATTCAAAATTCAGTAGGCCTCTGCCTACACCCTCCTATTTCCTGGGCTTCAACACAGCCAGTTGTAGTTCGGAAGTGCCGTCCACACGGAAAGAGATACTTGCTCCCGTGTCTCAGTGGGGTTCAGTAACGTCAGCTGATCCCCTGCTGTGTGGATGGCAGTCTCTCCTGCTGTAAACTCATTCAAAATACAGTAGGCCTCTGCCTACACCCTCCTATTTCCTGGGCTTCAACACAGCCAGTTGTAGTTCGGAAGTGCCGTCCACACGGAAAGAGATACTTGCTCCCGTGTCTCAGTGGGGTTCAGTAATGTCAGCTGATCCCCTGCTGTGTGGATGGCAAAGTCTCCTGCTGCCTACACAGTCGTACCACTACTGATTTTTAACCGTGCTCCAATTAGGCCTGTGGCTCCACTGTCTCTCGTATTTCCCCTGTCCTCCAACCCTGCCAGTTACAGCTCCGAAGTGGCGTCTGCACAATCCACACTTGTTCCTGTGTTACAGGTGTTCAGTCCGATCAGTTAATCCCCTGATGTGTGTCCGGCAATGTCGCCTGCTCTGTCCACATTCCCATTATCGGAATGTGGACAGAGCAGGCGACATTGCCGGACACACATCAGGGGATTAACTGACCGGACTGAACACCTGTAACACAGGAACAAGTGTGGATTGTGCAGACGCCACTTCGGAGCTGTAACTGGCGGGGTTGGAGGACAGGGGAAATACGAAAATCAGTGAATCCACAGGCCTAAGTGGAGCTTGGTTCAAATTAGTAGTCTACAACCGATCTTAAAATTTCTTCAATGCAGCCTAAGCCTGCTCCGTGCTTGTCCCTGGGCTTCAACACAGCCAGTTGTTGCTCGGAAGTGCCGTCTTCACAGAGTAAAACACTAGCTCCTGTGTTTGTGGGGTTCAGTAACGTCAGCTGTTCCCCTGCTGTTTTGATGGCAATCTGTCCTGCTGCCTCCCAATTGACAGCACATCAGGCCTCAGCCTGCTAAGTGCTTGTCCTGGGCTCCAACATCGCCAGTTGCTGCTCATAACTGACTTTGGCACGGGTACTCCCTCCTGCCCAGCTTGGTTCCAGCCCTGCCTGCTGTTTCCGGGAAGTGTCAATGTCAGTTTGCCACCCCAAGTTGCCATGTCGTGTTGCGGTTGGGTTAGCCGAGGCTAGGGTGCCAGCAGTTTAGGTGCTTCCTATGTGGACTGCGGGTTCTGGTAAGAAAGGTTTGTTCCATAGTGCCAGTAGGACAAGCACCCCCTGTAGGACTGTGTGATTCGGTAACTGCGGCCAGCTTGCGGCATGCCAACTTTGCTTTTCAGGGGTAACTTCTGATACCCCTCCGGGTTCCAGCACCGTCAGCTGGTTCTCATCAGAGCCTTTGGCCTAGGTGCCTCCATCTCGGTATCCGAGTTCCAGCAACGTCTGCTGGTCCTTGGTAGTGCTTTGTAGCACAGGTACCTCCTGCTTAGTAACCGGGTTCCAGCACCGTCAGCTGGTCCTCGGTTGTGCCATTGGCTCTTATTCCTTCTGCTGCCCCTCCGGGTGCCAGCACTGTCAGCTGGTCCTCGCTATTTCCATTTGCTCTTGCAGCTTATGCTACCCCTCCGGGTTCCAGCACCGTCAGCTGGTTCTCGTCAGAGCCTTTGGCCTAGGTGCCTCCATCTCGGTATCCGAGTTCCGGCAACGTCTGCTGGTCCTTGGTAGTGCTTTGTAGCACAGGTACCTCCTGCTTAGTAACCGGGTTCCAGCACCGTCAGCTGGTCCTCGGTTGTGCCATTGGCTCTTATTCCTTCTGCTGCCCCTCCGGGTGCCAGCACTGTCAGCTGGTCCTCGCTATTTCCATTTGCTCTTGCAGCTTATGCTACCCCTCCGGGTTCCAGCACCGTCAGCTGGTTCTCGTCAGAGCGTTTGGCCTAGGTGCCTCCATCTCGGTATCCGAGTTCCGGCAACGTCTGCTGGTCCTTGGTAGTGCTTTGTAGCACAGGTACCTCCTGCTTAGTAACCGGGTTCCAGCACCGTCAGCTGGTCCTCGGTAGTGCCATTGGCTCTTGTTCCTTCTGCTGCCCCTCCGGGTGCCAGTACCGTCAGCTGGTTCAAGAGGACAAAGAACAGGAAGACAACCACCAAGATGCAGAACAACAAGAGAGAGAAGACAAAGAAGCATAAAAAAAACAAAGCAGAAGAACATTAAGCATAAGACTAATACTCTGAGCAAATGATATTATCTTATTTATAAGCAGAAGAAGACTAAGCAGTGTATGGGGGTGAGTCCGTTCCTCCTCGTGGTGCCCCTGGAAAAGGCCTGCTTCTGCAGGCCAAACTGAACGCGGACAAATCCTGTTGTAAATCTTTTGTGACAGGCAGAACGGAAGGTGTAAACTTCTAACTTTTCTAGATAACAACTACAGGAATGCCTGACACAAACAAGAATATGATGAAGAAGAATAGGAAGAAGATGAAGAAGCTGAATATGTAGAATAATAATTGTTGAATAAGAAGAATATGAAGAATGTAAGAAAAGGAAGAAGAAGAAGAAGAAGAAGAAGAAGAAGAAGAAGAAGAAGAAGAAGAATGTAAAAAAAGGAAGTAGAAGAAGAAGAAGAAGAATGTAAAAAAAGGAATAAGAAGAAGAATGTAAAAAAAGGAAGTAGAAGAAGAAGAAGAAGAATGTAAAAAAAGGAAGTAGAAGAAGAAGAAGAAGAATGTAAAAAAAGGAAGTAGAAGAAGAAGACATACATGTCTGGCAAAATATAAATGAGGCTAACATAGTCAATATCTTTGTAACTCCTAACATCTTTAAAAAAAAAAGTTTAATTCCTGCTATTCCATTTGATTGGGCTAAACCTCTATGGCTTTAATGTCTCCTCCACCTCCCACAATACATTCTACATTATTCTTAGTTGTTTTTCTTCATGTAGAATTAACCTACAAGGAAAGAAAGGGTTTTTTTTAATTCCGATATTTTGGCCCCATTGACTTGCATTGGTTCCCGGTATCGGAATCGGCGATACCGATACTTTTTTTTAAGATCGGCCGATCCATTCCGATCCGATATTTTCAAGTATCGGCTGGTATCGCTCAACTCTAGTGCTCACTACACATCTAGATAAGATCCCTGAGGGACCTAGTTTCCAAATTTGTGTTACTTGTGGGGTATTACACTGTGTAGGCACATCAGGGGCTCTCCAAACGCTACATTGTGTCTGCTAATTATTCCAGCAAATTTTACAATGAAAAAGTCAAATGGCGCTTCTTCCCTTTCAAGCTCTGCTGTGCGCACAAACAGTAGTTTCCTACATATATTGGGTATCCGCGCACACAGAAGAAATTGTTCATTAAATTGTATGGTACAATTTCTCCTGTTACCCTTATGAAGATGAAAAATTATTGGCTAAAAAATATTTTTTGGGGAAACATTTGTTTTCTTTATTTTCACCGATCAAAGTTATAAACTTCTCTGAAGTACCTGGGGGTTCAAAGTGCTCACCACACATCTAAATAAATTCCTTGAGGGTTCCAGTTTCCAAAATGTTGTCACTTGTGGGAGGTGTCCCCTGCTTAGGCACATCAGGATCTCTCCAAACACGACATGGCATCCGCTAATTATTCCTGCATAATTTGCATTCAAAAAGTCAAATGGCGCTTCCTTCCCTTCCCATGCAACCAAACCAAGTTTTTCCCCACATATTGGGTATCCTCATGCTCAGGAGAAATTGCACAAAAATAAAATTTTGGAATCCATTTTTTCTGTTACCCTTGTGAAAATAAAACATTTCAGTCAAAAGTAAAATTTTTGTGAATAAAGTTAATTGTTCATTTTGGATTTGTAAATGTTGTTGAAAATACAAGAAATCCCTAGTCAACTTTTATCCCTTGTAACTTCATAACAAAAAATATTTTTTAAGAATTGTACTGATGTAAAGGGATATGGGACATGTTATTTATTAACTTTTATGTTTGACACAACTCTCTGATTTAAGGGCATAAACATTAAAAGTTTGAAAATTGCAACATTCTCAAAGTTTTCGCTAAATTTCAGGTTTTTTTCACAAATAAACACAAGTCATATCAAAGAAATTTTACCTCTATCATGATGTACAATATGTCTTGAAAAAACAGTCTCAATCAGTGGGATCCGTTGAAGCATTCTTATCTCATAAAGTGACACTGCTCAGAATTGTAAAGTTTGGCTTGGTCATGAAGGTGCAAACAGCCTTGGGGGGTAACGGGGAGAAGAAGCACTTTTTTTCACTAATTTTTGGTATGCTCCCTCCAGTGTTTTTGTCTGGATGGTTTGGTCATTGCTATGTTTTACACCTCCATCGTTCTGGTGCTATCTATCTATCTATCTATCTATCTATCTATCTATCTATCTATCTATCCTACAATCTGTATAATATTTGTTTTTATTATAAAATAAGAATATTGATAATGAAGTGTACTGCAAGTCTGTGCTCTTAGTTTATTTTTACTGAATAGTAGTACAAAAATGAACAAATACAGTGTGTCAGCTTAATTTGTAATGCAGCTGTCACTTTTTAAAGTCTGAATTTTGTATCTTTTTATTCAGCTTTTTATGTTTTAAGTATATGTTTAGTATATGCTTCAGGCAAGTTCTCGAGGGAACACTTGTCTGTGCAGCAGTGTAGACCAAATTATTGAATAATTTATAACAAGAAAATATTTAAACAATATTTTAAAATATTCAGCTAAAAGGTAATTCAGTATAACTGTAAAAAGTTACAAGTTTGACAGTAGTGTAACATAGCCAAGCAGACTTTTTTTTAATATGTTCTCTCATCTATATATAAAAAGAGGAGTTACTTTTGTACTTAGTTTAAGTTCATCTCTGCTCTTTGTCCTTTGTGCCCCAACTAAGATAAAACAAAAGAATGACTCATCTGACTTAAGTGAAATCTTCAAAACATTTTGAAATAGATCAAGGTTCTCTCCTTTAGGACTGACCAATTTGGGCTCTGAGGATGAAGCATTTTTTTTTTTCATTTTTTCACTGTTGCATTCAAAGAGTTGTAATATTTTTATTTTTCACTCAATTTAACCATATCAGAACTTGTTTTTCGCTTTTTTTTTTTTGCACGTGAGTTGTATTTATTGGTGGCACCATTTTGGAGTATATATAAATTAACTAACTTTTATTAATTTTTTATGGGAAACCATAGAAAAAAACTGCATTTCTTCCCAATGACATTTTTACATTTTAAATTTTACACTGTTCACCATGCTGCACAAATAAGGTGCTATCTGCATTATGTTAGTAAAATTATGGTGATAACAAGTTAATAATGTTTTATTTATCTTTTATAACTTTCGCATGCAGGCTTATTTCTCACTGACCGGCTAGAGTTGCTGACCCGGACTGGGCACAGGGAACATTCAGGTAAGATAACTAGATTTTCTTACCTTACTTATGTAGTTGCGCAAATCTCCATTCCCATGAGCCAAGACCTTGGCCGGCACCTCTGTCCTCTCCGGTCAGCAGGATCCCCGTGCGTTTTCGTCCACGGCCTCGTGTTGGGCACCACTTGTTGTGGATTGATTTTTGATTTGGGTAGATATACCCTCGTGCGTGCTGTGGCCTGTCCTAATTCGGCAGAGTCTTATTGAGCGCTCAAAGGAAAAGAGGAAGCTACACTTGGTTAGCAACAACTCATTCCAGAAGAACTCTGCCAGTTTATTCACATTCATGGTTTTTTATCAGCTCGTACAAAGGAGTGGTTACTCATTAACATAAAGGCTTTACTTCTTATCTAATTGGTCAGTTTGAATACATGAACATATATGGGCGTCCGACCTAAGGTGACTTAAGAATCAGATGATATACTGCCCCTTGTATTCCAATGTCAGCAAGACTCCAGTATCGGCTTGGACCATCTGGCCTTACTTCCTCATTCCCTATGTCTGCTAGATATTTCTCAAGTCACAAGACAATGCTATCATGAGATGACTGGGTAGCAGGTCAATTTCCAACAACTAGTTATAAGGTTCAAACTGTGAATATGTATCTGTGTGCAGTATATATGAGTATATAAGAGTACATAGGTATATAGCATATAGCCTATAGCCGGCAAGTGAGATCTATATGAAATACATATACATATATTTCCATAACAGTAGTAATCATTGGTTCCATCTTCTGATATGTATGCATTTTTAATTTTTTTTTGTTATCCTTTTTGGCAGGTGGAATGAACAGAAAAAATTCTATTTTGTATATATACCTTTTCTAAAACAACGCTTACCATTCAGAAAAATTGATGCAATGTTTTTCTACCAGTCAACGCAATTAAAATACCACCAGAGGTATATATTGTATAATGTTTAAAGACATTTGCATAGAAAAACACACATAAACAAATGATTTTGTTGTAGCTATGATCTTAGATAACTTTTTTATTTTTCTCTAGATACATCTGTATTCGACCTGGATTTTTTTTCTGTGGGTCAATCTAGTTTTTATTGGAATTGTTTTTGGGTGCATAAACTTTTTGTTAACTATTATTCCATCTCTTTGTATAAAAAAAATGAATAAAAACAATAAATCTGGAATTGTTTTGAATTGACATTTTCTTTACATTGTTAATATTACAGTATAATTAACATGCTCACTTTATTTTGCAGTTTGATGATAATGCTTACAATAAATCTTTTTTTAGGTGGATGGGTCATCATTTTCTGAGAGCCATACTTTTGTTTTTTCTTACAGGGCTGTATGAGGAATTATTTTTTGTTTAATGAGCTCTATTTTTTAATGGTGCCATAGTTGGGGGCATTTAACTTTTTTGATCACTTTTTATTTCTGTTTTTAAAACATAAAATGCAATTCTAGCATTATTTTCTAAAATATCGTTTTGTAGCATTTGTTGTTGGAGAAAAATAAAGAAACCGGCTAATACTGAGCATGGAGATAACAAATATGATTGTCTCCTTATGGAATTTGCAGTTTTAAAATATTGACCATTTTACTTATTTTTTAAATGAAGCCTATCAGTGGGATTGTGCTGAGAAGCCTCCAGACAGTATCAGGTTGGTGCGGCTATACTGATTAAAATGATACCTTGGTTGATTAAATCCGTCTTGTGGTTGTTGCTTAAACTTTACTTGTAGTTTTCAGTTAATGAGTATCTCATGCTTCGGGCGCGCCTGTAGGAGGGGTCTTTATGTGGTGCTCTGCTTACATATTCATCTGTATGGATTATGACAGGTTTTGAAAAAAAAATTCACATTCAGCAGGCAGCCTATTGTGAATTCTCTTGATCTGACTTCTGAGTCAGGGCTCCCTCTTGTGGTTACTGCAGGTAGTGGAGCTGGCCGGGTTGACAGAAGTCTGCCACCTGACAATGATGATTGGAAATCAGGGGTTACTGACTGGGAGGATATGAGTGAGCAGGCTTCCCTCTGTTGCTGCTGGTGATTTGACTCTTCCTTTGCATTTTGAGGTCTGCTGTCTCCTGCCTGATCCTGCATTTTTCCGTTAAGTTATTCATTTGCTAATCCTTTGCATCTGATCTGGTTTTGCCTCTTTCTGCTTTGCTGTGAGGGTTCAGCGTGCTCCCTGCTGGGGCTGTGCTGGACCTCGCTCCATATGTTACAGCTTGTGTCAGTTTGTTCAGTCCCCTGTTATATTAGTCTCTTTTGCTTTGCTGCCAGTTCACACCAGAATGATGATATAGTGGGGGAGAGGTAGTGGGACCTCAGTGTTTTTGTACATCAGACGTGTTGGATTTTTTAGGGTTTTTGCGTGATTGCAGACAGTGTCTTTCCCTTCCTATCCTATGTAGACAGTTTGGGCCCCATCATTTGTTCAGTCTTTTTTCTGCCTGTGTTTGTGCCTCATCTTGTCTCACCGACAATATATGTTTGGGGGCTATTTCTTTGGGGGTTCTACTCCGGGGCAGTTTAGATTTCACCTTTCTTGCTTTAAGCTTAGTTAGTTCTCCAGCTGTGCTGAGGCATCTAGGGCATTGTAGGTACGCCCCACGGCTACTGCTAGTTGTGTTGTTAGGATTAGGGGTCTGCAATCCGCTAAATTACCAATCTTTCTGGTCACCTGGTGGCCTAACCTATTCCTGCCATCCTCCTCGGTGACCTATTCACAACAGAATCACCAGCCAAAACTGTAGACTCTAGGGTACCCTAAAGAAGGAAAGAAAAAAAGGAAAAAAAAAAGTGTCTGGATTTTTTAATGTATTTTTTCCTCTTTTTCTCTGTGCCATAGGAGGATTTTTTCTTTAATGGAGACTGAGCAATTGTCTGATCGTGTTGAGCAGCTCGCTGCTGAAGTGCGGGGAATTTCTGCCTATCTCGCTCAATCATCTGCTGTAGAACCAAAGATTCCTACTCCTGATGTGTTTTCTGGGGATCAGTCTAAATTTTTGAATTTTAATAATAAGTGTAAATAGAGTTGAGCGAAACGGGTCAGTCAAATTCAAAAGTCGCCGACAAATACATGCTATATGTGTGTGACTCCGTAAAAAAATACACGGAGATTTACATTTTTCCATACATACACAGTATAAAGGTGTCCGCTTCTCAAACAGTATCGTATATCTGCTGTTTGCGGATTACAGTCACATCTATACAGAGACAGCGTGTGTGTGACTCCGTAAAAAATAGATGGAGATTTACATTTTTCCATACATACATCATATAGAGGTGTCCGCTTCTCAAACAGTATCATATATCTGCTGTTTGGATTACGGTCACATCTATACAGAGACAGCGTGTGTGTGTGACTCTGGAAAAAATAGACGGAGATTTAAAATTTTCCATACATACACCGCATAGAGCTGTCCGCTTCTCAAACAGTATCGTATATCTGCTGTTTGGATTACGGTCACATCTATACTGAGGCAGCGTATGTGACTCCGGAAAAAAATAGACGGAGATTTAAAATTTTCCATACATACACCGTATAGAGCTGTCCGATTCTCAAACAGTATTGTATATCTGCAGTTTGAATTACAGTCACATCTATACAGACACAGCGTGAGACTCTGGAAATACATATACGGACATTTCCATTTTTGCATACACCGTATAGAGCTGTCTGCTTCTCAAACAGTATCGCATATCTGCTGTTCGCATTATGGTCACATCTGTACAGAGACAGCGTTTGTGTGAGACTTCGGAAATACATATACGGACATTTCCAATTTTCCATACACCGTATAGAGCTGTCTGTTTCTCAAACAGTATCGTATATCTCTGCGGTTTGGATTAGTGTCACATCTAAACAGAGACAGCGTGTGTGTGAGACTCCGGAAATACATATACGGACATTTCCGTTTTTCTATACACCATATAGAGCCGTCCGCTTCTCAAACAGTATTGAATATCTGCTGTTCGCATTACGGTCACATCTATACAGAGACAGCGTGTGTGTGTGTGTGTGTGTGAGACTCCAGAAATACATATAAGGACATTTCCATTTTTCCATACACCGTATAGAGCTGTCTGCTTCTCAAACAGTATCGTACATCTGCTGTTCTCATTACGGTCACATCTATACAGAGACAGCGTGTGTGTGTGACACTCAGGAAATACATATACGGACATTTCCATTTACCGTATAGAGCGGTCCGCTTTTCAAACAGTACCGTATATCTGCTGGTTGTATAACGGTCAAATACATACTGGCAGAGAGTCTGTGTGTGACTCTGGAAACAAACATTCGGAGATTGACATTTTCCCCAAAAACTTATATAACTGTACACTTCTGATACAGCACCATATATCTGCGGGTTGGATTACGGTCAAATACAAACTGGGAGAGCATATGTGACTAATGAAATATATACGGAGATTTACATTTTTCCATAAACCTTATACAGCTGTGTTGTGAGTTCATTCTCTGGTTCACCAGTTGTGAGTTCTCCTTCCAGACTCCCTCTGGTGGTAACAGGAGGTAGTGAGGCTGATTTGATCGGTGGAGATCTGCCACCTGAGAATGAGGATGACGATTGGACCTCAGGAGTCTCAGATTGGATTTAAGACAGCCGACGCCCTATTCAGTTGCTGGTGATTCCTTCTGGCTTGTCAGCTCTTGGTTTTCAGCTCTGTTCCAGTCATCTAAAGCTAAGTTTTTCTGCTAATGTTCACCCTTAATTTTGTTGGTCTATTCAGTTTTTTGGTGTGGTCAGCCAGCCCCGGCTGGGGGCTGTGCTGAATTTCCACTCTTATTTATCAGTATTTTGCCAATTTGCTTTTTGTTCCTTACTAGTTTGGTCTCTTTTTGCTCTGTCTCAGAATATTTCAGAGTGCTGATATAGTGGGAGAAGTCTAGTTACTTCAGGGTTAATTTTGCTATCATAAGTGTTGGACATTATTTTTGTAGGGTTTTTTGCAGGTTGCAGACAGTGTCTTTCCTTTCCTTTCCTCTCTAGTTAGTTTGGGCCCCATCGTTTGCTCAGCCTATTTTCCTGCCTGTGTTTGTGCCTTCATCTTGTTTCACTGTCAAAACATGTGTGGGGGCTATTTATTCCTTTGGGGTCTGCTCTGGGGCAGTTAGTTTTCCCTTTTTCATGCTTCAGGCTTATTTAGTCCTCCAGCTGTGACGAAGCGTCTAGGAACATCGTACGTACACACCACGGCTGCTGCTAGTTGTGTGGTAGGATCAGGGATCTGCAATCTGCATAGTTACCAACCTCTCTGGTTTTCTGTGACTTAGCTTGTTTTGCTTATTTTCTCCTCGGTGACCGATTCATAACAGAATCACCAGCCATACCGCAGATTCTAGGGTACTCAAAAGCAGGAAAAAGTTGTTTAAAAAAAAAAAAGTGTCAGAATTTTTTTTTTCCTCTTTTTTCTCTGGGGCCGTAGAAGGATTTTTTTTTCTTTCTCCTAATGGAGATTAAGCAATTGTCTGATCGTGTGGAGCAGCTGGCTGCTGAAGTGCAGGGAATTTCCACCTACCTCATTCCTGATGTGTTTTCTGGGGATCGGTCTAAATTTCTGAATTTTAAGAATAATTGTAAATTATTTCTGGCCTTGAAGCCTAACTTATCGGGGAGCTCTGTTCAGCAGGTTAAAATTGTCATCTCCTTGCTGCGCGGCGATCCCCAGGATTGGGCTTTTCCTCTGACACCTGAAAATCCTATTCTGACTAAAGTGGATGCATTTTTTCAAGCCTTGGGGTTGTTGTATGATGAACCTAATGCTGTTGATCAAGCTGAGAGAACCCTGTTGGCATTAAACCAGGGTCAGGATTCTGCAGAGTTATACTGTCAAAAATTAAGAAAGTGGGCGGTCCTTACTGCATGGAATGATAGTACATTGGCAGCTCTCTTTCGGAAGGGTTTATAAGAGACCGTAAAAGATGTTATGGTGGGATTTCCTGTTCCCTCTGGTCTGGATGATTCTGTCATTAGCCATTCTTGTTGATCGGCGTTTATGTGAACGTAAAACTACACGGGAGGCGCTGCCACCTTTTGAACAAACGTCTGAACCTATGCAATGTCATGGGGTTTTGTCTAGGGTGCAACGTCGTTAGTTTAGAAGGCGTAATAAGCTGTGTTTTTTCTGTGGAGACACCTCTCATATTATTTCTGTCTGCCAAAAACGAGAGAAACATTTTGCACACACATTTGCTGTGGGCAGTATACAACCTAAGTTTCTTTTGGTAATTACTCTGATCTGCTCCTTATCCACGTTTTCCACGAAGGCTTTTGTGGATTCAGGAGCAGCGTTGAATCTGATGGATTTGGACTTTGCTAAACTTTGTGGTTTTTCCATGACGCCTCTGCGGACGCCTATTCCTTTGAGGGGTATTGATGCTACTCCTTTGGCGGAGAATAAACCTCAGTTTTGGACCCAGGTGACAATGCGAGTTGCCCCAGACCACCAAGAAAATTGTAAATTTTTGGTGCTGCATAATTTGCATGATACTATTGTTCTGGGTTTTCTTTGGTTGCAAACTCATAATCCAGTTTTGGACTGGAAATCTGGGTCTGTGGTGAGTTGGGGTTGTCAGTGTGTTCTTAGTGACGCTCCTGTTTTCTCCACCTCTCCTCAGTCTCATGATATTCCTAATTATCTAGCCGATTTTTCTGATGTATTTAGTGAGAGCAAGTCTGCGTCTTTGCCTTCTCGTAGGAGTTATGACTGTGCAATTGAGTTGATGCCTGGGTGTAAATTTCCCAAGGGTCGGCTTTTCAACTTATCAGTACCCGAACATGATGCTATGTGATCCTATATTAAGGAGTCATTGGAGAAGGGTCATATTAGACCATCCTCGTCACCTTTAGATGCTGTTTTTTTTTGTGGCCAAGAAAGATGGTTCATTAAGACCGTATATTGATTATTGTTCCCTTAACAAGATGACGGTTAAATATCAGTACCCGTTACCTCTGATGCCTGATTTATTCTCCAGAGTTAAGAGTGCCTGCTGGTTTATTAAGCTTGACCTCAGGGGGCGTATAATCTTATTCGCATCAAGCATGGGGATGAATGGAAGACGGCGTTTAATACTCCGGAGGGAAATTTTGAGTACCTGGTGATGCCTTTTGGGCTCACTAATGCCCCTTCTGTCTTCCAGTCCTTTATGAATTATATTTTTCATGACTTTGTGGATAAGTTTTTGATCATCTATCTGGATGATATTTTGATCTTTTCTAGTGATTGGGATTCTCATGTGGAACACGTCCGGACTGTATTCCGGATTTTGAGGGAGAATTCCCTGTTTGTTAAGGGATCGAAATGCCTCTTTGGTGTACAGAGGATTTCATTTTTGGGATTTATCTTATCTCCATCGACTATTGAAATGGACCCGACCAAGGTACAGGCCATTTATGATTGGGTTCAGCCTACTTCTTTGAAGGCCCTCCAGAAGTTTTTGGGTTTTGTAAATTTTTATCGTAAATTTACAGGTAATTTTCTGGTATTGTCAAACCACTGACTGATCTGATCAAGAAGGGCGCTGATGTGCTGAACTGGTCTCCTGAGGCTATCTCAGCATTTCAGGAGCTTAAGCAGAGATTTACTTCAGCTCCAGTTTTACGGCAACCTGATGTCTCACTTCCATTTCAGGTGGAGGTAGATGCTTCTGAGATTGGTGCAGGAGCTGTTTTGTCCCAAAAAGACCCTGTGACTTCTAAGATGAATCCCTGTGCCTTCTTTTCTCAAAAGTTCTCCCCATCTGAACGCAACTATGATGTGGGGAATCGGGAATTGTTGGCCATGAAGTGGGCATTTGAGGAGTGGAGACATTGGTTGGAGGGAGCTAGACATCAAGTTGTGGTCCTCACCGATCACAAGAATTTGATTTATCTGGAGTTGTCCAAACGCTTGAATCCTAGACAGGCTAGATGGGCCTTGTTTTTCACGCGTTTTAATTTTGTGGTCTCTTTTCTTCCTGGCACTAAGAATGTTAAGGCAGACGCCCTTTCTAGGAGTTTCTTTGCTGATTCTCTTAGTGTGACCGAGCCTACTACCATCCTAGGTGAGGGGGTAGTTCTTTGTGCCTTTTCGCCCAATTTGAGACGCACCCTGGAGGAATTTCAGGAGGATAAACCTGAGCGTTGCCCTATGGGAAAATTGTATGTTCCTGACCAGTGGAGAAAGAGAGTGATGTCTGAAATTCATTGCTCCGCATTGGCTGGTCATCCAGGTATTTTTGGTACCAGAGATTTGGTGAGTCGGTCCTTTTGGTGGCCTGCCTTATCTTGTGATGTCAGGAATTTTGTACAGTCCTGTGGGACTTGTTCTCGCTCTAAACCTTGTTCTCGTTCTAGTGGGTTGCTGATGCTCCTGCCGGTGCCCAAGAGGCCATGGACCCATATCTCAATGGATTTTATTTCTGATCTTCCTATCTCTCAGAGAATGACTGTTATCTTGGTGATTTGTGATAGATTTTCGAAGATGGTCCATCTTGTACCACTCCCAAAGTTGCCATCTTCCGCTGTGTTGGTGGTTCGGTTACACAGGATTCCTGAGAACATTGTGTCCGATAGAGGAGTCCAGTTTGTTTCCAGATTCTGGAAAGCCTTTTGTTCCAATCTGGGAATTCAGTTATCCTTCTCCACGTTTCATCCCCAGACCAATGGGCAGACTGAGAGAACAAACCAGACCCTGGAGTCTTATTTAAGATGTTTTATATCTGCTGATCAAGATGATTGGGTCTCATTTTTGCCCTTGGCCGAATTTGCGCTGAACAATTGAGCTAGTTCTGCCACTCTGATGTCACCCTTTTTCTGTAATTTTGGGTTTCATCCTCGATTCTCTTCAGGGCAAGTGGAATCTTCGTCCTGCCCAGGTGTGGACACTGTGGTTGTGAGAATACAGCAGATATGGGACCAAGTGGTGGATAAGTTATCACTCTCTCAGGAAAAGGCCCAGCGTTTTTCCAACCGGCGTAGGACCATTGGTCCCCGGTTTAAAGTGGGTGATATGGTTTGGTTGTCGTTTAAGAATATTCCTATGAAGGTTGCATCTCCAAAATTTAAGCCAAGATTTATTGGACCTTATAAGATTTTGGAGATTCTTAATCCTGTTTCTTTTCGATTGGCTCTTCCAGTTACGTTCAAAATCCATAACATATTTCACAAGTCACTGTTGAAGAGGTTTGTTGAGCCAGTAATTCCTGTGGCGGCACCTCCTGATCCTGTGTTGGTTAAAGGCAATGTGGAATATGAGGTAGAGAAAATATTGGATTCTCGTTTGGTTAGACGGAGACTTCAGTATTTGGTCAAATGGAAGGGTTATGGCCAGGAGGATAATTCTTGGGTCTCTGCCTCTGATATTCATGCCAATAAATTGGTTCGTGCTTTTCACCGAGCCCATCCTGATCGGCCTGGTGGCATGGATGAGGGTTCGGTGACCCCTCCTCAAGGGGGGGTACTGTCATGAACTCATTTTCTGCTCCACCAGTTGAGATTTCCCCTTCCGTTCTCCCTCTGGTGGTGACAGGAGGTAGTGCTGTTGGTTTAAGTGGTAGTGATCTGCCACTTGATGAGGAAGATAGCAATTGGATGTCTGGAATATCAGACTGGATATAAGACAGCTGACGCCATATCTGGGTGCTGGTGATTCAGTCTGCTTCTCAGGTCCTGGACTTCAGCTGTCTTCCAGTCTTCTCAAGTTAAGTTTGTTTTTTGCTAATGTTCACACTTGCGCTTGTTGGTCATTTCAGTTTTTTGTGCAATCAACTTGCCCCTGCTGGGGCTATGCTGAATTTCCACTCCTATTAATCAGTATTTGCCAATCTGCATTTTGTTCCTTATTAGATTGGCCTCTTTTTTGCTCTGTCTCAGAATATTTCAGAGTGCTGATATAGGTTTTGAAGTCTAGTGACTTCAGGGTTAATTTTGCTATCAGAAGTGTTGGACAATATTTTTGTAGGTTTTTTTGGCAGATTGCACACAGTGTCTTTCCTTTCCTGTCCTTTTTAGTTAGCCGGGCCCCATCGTTTGCTCAGCCTATTTTCCTGCCTTTGTTTGTAATTTCATCTTGTTTCACCGTCAATACATGTGGGGGGCTGTCTTTCCTTTGGGGTCTGCTCTGGGGCAGTTAGTTTTCCTCTTTTCCTGCTTTAGGCTTAGGCAGCCCTCTGGTTGTGATGAGGCGTCTAGGAGCATCATTGGAACGCTCGACGACTGCTGCTAGTTGTGAGGTTAAGTTCAGGGATCTGCAATCTGCATAGTTACCAACTTCTCTGGTTTTCTGAGACTTAGCTTGGTGTTTATTTTTTCCTCCTCGGTGACCCATTCACAACAGGGATCCTCCACTGTGGTATGCTGCCCATGCGTAATGCAAAAAGGCTGTGCTGGTTCCTGGTGTGGCCACAGTTCGAAGTAGTAGGATATGGTTAAAAATTCCAGAGGCGCTTCCATTTGAAAGTTTATTCCCAGTATGTGGTCTAATCTGGTCCCTGACTGAATAACCAAACTGGTGGAAACACTTTGCTATTCCAAAAGGTTTGGCTTATTCACAAAGGTTACAAGTAAAAAACAAACTATGGTTTGGCTTATTCACAAAGATTACAAGTAAAAAAAAACTATGTGTCCATTAAAAACGATATCTAAAAATGACAAGTGCCATAAAAAGCTATCCATAAGAGCTTAAACTTTACAGGCGAGAGAGAGAGTGGATTCTGCTGATCATAAGAGTTATAACTCTACAGGAAAGAGAGAGGGTCCCGATGACGATAACAGTTTACATTCTACATGAGAGAGGACCCACTGACCAAAAGAGCTTACACTCTACAGGAAAGAGGACCCAGTGCTCATAAGAGCTTACACTTCACAGGAAAGAGAGACTTTCCCACTGACCATAATAGATTACACTCTACCGTGGAAATAAGATCTTACTGACCATAAGAGCTTACACTCTTCAGGAGAGAGAAGACAATACTCACCATGATAGCTTACATTCTACAGGAGAGAAAACCCACTGCCCATTCTGCAGGAAAAATAGAGAGAGTAGGAGGAAAGGACCAGGCTGAACATAAGAGCTTACACTCTACAGGAGAAAAAAAGATCGGACTCTGTTAACCATAATAGCTTACAATCTACTGTAAAGACAGAGACTTACCTAGTGACTCTGGAGATGGAAAATGCAGTAAAAACTGTGCTTGCTCTTCCTGGTACTCCCACATTCCAAAGACATACTCAAAGGGAATTTAGATTGTGAGAACTATCGGGGACAGCGATGATAATCTATGTAAAGCGCTGCAGAACATGATAGCGCTATATAAGGAAAAGTATACAAATAAATAATAATAACTGAACTGATTAACCCTTGCAATGACAGAGCAAGGAAAAAACTGTACTGTTTAATAAGATGAAAAAGCAGTTCTAATCAGTGCAGGAGTTTGTATAACTAGACACCGCAATCTTCTGGCCCCACTCTGTCGCGGTATCTCTGTGGATAATATTGTGCATGCATTAGGGCATTTTACCAAAGTGTTAGGAGTAGTGTTGAGCATTCCGATACTGCAAATATTGGGTATCGGCCGATATTTGCTGTATCGGAATTCCGATACCGAGTACTGATATTTTTACAATATTGGATACCGGAATCGGAAGTTCCCATAATGCAATGAGCCAGTGTTGTGGCTGTGATTGGCTGCTGAAATGATGTCATCATGATGTGCGGTCTGTGCGCATCATGATGCGCGGTCTGTGCGAGCCTGCCGGGGGTCTGTGCGGGCCTGCCGGGGGTCTGTGCGGGCTGCCGGGGGTCTATGCGGACCAGCCGGGGGTCTGTACGGGCCTGCCGGGGGTCTGTGTGGGCCTGCCGGGGGTCTGTGCGGGCCTGCCAGGGGTCTGTGCGGGCTGCCGGGGGTCTATGCGGGCCTGCCGGGGGTCTGTACGGGCCTGCCGGGGGCCTGTACGGGCCTGCCGGGGGTCTGTGCGGGCTGCCGGGGGTCTATGCGGGCCTGTCGGGGGTCTGTACGGGCCTGCCAGAGGTCTGTGCGGTCTGCCGGGGGTCTATATGGGCCTGCCAGGGGTCTGTACGGGCCTGCCGGCGGTCTGTGCGGGCTGCCGGGGGTCTGTGCGGGCCTGCCGGGGGTCTATGCGGGCCTGCCGGGGGTCTGTACGGGCCTTGCAGGGATCTGAGCGGGCTGCCTGGGGTCTATACGGGCCTGCCAGGGGTCTGAACGGGCCTGCCAGGGGTCTGTATGGGCTGCTGGGGGTCTGTGCGGGCCTGCCGGGGGTCTGTGCGGGCCTGCCGGGGGTTGTGTGTGTGTGTGCAGGTATCGTCCGATGGGACTACAAGTCCCATCGGGCTATGCCTGCTACAATGAGAGTGATTGACACATTAGCCAATGCTGGGACAGTAGTAGTCCCATCATTAGGCTAATGTGTTGAATGTAAAAAGAAAAAAAAAACATACATACTACATATATACTACATTCATGCAACATACATACTACATATATACTACAACATACATACTACATATATACTACATTCATACAACATACATACATGCATACTACATACTACATACATACTACATTCATACAACATACATACATACTACATACATACTACATATATACTACATTCATACAACATACATACATCCTACACATATAATACACTCATACAACATACATACATACATACTACATTCATACAACATACATACATACTACATACATACTACATATATACTACATTCATACAACATACATACATACTACATACAATACATTCATACATTCATGCAATACATTCATATAGACATACAGTACATATAACATAGAGTACATACTCACCATCACTTGTCACTTTGATCCCCGAAGCCAGTGTCATCTCACTGTAAAAAATATTAAAATAACAAACAAGCAATATACTCCCTGATCTGCAGAAATCCACGCGTGTCGATTTCCTGCAGTGCATCACTGAGAGGTTACTATAGTTCACTGGTCTCACTTTATGGCAAAAGCTGCGTGGGAACTTTCTCACACAGAAATGCCAAAAGTGAGACTAGGGGCTATTGTTTTACAGTGGCGTAGGAATACAGTGCGGAAGGTTACCTACCTCCCGTCATTGTATTCCTGGGGCCCCTAGAGAGCGGTGGCATCAGCTGATGCTGCTGTTCTCCACGGGAGATCGTCGTGGGACACTCGTGGATTTGTGCGGATCAGGGAGTATATCGGTTGTTTGTTATTTTAATATTTTTTACAGTGAGATGACACTGGCTTCGGGGATCAAAGTGACAAGTGTTGGTGAGTATGTACTCTATGTTATATGTACTGTATGTCTATATGTATGTATTGTATGAATGAATAAATGTACTGTATGTAGTATGTATGTTGTATGTCTGTAGCATGTTTTATGTATGTTGCATGTATGTAGTATGTATGTAGTATGTATGTTGTATGAATGTAGTATATATGTAGTATGCATGTAGTATGTATGTATGTATGTTGTATGAATGTAGTATATACTGTATGTAGTATGTATGTTGCATGTATGTTGTATGAATGTAGTATATATGAAGTATGTATGTAGTATGTATGTTGCATGTATGTTGTATGAATGTAGTATATATGAAGTATGTATGTAGTATGTATGTATGTTGTATGAATGTAGTATGTATGTATGTATGTTGTATGAATGTAATATATATGAAGTATGTATGTAGTATGTATGTTGTATGAATGTAGTATATATGTAGTATGTATGTAGTATGTAGTATGTATGTATGTTGTATGAATGTAGTATATATGAAGAATGTAGTATATATGTATGTTGTATGAATGTAGTATATATGAAGTATGTATGTAGTATGTAGTATGTATGTATGCTATATGAATGTAGTATATATGAAGTATGTATGTAGTATGTAGTATGTATGTTGTATGAATGTAGTATATATGTAGTATGTATGTAGTATGTATGTTTTTTCTTTCTTTTTTTTTGCATTCAACACATTAGCCGGATGATGGGACTACTACTGTCCCAGCATTGGCTAATGTGTCAATCACTGCCATTGTAGCAGGCATAGCCCGATGGGACTTGTAGTCCCATCGGACGATGCCTGCACACACACACACAACCCCCGGCAGGCCCGCACAGACCCCCGGCAGCCCACACAGACCCCACCCGCACACACAGACACGCACAGTGTCCGCCCATGCACCGCCCACACTCTTCCCCCCTGAACTGGATGTGCAAGTAAAGAAAGGGATTTTTAATTCCAATTTTTCTGTCCCATTGACTTGAATGGGGTTTCCGGTATCAGAATCGGCGATACCCGATACTTTTTGGGTATCGGTCCGATCCAATCCGATATTTCTCAATATCGGAAAGTATCGCTCAACACTAGTTAGGAGACTGCAAATTACAAACATTCACAGAAATAGATAAAATAGATTACATTTTATAGAACATACTTAAAAACATAAGACATGCAACGGTAATACATGTATGAGGAATCCAAAAAGGATGGATCAAGTAAAGAAACGGTGGTGGTGAGTCAGGTCTGACCTGAGTTATTGTTACTGATATATACTACATAGGGAAATGGCTACCATGCATTAGTATGTATATATGGTCTAAAATTGCTAGTTAAATAATTGCTTACCCATGGTGCAATCACAAGACCATCAAGACCACCACGACCGCCCCGACGCACGTTTTACACCAGTGCTTTATCAAGTGGAATGTATCATATAATCTCTCCTACCACTTTTTTAAATCAAATGTTACTCACATGTGGTCTCAGCAGCGTAAGCAAGAGCCATCCCCAGGTCCCAGGTGCATCTTGTTTTGCCACTCATCTTCAGCACGTGTCAATAGAAAAGTAACTCTGTGACATCAGAGACACATTCAGGTAATTTAGGAAGCCTTTGCAATTGCGGGGATGCTAGGTTAAGTGGGAATGGGCATACGGGCGCCATCTTTGTGAAGTCTATAGAAAGCATCCATATTCACTAGAATCATCACAATGTAAAAACTAATGACATCTAGTGGACAATTAGAAAAATCAAAATGAAAATAAAGTGCAAAAGTGCATAAAGAGAGCTACCGTAATAATAGCTTAGAATTAGTCTGTGCAATACATTTCTCTGCCCCTTGATGTGATGGCAATACCTAGCAATATGTCATTATTTAAGAAGATGGATAAATGCCTTAAATGCAAAGCAATAGATATGATCATATCTGCAAAGATTTGAAGTAGGTAAATCTCTCAAATTTTTCAGGGAAATTCAGTTTGAATAGAAAGTATTTGATGTGATTAAAGGTTTTTTCATTATTTTGGGGGGTCTAGAGAGACCATAGCGTATAATAAAAGTAGAATGTAAAAAATAAAGAAGAAAAACCCTCACAGCTCATCTGTCCTGACTCCTCACCCACACCCGCTACCTGCCATCTAGTCCTCTGTGCCTCTTCTTTGTGCCTTCGACCCGTAAGGCATATCTTATTTGACCTACTTCATAATTGAGTTCTGGTGTGACTAAAGGGGGCTTTACACATAGCGATATCGCTAGCAATATCGCTAAAGCGTCACCGATTTTGTGACGCAGCAGCGATATTTGCTAACGATATCGCTACATGTGATACTCACCTCCGACCGGCTCCCCCACTGGCTATCGCTGATGGCGTGAGATTGGCCTGGTACATTTCTCGTCGTCAGCTTCCTGCTGGCACCAACGAGCGAGCCATGGACGCAGGCGGAAGCCGGACACCCTTGCCGCTTCTGAAAGGTAAGTGCGACCGCCGACGGCTGCTGCATCGCTAGTAAGATCTGCCTGTTTGGCAGCTCACTAGCGACCATTTAGCGATGCACCAGCAATCCTGACCGGGTCGTATCATGGTCGGGATCGCTGGTGCATCGCTAAATGTAAAGGGTCCTTAAGCCTCTGACTTCATTGCGATTCATGATTTTTGAGGCATAGTCTGTGGTTCATGTAACGCATGTTGTGATGTCAAAGCCTTGTCAAGCCAGGAGCCCCAGAACAGAGTGAAGGAGTCCGACGAAGTTGTACATAATGGGGGAAAATGAAAAGGAGATTTTGAAAGAATGGATAGTGGAGGTACTGGGACATCTGAGGAGATACAGTTAGTATTATTATTTTAACCTTTTGCCAGCCCTCTATGGTTCAGCAAATTGGTGGCCAGCTAATTTGCTGAATTTGTGTTTATTCTGGATAGTTGAGGCGAATTCAACTCCACTCTAATAAATGTGCACAGCTCTAGTAAACAATGATTGATAATAAGAGTAATGTCAAAATGTTTCCTTTGCTCATAATTAAAACGTGTTGGAAAATATTGTTGATAATGACTGACTATTTTAATTCTAAAATTTACATTTACATTTTTTTTAATCTTCCCATTTTATTCTTCTTTCTCAATAGACATTAGGATTATTTTTGTGATTTTCAAATCAGTGAAAATTTGCTGTTACCAGTAAAATTTGAAATTCCATTTCAGAGATATGAGGAACCAGCTATGCGGCTGAAAAACTTATCTCAATCTATTACTGTGTCAGGCATTTCAGTTTTAAGCATTAAGACGATTACAATTGAGGACATTTCAAAGCCTCACTAAAACTTTAACTATAATTAAATATGTATGAATCTAATCTAAATTATACATGGAATTGACGAGTTACAAAATGAATGCTTAGTTTGTGCTTTGTGCCCATATTTCTGGGCTGTTCTATTGTCAGTTAAGAACCAGCAGAACGTAATTCATTTTTGGTATATGACCAGAAAGTAGGAGACACTCTGTGAATGAATCTGAAGTTTGAATAATATTGTTTATTTATTGGACAGCGTCCTACATTACTGGCATAAGTTATAGGGTAATTGTTATTAAAATATTCACTAAATTAGTTATTCATTCTCTTTCTCATCTCTCTGTCTTCTTGTTGCTAGACTAATTAAGTACAACATGACACACAAAGTAACTAGCTGGATGAAAGACAAATCTCTCAGTGGGTACAGATATGTTGCCTAGGGTTCCTTGCCAGATTGATGAATCAATTTGTATTTTTTTTTCTGTTTCTTTAGAACATAAGAATTTCAAGGGTTAAAGTTCAGTAGGAAGTCCTCTGAGGATGAACTGTTGTAAGCAAGGAAACTCAGCAAATCTTTTGTATAACAAAACTGTTCAAAAAGGAGCAGTGATACAAGCTAAATGTAGAAGGCACTATTTAATGAACACATGGTAAAATAAATGAAAAATGCAACCGTTTCATTTTTTTTCTTTGTATAATGCATCTGCTTTTTTTCGTAAACTGATTTTTAATGTCATCAGAATAGTTTGGGATACTGTGGCGTAAAATATATACTTTTGAGTGTGTATATTGTGCTAAAGGGGCTAAAAGTCTCTTATTCTCTTAAGAGGAGTGCTATAAATCACATGTAATAGCTAGAGGTGGCAGCTGCACAATTTGCACTGGAACAAGGAACTTAACTTGCAAATCCTTTTTGTAGTGAACAAGAACGCATTAACCCCTATTTACCATTTGAAGAATTTTTAGATTGTTTCATTTACTTTTGGTTCATTTTTCATTTGACACTATAGCTAGACCAAGCTTGCCAACAATTTGTGCTTCAGTAGATGTTCTGTAGGGTTGGACTAGGCGGGCCTCCATTTCCTCCCTGCATACATTATTGATCATGACACTCCCATGTTGCTAATGCTGATTGACAGGTTTCAAAGACCTCTTTTGGGATGTATTTGGTACTACATATTAGAAACATTGAACAATATCTGCTGTTTTGGACATCTCTGACATAATCATCCAGCTTAGTTTTGACATGATTAAAGTTTCTCAGATCTTTGCACTTACCCATTTTACCTGCTGCAAGACAATAACTTCAAGAACTAACTGTTCACTTGCTGCCTAATGTTTTTCCACATATGAAAGAGCAGGAAAACATCAGGGCATAACATGTTCATAATCCTCTTTCCTGCTGATATTGGAAGAAACTGGTCTCAGAGTGTGGGAGCGCCTTTTAAAGGGAATCTGTCACCTATTTTTTCCCCTATGAAATGCGACCACCGCTATCAGACTTATCTACAGCATTCTGTAATGCTGTAGAAAAGTCCCCGATGTAACCTGAAAGATAAGAAAATTGAGTTAGATTATACTCACTGGGGGGGCGGTCCCATCCGGGTCCGATGGGTGTCGCGGTCCGGCGCCTCCCATCTTCTAGCGATGATGTCCTCTTCTTTGCTTCCTGTTGCGGCACCTGCGCACTTCAGTACTCTGCTCTGCCCTCAACAGGGCAGAGCAGTACACCTGCATCAGAGCCTCAACAGGATGCAGAGAAGAGGACGTCATTGCTAGAAGATGGGAGGCGCGAGGACGGACGGCAACACTCAACGGACCCGGAGCGGACTGCCCCCCCGGAGAGTATAATCTAACTCGTTTTTCTTATCTTTCAGGTTACATCGGGGGCTTATCTACTGCATTACAGAATGCTGTAGATAAGCCACTGATGGCGGTGGCCGTATCTTATATGCGAAAAAATAGGTGACAGATTCCCTTTAAAGTTTAAAGTTGCAGACCATCAACAGGCTTAGTGGATAAGGAGAGAAAACTGCACATGATTAAAAAATTCCATCTTGATTAAAAAACAGCATGTCATATTATTGTCTATATTTCATAGAAAAAATCTGATGCATTTCAGGTGGGTAGCCGCCCTTAGTCATAGTGAACTAACTAAGGGCGGCTACACACCTGAAAAGTGACAGATGTTTTCTATTTAACCCCTTCCCAACCTTGGATGTACTCAGTACGCCATAATTGGGAAGTGTTTCTTGACCATGGACGTACTAATTATCTCCAGCAGCTATGCGAGTGCTATCTCATTCAGGTGTTCAGCTAATATCATAGCTGACATCCGATTCTCAGTGCCAGGAGCGGTGCACACATTCCTACAAAGTCTGCTTTCGTAAACGTCACGCCTTCCTTTCTGAGTCCTGCCATGCACCCAATCAGTAGTTTTCCTCCACATATTGGGCATCTGCATACTAAGGAGAAATTGCACATCAAATTTTGAGTTTCATTTTCTCTAGTTACTCTAGTAAAAATAGAGCTAAAATAAAATTTTTGTGGGAAAAATATGTTTCTTAATTTTCACAGCTCAATGTTATAAGCTTCTGTGTAGTATCTGGGGGTTCAAGGTGCTCACCAAATATCTAGATACATTCCTTGAGCAGTCTAGTTTCAAAAATGACATCACTTGTGGGGGTTATCCACTGTTTAGACACAATCAAGGGCTCTTCGAACTTGACATGTCATCCGCTAATGATTCCAGCATATTTTGTGTTCAAAAAGTCAAACAGTGTTCCTTCCCTTCTGAGCCCTGCTGTGCGCCCAATCAGTAGCTTTCTGTCACATCTGGGGTATCGGCATAATCGGGAGACTTTGTGCAGCAATTTTTGGTTTACATTTCCTCCTTTTAATCCTTGTGAAAAGAAATTGTGTCTACAGTAAATTTTTTGTTAAAAAAGTTAAATGTTCATTTTTTCCTTATAAGGGGCCTTGGAGGTACCTATATTGGGGAAACCATGTAAAAAATACAAAAAAGAGTGAATCTACACGGGAACACAGTTAAAAACGAGCTGGATATGCATGTGGGGAAACATTTCTCTTGACCTGGACACTGTATGATGGATTTAAAAGCCTTAATGCTAAAAGTTAATTTTAAGGACAACAGAGAGAGAATAATTTGGGAATACAAACTGATAAGGATGTTCAATTCTTCAATAGGAGTCAATGTAACACCTGGATTTGTGACTCACTACATGGACACAACTCAAACCTCCACCAGAATAACTCTAGATAACTAAGGGAACATTCCCACTGCCTCTCAATTTGTAACAAAATCCCTAATTTGATTTCCTTGGCTTATCTTTAGGAGGCATCACTTCTTCCACCTCATCAACAAATGTCCTGTTGTAATATCTCTTAAATGTTGTTGTCTTTGTTGTCTTAACTTTTTAATTAATTTGCAAACCTGAAGAAGGAGCCCCTGGGCTCCGAATCTTGCAAATATTTTTTTGGTTAGCCCATAAAGGTAGCACTCCGAGAATACTTTTGATATTTTTGGGCATAAAAGTATTTATATCTGTTTCTTTTGTAAATTTTGTTGGAAAAATGAGAAATCGCTGGTCAACTTTTAACCCTTCAAACAAACAAAAATGATGTACAAAACATTGTGCTGATGTAATGTAAAGCTGTGGGAAATGTTATTTATTAACTACTTTGTGTGAAATATCTCTGATTTAAGAACATTCAAATTAAAAGTTTGAAAATTGAATTTTTTCTCTATAGTTTTGCCAAATTTCCAATTTTTTCACAAATAAACGCAAGTCATATCAAAGAAATGTTACCACTATCATGAAGTACAATATGTCAAGAGAAAAACATCTCAGAATCAGTGGGATCCATTGGAGCATTCTAGAGTTATGACCTCTTAAAAGTGAGTGGTCAGAATTTTTAATATTTGGTTTTTCCATGAAGCATTGATAAAAACATTTGTTTCACAATTAGCTTGCTATTTAAACAGAATGCAAAACAGGCACCGAATGAGCAAAAAGCTTGTTCATCAGATGAAATAAACTTTTACTCATTATTTATTATAAAAAAATCAGGACTCACACTGCCAAAAAACATGGCAGGCTATGCACATTGAGCGACCTAATATAGATTGCTCACTGCTAGTGTTGAGCGATACCTTCCGATATCGGGAAATATCGGATCGGATTGGATCGGACTGATGCCCAAAAAGTATTGGATATCGCCGATTCTGATACCGGAAACCAATGCAAGTCAATGGGACAGAAATATCAGAATTAAAATAAACCCTTTCTTTCCTTGTAGGTTAATTCTACATGAAGGAAAACAACTAAAAATAATGTAGAATGTATTGGGGGAGGTTGAGGAGACATTAAAGGCATAGAGGTTTAGCCCAATCAAATGGAATAGCAGGAATTAAATTTTTTTTTAAGACGTTCAGAGTTACAAAGATATTGACTATGTTAAAGGGGTTGTGTAGCAATAGAGGGAGACGTTCAGAAAAGGCACATGTTGGTGGAGTGTTGGAACGGAGTGCTTCATCTAGCTTGGAGGTTGACAGAGCCCCTGACCCGGAGGACACGGCATGGATGCGGGCACCTGTATGCACAACAGAATGTGAGTAAAGCTTTGGAACTACATGCCCTGGTGTCCTCCAGTTATTCCTGCGCCAACACACACAGCACTGCTACATCTCTGTGCCTGGCACTGCACCATCTACGTCTCTTCACTACCTCTCCATCTACACTGCCCTTGGACTACAGCCCTACCTGTGGAGGGCCACAACATCAAAGCTGCACCACACCATCTATCCCAGAGGATCTGTCTGCAGCGTCGGCTTAACATCTTCATTGCCGAACACCACAGGTGGCGTCACGAATCATTCACTCATAAACTTTAATCAACATCCACACGTTCAACATTTCCCTTTTACAATGGACGCCCAGGACAACGGACCGGGTCACAGCTACCGTGACATCTCCCATTGAAACCAACGGGCCCGGTACCGAACACCCCACCAGCCCTGGCGGGCGATCCAACTTGGCAGAAATACATAGCAGAACAGGTTGTCTGGGCTTTTCACATAATCTCAGTGCATATCTAGGCTGCAGAATGCTGACAATAAGTAATATACCTTCTGTGGCTAGTCTGCACGGTTTCCAAGATATCATCTCTTGCTTCTAAGATAAATGTCCGGGGGGGTGTGTTCTGGCATTGAAATGAGACCTGGTCGTTTCCTCCTCCCTCACTAGTTTCACTTTCCATAGATCACTGTTCAGCGTGTGTCTGGGGGAGGAGCAGCTGGGTGGTCTGCTCGCAGCCAATCACAGCCATGCCATTAGTTAACATACCTACATGCCTAACGGGATGTGCCCACATTTCTTAGGATTCCTCATTGGCTGAATCAAATCAAACTGGCTCATAGCATTATGGGAACTTCCAATTCTGGTATTCGATATGCAAAAAGTATCGGAACTCAGTATCGGAATTCCGATACCGCGAATATCGGCCGATACCTGATATTTGCAGTATCGGAATGCTCAACACTACTCACTGCCCATCACCTATTTTCTTCTGTGTGTTTAAACAGGCATCTAAACAACTGCCACTCAGGCAATGTAAATGGACCTTTAGAAAAACAAAACAAAACACCTACTTACCAAAGTACCTTACAGATGAAAGACAAGTCATTGCCACCTTCTAAAAGAATTGGCCTTAGGGGGACAGTCTCTTCCTCTAAAACATCCACATACCTACATAGACCATAAAGCTGCAGAGTTGCCAATCTGATTTTTTTTCCTCCAGAAATATATCTTAAAATCATGGACTGCCAAATTTTTGGTGAACATCTTGGAAAGCTAGAGTGAATCATTTAGATCATAAATCATTAAGGGGAATCTGTCAGCAGGTTTTTGCTATCTCGTCTGATAGCAGCATAACGTAGGTATAGAGAAGCTGAATCCAACGATGTATCACTTAGTTTACTGAGTGCAGAAATTCTGACACAATCAGAGCTTTTAGCTTTAGAATGAAGCAGAGTTGAGAAATCTAACCCCACCTATACCAGGCTCTCTGTATACAAAGTCCATAGATAGAGAGGTGCTTATCACAGGAGGGGGCGTTGCCAGACTAGTGTAGTCGGAAAATGTTAATATCTTCGTGATACATTTTTCACAGTCATAAGAATGAAAGACAGCAAAATGTGCTGGAGTGGGTTATCAAAATCATAGTGATTTAGATGTGTTGGTAATCACAACCAAGATTCCAGCACAAGAATGGATAGTGCAGAACACACTGCATATAACCATAGCAACTGACGAAAAGCAGTGAAAAAGTCCTCATATCACAAGGTAAAGTGCAAAGTAGGTTTTTATTGAAAGGTGAAACAAACAGAACATGGCTAAAAAGTGACATTGGTAGGAAAAGAAAGGCCGGGTGACCATGGCAGCTCCAAATAAATAGTCATGAGAAATGCATGAACATTGTGAAGTGTCTAACTGTCTAAACATAAATAATGTTTGCCCATGGTCGTGACCATAACTCACAGGGAAAAATCCCTACATAAATGATGACAGGCAAAAACATACAATATGGTAATAATGGGGGCACTTACACAAGAAGGAGCAGCAAGGGAGACCACAGCCGTACCCCAACGCGCGGCGTTTCGGCGATAATGCCTTCCTCAGGGGGCATGTGTAACTGCTGACAAAGGCCCATTATATAGGGGAAGTGAAAGTGAAAGTAAAATCATGCCCAGGATCAAGACACACCCACCCATCGGTCACAGCTAATGCATACAGATCACAGGGGATGGTTGCAAGTGAAAGCACCAATCACGTCCAAGCACCGGGCACACCCACCATCCCAGCCAATGAACACCGCTGACGTAGACAAACCACGGGGCCCCGTGCAGTCAAACGTCAGACGGTGGGCAGGAGGGAGGAGGGTAATGTCACGTGGTCCGTGACGCAATCGGCGCATGCGCAGTATGGACAGAATCAACAGCGGCCATTTTGGAAAGGGGAAAAATGTAGGGGCAAAGCTGGAATCCGCACCAGCATATAATTAACGTGGTGTATAGCAGCCAATATAACGATAGACATAGGGGAGGCCAAAGTAGAATGGATATCATACTAAGTACAGGCAACCAATGGGTAGATAAATGTATCTATATCTGTATCTCTCTCTCTTACGGTACCATAATGTGTGCATAAGACAAGTAAATGTGAGAGAATGATAACAATAATAATAATACAAAAATGAAATAAAAGGAGTCCATACAAGAACCTAACTACACATGAACCAAATCAGGCTAGAAAAGGACATGTATACACAGCATTATGTAGGCCCAAATGCAGAAAAAAAAAAAAAAAAAAAAAAAAAAAAAGGAGGAATGTCCAGTCCAGTGCAAAAATCAAGAGACCAAAGGTTGGGCGTGTAGTGAGGATCCGTTAGGCATCACATCCCCATGAAACAGGACTGAAATATTCATCCACATGGGGGGCGAGAGGCAGCAGAAACACGAAGTCACTATAATAAGAATAAAATAAATTAAAAACATGCTAAAAAACATACAAACCAATATCACATAAATGGATTATAGGAAAGGAGCAAAAGAGAGGCTCTCATTAAGGCCATGTGGGTGAACAGTCTTGAGTCGCCAGATCCACCGGGCTTCGAGCTGGCTGAGTCTTTTGGACAAACCCCCGCCTCGGACATCAATTTTGAGCGCATCAATACCTTTAACCTTCAATAGGGCAGCGTCACAGTCATGGAAATCAAAAAAATGACGTGGTATGGTTCTGAGGGTAGCGGGGTCATCATGTGTGCGTGCCGCTAGGATGCCCAGCACATGTTCCCTCACTCTTACTTTAAGTTGGCGTGTTGTGAGGCCGATATAAATCAGGCCACAAGGGCAGGTGGCATAATATATGACATATCTAGTGGTACAAGTTATTCTCTGACGAATATCATATGTAGTGGTACCACTAGAGTCACAAAAAGAGTTATCACGTATTATATTGGGACATGCCACACAACCACCACACGGGACACAGCCACCCCCAGGACTAAGTTTATCCAAGAAGGTCTGTGGTTTACGAGCAATGTAATGACTGGAGACCAAATGGTCTCTAAGATTCTTAGAGCGCCTAAAGGACATAGATGGTCTAGGGGATAGAAATTGATTGATAATCGGGTCAACCCGAAGGATCGGCCAGGCTCTCTGTAAGGCCATACGTACCTGGTTGGACCTCGAGCTAAATGTAGTAACGAACCTAATAGTCCCATCTTTATTTGGGTGCTGGACAAATTCAGAGCGATATAAAAGATCATGGCGGGAAGCATACTTGGCCCTATTAAGGGCCCGCTTGATGGACCTGTGGCTATAGCCACGTACCAGAAAACGTTGGCGCAAAATTTCAGCCTGCCTAAAAAAATCTTCGTCCGTGGAGCAGATCCTACGAAGACGTAGGAACTGCCCCACGGGGACTGCACGAATAATGTGCTTCGGATGGCTAGAACTAGCATGTAACAAAGAATTAGTGGCGGTTGCCTTCCTGAAGATGTCCGTCTGCAGGACCCCAGCGCGGTCCCTCTTGATAGTAACATCTAAAAAATCAAGGGACTCCCCACTATATGAAAACGTTAGATGGATATTCAGATCGTTGCCATTTAAGAGAGTAATAAGTTGTTCAAGGTCGGCGGGTGTGCCATGCCAGACGAAGAAAATATCATCAATGTACCGCGTCCACAGGGGGACACGGCACATTGAGAGACCTTCGTCTGACATGAAGAGGTCCCTCTCCCACAGCCCCAGGAAAATCTAACCCCACCTATACCAGGCTCTCTGTATACAAAGTCCATAGATAGAGAGGTGCTTATCACAGGAGGGGGCGTTGCCAGACTAGTGTAGTCGGAAAATGTTAATATCTTCGTGATACATTTTTCACAGTCAGTAAATAACAGAACACACTTTGACAAGTGACACATTCCTGAATTTTGTGTTTCAGCCTCTATCTCCTGCTGTCTTCAAATTACATAGCAAAAAGATTCTAAAAGATTCCCTTTAAGATTATAAGTTACACATGTCTAAAAAATGAAAGATAGATTTATGGACATTAGTAATTACTGTGAACTATAAAATAATATGATAATTATAATTATAGTAGTCTGTACAAGTTCCTTGAGCTGAATATTTTTTTACAGAAACATCTTTTTTTCACTGATAGGAAAAAAAAGTGACAGCAATTTTTTGACAGTTGATAACTAGTGATGAACAAGAACGCTCGTCACTACTCGGTGCTTGCCCGAGCATCGCAGTGCTTGCGATGCTCGGAGCTCGACGAGTATTTCCGGTGTTGCTCGGAGGAAGCTCGGGTCCCCGCCCTGCATGTTTGGCGATCTTTAGAGAGCCAATGAACATGCAGAGAATGTCTGCCACACATTGTAATGTCGCAGCCATGTTAGTTGTGGCATTATAGTGATTGGCTGGCCGCACAGCATCATCAGGTCTATAGTAGACCAAGCGGCGCCATGCTCGTCACAGTCTGCCCTGGACTCAGACAGTGTAGGGAGAGTTGCTGCTGAGCTTGGGAGAGATTATTTTGCTTATTAATAAGTGTGGGTATACCATCGCTAATACACAGATCCATCTCAAGCAACAGTCCTTCTGAGGACTAATAAAGGTATATAGAGATCAGTGGTAGGCAGGCAGGCAGACTTCATTGCATATAGCAAGAGGGTCCATTCTCATCCTGTCTGCTGCTACTGCTGCCTAATACAGATATTTATAGACATAGCCCCGAGTGTCAGGGTCCAAGAATATATATTTTTTTATCTTAATCCTGATAATTTGCTTTAAAAGCATTCCAGTGAACACCATTTTTCTGCTCCATTTGCTTGTTGGCACTGTAGAATACAGCCAGATCTTTTCAATATTATAGAGTAAAAATCCATCTATTTTAAACAGGGGTTTGTACGTCACACGGATCACCTCTCAGTGCACTCAAAATTGTGCCATTTCAGGCCTCAATTTTTTTATGGCATTGTTTTAGTCAAGTTATTGAGACCAGTTTTCTGAAAGAAAAAAAAAATAGTTACCTACAGGTCAGATATTTCAACCTGTGGTTTGTCTGTCAAATGGATCACATAGTGCACTCAAAATTGTGCCATTTCAGGCCTCAATTTATTTTTTTTGGGCAGTGTTTTAGGCAAGTTATTGAGACCAGTTTTCTTAAAAAAATGAGTTACCTACAGGCAAGATATTTCAAACTGTGGTTTGTCGTCACACGGATCACATATAAGTTCACTTCAAATTCAGCCATTTGTAGGGAACGTGGAAAATATTGTCCTCCATTTAAAATGGGCAAGGCACGTGGCAAGGCACAGGGAATTGAATGTGATGGTGAAATTGTGGCGCAACAAACACGATCTTCTTGTCTCAATTATTAGGGGACCACAGCAGCACACCACTATTGAACCCAGAGCAGCGTCAAAAGATTGCTGGTTGGATAGCAGATAATGCTTCCAGTCATGTTGCCACCACCAGCACCACCCTGTCTTCCACACAGTCAAATCTCAGTAGCCGTGAGTCTGGACTGCATATTAGTAACCCTGATCCTCCTTCCTCCCACCATGCTGAGTGCCGGAGACAACTGATCCCACACTTGGACAATCCGAATAGCTGTTCACTTTTCCATTTATAGATTTGGGCCTCTCGCCCAGTCCACTTGAAGCGGGGCAAGAGGAGATGGCATATAACAATGCCCAAATATTTGGGCAGCCACAGTCACACAAAGGTGATGGTGGTAATGTGTCACAGGAGGTGGATGATGATTAGACACAATAGCCAGAAAGTTAGGAGGAGGACCAGGGTACGGAAGTGGAAAACGAGGTGGTGGATGATATAGTAACTGACCCAACCTGGCAGGAGGACATGAAGAGCGATAACAGCAGCACATAGGGGGAGGGCAGCGTAGCACCCCAACAGGCAGGAAGAAGCAGTGTGGTGGCCGTAAACAGAAGGCAAGCAACTGTTCCCCGTAGCACCAACACGACGGAAGTTGCCAGTACAACTGTTAGGTCTTCCCGAGCAGGGGTAGTGAAACTACCAGCCTGACCACCAACAGCATGATCAGGAACATGGCAGCAGAGCACCTGACTTTGTGGGCCAAACCCCAGGGTCCAGGAACAGTGTCTGCAGGTGACACCACTGCTTCTTCCACTGTTGTGCGTGCAAGCTAATCCCCTGTCCATGGTGCATTCCAACATGACTCCTGCCCTTCACCTGTCATTGCACACACTCAACTAGCTCCATCATCAAGCAAGTCCATGCAGCGTTCAGTTGTCCATACCCCAGTCGTTGGAAAGCAAACACAAATACGCAGCCAATGCCCCACAGGCCACACTACTAAATTCCCACATTTCTCGACTGCTTGCGCTCAAATTGTTGTCTTTTAGGCTCGTGGAGATGGAAGCTTTCCACAAACTGGTGGCGGCAGCCATCTCTCGGTACTCGGACCCCAGCTACCACTATTTCTCCGGGTGTGCCATCCCTGCAAAACACAAGCATGTGCCCAAAACATTACCAATGCCATCAAAAATGCAGTTACTGGGAAAGTCCACCTAACCACGGACACATAGACAAGTGCTTGCGGGCAGGGATGGTAAATCTCGTTGAGGCACACTGGGTTAACATATTGGAAGTCAGGACCCAGTTGGACCTTGGGATGGAACACGTCCTCCTGATGCTGAGGATTGCGGGCCCTAGGTCAATCAGGGCTGCCCCAACAGTCTAGAGCTACTGCACCTCCTCCTCTTCAGCTTTCATCTCCTAAATGACCACATCAGTTACAATCTGGAAGCACTGTAGCACTACCTCAGCCAAGCGGCAATAGGCTGTGCTGAAGCTAATATGCTTAGGTGACCAACTCAATGCTGAAGAGTTGTGGACAGCTCTGAAAGAGTAGGCAGATGTGTGGCTGATACTGCTAAAGCTACAGCCAGGCATGGTCGTGTGTGACAATGGCCAGAGCCTGGTGCCGGCTCTGAGGCAAGGCGAGCTCACATACGCACCATGCCTGGCCCATGTGCTTAACCTCGTGGTTCAACAGTTTCTCAAAATCACTACTGTTCAAAAGTTTAGGGTCACTTAGAAATTTCCTTATTTTTAAGCACAGTTTTTTTCCAATGAAGCTAACAGTAAATGATTCAGAAATACACTCTATACATTGCTAATGTGGTAAATGACTATTCTAGCTGCAAATGTCTGGTTTGTAATGCAATATCGTCATAGGTGTATAGAGGCTCATTTCCAACAACCATCACTCCAGTGTTCTTATGGTACTTTGTGTTTTCTAACTGTGAAAGAAGGCTAATGGCTGGATAGAATACACTTGAAAACCCAAGTATGTTAGCACAGCTAAAAACAGTTTGGCTGAATAGAGAAGCTATAAACCTGACCTTCCTTTGAGCTAGTTGAGAATCTGGAGCAATACATTTGTTGGTTCCATTAAACTCTCAAAATGGCCAGAAAAAAAGAACTTTCATGTGAAACTCAACAGTTAGAAATGAAGGCTATTCAAGAAACTGAAGATTTCCTACAATGGGGTGTACTACTCCCTTCAAAGGAGAGCACAAACAGGCTCTAACAAGAGTAGAAAGAGTAGTGGGAGGCCCCGCTGAACAACTGATCAACAAGACAAGTACATTAGAGTCTGTAGTTTGAGAAATCGGCACCTCACTGGTCCTCAACTGGCAGCTTCATTAAATAGTACACGCAAAACGCCAGTATCAACGTCTACAGTGAAGAGATGACGCCGGGATGCTGGCCTTCAGGGCAGAGTGGCAAAGAAAAAGCCATATCTGAGACTGGCTAATGAAAGTAAAAGATTAATATGGGCAAAAGAACACAGACATTAGAAAGAGGAAGATTGGAAAAAAATGTTATGGACAGATGAATCCAAGTTTGAGGTGTTTGGATCACACAGAAGAACATTTGTGAGATGCAGAACAACCAAAAAGATGCTGGAAGAGTGCCTAATAGGGATGGGCGAATCCTGAAATACTTGGAATCGCTAGACTCTAACGAGTCCGACTCGGAAACTCGCTATTCGTTGCGAGTCTAGCGAGTCCAATGTTAATGAATGGGGATGCGAGTATTGCAGCGATTCCTGTTCTGCCATTTTTTTTGTTCCGCTTACTTCCCGCATGTGGCTGTGCACACCATGCGGAAAGTAAGCAGAACAATTGCGGATGGTACCCACGGTCCGGAGGAGAGGAGGAGACTGTCCTCCGGGCTTTGGGTACCATATCCCTGTAAAAAATAGAATTTAAAAATAAAAAATATTGTTATTCTCACCCTCCGACGTCCCGCGCAGCCTTCCCGCCTCTCCACGCATCCGTTCCCAGTAGTCCTTTGCGAAAATGCCCGCGATGACGTCCATTCTCGCGGGATCGCGAAGTCTCGCGGTCATTCGCGCGACGTCATCGCGAATAACCGCGAGACATCGCGATCCCGCGAGAACGGACGTCATCGCGGGCATTTTCGCAAAGGATTACTGGGAACGGCTGCGCGGGACGTCGGAGGGTAAGAATAACACCATTTTTTATTTTTTTTTACATTTTATCTTTAACTACTGATGCCGCATAGGCGGCCTCAGTAGTAAAAAGTTGGTCACACTTGTCAAACACTATGTTTGACGAGTGTGACCAACCTGTCAATCAGTTCTCCAAGCGATGCTACAGATCGCTTGGAAAACGCTAGCATTTTGCAAGCTAATTACGCTTGCAAAATGCTAGTTTTTCCGCAGAAAAATCGCGGGAATTTAAAATGCGATTTTCCCGCGGAATGGAGTTCCGGAATTCTCGCGGTAATTTCTGCAAGAGTTCCGGTACGTGTGCACTTAGCCTTATTTGCATTGGACTCGTTACTGTGCGAGTAATCGCTTGGAAACTCGCAGAGTACCGACTCCTGCGAGTCCCCTACTACTCGCAGAGTAACGAGTCCTAACGAGTAGATTCGCCCATCCCTAGTGCCTGACGCTATCTGTGAAGCATGGTGGAGGTATTGTGATGGTCTTGAGTTGCTTTGATGCTGGTAAAGTGGAAGATTTGCACAAGGTAAAGGGATTTTGAATAAGGAAGGCTATCACTCCATTTTGCAACGCCATACCATACCCTGTGGACAGCGCTTGATTGGAGCCAATTTCACCCTATAACAGAACAATGACCCAAAGCACACCTCCAAATTATGCAAGAACTATTTAGGGAAGAAGCAGGCAGCTGGTATACTATCTGTAATGGGAGCAGAGTGACCGTATGGCATGTGAAAAGTGCCCATCAGGTCAAACCGACTTGTGTGAAGGACTTATGGAAGCGTGGGGTGAAATTTCTCCAGATTACCTCAGCAAATTAACTGCTAGAATGCCAAAGGTCTGCTACGCAAAGGGAGCATTCTTTGACGAAAGCAAAGTTTGAAGGAGAAAAGTATTATTTCAAATAAAAATTTTTTTCGAACCATGTCAATGTCTGGACTAGATTTTAAATTCATTTGGCAACTCATTTGTTTAATAAAAGTATGAGTTTTCATGGAAAACACAAATTATCTGGGTGACCTAAAACTTTTGAATGCTAGTGTACCTGGAGCTGCCAGATCTGCTTGTCAAAGTACGCCACCAGTGTGCCCATTTTAGAAAGTCAGCTAAAGCTTCCACTGCCCATGCCGTGCTTCAGCAGTGTTTACAGCTTCCAGCTCACCGACTGGGGTGTGATGTCCCCACGTGTTGGAATTCTACACTGCAGATGTTGGGAAAGATTTGTGAGCAGAAGAGGGCAGTTGTTGACTACCAGCATCAACAAGTCCATCGGTATTCAGTTCAGTCTCCACACTTAAGGCCTCAGGAGTGGACATGGATGTCAGACTTATGTACCATCCTCCCAAACTTTGAGGAATCTACCAAGATGGTGAGCGGTGATGACGCCATAGTTAGCATCACCATCCCATTTCTCTGTCTTTTGAAATGCTCTCTGCTCACAATCAAAGAGGATGCATTGCAGGCGGAGCATGATGAGATGGAACAAGGAACCATACAGGGTGATTACACGCAGCCCAGCCTCATCTCATCCCAACGTGGACTGGGTGACAATGAGGAAGAGGAAGAACAGGATCTAGTTTCCGGCGCTATAGATGCTCCAACTACCTGCACAATTGTCATACGTCTGTTCAACGTGGACGGCCTGAGGACAGGGAGGAGAAGGGGGAGGAGGATGAGGAGAGCATGGTCAGTCGTCCTCTTGGTGAAGACACAGAAGCCTTGCCTGTTAGCAGTCTGGCATGTATGGCTGAGTTTAGGTTACGCTGCCTTGACTGTGACCCTAACGTTCTCAAAATTTTGGGTGACAGTCAATACTGGTTGCTGACACTTCTAGACTCACGCTACAAGGAGGACTTTCTATCTCTTATTCTCGAGGCAGTCAGGTCTACTAAAATGGGGCAGTACCAGAAGGCCCTTGTTGTGGAATTTTAAAAAATTCCCATCAGAAAATGCTGGCAACAGAGGTCACAGTTCTTTGGACGACCAAGGAGTACAGGCTAGAGAGACACAATTCCAATCCAGCAGAGGCAGGGGAACACTGTCAAAGTTCTGGGAGTGTTTTCTCAGATCCTCCCATCGCTCTGGCCCTGAGGCGCGGGGTACCCTCCCAAGGCGTGCAAAGTTTGTGAAGATGCTGAGGGATACTTTACTGACTCTACCAGTGTCCTCCAAGATTTCTCTGTGCCTTATAATTATTGGGTATCCAAGCTGGACAAGAGGCATGAACTGGCTCTCTATGCCTTAGAGGTCCTGGTCTGCCCTACCGCTAGCATTTTGTCATAGCTGGTTTTTAGTGCCGCTGGTGGAATTATAACTGGTAAGCGCTTCCACCTGTCAACTGAAAATAAAAATGAACAAGGTCTGGATAGGGACAGATTTCTCTACACCACTGATTGATAGCAGTGTAACTTAAACTCAAATCCAGTGTCTTTTTCTGATAGGTTAATTCCATGCAACTCTTCACACCCACACATGGATATATGCTTACTGATTTTGGCTATTTCCTGTTGTCCTCCTCCTTCTCCTCATCCAGCACCACCACATCACCAGGGTGACCATGGTCCTTGATGCAACACCCACATAACTTTTTTAAAGGGTGTTTATGATGCCGGTGACAGCATTTTTTATATACAGTATGTTCTTGTATACCCCCAGGAGCAAATGTTTGTCAGTCAATATACTTTGTGTATGGGCATAACAAGTATAGGAGACTAGCTCCTTTCTAATGGGAACATTTTTTTAATGAGGCCCTCCTCCACATCTCTAAGGCACAGAAAACGTGGTCAAAGTTGAAGGAAAGATGAATGCAGCACATTATCAGCTAATACTGGAGGAAAATTTGCAATCTTCAGACCGGACACAGTACAAACACAGTAGTTTGACAATAAATGGCTTCACCCAACCACTAATCATGAGTGGAGAAAAAATTTTGGTGTTATCATTCATATTCTCTGAAAAAAGGCAAAGAAGGCAAAAATTCTGCAGGGGTATGTAAACTTCTGAGACTGAGCACAACTGTATGTGTATATATATATATATATATATTTACAGTGGCATGCAAAAGTTTAGGCACCCCTGTTCAAAATTACTGTTATTGTGAACAGTTAAGCAAGTTGACGATAAAGTGATCTCTAAAAGGCCTAAAGTTAAAGATGACACATTTGTTTTGTATTTTAGGCTAAAAAGTAACACACATTGTCATTTTTTCACATTTTAAAAATTACAAAAAGAAAAATGGTCCGATGCTAAAGTTTGGGCACCTTTGGAGATTTGTGTGCTCAGATAACTTTGACCAAGGTTTCAGACCTTAATTAGCCTGTAAGGGATATGGCTTGTTCACCCTCAATGTTAGGAAAAGCCAGCTGATGCAGATTCCACAGGTTTAGAAACACAAAGCCTCCTCTAACCTTGTGCGAAAAAACAGCCACCATGGGTTCTTTTAAGCAGCTGCCTAGCACTCTGAAAATGAAAATGGTGGAGGCCCACAAAGCAGGAGAAGGCTATAAGAAGATAGCAAAGCGTTTTCATGTTGTCCTTTCCTCAGTTCAATATGTAATTCAGAAATAGCAGTTTACAGGAACAGTGGAGGTCAAGATAAGGTCTGGAAGGCCAAGCAAAATATCAGAGAGAGCTGCTTGTAGGATTGCTAGAAAGGCATATCAGAACCCCCACTTGACTGCAAAAGACCTTCAGAAAGATTTAGCAGATTCTGGAGTTGTGGTAATTGTTCTACTGTTCAGAGACACCTTATCAAATATGGCCTTCATGGAAGAGTCATCAGAAGAAAGCCTCTCCTGCACCCTCACCATAAAATATAGCATCAGAGGTATGCAAAAGAACATCTAAACAAGCCCAATGCATTTTAGAAACAAGTCCTGTGAATCGTTGAAGTTAAAATAAAACTCTTTGGTCGCAATGATCAAAGGTATGTGCAGAGAAAAAATTGCATAGAATTTCAGGAAAAGAACATCTCTCCAACCATTAAGCATGGGGATGGATCAATCATGCTTTGGAGTTGTGTTGCAGACAATGGCACAGGGAACATTTCACAGGTAGAGGGAAGAATGGTGTCAATGAAATTTCAACAAATTCTTGATGCAAACATAACACCATGTGTAAAAAAGCTGAATTTGAAAACAGGATGGCTTCTACAAATGGATAATGATCACACACATCAAAATCCACAATAGACTACCTCAAAAGGAGATAGCTAGAGGTTTTTCAATGGCCCTCACAGTCCCCCGATTCGATCATCATTGAAAATCTGTGGCTAGCCCTCGAAATAGCAGTGCATGCAAGACGACCCAGGAATCTCACAGAAATGGAAGAATTTTCCAAGGAAGAATGGATGAAAATCCATCAAACAAGAATTGAGAGACTCTTGGCTGACTACTAAAAGTGTTTACAAGCTGTGATATTTTTAAAAGGGAGTGCTACTAGGTACTAACTATGCAGGGTGCCCAAACTTTTGCATTGGCCTCTTTTCCTTATTGTAATTTTTAAAATGTAAAAAATGACAATATATAATTTTTTTGACCTAAAATACAGAGAAAATGTGTCATCTTTAACTTTAGCCCTTTTAGAGATCATTCCATCTTCAACTTGCTTAACTGGTCACAATAACAGTAATTTTGACCAGGGGTGCCCAAACTTTTAAATGCCACTGTATGTATATGTACACCACACAAAATTGATAGTATCTTTGTCCACATACAGAAAACTGGTACTTTACTGTAATTTACTTCCTATTTGGTCATGTATTACATTAAACATTTAAAGAGGTAGTCTATTACTTTTACATTGATGATCTATCCTTAGGATAGATCATCAGTGTCTGATCGGCCAGAATCTAACAACCAGCATTCCATCGATCAGCTATTATCGGGGTCGGCAGCAATGGCCTCCAACCGGAAGTATTCACTTGCCGAGTTGCTTCGTCTATTTGTAGTGGCTGCCACAGTGTACTGCACATCCTCCTATTCAAATCAATAGGAGATGAATATATAGATATACTGTATAGTACCCTGCTGCACACAACAAATAGATGGAGAAGCTTGGCAAGTGAGAGCACTTGTGGCTGTCATCGATAGCAGAGATACAACAAGAAAACACAGAATAACAGATTTGCAAAAATACTCTGCAATAAAAAATGGCAGTAATCAGCAAGTGCTGGATAACAAATACAGGGTATTTAGTCGATACTTTTTTTTGCGCAAAAAAATATACACCAAGCTGCTCCACCACGTCAAGGTAACCCCTATCAAAGAAGTCCCTATCTAATGTATTAAAAACCTGAACATGTGAACAGTGTCTAATATGAACAGGATTCAGACAGGCCGCTCCCTAGTATGGGCTTGTGGTCTGAGACAGCTCTTATGTGCATGTCTGTGTGCTTATGGGGGAGGACAAAACATCTGGGTGAGCCACTAACCAGGTTACCTGACTATAGTTACGGTGGTGCAGCTCAATTGTGAGTATAGAGGAATCAAATTCATTTCTATACAAAAATGAACACTGATGTTACTGCCATATGGTGACCATACCGAAGTAGATGCCAGTCCTGCAGAACATATAAGAGATTACAGTACAGTTACAGATAGTGACTCACAGCTGATGTTCTTTCTGACGGAATCTTTCACTCTTCCCATCTTTTCCATCTGGCCCAGACCGACATGACAACTTCTCCAGCCATAACTCATCTGCTTAGACTGCAGCAATGACATATGAAACTTCTCACATTTCCAGTACCGTCCATATCTATCCCCAACCTGAACAAATTATTCATTCTTCTGATACCTCAATACTGAGCCACTGCTGCCACATGTGTCGTACAGCACCTGCTGTGTGGTACAGTAATGGCTCGTCTTACCGTCGCACATAATACTGCCTCCATTGTGCCCTTTACATAGCAATAATAACTCCTTTGTGCTCTCTAGATAGTAAAATTGACCCCTAGAAAATATTAATGCCCTGTGCTAGTGCTCTCCACATTTTGCCCCTAGAAAGTAATAATACTCCATATGCAACTTTGTTGGTTACCATACTCTGAGTGCCCTTATAAACAATAATGCTTAAGTGACCACTTAACATTTAATAATGTCCCTTAAGTTCCCCCATGTACAACTCTACTATACACAGTATGGTGGGCCCACGGCTTTCCTATACACAATATAATGCCCCCACTGCCCTTCTACAAACAGTATGATTATCTCACAGCTCCTCTTCACACAATGTAATGAGCCCACAGCTTCCCTCTACACATTATGATGATCCCTCTGCTCCACTAAACATAGTATGATGAGCCCACAGCTCCCCTATACATAGTATAATGGGCCAACAGCTCCCCTATGCACAGTATAATGCCTTCACAGTTCCCCTTTACACCCCTTTATGATGGGTCCACAGCTCCTTTACACACTGTATGATGGGCCCACTACTCCTTTACATACAGTTTGATTTGCCCCAGAGTTCCCCTATACATAGAACAATGTCCCCACTGCTCCCTCAAAGCACAGTATAATAGTTAACAGCGTTCTGACAACATGCGGCGCCTGAACTGAGAGCCCCATTGCTAGGTGCAAATTAACTTTATTGCTCCCAGTAGTCTCCCTCTTCCAGACATAGGGGGGCGCCGCCAGGGTTTCAGTCACCACTCTGTATATAGAGAGTGGCATCTGTAACTGCACCCCTGACCCTGACTGACAGCTGGCTCAGCACCCCTCTACCACCCGTAGCTATGCTACTGGTGCTCCTTGAAATAATTATGCATCTTAAGTGCCTGCTTAACATTTAATATTGTATCCTGAGTCCCCCCATGCACAGTAATAATAGCCCCAGCATCGCTAATGTCAGCAGGCAGTCAGGTGATGATTCTTTCAGCTTCTCTCAATTCTCTTCCATTGAGCTAAACCTTTCTAGTCAACACATGCACATAGCAAACATGTGGCCGAATGACTGCCTGATAATACCAGTGATATTGGGGACTCATGACAGCAGGTGCTCCCTGTCATGATTTGGCAATCTGCAGCCACATAAAGTGACTGAAGACATTTATCCCAAGCCTTTATTCACTTTATAATAATAAATTGCTTATTATTAAATTATTAAAGCACCACTCCAGCGGGAGGGTGTTTCACCCCTGGAGTGGTGGTTTGAGCACAAGACCCCTGCCCTGTCATCCTCCAGCATAGTCACCATTTTTTGTCTATCTTGTGAGCGCAGCTTCTGACTGGCCAGAAGTTAGAAGCTACGTCACAAGCTCTCAATGCAAATCTATGAGAGCCAGAAACAGAAAGATGCCAGAACGAGGCTCTTATAGACTTACATTGATTAGTGACCTCCGTGCAGCTCCATGTAAAACTGGAGCTGCGGACAGGTCACAAACTGCAGGAGATGGAGCGGATCAGCGATGAAAATAAATGAAAATGCCGGAAGGTGAGTACCAGACAGGAACAGGGAACTTGGATTTTGAGCAAATCTCCAGCAGTGAAATAAAAATGATGCTGGAATGGTGCATTAAATGTGATGCAGATCATGGTACTGTATGGGGTATTGTTGTACTAATACTCGTAAATGACCCAGCTGGTACATATAAAAAGCCCCCTACCTCCCCATCTCAGCCTCCCCATACAGCACCCTGCCGTCCCCTCCCCACCTCCACTTCAGCCCTCACAATGCCCCTATAGTCTCACATTCACCCCCCAGTGCCCTGCCCCCCTCCTTCACCTTCTCTTCAGCTCCCACAATACCCCCATCTTCTCACATTCAACCCCAGTGCCCTGTCCTACCAGCTCCCACTTTAGCCCTCACAATACCCCCATCCTCTCACATTTCACCCTACAGTGACCATGACAAGCCTACATTTAATCAATCTAATAAATTACATCCCCACTTACTGATGAAGTTTGCAGGCAGGACCAGGAAGTGTCTGAGTGAAGTACAAGGTGGGCTCAAGGACCCAGCATGTCTGAGCCAATAAGAAGAATCTCCCCTGATCAGTCAGCACCATACCCTGCAGGAGTGAGACTCTGCAATGGGCTATTGTGTTAGCCAGCGTGCTGAGTCTCTGTCAGACAGGAGCAAGCATTTTGCTGCTCTACTCCTGTGCTGTGTTCTGCTTCATCACAGAAGTGGCATGTGAAGGGGTCCGGGGTGATGTGTCCCTCTGCTCCCCAGTAGCTAAGCTACTGTTGATTATCATTATTATTATTATTATGCATTTATATAGCGCCATTTATTCCATGGCGCTTTACATGTGAAAAGGGGAAATATAGACAAGTATAATAAACATGTGTAAGACAAGGGACACATAAGTACATAAGGAGAGAGGACCCTGCCCACGAGGGATCACAGTCTACAGGGATGGGTGAGGATACAGTAGGAGAGGGTAGATCAGGTCGTGCGGTGATTCAGTAGACCGAGGATCATTGCAGGCTGTAGGCTTGTCGGAACAGGTGGGTCTTCAGGTTCTTCTTGAAGGTTTCCGTTGATGGTGAGAGTCTGATGTGTTGCGGCAGAGAGTTCCAGACTATGGGGGAAGCACGGGAGAAGTCTTGTATGCGGTTGTAGGAAGAAGAGATAAGGGGGGAGTGGAGAAGGAGATCTTGAGATGATCAAAGGTTGCGTGCGGGTAGGTACCTAGAGACCATGTCACAGATGTATGGAGGAGACAGGTTGTGGATGACTTTGTATGTCATTGTTAGGGTTTTGAATTGGAGCCTCTGGGCATTAGGAAGCCAGTGAAGGGCCTGGCATAGGGGGGGGCTGGGGAATAGCGGGGAGACAGGTGGATTAGTCGGGCAGCAGAGTGTAAGATGGACTGGAGCGGAGCCAGAGTGCTAGAGGGGAGGCCAGAGAGTAGGAGGTTGCAGTAGTCGAGGCAGGAGATGATAAGAGCTGTTGATGACCTATCCTAAGGATAGGCCATCAATGTAAAAGTAATAGACCTCTTAAGTCTATAAATTAATATGTTTGCTCAACTATAGATAATTCAGCAAGAGAAAACAATTATAAAACAATACTTTTGGAGAAAATTATATGTAAAATATAAGGGTTATACTGAACATGATAATAATATGTATAGAATAGTGAATAAGGAGATTATTGATTCTCATCTTACTTTAAATGTATCAAGGGATCTTGGCTTTATTGAGAATTAAGGATCCAAAGAAAACAGAGCAAGATCATTCGCCAACATCTTTCTGGAAGCGACAGTACTTTATTGTCAAACCTTTACATATTGGTCCCTCAACTGTTCTGTAATTTATTCAGTGGCATGCAAACACAAGAATTTATGGTAAAATGATTGCCCAATTCTACAGGTTTGTCATTATGATTGGAATATATGTATCTAATATATCTGTTGACCTTTATATTAGAACATTAAGAGGTAAGTATTATTTCTCTTGTGCTAGAGGTAAAATCCCTTGCAATACATAATTTAATTCAAGCATTGTAATTTAATGAACATGGCATGTTCAAAGGGCACATGAGAGTGTCATTAAGAAAAGAACAAGGGCAAAGCGGGAACAGAACATTTTAAAGACATTTTACATGTCTAATAATATATTTAATAATATATTTCAACCCAGTTTAGAAAACACAGAAGAAAGCTCACACATATATTATTCCATAAGTGTTGTCATTAAAGAACATCTGAACACATCTGAAATACCCCATTGTAACATTAAACCAGGTTTTTACAGTCTGTTGAATTTATGGTAGGCTAGAAATTAAATTAATGATGAATGTTTGAATGATACTAAGAGGTGAATATAGAAGAAAAAAAGAACTCTCTCAAATCACTATTAGACAAATGTCAGCATATTACTGTAGGATATTAAATTCTAATAATTTTCAATTAAATTTAATAGCTTACAGTGGCCAGGATATTTTTTGGGGTCACTGTAGAAAATAGTTTCAAAGCAAAAAAGTCATGACCATTTTTATGTTTTTAGCTAAAATGATTTTGTTTTTATTATTCTCTATTAGGCATTTACACTGAGTAAAGTGTGTATAAAGTAACACTTTGAGTACCAATGACTGTGGCGTCCATATGTACAATGGGGAAGATAAGTTTTTGATATGCTGCTGATTTTGCAAGTTTTCCCACCTACAAAAAAAAATTGAAAGGTCTGTAATTTGTATCGTAGGTACACTTCAGCTGTGAGAGACCGAATCTTAACCTCTTTACACCCAAGGTGATTTGCATGTTAGTGACCAGGCCAATTTTTATAATTTTGACCACTGTCACTTTATGAGGTAATAACTCTGGCACGCTTCAATGGCTCCCAATGTTTGTGGGTGCCATGACCCACTGGAAGAGCCCCTGAGTTGCCAGACCATCAGAATCTTCCATAAGTGACATTTTACAAACTAAACATGTCAACGAATTCATCTAGGGGTACAGTGATCATATTGACACCACGGGCGTGTCACAGAATTTTATAACATTTTTACCACCAAAATGTTGTTTTTGGCACCATAATTTGTCCCACAATATCTACTGAAAGTGGCAATACCCAATATGTGGCTGTACAGCACTGCTTAGCCATATGGAGAGACTCGGTGGGACAGAGCGCTATTTGCCACCTAGGAGCGCATAGAATCATAGAATCGTAGAGTTGGAAGGGACCTCCTGGGCCATCTGGTCCAACCCCCTGCTCAAAGCAGGATTTGCTAAATGTTATAATAGAAAAGTTTTTGTACTCCATATACAAAGCCCCTAAGTGCTAGAAGAGCAGAATCCCTCCCTCAAATGACCCTATTTTGGAAACAATATCCCTTTGGGAATTATCTACAGGTGTAGTTATTATTTTGACTCCATGGGTGTTTTCCAGAAACAAGCAGCAGTGGAGTTGCCGAGTGAAAATTGCAAAATGCCGTTGTAGTGACCATTACATTATGTCCAGCTCATGCTTCTGGAGACATGCACCCGTAAGTTAAGCGGGCTCTCATCGCTTCAGAAATGCCTAACGTGGACCCTCTATGTGGTTTTGGTACACTATGGGGCTCAGAAGGGAGGGGGGCATTTGGAATTGGTAGCGCAGAATTTGTTGAACTCTTTTGAGAGGGGAGGAAACGTTGCTTTTCCAGAGCCTTTGACTACCAGTAACATGGAAGCCCCTATATTTTCATTAACAGATGATGGACCTGAGTGGGGAGTTGCTTTTTTCATGGATTGAGTTGAAGCTCTTGATAGAAACATTTTACATGACATTTGGGATCACATTTATCTGACACTTTACATTGGGGTTTCCATCTAAATCTCTGAAGGACGTGATTGAGATGAAACCCCCAAGGGATCCATTCACTACAATGAGGCAGCAGAGTTACTCTGGAGTCTGTCTGGCCACTGTTCAGAGGTCTCCTTTTCAGTTGTGCACAAAACTGTGACTGATGGCAGCTTTATGCAATCCTAAAAAGATGGACACCACCGGATCACAGGTCCTACGGCATCCACAGTGACTCCATCTGCCTCATTATAGGGAATGTTCTGCCGGGGGTTCAGTCTGAATCATGTATTTCAGAAACTTACATGAAAACCACAGTGCAAGTGCTCAGTGTAGAGCACAGGATAAATGCACAGAGCCTTACTGCGATCTTTGGGAGGCAGAATTAACAAATCAACAGCAGGTTCAGAATTGGATTTATTTATTTTTTACACCATTCCTCATGTAGTATAAGGGACATGGCGACTAGAGATGGGTGAACCTGAACAGTAAAGTTCGGTGTCCGTACCAAACACCTACTGTTTGAACATGGACACCGAACACAGATGTCAACAGTAAGTCTGTTTTATTGTTCAGGTTCAGCACCCAAAAGACCAGGCGTGCATGACATCATGGCAAACACTGCTTCTGATTGGCAGTTAAATCTTAACCGCCGGTCAGAGCGCCACGGCTCTCACACGTTGAAATGATAGCGTGAGCCCACAGCTAAGGTCAGAAATAAGAAGTTTACCTACTGTCACTGGCATCGGCTGATGGGACTACTGCTCCCATCAGATCACATCTGCTGCCATTAATAAAAGTGAGAGCAGGCGGCAGCTGATGAGAGTGTTCATCAGCCGCCGCCTGTTCTCTAAATAAATAATTAAAAAGTGAAGGGGTATTGTATTCACCCCTGTGGGGATGAAAACACATCGGATAAAAAACCCGCAATTGGTGAGACCGTTCTTTTTTATATATATGCCACGGAGTCTTTCCTTTCCATGATAACCTCTTATGAGAAGGATATGAGGCATTCAATTGAAATATGGAATATATGACAATGATATGTCTATACCATGACGATTATGACTCCTATATAGGTGTGTATTTTTGAATTTCCCTAGGAACTCGCAATCTATGACTGAGGTCCAATTAGGGTCTAAAAGCTGGTCTGTATTTGTCAGTGCATGCAATTTATACAAATGAGGGCTATGCCCAGCGTCGGACTGGCCTACCGGAGAACCGGAGGATTCTCCGGTGGGCCCTGGCACCTGCTGGCATACAGGGCCTGCAGTTGCCTAGGGCCCCCGCTGCTCCAGGGGCCCCCAGCCAGTGGTGTGTCGCTAATAGCGGCACACCACGCAGCTGCTAGGGGCCCTGTGCCAGCAGAGCAGCAGCCAGGAGCCCCTGTCCCCGCTGCTAAAGAGAAATGAATATTCACTGCTTCCCACGCCCACATGTGCGTGGAAAGCAGTGAATATCATTTCATCATCTCCACTCCCCCAGGGGCCCCGCCCCACAGCAAAGTAAGCCGCTATGCGGCAGTGAGGGCCGGCACCACCCTCAATTGTAATGGGAGAGAGCGTCATCTGACGTTCTCTCTCCAATCAGTCCCCTCTGCTGACTCACAGCCGATGCGCGATGACGTCACTACATCGCGCACCCACTGTGTGTCTGGCAGACGGGGCAGCTCCTGACACTGAAGCCGGGATCAGTGTGGGACCGAGGAGGAGAGGTGAGTATTATGTTTTGTTTTTTTATATATGTCTATATCTATCTATCTCTGTATCTATCTATCTATCTCTATATCTATCTATCTGTCTCTATATCTATCTCTATATCTACTGTATCTATCTATCTATATATCTATCCCTCTATCTATCTCTCTATATTTCTCTCTATATCTATATATCTATATCTATCTCTATATCTATAATCTATCTATCTGTCTATCTCTATATCTATCTATCTCTCTATCCTATCTATCTATCTATCTATTCTATCTCTATATATCTATATCTCTATCTATCTCTACAGTGGGGCAAAAAAGTATTTAGTCAGTCAGCAATAGTGCAAGTTCCACCACTTAAAAAGATGAGAGGCGTCTGTAATTTACATCATAGGTAGACCTCAACTATGGGAGACAAACTGAGAAAAAAAAATCCAGAAAATCACATTGTCTGTTTTTTTTTCATTTTATTTGCATATTATGGTGGAAAATAAGTATTTGGTCAGAAACAAGCAATCAAGATTTCTGGCTCTCACAGACCTGTAACTTCTTCTTTAAGAGTCTCCTCTTTCCTCCACTCATTACCTGTAGTAATGGCACCTGTTTAAACTTGTTATCAGTATAAAAAGACACCTGTGCACACCCTCAAACAGTCTGACTCCAAACTCCACTATGGTGAAGACCAAAGAGCTGTCAAAGGACACCAGAAACAAAATTGTAGCCCTGCACCAGGCTGGGAAGACTGAATCTGCAATAGCCAACCAGCTTGGAGTGAAGAAATCAACTGTGGGAGCAATAATTAGAAAATGGAAGACATACAAGACCACTGATAATCTCCCTCGATCTGGTGCTCCACGCAAAATCCCACCCCGTGGGGTCAGAATGATCACAAGAACGGTGAGCAAAAATCCCAGAACCACGCGGGGGGACCTAGTGAATGAACTGCAGAGAGCTGGGACCAATGTAACAAGGCCTACCATAAGTAACACACTACGCCACCATGGACTCAGATCCTGCAGTGCCAGACGTGTCCCACTGCTTAAGCCTGTACATGTCCGGGCCCATCTGAAGTTTGCTAGAGAGCATTTGGATGATCCAGAGGAGTTTTGGGAGAATGTCCTATGGTCTGATGAAACCAAACTGGAACTGTTTGGTAGAAACGCAACTTGTCGTGTTTGGAGGAAAAGGAATACTGAGTTGCATCCATCAAACACCATACCTACTGTAAAGCATGGTGGTGGAAACATCATGCTTTGGGGCTGTTTCTCTGCAAAGGGGCCAGGACGACTGATCCGGGTACATGAAAGAATGAATGGGGCCATGCATCGTGAGATTTTGAGTGCAAACCTCCTTCCATCAGCAAGGGCATTGCAGATGAAACGTGGCTGGGTCTTTCAACATGACAATGATCCAAAGCACACTGCCAGGGCAACGAAGGAGTGGCTTCGTAAGAAGCATTTCAAGGTCCTGGAGTGGCCTAGCCAGTCTCCAGATCTCAACCCTATAGAAAACCTTTGGAGGGAGTTGAAAGTCCGTGTTGCCAAGCGAAAAGCCAAAAACATCACTGCTCTAGAGGAGATCTGCATGGAGGAATGGGCCAACATACCAACAACAGTGTGTGGCAACCTTGTGAAGACTTACAGAAAACGTTTGACCTCTGTCATTGCCAACAAAGGATATATCACAAAGTATTGAGATGAAATTTTGTTTCTGACCAAATACTTATTTTCCACCATAATATGCAAATAAAATGAAAAAAAAACAATGTGATTTTCTGGATTTTTTTTCTCAGTTTGTCTCCCATAGTTGAGGTCTACCTATGATGTAAATTACAGATGCCTCTCATCTTTTTAAGTGGTGGAACTTGCACTATTGCTGACTGACTAAATACTTTTTTGCCCCACTGTATATCTATCTATCTATCTATCTATTTCTATATCTATCTCTCTATCTATCTCTATATTTCTTTCTATATCTATCTATCTCTATCTATGTATCTATCTATCTATCTATCTATCTATCTATCTATCTATCTATCTATTTCTATATCTCTATATCTATCTATCTATTCTATATATCTATCTCTATATATCTATCTCTATCTATCTATATCTCTATCTATCTATCTATCCCTATATCTCTAACTATCTATCCTATCTCCATATCTATCTCTATATTATCTATCTCTATTTTAGATATAGAGAGAGAGATAGATATAGAGAGAAATAGATATAGAGATAGATAGATCTAGAGAGATATAGATAGACTATTTCTATCTATCTCTATCTATCTGTAGCTATCTATATCTATCTATATCTATTATCGATATATCTATCTATCCATCTATCCATAGATCTATCTATTTATCCCATATCTGTCTATCTCTATATCTATCTATCTATCTATCTATCTATCTATCTATCTATCTCTATTATCTATATATATATATATATATATATATCTGTATCTATCTATCTATATATCTCTATATCTATCTTTCTATCTATAGCTACCTCTCTCTATATCTATGTATTTATCCATTATCTAGCTATCTATCTATGTCTATCTATATCTACGTATCTATATAAAAGCATTATACCCTATGAGGGGGGGCAGCATTATACCCTATGAGGGGGTGTATTATACCCTATGAGGGGGTGCACTATATCCTATGAGTGGGGGAAGCATTATATCCTATGAGGGGGTGCATTATACCCTGTGAGGAGGGCAGCATCATATTCTATGAGGGGGTGCATTATACGCTAAGAGGGGGGCAGCATTATACCCTATGAGGGGGTGTATTATACCCCGCGAGGGGGGCAGCATTATATTCTATGAGGGGGTGCATTATACCCTATGAGGGAGTGCATTATACCCCTATGGGGGGCAGCATTATATTATATGAGGGGGGCAGCATTATACCCTATGAGGGAGCAGCATTATACCCTATGAGGGGGGGCAGCATTATACCCTATGAGGGGGGGCAGCATTATACCCTATGAGGGGGGCAGCATTATATTCTATGGGGGGGCAGCATTATACCCTATGAGGGGGGGAAGCATTATACCCTATGAGGGGGGCAGCATTATATTATATGAGGGGGGCAGCATTATACCCTATGAGGGAGCAGCATTATACCCTATGAGGGGGGCAGCATTATACCCTATGAGGGGGGCAGCATTATATTCTATGGGGGGCAGCATTATACCCTATGAGGGGGGAAGCATTATACCCTATGAGGGGGGCAGCATTATATTCTATGAGGGGGCAGCATTATATTCTATGAGGGGGGCAGCATTATATTCTATGAGATGGCTGCATTATATTCTATGAGGAGGCTGCATTATACTATTTGAGTAGGCTGCTTTATATTTATATTCTATTAGGGAGGCTACCCCAACTCCTGCTACATAATTAAGATATATTCTACCTTACATTATACCCGAATATTAGCGTGTTTTACAGCATAATAGGTGGTCTTGTATTTCTTTCTATGCAGCTACATAGTGGGCCCCAAGAATGATTTTCTCTGGTGGGCCCAAGGTGTTCCAGTCCGCCGCTGGCTATGCCAAATATGTGGATAGATCTACATGAATGCTAATATTGATATAAGTAATCTGTATTACTGTGAATCAATGCAGTGGGTATTTTTAAGATATTAGATTGGCAAGCCAGTATGCCACTGATTACAGGTCTGGTGGGAAATTTGTAATATTTGTCATTTCCGTATTATCTGTGATTTTGTTCTTGTAAGGCACTATTTTGTACGGTACTAGTGCCTAAGGCCTGGTTGGCCAGTTGCAATTATTTCTATTGGGGCACCAATGGTGTAGATGGTATTGAACCCAATAATTGAAAGACTGACAATAGTATATTCTGAGTTAAAGCAGAGGGCCTGTTACAGAGAAATTCTAAAACAGACATCTCTGGCCAATAATTCTTATTGTTAGCACACCAGCACTTTCTTTTCGTGTGTTGATTGTTTTGAGCACCTTGCACTCTAGAATTTTAATATTATGGAATAAAAGTTATATTTTAATCCCTAATTGAATTGCTGCAATACTGTTCCTCATGTAGTATAAGAGACATGGTGACTAGAGGTGGGTGAACCTGAACAGTAAAGTTCGGTGTCCGTACCAAACACCTACTGTTTGAACCTGGACACCGAACACAGACTTCAACAGTAAGTCTGTATTATTGTTCAGGTTCAGCACCCAAAAGACCAGGCGTGCATGACATCACGGCAAACACTGCTTCTGATTGGCAGTTAAATCATAACCGCCAGTCAGAGAGCCGCGGCTCTCACACATTGAAATGATAGCGTGAGCCCATAGGTTAAGGTCAGAAATGAAAAGTTTACCTTCAGTCACTGGCATCTACTGATGGGACTACTGCTCCCATCAGATCACATCTGCTGCCATTAATAAAAGTGAGAGCAGGCGGCAGCTGATGAGAGTGTTCATCAGCCGACGCCTGTTTTCTAAATAAATAATTAAAAAGAAAAAACTCCATGGGTGCCCTTGTATTTTTGATAGTCAGCCAGGCAAAGCTCACAGCTGAGGGTTGCAACCCTCAGCTGTCAGCTTTGGCAAGGCTGGTTATCAAGAATAGAGGGGTCCCCACTGTGATTTTTTAAATATTTAATTAAATGATTTAAAAATCTTTGAAAAACAACCAAGCTAAAGCAAACAGCTGAGGGCTGGTATTCTCAGACAGGTAAGGGGCCATGGACATTACCACCAGCCTAAAAATAGCAGCCTGCAGCTGCCTGGAAAAGGCGCATTCAATCGATGCGCCAATTCTGGTGCTTAGTCTGGCTCTTCCCACTTGCCCAGTGATGGTGGCAAGTGGGGTTCATATTTGTGGGGTTGATGTCACCTTTGTATTGTCCGGTGACATCAAGTCCATGGCTTAATAATGGAGAGGTGTCTATAAAACACCTGTTCATTACTAATCTTATAGATGTATGGTAAACACAGTAAACACACAGCAAGTATAAAGTATTTTATTTGAAATAAAACAAAACACACTTTTTCTTTTTTGTTTAAAAATAACAAACACACCTAATGCCCATTCCACTGAATCCCTTGTCTCCTGTAATAAAACAAATATAAAAACAACCATATCACTCACCTGTTCATTGTTCTGTCCCCCGCTGTAATCCATATCTTGGGATAAATAGTTTTCAATCTGAACGGTGCCAAGATGCCACCGTCCTGGCTGAGAACCACTGCTGAATGAGTGTCAGTGGCTAGCGGTGATGCCATCTAGATTACCGCAGTCACTGAGACTTCATTCCCAGCCGGGACAGTGAACTGCAGTGACTTTGGTGACATCACTGCTCCCACATTGAGAAAAAGCCTCATGGTGAAGCGGTGAGTTCACCGGGAGAAATTTCTCATGGTAAACTCACTGCTGCACCGTGAGACTTTTTCTCATTGTGCTAGTGGTGATAACTGCAGTTTATAGCTGCCAGCTGCCTGCTTTAGCTTGGCTGGTTATCACAAGGTGGGGAGACCACATGCCAGTTTTTTTTAATTATTTATTTAAACAATGAAAAAACGGATTGGGAATCCCTCTCTTCTTGATAACCAGCCTTGCTAATGCTGAGAGTTGCAGCCCTCAGCTGTGTTTTGCCTGATTGGTTATCAAAAATACTAGGGAGCCCACATCATTTTTTAAAATTATTTATTTATTTGAAGTCTCACCATACAGCGCAGAGCTCAGAGATTTCACCTCAGTTTGCCATGATAAATTTCTCACAGTGAACTGCGATGAACTCTCTTAGGTCAGCTCTGCACCTTGAGACTATATGAGTGTTCTAGCGAGGCTCTCACCACTGGTCACTGAGGCTGAGCTTGCAGCAGTTCATTCATCAGTAGTTATCACACGGTCGCATCTTGATACTATCCAGGTTGAAAACTATTTATCCACAGACATGATTCACGGCGTGGGACAGAACAATGGACAGGTGAGGGATATGATTGTTTTTTATTTTTGCTTTATTACAGAAGACGAAGCCATCAATGGAATGGGCGTTAGGTGAGTATAACTGTCTTTGTTATTTTTAAATAAAATAAGTAAAAGTGTGTTTGATTTAATTTCAAATAAAAGACTTTATACTTGCTGAGTCTTTATTTACCACACAACTATAGGATTAGTAATAGATAGGGCTCTCCATTACTAAGCAGTGGGCTTGATGTCACCGGACAATTCAAAGGTGACATCAACCCCATAAATATGAACCCCACTTGCCACCAGCAATTGCACTGGCAGACAATTTTGCTTCATCATGCTGTAAGCATGATCAAGCAACTTTGCTAGCTCTGGTGACCTGGATGTCATCATGATGACAGTGGATCACCATGGCAACAACCAGGACCCCGCGATGATATCGTGGGGTCTCTGATCTAAAGGCAGAGGGGCTTTCTTCCCTCTGCCTGCTCTTGAAATGCTTCAATCAAGATTTGAGGCCTATATGAAACTTTTTTAAATATATTTTACAGGAAAGTGAAAACATGAAAGTTTTAATAATTTATTCTCTCTTGAGGCAGTCTTCTTTTTTTTCTCTAGTCAGATTTTGAACCAACTAGATTTTCAAATTTAGCCCTTATTATTCCTGCTGTCAATTTATTACAACTTTGTTGTCTTAGGCTAGGTTCACATTAGCGTTTGTGTGCACAGTGCTTCGTCTGCATACGCAAACGCATGCAAACTCATGTGTAAGCTGTATTTTTTATCAGCATCAGCTTACATATGATGGAATAAAAACGCTGCATTTGTATGTGTTTTTTGCATGCGTTTGCGTTTTTTCAGCGCATATGTTCGGAGAATTTCCTTGACACAAGCAACACCCAATGGGCGTGTCTCATTTCCCAGACATAATTATGTGAAAAATGCATGCCATAGACAGTAATGCATTTATTTGCCGCACGAATGCGCATATTTGATGGATTTTTTTCGCTTCTGAAAATCCAACATGATGCGCTCGCTGGACCCGCCACACAACGAAAAACAATGCATGTGTACGCTGAAGCATGCAAACTGATGCAAATGCATGCCCCTGCCTACACCATGTTAAAGATAGGGAAACATGACGCATACGGATTGCTGCTGATGAAACGCTGCGCAAACAGATGCAAATGTGAAACCAGCCTTATACATGTACCTGCGATTAGCTACACTTGATATTGGTGGTACATTATGGTGACAGATCCATTTAAAATGTTGCAAACATCATGTTTTTAAGGTGTATAGGGAATCACTTTTTCAGGTAGGCATTAGGAAGTGTTCACACAGGATATGTGATTTTGTCCAAACACGTGCATTTCTATTGCTTTCATAAAACTCCAAGGGATTCAAAACCAAAAACATGCTCTTCTGGGCATAAAGTTATCACAGCAAATAAACAATTAATTTAGCAGGGCACATATGTCAGGGCTCACCTGAACAGTTTACAGTACTTTCTCCTGGAGCAAACTTCATACACAGAAGAGGTTCCATCCCACCAGTCTCATTATCCCTTTCAGCCTGTACTCCAGCAGATTCCTTTGCCAAACAGAAGTGTTCAACTTCAAGCCCAGTCCATACTAAACAGGCTACAGATTCCATACAGTTCTCTGCAGCTCTCACAAACAGACTGCTCATCTTTCCTAGCTGACCCATGCATTCAGCCTTCAGAGAGAGACCCCAGACACTTCTCTATTTAAGCTACAGCTCACATTTTGGCTGGTCACTCATCAACATCACATTTGACTCTACTAAATCTAGTAGTCTGACATACCTAGGGAACACAGGCCTGGTTCTAGCAAAAAGCTTGGCAGGTGCATCTAATCAAATCCTTTAGAGCTAGGATTTAACACTGTCCTACCTGGCTCTGTTGCAGGGGATTATATGAGAATTATATGAGATTATATGAGAATTTATGCACATCAACATTTTTAACATTTTTAACATGTGATAGGGTATTCAGAGACCCCTCTCAGACATTACTCTCATATAAAGACACTCGTTCCATCTAAAAGGCAGTAATACTAAGGTTTCAAAATGATCTTTAGTCATATAACAATTGCAGTTTAATAAACTAATTTTATCATGGTCGCCTATGATTTATCTACAATTTAATACAACACAAGCAAAAGCCACAATGGAGCATTTCCCTAAGTTTGAGATTGTGGGGGATATGTATCTTATTTAAATCTATTCAAGGGGTTTAAGAATGCTATATAATAATAAAATATGATAACCACCTTGTCCATCACTCATTGCTATCATTCTAGTGCTTCAAAATCCCCTGCCTGTCTATATATTTCCTGTTTAGTCTGATAAGACATGTGACGACAATAGTCAAACATTAGCACAGATGACGCAGATCCAGAAAATGAAGCTGCTCCAGTACTTAAGTGAAGGCTATGTAGGAGAGTTACCTAAGAGAGTGGCATAAGCTATGTTGCCATGGGTGTTGAGGGTGCTGAGAGAAAAGTGTGAGATTGAGGGCTCATACTCACATGCGAGAAACTCGGACGAGTCTCGCACGTCAGTACCCAGCACTGTCACTTGGATAGGAGCGTTCAGCTGAATAGAAATACATGCAGCTAAATGCTCCGATCCGAGTGCCGGTGGCAGTGCCGGGTATTGACATGCGAGACTCATTCGTGTTTCTCGTATGTGAGTATGAGCGCTTAGGCTGAGTGGTATCTGATTTTATAGGACAGCACTTGGTCCAATGCTATACTATGGGGCAGTGCCAACTAGTGTTTTTTTTCTCATGCTGTTTTGGCATGATCAAAAAATCACAGTATACTGCAAATGCATCAGATAATTGGACCATGATCACCCACACAAGTCTATAGGTGTGTAAAGCATCTGAATAGACTCTGAAGACATCAGAGTGCCATCAAATTTACACGGACACAGTCATTGAAAAGGATGGAGAAATTAAGTTCTTTTTCTTCTCTGTGCTGCAATTCTCCCATGCAAGAGAATCGTATCACACTAAGATGACAATATACGAATAGAAACTGGGAAAAGAAAAATGCAATAGGGTCGTATCCAATGATAATGTGGTGTCAGGAAAAGGGGGATATACACTCACCTTGCTGAGTTGCTAGATAGCAACTCACAAATGGCATGTAACAGCTGCTGCACAGATTCCGGTTGAGAGGATGACCACAGAAAGACAAATGGAGGTATCACTTATGCGCTGCTGAGATGGATTTTCTATATAGATAATTGCCTTAAATTGTCTGTCATCCACTTCCGTCTGGATATCCCTGAATCCCACAATCCACTGTGCCGCAACGGAAATACTCCAACCACCATTTTGGAACACTCGAGTGATGCTGCTCGGAACCAGGACGCAGCTGCGATCCCAACTGCACTCGGTTCTAGGATGCAGCTGTGATCTCGAACGCTGCTGCGATCCCGACCGCTGCTCGGATCCAGGTCTCCGCTGTGATCCTGAATGCTGCTGCGATCCCGACCGCTGCTGGGATCCCAGCTACTGCTCAGATCGAGGCCACCACTGCAATCGCAACCGCCACTGGAATCCCAGCTGCCGCTCGGATCCAGGCTGCCGCTGAGATCCCGAGCGCCGCTGCGATCCCGACTGCCACTGGTATCTCGGCCGCTGCTTGGATCCCAGCCTCTGCTCAGATCCCAGCTGCCGCTCAGATCCAGGCTGCCGCTGCGATCATGAGGCTGTGAAAGGGGTGTAACAAGGGAATATAACGAGAGGGGTGTAATGAAGGGGGTATAATGAGAGGGTGCTATGAGGGGTGTAATGAGAGGGTCTAATGAGGGGGCAGTAATGAGAGGGATGCCGCCGCTGGACCCCCGCCAAGACCCACCGCCTGACTACACACGCCGCATCCCACTGCTGCCTGCCCAGCCACCTCTGTGCAGCCACAGCCGGCAGGAAAGTCCGCAGCTTGAGGCCTGTGCTGCAGATTGGGTGCGGCCACCCTCTGGTGGCACCGCACACCATCTCCAGCACAGGCCGCAAAGCACCGTCTTTCCTGCCAGCTGTGAGAGGGGTGTAATGAGAGGGTGTAATGATGGGGGAGTAATGACAGAGATGCCGCCGCCGGACCCCTGTCAGGACCCACCGCCTGACTACACGCGCCAGATCCCGCTGCTGCCTGCCCACCCACCTCCGTGCAGTCACAGCCAGCAGGAAAGACTGCGGCTTGAGGCCTGTGCTGAAGATTGGGTGCAGCCACAGGCCGCAAAATACCATCTTTCCTGCCGGTTGTGACTGCACGGAAGTGGGTGGGCCACCACCCCCAGCGCCACAAAGCTGCCCTCAGCATGATGTTACTGCCCTCCCGATGTGGTAGCATCAGGCACACATCTAGTCCTTAGAATAAAAACATTTATTAGAACAGGTTAAAAGTCAATGCGTTTCGAGGTCACACAGGACCTCTTCATCGGGACAAACCATGAAGTACTTGGGGTGCATGGACTATGTTGAGGAGTGAATTTTGCTCCGTTTAGAATTTGAGTGAAAGCGAGGTCTGTATGTGAAAGGATTTATAAAGCACAACCAATCTTATGAGCATAACTACACACTTTTCCACTAATTAGGAGTCCACTATAATTAAGCACTGGTAATAATTAATCTTCGCACTATGAGGAAGAAATGTAACTCTGTGCCTGTAACCTGTCTTCGAACTGAATTTTGTCAGATTACTGCAAAGGACAGATCATTAGGCATGCTAATACCCCTGTTAATGTTTGTAATATTATACGATTTAACGTTCAGCGTAATTGAGCTAAATATTGAGCTGGAAGGTAACATGTAAGAGAAGTTTCTTGTAAAAGAAGATTAAAGGCAGCACATTTTCCTTATCCTTGTACTGCTTTGAAGTTTAGAAGTACTGAGAACCTTGGTCTAATCCTGTTATAGTCTGAGTAGTACAGGTTTAAATCCATGGCTGTCCAGAGGGAGCAGAAGTTGACAATATTAATGTCTAGTTCCTGCTGGCTATATACTGTTGGTACTTCTAAAAAAATTTTAACAGAGCAAAATATGAAAAAGAACAGAAAAATGATTTGGAAGATGTATTGCTCCCCGTCTCTGTGAAATGATGCTATAGTTAAGTTTGATTATGAAATAATGATGTCCTTTTTCTTTACTTTGTCGCGATCATCTTGTATTATGCATTAATGCCTAACAGACAATTTGGTAAAGGAACAATAAAGGACACTAATTGGCGGTATGAATGGGAGTCTGTGCTAAATAAAGAGTTTGCACTAGTGATAATGCCTAAAGTTTGCTGATGGATGGCGTAAGCAAATGCAGGTAACTTTTGTGACAAAACACTGTCGGCCAGATCTCAGACAAGCTGCAATCTTCTGTTGAATGTGAAGCGGTAATATCCCTGTGGGTAAAGCATTTTAACAATGCAAAATGAGCTATGAATTTTAAAAAATGACCTTTGGATCATGAAAAGGAGGCATTAGTCAAAGGAAATGGCTAGAGGATATCCTGGCAAAAGCAGTGCAGAGAATAATTAAGGATAAATCTAGTAATTAGCCTAGAAAAAAAAATGTAATGAACATGTACAGATCTACAGCTCAGCGTTTCCACAGATATTTAAATGAGGATATAAAAGATATGGATTAATAGCACGCTGTTATAATTGAGCAAGACTGCTCTCCATAGAAAACCATAGACGTAATCTAGTATGATTTGTCTGTGAATGCCAGAACACTTTATGCTCTCTGTCATATGGGAGAACAAGTGGCGGGAATCCAGTAGCCACTGGAGCTGGTTGTATGACTAAAATCAATAATATTTAACTCTAGGCAATGCAAGAGCACTATTCAGTCAATATGGTGAACCAGACATGCCATCAAATATGCAAATATGTTTTTGGATGTGTTTCTAACAAAGCTCATTTGCAATACAAAATAATCTGCACTATATCTAAACCCTTCATGACCAGAACTTTTTTTTCGTTTTTGTGTTTTCTTTTTTTGCTCCCCTTCTTCCCAGAGCAACAACTATTTTTCTATTTTTTTGGTCAATATGACCATGTGAGGGCTTATTTTTTTGTGGGATGAGTTCTACTTTTGACCAACACCATTGGTTTTAACATATCGTGGACCAGAAAATGGGAAAAAAATTCAAAGTGCGGTGAAATTGCAAAAAAAAAGTGCAATCCCACACTTGTTTTTTGTTTGGGCTTTTACTAGGTTCACTAAATGCTAAACCTTACCTGCCAATAGGTCATTACGAGTTCATAGACACCAAACATGTGTAGGTTCTTTTTTATCTAAGTGGTGAAAAAAATTCCAAACTTTGTTAAAAAAAAAAAAAAAGTGCCATTTTCCGATACAAATAGCGTCTCCATTTTTTTTTATCACGGGTTGAGTGAGGGCTTATTTTTTGCCTGCCAAGCTGAAGTTTTAATGATACTATTTTGGTGCAGATACAATCTTTTAATTATCAGTTATTGCATTTTAATTCATAGAAAAAGGAAAGTCCAGCTCAAGGAGTAAAATCCAGAATTTTCTTTATTTATTTCATTAAAATACAAGCATGGCTGCTATAGTCATCATTGCGGTTTTTACCCTGACATGGGATAGCCGCACAGAAAGTGCCCAGGAGGTTCTGTACGCGTTTCGAGTGGTATACACTCTTAGGCCGGAGTCACACTACAGCGAGATACGGCCGAGTCTCGCAGGTTAAAACCAAGCTCTGGCACCGGCACACCGGAGCGGAGCGTGCAGCTCCATGTATTGCTGTGCGGCTGCACGCTCCGCTCCGGAGTGCCGGCGCCAGAGCTTGGTTTTAACCTGCGAGACTCGGCCGTATCTCGCTGTGTGTGATCCCGGTCTCAGACTCAGAATAACCCCAAAGAGCTAACACAGCAGAATATCAAGAAAGTGCACATAATTAATTATTTAAAATAGACACAGAGAGAAAAAAAAACCAACAGGAATATATCCAAAAAGGACAAAAACACAAATATAAGTGAAGTATACATGACATTAAATTAATATGAAAAGGAGGATGAATGAACTCATGGAGATCAACATCCGACACTGCGGAGACACCATCACGTGTTTCTCAACGCAGTGATTCTAGAGCACTGCCCCCATCCCTTATGGGAAATATGTAAAACATGCAAAACAGAAGCCGCGGAGACACCATCACATGTTTCTCAACGCAAGCAATGACCAGCCAGGTCTTTGTCCGGGAAGGAACAACCACGGGAAGGGCAGTCTCCAATGAAGGAAACCACCTATGCCAAAACATGGTATCCATGGCTGGTCATTGCTTGCGTTGAAAACATGTGATGGTGTCTCCGCGGCTTCTGTTTTGCATGTTTTACATATTTCCCATAAGGGATGGGGGCAGTGCTCTAGAATCACTGCGTTGAGAAACACGTGATGGTGTCTCCGCAGTGTCGGATGTTGATCTCCATGAGTTCATTCATCCTCCTTTTCATAGTCTTTTTACTAGGCATTGCTCCTACCAGCCAGTTTCCTACTCCACACTGATGAGGGGCAATACCCCGAAACAGCTGTATGTGGATGGATACCATGTTTTGGCATAGGTGGTTTCCTTCATTGGAGACTGCCCTTCCCGTTGTTGTTCCTTCCCGGACAAAGACCTGGCTGGTCATTGCTTGCGTTGAGAGACATGAGATGGTGTCTCCGCGGCTTCTGTTTTGCATTAAATTAATATATCACATCATCAATAAAACAAAAAAAAACTTTATAAGAATATGATTAATATTAAAGCATAAACTCTTTCCTCAAATTCATACCCATAGGTGTTCGTGTATCAAGAAGGTAAATCCAAAATGCCTCTCTGGAGATAAAAAATTCCCCAAAGTTGAGGCTCTCCTAGAAACAATCCTGATGCCATTTTTTAATAACTTATCCATAACATCGTCATTACGGAGTAAATGTAAATTATTATTAATTATTTTACTGATTTCTTTGAAGTATGGACTGTAAGTAAGAACCAGTGTGGGACTATCATTTTGTTGAGTTCTATTTTTATTATGACATTTCGGTTTGAGTAATGTTTCCCTTGTTTTGTTATTTACGATATTAGCCACTCTATTTATTGTCCAATTTGGGTAGCCGCATTTATTTCAACGATTCTTTATAGAAAAAAATTCCCTGTCAAAAGATGAAGTTTCACTGCAATTTCTCTTTGCTCTAATTAATTCACCTACCGGAATCGCCTTAATTGTGTGAGCAGGGTGGAAAGAACGTGCATGCAAGATTGTATTGCCAGCAACCTCTTTGCGATAGGTGGAGGAGGAAATGCACTGTTGCGGTATCCCAATTAAACAAAGATCTAAAAAACAAATTGTAGACCTATCAAAACTATGTGTGAATTTCAAATTAAAATGATTAACATTAATATAATCAATAAAAAGAGGAATGAGGCAGACGTCACCCTTCCATATGATGAGCAGGTCATCTATGCATCTTATATACCATTCAATGTTTTCCAAGAAAGGATTATTTACATAAAAAATAAACAGCTCCTCCCATCATGCCATCACCAAGTTAGCGACCGAAGGGGAAAACTTGGCCCCCATCGACACACCACTATTCTGTAAATGGAATTTCTCATTGAATAAGAAGTAATTGTGGGACAGCAAAAATTGTAACACCGCAACAATGTAGTTCTGTAGTTCCATACAATATGAACTATATTTGCATAGATGATAACGTACTCCTGACATTGCTATGTTATGGGGAATACACGTGTATAGGGAAACTACGTCACATGTAAGCCATGTCCAATTAGTGTGCCAAGAAACATTGTGAAAAATACCTAAGACGTCTTTTGTATCTTTTACAAACCCTGGAATACGATGCACTAAAGGCTGGAGAACCGAATCCAACCACTGACTCAAACGTTCATTCATTGAACCTATGCCTGCCACTATTGGGCGCATGGGAGGGGGAAATACATTCTTATGTGTTTTAGATAGTGCATATAGAATTGGAATGACAGGATTGTCAATCAAAAGATATTCTGACTGTTTTTTAGTAAAAAAAAACCTTGCTTAACCCCGTCATCAATGATTGATTTACGTTTGCTGAGAAAAGGAACAGTAGGATCTCCTTGTAAAACAGTGTAAATAGTATCCTTAGAGATCATCTCGTTCACTGCTGTAAGATAATCACCTGAATTCATAATCACAACCGAGCCCCCTTTATCAGACATTTTAATTATGATATCAGGTTTAGATTTCAAATTTTTCAAAGCTTTTCTCTCAGCAGATATAAGATTAAATCCAGGTAAATCATTATCAGAATTGTTTGATAGTTTTTAATATCGTTCTCAACACATTCCTGAAATTTTTAAAAATCTCATTAGTTCTAGCCTGTACTGGATAGAACTGTGGGTTTTTTAACCTAAAAGGAAAATAAGAGGTTAATGAATCAAAAGACATGCTAGGAGTCTCCATATCAGATAGACTCAGCAAACAAGTTTGCTCCAAAAAATTCTTTCCCAAAAATTGGTTGTCCAAAGGAATCACATACGCATCATGAGAGTCACTGTCCGAAAAAAAAAAAATGTCTCTTGATAGTGAGATCTCTTATAAATTTATTAATATCTTTCAATGTTGAAAAAACATCCAGATTTAAATTAGTTGGAACAAAATTCAGACCTCTGGATAACAATTTGACTTCAGATGGAGACAAAGAAAATGATGAAAGGTTGACAACATCTAATGATTCATTTTTTGAGAACTCCTCAATCGATTCTTTAGAAAGGCTGGAGTGTCTATTGTGTTTCCTGCCCCCCCTCCTTGTCCATTTTTTGGAGCGGCATTAGGTCTGCGAGGTTTTCTATAGTAATTAGTCTGAGACTTGTTCACTTTAGTGCAATTATCACTTGAAAAATCGCATGGTGGATCCACAGATGTGTCTGATGATCCCAAATCAGAAGAGGAGAACGTAACTTGATTCTGACGAGAGGCATGTGAGAAAGTGCGAGTGCGTTTCTTTAAGATGGATTTAGGAAACTGTGTAGGTCTTTCCCACCTTCCCCATTCGTAAACTTGGTTATTTGAATAGTCAAATAAATCTCTGTTGAATTTTTTCTTTTTGAATTCCACTATAGAATCCTACAAAGGAAGCATTTTTGCTTTTAAATCCTTTTGGAAATTTTCATATGTGGCCGCAGACATAGTGGACTTCATGGATAAGAGATTTTTATTCAGGTCTGCTTGTATTTGAATCAACTCCTGGCTCTCAAATTTCACGATTAGGCTAGTTTCACATTAGCGTTTACGGCCGCTGCGTCGGGCTGCGCACGGCCGCCACTAAGCCCCGCCCCCTGCTGCACCTCCGCTGGTAGCTCCGCCTACGGACGCATGACGCTGCATGCATCCTGCGTCCCCTATCTTTAACACTGGGGATGCAGGCTGTGTGCAGTATGCGTTTGGCGGCGCATGCACTCTTTTGACTCTGCGCCGACCAGCGCCAAACGCAACAGGTTGCAATTTGGTGCGCTCGACGCAGCATCAAAAGGACGCATGCGCCGCCAAACGCATACTGCGCACGGCCTGCGTCCCCAGTGCTAAAGATAGGGGACACAGGATGCATGCAGCGTCATGCGTCCGTAGGCGGAGCTACCGGCAGAGGCGTGGCAGGGGGTGGGGCTTAGCGGCGGCCGTGCGCAGCCCGACGCTGCGGCCGTAAACGCTAATGTGAAACTAGCCTTAATTGCATTAATTGCAGCGAGCAGTTGGATAAAATAGTATTCCCTCATTCCTCTTGGTATCTGTTATGATCTATGTGATTATCGTTATGCTGTAATGTATATTGTCTGTACAAGTCCCCTCTGAAATGTAAAGTGCTGCGGAATATGTCAGCGCTATAGAAATCAAATTTATTATTATTATTATTATTATTATTATTCCAAGCTTCAGTGAAGCTAATATCGTAAATAACAAAACAAGGGAAACATTACTCAAACCGAAATGTCATAATAAAAATAGAACTCAACAAAATGATAGTCCCACACTGGTTCTTACTTACAGTCCATACTTCAAAGAAATCAGTAAAATAATTAATAATAATTTACATTTACTCCGTAATGATGATGTTATGGAAAAGTTATTAAAAAATGGGATCAGGATTGTTTCTAGGAGAGCCTCAACTTTGGAGAATTTTTTATCTCCTAGTTTATACAGTACTAATAAGAATAAAAATAAAAATTGGTTATTGGTAATGGGCTACCACAGATGTGGTCAGTCTCCCTGTAAAGCTTGCACTTTTTCATTCAAAACCCTGTCTTTTTTTGATTCCTCAAACAACAAAGAATATAAAATAAAAAAATTTTTGAACTGTAATTCAAACTTTGTTGTTTATATTGTGGAATGTACACATTGTATCTTAAAATATGTGGGTTCAACCATTTGTAGATTAAAGGATAGGATTCGGGAGTACCTGTATGACATTGTTCAACCCACATCCCGCAATATATCCAATGTATCGAGGCATTTTGTGTCTGTTCACAAAAAAGATCTTTCTTTCATTAAAATTTATGCTATAGAACAAATTAAAAAAAGAACCAGAGGTGGAAATAGAGAAAAATTATTAAGAGATAGAGAGGCATTTTGGATTTACCTTCTTGATACACGAACACCTATGGGTATGAATTTGAGGAAAGAGTTTATGCTTTATTATTAATCATATTCATGTAAAGGTTTTTTTTTTTATTGCTGATGTGATATATTAATTTAATGTCATGTATATTTCACTTATATTTGTGTTTTTGTCCTTTTTGGATACTTTCCTGTTGTTTTTTTTGCTTTTTTCTCCCTGTGTCTAGTTTAAATAATTAATTATGTGCACCTGTGCACTTTCTTGATATTCTGCTGTGTTAGCTTTTTGGGGTTATTCTGAGTCTTAGAGCGTATACAGCTCGAAACGCGTACAGAACCTCCTGGGCACTTTCTGTGCGGCTATCCCCTGTCACAGTAAAAAACGCAATGATGGCTATAGCAGCCAAATGTCACGAGGACCCGTCCTGTGTGACGCGACCAGCAGGTCGGTAACTAGAACAACAGGACGCGGCACGTGATTTTGTCCTGTGTGACACGGCTCGCAGGCTGGTAACTAAAACAACAAGACAAAGGGAAGGGAAACAGTTACAACGGTGGGCCCTGCGATAGGGAAAGGGGACGTGGAGACCTCCTGCACTCCCCTGAGACAGTGTCCCTAACGCTCCTAACGTTCCCTATGCCGGTTCCGCACCGGGCGCCAATCAGGAACCTATCCCTTGCTAGGGAGCTGGGTGGCGCAGGCACTGGCCCCACCGCTGTACTAATACACACTAAGGAGAAAACACAAACGGGGAAGCACAACTTAGCTTTACTCTGTTGCACTTGCTCCTCGCTACAGAGTCCTCCACCAGAATGCATCTTTCCTCCTGAATAGCTGCCACCAAGCTCTGTCAGAGCTGCAAGGAAATCCCCTCTGACTCCTTCCACACCAGAGATAAGACAGTGCTGCAAGGAACGCTCTCCAGCTCCTTCCTCCACCAAGGATGGTTGAAATGAACACTATCACCAACACTGATTGCAACACCTGTGACTCTTTTATAGCAGAGCCAGCAATCACACCTGTATTATAATCATGTGCACTTAACTAAAGAAACTAGAGTGCAATGACGCTCACCACCACCGGGGGCAAACTTAGAACAAACGACACCACAGTGCAATACTCCTAATGGCCACCGGGGCAAAAACTCTGGACCCTCAAAACCGCTCCCCACCAGGGCACCACCTACAGCAGGGTCGCCCAGACCCAAAGTTCACCCCAGCAACTACCTGCATGTCAGGTTGATGAGAAACGAGCCTGCTGGTTTTGGCAATGTATGTTCTGGAGGCAACACACATCTCTGAAGTGCTGACCTGGGGAACGGGTTGTGTATGTGTATGTTTGGTATGAGCTGGTAACACTTCACAACACACTTCCACTGGATGTTTTTTGGTGGCCACCCATACACGTTCGTTCACACACAGGTCCGAACATGAACGGTTATTGCAACTCGTTCGTTTGTCACCACTTGGGGAACTCTTTCCGGGACTGACAACAGAGGCGTCCCCCTGTGTCACCACACTCACACCCCCGCACCTCACCAAGGGGTACACCACCCTCCAGCCCCTTCCACCACGAGGTCTGCGCCTCCCAGGTTTGGCAAATGGCGAGGGTTGAGACTTGCCCCTACTCTCCTGCAGCACATCTGCTGCCCTCACCGGAGAGGCAGGGGTCCATTGAAGAGAGACGGCAGAGACAGTAGTTCCTAGGCAGCAGCCCTCACACGAGTGCCCCCAGCTGACCACTTCCCTCACCCGCCAATCTATTACTGGGTTGTGTCTCTTCAGCCAAGGGAGGCCTAAAACAATAGGTACTGGTATTCCCTCCAAGACGTAGCATGACATGGACTCCTCATGATGTCCTATACACAGATGGATATTCTCTATGACCTTTGTCAAGCTCCCCTGGCTCAGTGGAACAGAGTTTATGGCCCAGACGCTTATAGGCTGGGCTAGCGTCCTACACCTCAGACCATGAGTCTGGACAAAGTGAGCATCCACCAGACTGACTCCTGCTCTGCTGTCCACAAACACCGGTATCACCTCCGGTACCCCGCCAGCCAAGACCTCGGCTGACATGGTACTTTGGGAGGGCAAAATGGAGGAAATGTATACTCCCTGGTCGCCTCCCTCCAAGCGACCAGGGGAATGCGGCTTCTCAGATGGCACAGATAATTTGGCGCGCAATGTGCAAGCCTTCAGGACAAGACCAGTCTGCCCTCAGTACAAACATGCCAACACCACTCTCTGAACCGTAGGCAGCTCCAAAAACAAACTAGCTCCTCCTACTTGCATGGGTTCATAAGGAGACTTGGCATGAACTGGGCAGGCTCTCATAAAATGGCCAGGCTTCCCACAGGAAAAGCATACCCCCCCACCAAGATGAGCCGCAGACACCCCCTTTTTTGTATCAACACCGGGCTTTACTTTGTTGCACTTGCTCCTGGCAACAGAGTCCACCACCAGAATGAAGCTTTCCTCCTGAATAGCTGCCACCAAGCTCTGTCAGAGCTGTAAGGAAATCCCCTCTGACTCCTTCCACACCAGAGCTAAGACAGTACTGCAAGGAATGCTCTCCAGCTCCTTCCTCCACCAAGGATGGTTGAAATGAACACTATCACCAACACTGATTGCAACACCCGTGACTCTTTTATAGCAGAGCCAGCAATCACACCTGTATTATAATCCTGTGCACTTAACTAAAAAACTAGAGTGCAATGACGCTCACCACCACCGGGGGCAAACTTAGAACAAACGACACCACAGTGCAATAATCCTAATGGCCACCGGGGCAAAAACCAAACTTAAGCACAGCTTAAGAAAAAAAAAGGTTACCTGTGCTTTTTATCAGTCCTGATCCAGCATGGATCATGACACCATGCTTGTATTTTAATGAAATAAATAAATAAAATTCTGGATTTTACTCCTTGAGCTGGACTTTCCTTTTTCTATGAAGTATTCCAAGACGTCCAAGTGGAGACGTGTCCTTGCTCGGACCTTGCTGCAGCATCAATGAGGGGTGAGCTGAACTAAATCCTTTTTTCTCCCATATTGCATTTTAATGCAATGTTGCGGTGACCAAAAAAACGTAATTCTGGCATTTTGAAAATTTTGAAAAAATCTTGCTACGCCCGTTAGCGATCAGGTTAATCCTTTTTTTATTGATAGATCAGGTGATTCTGAAAGCTGCATGAAAACATTACACCACTAAGCGCAATGCCAAGCCTCAGATGTAGTGGTGTAAAGTTACCAATGAACTTTGGAGCAATGTAAAGACCATCTGTGGAGTCGCAAAACAGTTCTATTTGGCAGTCTGAAGGAGCAGGCTGTATTTGGCAAAATATCAAAGGAACATTATTCGCCTAACTGCATTATGCAAACAGTAAAAATGATGGATGAGGGATAATGCTAAGAGGTTGTTTTTAAGGGGTTGGCCTACACCCCTTAGTTAAAGTGAAGATAAATTATAATACTTCAAAAGTACCATTATATTTTGGACAATTGTATGCTTTCAAGTTAGTGAGGACAGTTTGGGGAAAGTCCATTTTTGTTTAAATCATAACCATTGTTTTAATTATTATTTCATAAATCAATAGGACAAACAACATAGTAGCATAGTAACATAGTATTTAAGGTTGAAGGGAGAAGAGGGACTTTAAATCCATCTAGTTCACCCCATAGCCTAACAGGTTGATCCAGAGGAAGGCAAACAAAAACCCATGCAGAAAACACTAAGCTCTACATTGGGGAAAAAAATTCCTTCCTGACTCCACATTTGGCAATCACACTAGTTCCCTGGATCAATGCCCTATCAAGGAATCTACTATATAAACCCTGTAACATTATACTTTTCAAGAAAAGCATCCAGTCCCTTCTTAAATTTTAGTAGTGAATCACTCATTACAACATCATATGGCAGAGAGTTCCATAGTCTCACTGCTCCTACAGTAAAAAATCTGCATCTGTGATTATGCTTAAACCTTCTTTCCTCCAGGCGTAGAAGATGCCCCTTTGTCCCCATCACAGGTCTAAGAGTAAAAAGATCATTACAAAGGTCTTTGTACTGACCCCTCATATATTTATACATTGTAATTAGATCACCCCATAGCTTTTTGTATTTCCAAACTAAATAACCCTAAGTGTAATAACCTATCTTGGTATTGCAGACCCCCCAGTGCTCTAATAACCTTGGTCGCACTTCTCTGCACCCGCTCCAGTTCAGCTATGTCTTTCTTATACACCGGAGACCAGAACTGTACACAGTATTGTAAGTGTGGTTGCACTAGTGACTTATATAGAGGTAAAATTATGTTCTCCTCATGAGCATCTATGCCTCTTTTAATGCATCCCATTGTTTTATTTGCTTTTGCAGCTGCTGCCTGACACTGGCCACTAAATGTGAGTTTGTCGTCCACCCACACACCCTGGTCTTTCTCAGTGACAATTTTGCCCAGGGTTTTACAATTAAGCACATAGTTTAACATCTTATTTCTTCTGCCCAAGTGCATGACCTTACATTTATCCCCATTAAAGCTCATTTGCCATTTATCAGCCCAAGCTTCTAGTTTACATAAATCCTCCTGTAATATAAAATTGTCCTCCTCTGTATTGATTACCCTGCAGAGTTTAGTGTCATCTGCAAAGATTGAAATTCTGCTGTGTATGCCCCCTACATGGTCATTAATAAAAATGTTAAAAAGAAGCAGGGCCAACACCGACCCCTGTGGTACCCCACTGCTAACCGTGACCCAGTCCATGTGTGCTCCATTAATAACCACCCTTTGTTTCATCCCTGAGCCAGCCCTTAACCCAGCTACACATATTTTCCCCTATCCCCATTGTTCTCATTTTATGTATCAACCTTTTATGTGGCACTGTATCAAAAGCTTTTGAAAAGTCCATATACACCACGTCCACTGCATTGCCTTGGTCCAGTCCGGAACTTACCTCTTCATAAAAGCTTATCAGATTAGTCTGACAGGAATGGTCCCTTGTAAACCCATGTTGATATTGGGTAATGAGGTTATCCTTCTTCAGATACTCCAGTATAGTATCTCTTAGAAAACACTCCAGGATTTTACCCACAGTTGAGGTTAAGCTTACTGGCCTATAATTTCCAAGTTCAGTTTTTGTCCCCTTTTTGAACACTGGCACCACATTTGCTATACTCCAGTTCTGTGGTACAGATCCTGTTATTATGCAATCTTTAAAGATTAAAAATAATGGTCTATCTATGACTGTACTTATTTCCTGCCGTTCTCAGGGGTGTATCCCATCCGAGCCCTGGGATTTGTCAATTTTAGTGATTTTTAGATGCCGCCGTACTTCCTGCTGGGTTAAGCAGGTGACATTTAATGGAGAATTTTTATCCCTGATCATGTTATCCGTCATAAGATTTTCTTGTGTAAATACTGTTGAAAAAAAGTCATTTAGCATATTGGCTTTTTCCTCATCCTCATCCACCATTTCACCCAGACTATTTTTAAGGGGGCCAACACTATCATTTTTTAGCTTCTTACTCTTTATGTAATTAAAGAATATTTTGGGATTATTTTTACTTTCTTTGGTAATGAGTCTCTCTGTCTCAATCTTTGCTGCCTTGATTTGTTTTTTACAGAATTTATTTCATTCTCTGCATTTATTTAATGCCTCATCACTACCTACTTGCTTTAATTCTCTAAATGCTTTCTTTTTGTCCCTTATTGCGCCCCTTACAGCTCTATTTAGCTATAGTGGTTTCCTCCTATTTCTAGCATGCTTATTCCCATACGGTATATATTGTGCACAGGTCCTATTCAGGATGCTAATAAACATCTCCCATTTTCCTTGTGCACTTTTATGTCTCAGGATATCGTCCCAGTTTATTGCACTAAGATCATCTCTCATCTGTTGGAAATTTGCTTTCCTGAAGTTTAGTGCCCTTGTAACCCCTTTTCTACACATCTTATTAAAGGATACATGAAAACTTATTATTTTGTGATCACTATTACAAAAATGACCCCCAACCCTTATGTTTGATATGCCGTCTGGCCTGTTGGTTAATATTAGGTCTAGCAGTGCCCCCCTCTTGTTGGGTCCTGAACTAGTTGTGAAAGGTTACAAAAACCTACTACCTTTGCTGGAATTGCAGGTTTCGGTTCCCAATGTATTTCAGGGTAGTTGAAGTCCCCCTGTAAGGACTGGGATTGTATATCTGTTTTGTCTGCTCTTGCCCTTACTTCTGATGGATTCTGCCCTCAACCAAGGTGGAGTTGCTGGCTTCACGGCGGCCATCTTGTTTCCTGTCTGAAACTCCTTGTTTCCTGTTTGCTGTATACATAAGGGAACTCTGCACACTATGCATTGCTTGTGTATCTTGTTCTTTACTTGCTGCCAAGCTGGAAGGACTAGCAACCTGTTTGCCCCTTCTACTCTTCGGGATACCCCGCTTGTTCCCGTATCTACGTACCACGGAAGGACTCTGCTGCTATACCTGCTCTGCACCAATCTTCTACGGTCTGCCCTCCCTTAGGAGCCGGCCCGGGCTCTGAGTCCTGGATTCCGCATTGCTGGACTGGTATTCGCACCCTCGGTCTGTACTATTATTTGTGCATACTACTGAGACTGTCTTATTGTCTTATTGTCTGCTTTGCATCTGTCAGCTGAAGTGCATATTTCTGCAATAAGATATATATACATCTTGAATTGTGACCTACCGTGTCTGTCTTAATTTCTGACCCACGTCATCGGGCTCCATAGAATTCTAGTATAAACTTATAACAGAATACACAAGCCACAAAAGATGGAGCTCACTGGGTCAGATACAGTGGAGAGTGAAAAAGCTTTGCTCATTTGTCACAGGACTGCACGGGGAGCTGCAAGCAATTAAGACTAAGCTGGGGTCATTAGAGGCTCAAACTAATCATAATGCAAATGTGACTGATAATTCTATCCAGGCTATAACCTCTCGCCTCTCAAATGTGGAGACTACAGCTGCAGCTGCGGTTTCAGTCCCAGCTCCAACTCCAGATCCGGTTTTCCCCAAACTCCCACCATTCAGGTTTGGTGGAGAAAGAGAGAAATTTTGTGGCTTTCTGAATCAATGTCAGCTGTATTTTTCTGCATGTGTGGCTCACTTCACAACTGATTGGGATAAAGTATTAACCATGATAATGCTGCTGACAAACAAAGCTTTAGCCTGGGCAAATCCTCTAATTGAAACCAATGATGCATGTTTGAATTCTCTGAATGACTTTATTGCTGCTATGCTGCTATGTGTCAGATGTTCGATGATCCTAACTGAAATGTCACAGTAGAAACGGCATTATTAGTACTTCGCCAAGGAAAGCGTCCTGTTGTGGAATATGTTATGGAATTTCGGAGGTGGGTGCTGGACACTACATGGTGCGACTCAGCAAAATATGCAGTGTTCAGTAGGGGTTTGTCTGCTACTATTAAAGATGAACTGGCTCGGGGTGAATCACCTACTAATCTGACTGACTTTATAAATCATGGAATCCGGATAGATATTCGTCTCACGGAAAGAGAAGTGCGCTGAGGCCAATCGTAATAACCCCATATTCCTCAATCTTCCTCCAGGGAAACTCAAATTAAGTCATCTTCTCCGGCAGAGGATGAACCTATGCAGATTGATGTGGTTCGGAGGAGTACCATCGACACACGCAAGGAACATCGTTTTCGAGAAAATGTATGCTTCTACTGCGGAAAATCGGGTCACTACATTTCGGTCTCTTCCGGAAAAAATCGCAAGGCCGCAGCTGCGGTAATCGAATATAACTTTTCTAATATATCTTCTGTTGGTTCTCAGTTAAATACTTGTAGGAGGGTGATGGCAGACGAAACCCCAGACTTCCCTGACTTGAGTTCAGATGCATCGTCATCTGTGGGTGAGGAGGTTCTCTCAATAAGTACCGCTATGACGGTCTCAGGTGAAGCCGTAAAGGACACACTTTGTACTATTCCCTTTGAAATCAGGGTGCAATCCCGTTGGATTACTAGTACAGCCATGATTGGTTCTGGGGCTAGCGGCAATTGCATGGACATTGCATTTGTCAAAAAACGCGGTGCACACTCGCAGAAGAAACTTTCACCAGTGTTAATGAAGACTATAGATGGGTCCCCGTTGGTATCCGGGCCAGTAGACTCTCAAACTACCCCTCTGAAGATTCGTATGGGAGCAGATCATTCTGAAAAACTGTCGTTCTTGCTAATTTCCTCCCCTAAATTTCCTATAATTCTAGGGTTACCATGGTTACAGCAGCAGAACCCCACTATCGATTTGAGGACGAAAGAATTACAGTTTCCAAGTAAACAGACATCATCCGGAGAATTAACTTCAATCAGACCAGGCTCTCGCAATGGGAAGACCGATGCTCTGCCCAGAATTCATTTGCATGACGTGACCTCGGCTTCGACTCCAAGGGCCCTACTGTCAGAGCGAAACCCCGTAAGTGTACTGCACAATCAAGACCTATTAAAAAATGTTAAAGAGGCCTACGCCACAGATTCACTTCTGATTCAACCATCCACTCAGGTAAATTTAACCTTAAAAAATGGCCTTTGGTTTCAGAGACAACGTCTGTATGTCCCGGAAACAATAAAATTTAGGGTATTGAAACTAATGCATAACTCTAATATCGCCGGTCATAGAGGATTTCAGAAAACTCAAGAATTTGTGTCTCGCTTCTTTTGGTGGCCGACTTTCCGGAAAGACGTTCGACTGTATGTGTCATCATGTGAGGTATGTGCCAGATCAAAAGTTCCTCGCTCCTCACCTACTGGACTATTGCAATCTCTTCCTCGACTTCCGAAAAACATGTCTGTACCTGCGGTTGCCAACCACACTTCATCTCTTCAGGAGAATCTGGAAGTTCCGAAGCAGACACTGGCACCAGACAGATTCCGTAAACCAGTACCCACATACAAGGTAGGAGACATGGTTTGGCTTTCAATGAAGAACCTGAAACTCAAGGTTCCAACATTAGAACTGGGGCATAAATATGTTGGTCCGTACAAGATCAGCAGCATAGTGAGTTCTGTAGTCTGTTGACTCAAGTTGCCTAGCTCTTTAAACACACATCCTGTTTTTCACGTCTCTCTGCTTAAACCGGTAGTGGCAAATCCTTCCTCTGGGCGCACGTCTGCTCCTCCTGGTCCAATTCTCATTGACAGGCAGGAGGAATTCATCGTGGAGAAGATCATTGATTCTCGGATCCGTTGGGGACGACTCCAATATCTGATAAAATGGCAAGGATACTCGTTTGAAGAGAATTCATGGGAACCTCTGGAGAATATTCACGCTCCTCGTCTGATCAGACAGTTCCACAGCAGATACCCCACTAAACCAGATGTAAGATCATCCAGAGGACATCTTTAAAGAGGAGAGTAATGTAAGGACTTGGATTGTATATCTGTTTTGGCTGCTCTTGCCCTTACTTCTGATGGATTCTGCCCTTAACCAAGATGGAGTTGCAGGCTTCACGGGGGCCATCTTGTTTCCTGTCTGAGACTCCTTGTTTCCTGTTTGCTGTATACATAAGGGAACTCTGCACACTATGCATTGCTTGTGTATCTTGTTCTTTACTTGCTGCCAAGCTGGAAGGACTAGCAACCAGTTTGCCCCTTCTACTCTTCGGGATACCCCGCTTGTTCCCGTATCTACGTACCACGGAAGGACTCTGCTGCTATACCTGCTCTGCACCCACCTCTGCTATGGTCTTCCCTCCCTTAGGAGCCGGCCCGGGCTCTGGGTCCTGGATTCTGCATTGCTGGACTGGTATTCGCACCCTCGGTCTGTATTTTTACTTGTCCATACTACTGAGACTGTCTTATTGTCTGCTTTGCATCTGTCAGCTGAAGTGCATATTTCTGCAATAAGATATATATACATCTTGAACTGTGACCTACCGTGTCTGTCTTAATTTCTGACCCACGTCATCGGGCGCCATAGAGTTCTAGTATAAACTAATAACACCCCCATAATAATGACTTCTCCTTGAGTCGCTGCTTCATCTATTTGCTTTATGAGGATTTTCCCCATTGCTTCCATTATTTTTGGAGACTTATAACAAACCCCTATCAGTAATTTATTATTTTTCCCCCTCCCCTTACCTCCACCCACAGAGACTCTACTGTACTTTTTCATTAGATTCACATATATTATCACGCAGGATGGGTTTTAAGGATGATATTACATATAAACACACACCTCCCCCTCGCTTATTTGTACCTTTATTTCTGAACAGACTATAGCCCTGTAAATTAACAGCCCAGTCATGGCTCTCATCCAGCCATGTCTCAGATATCCCCACCATGTCATAATTATGTTCCAACAAAGCTAATTCTAATTCCTTCATTTTGTTGGTGAGGCTTCTGGCTTTAGTATACATGCACTTTATGTGTCTCTCATTACCTCTATAATTCCCTAAAATCTTAACTGTTCTAACCCCACCCCCCACACCACGTCCAATTTCTTTATTTGTGCCGAGGTCAATATCTGCACTATCTTCAATTCCTATAAAATGAATACCCTCCCCCAATCCCTAGTTTAAATACTCTCCAGGCTTCTAGCCATTTTCTCCACCAGAACAGCTGCACCCTCCCCATTGAGGTGAAGCCCCTCCCTAGCATAGAGCCTGTAGCCAACTGAGAAGTCAGCCCACTTCTCCAGAAACCCAAACCCCTCCTTCCTACACCAATTCCTGAGACACTTATTTATCTCCCTAATCTCCTGTTGCCTCTCTGGCGTGGCACATAGTTCAAGCCGTATTTCAGAGATTACCACCTTGGAGGTCCTTGCTTTAAGCTTGCGGCCTAATTCCCTAAAATCACCTTTAAGGACCTTCCACCTACCTCTAACTTTGTCATTTGTGCCAATGTGCACCATGACCACTGAATCCTCACCAGCCCCTCTCAATAATCTGTGAACCTGATCAGCGATGTGTAGGACTTAAGCACCAGTTAGGCAGCATACTGTTTGATGATCCCTATCTTTGTGACAGATTGCCCTGTCTGTCCTGCCCTGCTATCCTATTTCCCCCCTTACAGGAGCAGACACTCCTCCAGCTTTCAGAGGACATGCCTTGCTGCAGCAGTACTACCCCTGTACTGACACCCCCCTCATTTATCAACATACTTAATGGGGTGTGCCAGATCAGGACTAGCCTCCCTGGCACTTTTCCTTCTACTCTGCCTTCTACCTGTCACCCGGCTAGCATCCTCACTGTCCTTCAGTTCCTTACTACCATCCTGTCTATGGATCTCAGTGTTGCCAGATGCACATTTAGATCCTGTACCTTGGCTTCCAAATGCACAACGTGCTCACATCTCGCACAGCTGTATGCACCCTCGATCGGTTGTTCAAGGATTGCATACATGTGGCAAGATATAAATTAGATGGCATTGTCAATATTGGAGCACATTTCTTAATGGGAATTGCACCAGACAGAAATGTTAAGTAAAAAGATATACAAAGTATTTAAAAAATACAAACAGCAATTCAATAATTCCTCCCTTGGAAACTCCCTGAATTCAAAGTCACTGAATCATAAGTCACACACTTATAGCACCGTTTGCACTTGCGCTCCGGTCACATTCAGCTCATTCACACTCACTAAGGCAGAAGATTTAAAGAGATTTTTTTTCTTTCCGCAGCAATCCACCACCCTGCAGCTCAGTTCACTTCCAAGGAAAATGAAAACTTAAAACTTTGTAATTTTGTAAAAGAATGAAAAAGATGCGGCAGTCACCCAGATTTGCAGTGCAGTGTTTCTTTATTCAACCATTAAAGATCACGCAATAAAGGACGGGCAGGTAACATGAGGCATGTGGGGAAAATGACGAACGACAGCCATTTCGCATACACAGACGCTTCAACAGGTCCAGTGCCTGACATTTTCTGATACTGTGCAGATGGGAGGGGGGAGTAGGAGGGAGAAGCTTTACATCTGGCTCCTCCCCCTCTTTCCATAGAAAACAAAACTACATGTTTGGTATCTCCGCAAAAGAAATAACCCACCTTATAAAACTGTGACACTAATTAACCCCTTTAGTGAATACTGTAAAAAGTTAACGCAATCAAAATAAAATAAAAATAAAACGCAACCAAAAAGATTAATGTAAATAAAAATAGTATCTCCAAAAACATTATATTATCCTGCAAAAAAACATGCCACCATACAGCTCCATCAGTGGAATGTTAAAAAAGCTGTAGCTTTCAGAATAAATCAAGGCAAAAATAATAGTTTTTATTGTGTAAAAGCCCCAAAACATAAAAAATGCTATAAATATGGTATCGCTATAATCATACTGACCTGAAAAATAAAGCTGTCTTATCAATTTTACAGCATAAAGACCCCCCAAATAAACAATTTCTGAACTGCTGGTCTTTGTTCATTCTGCCTCCCAAAAATCGGAATAGAAAACGATCAAAAAATGTTACCGTATATACTAGAATATAAGCCGAGATTTTCAGCCTGTTTTCTTGGGCTGAAAGTCCCCCTCTCGGCTTATATTCGAGTCATATACACCGGGGGGTCAGAGGGGGAGGGGGGCGGGGGTGTCAGGTCATACTTACCCGTCCTGACACTGTCTCTTGAGCCCCCAGCTTCTCCCCGTGCTCTCTCTTCCTGCCTTCAGCGGTCACATGGTGCCGCTCATTAAAACTTATGAATATGCGCATATTCATAAGTTTTAATGAGCGTTATCACATGACCGCTGAAGGCAGGAAGAGAGAGCGCGGAGAAGCTGGGGGCTCAAGACACAGCGTCAGGACGGGTAAGTATAGCGATACTCACCTGTCCTGCGTCCATGGCTGCTTGCTGCTGTCTGTCATCGGTCAGTGACTTCAGACAGCAGAGGGCGCGGTGACGTGGTTAGTGCGTGCCGCGCCCCCTGCAGTCGAACGTCACTGACTGATGACGTGGCAGATAGCGGTGAGCAGCCTTGGACGCAGGACAGGTGAGTATCTGACACCCAGCGACGGAGAGGTATGTCTTTTTTTTTATTTTTACATGCAGCGGCAGCACATGGTGAAATAATCTTAAGGAGCTTCTAATGGGGGCAGCACATGGGGGAATAATCTATGGAGCTTCTAATGGGGGCAGTATATGGGGGAGCAATATGGAGCTTCTAATGGGGGCAGCATATGGGGGAACAATATGGAGCTTCTTATGGGGGCAGTATATGGGGGAACAATATGGAGCTTCTAATGGGGGCAGCATATGGGGGAACAATATGGAGCTTCTTATGGGGGCAGCATATGGGGGAACAATATGGAGCTTCTTATGGGGGCAGTATATGGGGGAACAATATGGAGCTTCTAATGGGGGCAGCATATGGGGGAACAATATGGAGCTTCTTATGGTGGCAGTATATGGGGGATCAATATGGAGCTTCTAATGGGGGCAGCATATGGGGGAACAATATGGAGCTTCTTATGGGGACAGTATATGGGGGGAACAATATGGAGCTTCTAATGGGGGCAGCATATGGGGGAACAATATGGAGCTTCTTATGGGGGAAGTATATAGGGGAACAATATGGAGCTTCTAATGGGGGCAGCATATGGGGGAACAATATGGAGCTTCTTATGGGGGCAGCATATGGGGGAACAATATGGAGCTTCTTATGGGGGCAGTATATGGGGGAACAATATGGAGCTTCTAATGGGGGCAGCATATGGGGGAACAATCTATGGAGCTTCTTATGGGGCAGTATATGGGGGAATAATCTATGGAGCTTCTTATGGGGGCAGCATATGGGGGAATAATCTATGGAGCATTTCCCACCCTAGGCTTATACTCGAGTCAATAAGTTTTCCCAGTTTTTTGTGGCAAAATCAGGGGGGTCGGCTTATACTCGGGTCGGCTTATACTCGAGTATATACGGAATATAAAAATGGTACCAATAAAAATGTCAACTCATCCTGCAAAAAACAAGCCCTCACATGACTCTGTCAGCAGAAATATAGGAAAATGATAGCTCTAAAAATATGGCATGGCCAATAAAAATCATCTTTTAGTTTGTGACTGCAGCCAAACAGTAAAAACTATATAAATCTGTTATTCTGTATTTGCACCGACCTGAAGAAAAAGTCTAATCACTTATGATTCATGAGGAATGGCATATAAAATAAAGCCAGTTCACATGTTGTAGATTTATTCATTCTGCCTCCCAAAGATCGCAACTCACATTTATCCTGCTCTCTACGCTGAGCACTTACACGGAGGTTCCAGTGTAAGTCTCTAAAATTCTTATTCAGATGGAACTCCCAGTGGCAGATTCACTTATAATGAGGCAGATGGGGACACTGTGGATGCCGTCAGGCCTATGTTCCTTTGGTTTCCATCGTTTTAGGCTTGCATAAAGCCACAGTTTTGTGTACTTCTGAAAAGCAGGACAAAGCTAAACAAATGCCAAACGAAGTCCAGAGTAACTCTGCTGCCTCATTATAGTGAATGGGTCCCTGTGAATCACATTATTAGGAGATTTAGATGGAAACCACAAAGTGCTCAGGGTAGAGCGCCGGTATGGGATCCCAAATGTTATATAAAATGCTCCCAACAAAAGATTCAAATCAATCCACAAAAAAGCAAGTCACCACTCAGGTCAATCATCCTTCCACATTATGGGTACTATAAAGGCTATGGAAAAATGTAATGGCTCCTTGCCCCCCAAAAGAAATCCAGAGCTCCCAAATCCAAACGCCACTCTCCCTACTGAGCACCAAAGTGTGCCTAAACCACATTTAGCATCCACATGTTTGGCATTTCTGTAGCAATGAGAGCTCACCTAATTTACAGTAGCGTATCTCCAGAAGCATGAGCTGGACATACTGTACTGTGCAGTACAATGTACTGGGCACTACACTGGCAGATTTGTAATTTTCTCTCAGCAACATCCACTGCTGCTTGTTTCTGGAAAACACCAATGGAGTCAAAATCATGACTGCACCTGTAGATTCTCAAAGAGGTATAATTTCCAAAATGTATTAGCTGGGAGGTGCTGTGCTGTATATGGAGTTGGCAAACTATTCTAGGAAAATCTGTGCTCCAGAAGACAAACATCGCTCCTTTCCTCCCTAGTCTCGCAGTAAAGCTAGCAGTACTGTATTTTCACATACAGCAGAAATTGGGTGACAAATTTTGGTGTCATTTTCCCAGTGTAAAAATGTAAAGTCTGAAGCTAAAACAAACTTTTTGTGGTAAAAATGTAATTATTTTTCTTCACTGCCCAATGGCATAAAATTCTGTGACACACCCGTACTGTCAAAATGATTACTGCACCCCTAGATGAATTCATTGAGTTGTTGTTTGTAAAATGAAACAAACTCAATATAAAAACAGACGTTACTAAAACATTGTGACGTCTACCCTCCTAATGCTCTACATAAGAAGCTACTCAGTAGTATTCCTGGTGAAGTCCATGTTCGGTGTCTGTGCCCAAATAGTAGGTGTTTAGTATGGATGTCAAACTTAATTGTTCAGGTTCGCCCATCTCTAACCATATGCTAACAAAACTTGTGAACTTTTTATATCAAGTTCAGATTGCCACAATTGATAAGGAGCCAAAACCCAAACCACCAAAGGACCTATAGACCAGAAAAGACCAAACAAGATATGATTGCTCAATACTTTTTATTATCTCGGTAGTAAAATATTAATAAAAAAACAGTTTAAAACCAATGTGCACTTATAGGGATGACTTTACCACAATTGTAAAGAAAATAATATGGACCCACATATACCATATTATATTCACATATGTATTCCTCAAATAAAAAATAAATAATAATAAATGAAAAAACTTTAGTGCAAGCAAACCAATATAAATTTGATATTTTATAAGCGTGAAAAAAATGTGAAAATCATGAAAAATATTATTTCCCATATAAATAACTTATTTTGCTGTGATATAAAGTTCAATATGCCTGTGCAAAAAAAAGCAAATAAAAAACATCAATGACTCAGTGGTCAATATAAAGTGCAGCGTGCATGTGCAGCAAAGCAACCAAAAATCATTTGGCTTTCATTGCTATACAAAAAAGTGTCAAAGTGACTATTACTATTACAAGTGCACGCTAATGGGACATAGTGACCCACAAAGGTATATGAATTAACCCCCTATATTCCTCTATAGCACTGCACTTTATGTAATATTCATATCTTGTTTGGTCTTTTCTGGTCTATAGGTCCTTTGGTGGTTTGGGTTTTGGCTCTTTAAATCAGTGGGTAAACCACTAATTTCACTGAACACTGGTGGTAGTGTATATAATAATTTTAATTATTTATTATTCTTATAAAATATATTTTATATATATATTATATATCATATATAAATACTATACCTGGTGTTCGTGTATTTTTACACAATTGATAAGGGAAAATAAATATACATAATTATTCTAATGGTATGACATTGGAATTTCATATCAAATGATCAATAATCTAATATATTAAATTATTAACATTCTAAAGTCATATCAAATGATCAATATTATATCATACTGGATGGCCAATATTCCAATATCATATCAAATAGCAAACTTTTCAATATATTGTACTGCCCCACTACACACAAATAAAATGAGAATGGTTGGTGACCCAGATCGACGCTCTGAATTTGCAGAATGAGCAAAACAAAAATTGGAACAGGACCCTCAGTTTACACTGAACATTAAGTTCAGTGATGAGGCAGACTTTTTTGGGCCTTTTATATGGATGCACCTAAATAAAATGGGAATGGTGACAGTTTTCTTGCGTAGGGTGTCTTGCATTGAAATCTTCTGCAATGACCCCGGTACTGCATTCACCAGACATCAGCACAATTTCTATCCACTCCTCACGTGTTAACCTCTGAGACATGTCATTGGCTGTAAACAAAGAGAAACTTGTAAATAACTCATGAAAGAATAAAGTTACATTAACAATATTGTTTGTCTTGTGAAATTCTCAATAAGTTTGATGTGTCACATGACCCTCTTCCCATTGAGAAAAATAAAGTTGGATCCAAAATGGCTGACTTCAAAAAGGCCGCCATGGTCACCACCCATCTTGAAAAGTTTTCCCCTTCCCATATACTAATGTTCCACAAACAGGAAATTGATATCACCAACCATTCCCATTTTATTTAGGTGTATCCATATAAATGGCCCAACCTGTATTATCACTATCACAGTCAACTATGACCAGCCAATCACAGCTATTTAGCAATAAAGTTAGAAAAAAAGCAATGTGGCAAGCTATGATTGATGTTGTTTGAGACAGCAGCAGTAATAGCAATGAAAAGATCGTAGCATCACCTTGTTTATTAGCCCTTTTGGCACCAATTAGCTGATCAATATTCACTGAAAAATCTGCGCCAAAAGGGTTATACAGTATTTTGAGAGCTATCATTTTCCTATATAGAGTCATGTGAGGGCATGTTTTTTGAAGGATGAGTTGACATTTCTATTGGTACCATTTTCAGTCATACAACATTTTTTGATCGCCTTCTATTCCAATTTTTGGGAGGCAGAATGAGCAAAACCCAGCAATTCAGTAATTGCTTATTTAGGGGGTCTTTATGCTGGAAAATTGATAAGACATCTTTATTCTTCAGGTCAGTACGATTACAGAGATAACACATTTATATAATTTCTTTATGTTTTTGGGCTATTACACAATAAAATCAACTGGTGTTGTTCATTAGTAGATCAATCTGTCCACAGACAGTATCGTGTTATCAGCAGCACATCTGGAGTTTTCACCAGGCAATGTGCTGCTGAGAACAATGATTTCTGTTTTGGCAAATACAATCTAACCACTCAATGAATAGAAAACATTTTTCTTGTTTTGTATAATGTGCCCCATATTCCTCCATGTAGTTCAATTCACACCCCATAGTCCTCCATGTAGTACAATGTACACCATATTCATCCATGTAGTACAATGCAGCCCTCACAGGAGTACAATGCAGCCCCCCACAGAAATATAATGCAGCCCCCAAAGAAGTAGAGTGTACATATGCCTAACTTCCTAATTTCAACATTCCTGTTTATCTTTAAGCAGTGAAATCACTTTAGCATTATTTTAAAATGTGATTGGAGTATACATTGAATGAAATTTTAATTATTGTCTTTTTTTTCTTTGCTAAATACAACTGATATAGTAACTTTCAGCTTCTTGGTTTTGCATTCAATCCATGGAAAATATATCAGAGTGGATTTAAATTCAATTTAGTAATACCTGCGATTGAGGAGACTGTACTTTTGATTGCAAATATTGGTTGTGTAAAACCTGAGCTGATCATTTCTATTTCATTTTAAGGATAGATAAACCTTTAATGCAACCATCTGGAATTAGGTTCACTGAAGCAAGATGCCAGTCAAAGAATAAGCAGACAAAATGCACGACAATGCTCTAGAGATCTAAGGATTTAGCGATCAACAGGATTACAGCTATTACAGAGTTGATGTGATGGGACTCTTTACTACTATATGTAAATTACTTTTATATATTCCTATGCATGGGTCTGGTATCATCATATAGGTTTTATCAAGATGTTTACCCAATGGGATCTTATTATTAAATGCCATCTGCTTATTCTGCTTTCCTATCCAAGTAAACTAAAGTCACATTTTACAAGTCACAATCTATACAGTACACATTCAGCATTCAGTTATTTTACTTTGAAAGGAAAAATAAAGGATACATAACTTCAATAATTTTATAATTTTATTTTGGTCTTATAATGGTCATATTGACAACATAGAAAATGAGCAATCGGCTCATATGACTTAGTAGGACATACGGTTGGCATAGCTACAAATCAAATCTGGTCAAACTCTACATTTTAATCTTTTTTTGTCTGATTGTAGCTTTTTTTACTCTGTTTCTTTGCACGATTATAGAGGCAGAACTCTTGCATTTAATATTTAGACATATGATTAACAGCTACAACATAGGACATGGTAACTTGTAGACTGGAGATGTCAATTGACTTTTATGGTAGGGTGTTCTAGGCATACTCAGTGACCTATTAATATTGTAGGTCAATATTTAGGAAGGTGAAGTAGGCGATCTGTGACCATTACCAAGTGTTTATGATTCCTATGTTGTGAATATACAGGAGTTATCCCCTTTCCAACATCAGGCGTAATAGTACGCCAATGTCGGAATCCCTCCCTTTGATGTTGGGCTCCGGCGGTGAGCCCATATCTTTCCCGGCACATGTCAGCTGTTTTGGACCTGTTGCATGGAGTAGCTAAAACAAAGCCTGCTGTGGAAGCTCCTAATAGATCTACTACCAGCTGACTTTGCACCCAGCAACCTTTCATTCTTAAATTTGCTAGCATCAGTACCTTCTGTATGATATCCTGGTACTTTCTTTTGTGAAATGTACAGTACATAGTACATAGGAACATGGAACAATACAGAATTATAAGGTTTGTATGAAGTCTATTTTGATTGTTTTTATCTGTCCTGAGTATGAATTAATTTTGGGTTCAGATGTCTGAATTTATTTTGGGGGCATGGACTTTCTCCAAGTTTCTCAAAGTTATCAAGGAACAAATGTTGTTTTAAATTTATTTTGTAGAGTAATTAAGTAAACCGATCAATGTGCAGAATTTCCAGCTTTTTTATATTTCTATTTAAAAGTATCTAGTACCAGTCATAAAAGAATATAAATGGTTCAGATGTTGAAAAAACTAGTAATTTGCAGGGATCATTTATGCAACGTGTAAAATGCAATGTTTTTTGTACCTACCGAAGAATAATAGTCTTATCAATACACAAGTATATATGATAAATGCAGTTTCATCTACTTATACTATTAACCTATCTTTCAGGGTACAAAGTAATGTCTATAATGTTCCATCATTGGCAAGGAGGTCAAGAGGAAAGTAAAATTAAATAGCTGTGTTTTGTATTCTTAATATGTGATTTAAAAACATAAAACCCTTCTCTATTTGAAATAATGCCTAGCCTGTAACTTGCACTTAATGTTTAGGAGGTGAAGGAGCACATAGTATGTCAACTTTAAAAAAAATAGCTACATTGTGAATTCTGAATATTTCACTTGAAGACCTGAACTTTGAAACTATAGACCTTCTAAAAAAAAAGTCCTTCCAGAGAGAATAAAGATGTTCAAAGGAAGACCGGCATATAATAAAAAATAAAGTACAAAAATACACAATGCCCTCACTTCTCACTAAATTTAGAAGCAATGAATATTAATATTTACTTCATATTGTGCATGATAATATGCCAACACAATATGCTTTTACAACTGTACCCTTTTATTGGATAATTCTGGCATGCAACATATGACATCAGCTAATTCTCAAAACATATTTTTCTCATTTAAGCATATTATATAATTCTTTGTTTTTTTGGCTTTCTAGAAATATCTATTTTGCATGTAAAAAATAAAATGTAAGGTATTTGAAAACTTGAAAGAAGGATTTTTCAAAAATGATAGCTCCTGCTGATTGTACTTTGATTTTCAGGCTATTTTGCAAAGCCTTCATTATATTAAATGAATGCAAAATGCCTGCTCTGTTTTTTTCCTCCCTAATTTACATAATTTGCTCTGTAGGGATAATACTTAGTATTCACATAAATACTGTGATAGATGACAATGGTAATGCCAAGTATTTTTTTCTTTTTCATGTGAAGTCCACAACACTTTACCAGTGGCATGAAATCTGCAACTCAGCTGAAGATCACGACTTAGCAATGTAGGTGGTTTAGAAGATAAAATGGTGAGATGAGTGGTACCACAAACAATGGTGTGACCTTTTGGAGATCAAGTAAAGTATTATTCTTCCTCTAAGTATTGCATAACATTTACAGTTGGTGCTGTGAAGCCTGTCATATTATGCAAAAGTAGGTTTTTAGTTAGAGTTTTTCTAAAGCTCATTATGCAAAGAAATATAATATTCAAGGGACAATATATTCAGTTTCCCTTCGCTGTCAGGATCATGAGAAAACAAGGTCTTAGTGTGCGTTTATCAGTACAAATCCACAGTAGTTAGCTTAACAAAGACTAGAAACTCACCTTCAGAATAACATAAATTCATGAACATAAAATAGATAAGCAGTTTGTCCAATTTATGATCAATGGGGCTTTAACTGATGAGGTGTTGCTGATTATGAGAACGGTGGTCTCAAAGTCACCTGTGTGTATGATGCATTAGTGACCATGTGCAACCATTGCTCCATTAGGTGTCTACGTGAGTTCTATTCAGTTAATACACCAGTAGTTGCACATGCTCACTGTTGCTTCATTCACACAAAGGTCTTTAACCCCTTCACCCCAAGGGTGGTTTGCACGTTCATGAGCGGGCCAATTTTTACAATTCTGACCACTGTACCTTTATGAGGTCATAACTCTGGAACGCTTCCATGGATCCCGGGGATTCTGACATTGTTTTCTCATGACATATTGTACTTCATGTTAGTGGTAAAATTTCATTCAAATAACTTGCGTTTATTTGTGGGAAAAACAGAAATTTGGCGAAAATTTTGAAAATTTCGCAATTTTCCAACTTTGAATTTTTATGCCCTTAAATCACAGAGATACAGCACACAAAAAAACTTGATAACTAACATTTCCCACATGTTTACTTTACATCAGCACAATTTTGGAACCAAAATTTTTTTTTGTTAGGAAGTTATAAGGGTTAAAAGTTGACCAGCGATTTCTCATTTTTACAAAACCATTTTATTTTTAGGACCACATCACATTTGAGGTCACTTTGAGGGGTCTATACGATAGAAAATACCCAAAAGTGACACCATTCTAAAAACTGCACCCCTTAAGATGCTCAAAACCACATTCAAGAAGTTTATTAACCCTTTAGGTGCATCACAGGAATTTTTTTGAATATTTAAAAAAAAATGAACATCTAACTTTTTTTCACAAAAAAAATAATTCAGGTTCAATTTTTTTTATTTTACCAAGGGTAACAGGAGAAATTGGACTGCAAAAGTTATTGTGCAATTTGTCCTGAGTATGCTGATACCTGACTTGTGGGGGGAACGACTGTTTCGGCGCATGGCAGAGCTCAGAATGGAAGGAGCGCCATTTGACTTTTTCAATGCAAAATTGGCTGGAATTCAGATCGGACATCATGTCGCGATTGGAAAACCCCTGATGTACCAAAACAGTGGAAACCCCCCACAAATGACACCATTTTGGAAACTAGACCCCCTAAGGAACTGATCTAGATGTGTGGTGAGAACTTTGAACCCCCAAGGGCTTCACAGAAGTTTATAACATACAGCCGTACAATTAAAAAATCATATTTTTTCCACAAAAATGATCTTTTCACCCTCAATTCTTATTTTTCCAAGGGTAACAGGACCCTAAAAGTTATTGTATAATTTGTCCTGAGTACGCTGATACCCCACATGTGGGGGTAAACCACTATTTGGGTGCATGGCAGAGCTCGGAAGGGAAGCAGCGCCATTTGACGTTTTTGGCTGGAATTGAGATCGGACACCATGTCGCGATTGAAAAACCCCTGATGTACCAAAACAGTGGAAACCCCCCACAAATGACACCATTTTGGAAACTAGACCCCCTAAGGAACTTATCTAGATGTGTGGTGAGAACTTTGAACCCCCAAGGGCTTCACAGAAGTTTATAACATAAAGCCGTACAATTAAAAAATCGTATTTTTTCCACAAAAATGATCTTTTCACCCTCAATTCTTATTTTTCCAAGGGTAACAGGACCCTAAAAGTTATTGTGCAATTTGTCCTGAGTACGCTGATACCCCACATGTGGGGGTAAACCACTATTTGGGAGCATGGCAGAGCTCGGAAGGAAAGCAGCGCCATTTGATGTTTTTGGCTGGAATTGAGATCGGACACCATGTCGCGATTGGAAAACCCCTGATGTACCTAAACAGTGGAAACCCCCCACAAATGACACCATTTTGTAAACTAGACCCCCCAAGGAACTTATCTAGATGTGTGGTGAGCACTTTGAACCCCCCAGTGCTTCACAGAAGTTTATAATGCCAGGGCATGAAAATAAAAAAATCGTATTTTTTCCACAAACATGATCAATTAGTCCCCAATTTTTTTATTTTCCCAAGGGTAACAGGAGAAATTGAACCCCAAAAGTTGTCGTCCAATTTGTCCTGAGTACGCTGATGCCCCATATGTGGGAGAAAACTACTGTATGGACACACGTCGGGGCTCGGAAGGGAAGTAGTGACGTTTTGGAATGCAGACTTTGAGGGAATGTTCTGCGGGTGTCATGTTGCCTTTGGAGAGCCCCTAATGTACCTAAACAGTGGAAACCCCCCACAAATGACCCCATTTTGGAAACGAGACCCCCTAAGGAACTTATCTAGATGTGTGGCGGGCACTTTGAACCCCCAAGGGCTTCACAGAAGTTTATAATGCCTGGGCATGAAAATAAAAAAATTGTATTTTTTCCACAAACATGATCAATTAGTCCCCAATTTTTTTTATTTTCCCAAGGGTAACAGGAGAAATTGGACCCCAAAAGTTGTTGTCCAATTTGTCATGAGTACGCTGACACCCCATATGTGGGAGAAAACTACTGTATGGACACACGTCGGGGCTCGGAAGGGAAGCAGTGACATTTTGGAATGCAGACTTTGATGGAATGGTCTGCGGGTGTCATGTGCACTTGGAGAGCCCCTGATGTACCTAAACTATTGAAACTCCCCACAAGTGACCCCATTTTGGACACTAGACCCCCCACGGAACTTATCTAGATGTGTGGTGAGCACTTTGAACCCCCAAGTGCTTCACAGAAGTTTATAATGCTCGGACGTGAAAATAAAAAAATCATTTTTTTCCACAAAAATTATATTTTTGCCCCCAATTTTTATTTTCCTAAGGGTAACAGGAGAAATTGGACCCCAAAAATTGTTTTGCAATTTGACCTAAGTAGGCTGATACCCTACATGTGGGGGTAAAACACTGTTTGGGCGCATGGCAGAGCTTGGAAGGGAAGGAGCACCATTTGACTTTTCCAACTCAGAATTGGCTGGAATTGAGATCAGACGCCATGTTGCATTTGGAGAGCCCCTGATGTGCCCAAGCAGTGGAAACCCCCAATTCTAACTCCAACCCGAACCCCAACACACCCCTAACCCTAATCTCAGCCCTAACCCGAACCCTAACCCTAGCCCTAACCCTAACCCTAGCCCTAAACCTAACCCTAGCCCTAACCCTACCCTAACCCTAACCCTAGCCCTAACCCTAACCCTAATGGAAAAATGGAAATAAATACATTTTTTTTTTATTATTTTTCCCTAACTAAGGCTGGTTTCACATTTGCGTTTTTTAGCGCTGGAAAAAAACGCATACCTGCGCATGCGTTTTTTCCCCTATATTTAACATGGGTGAGCATACCTGCACGCTGGTAAGCGCACGTATGCGATTTTCATGCGCTGCGTTTTTTTGGGGTGTGCGTTTGTATTTTCCAGACGCAGCATGTTGCATTTTTTGGCCCTGCAAAAAAGCGCATGCGCACGTATGCGCACGTTTTGCGCTAAAAATGGCCATTATAGCCTATGGATGCGCATATGTGCGCACTGGCATGCTCATGTATGCGTTTTTTTGCACATGCGTTTTTTTTTTACCATTAGTTTAGACAATGGAATTTAGGGGTTTGGGTAAAGTTAGGGTTAGTTAAGGGGGTTTAGGGTTAGGGTTAGGGTCAGGGTTAGCGTTAGGGTTAGGGTTAGGGTCAGGGTTAGGGTCAGGGTTAGGGTTAAGTATGGTTTGGTTAAGGGTTAGGGTCAGGGTTAGGGTCAGGGTTAGGGTTAAGTATGGTTTGGTTAAGGGTTAGGGTTAGGGTTCGGGTCAGGGTTAGGGTTAGGGTTAGGGTCAGGGTTAGGGTTAAGTATGGTTTGGTTAAGGGTTAGGGTCAGGGTTAGGGTTAGGGTTAGGGTTAGTTAGGGTTTGGGTTAGGGTTAAGTATGGTTTGATTAAGGGTTAGGGTCAGGGTTAGGGTTAGGGTTAGGGTTAGGGTTAAGGGTTAGGGTCAGGGTTAGGGTTAGTAAAGTCACGGTTTGGGTTAGTGTGAGGGGCCACCTAATGTTGGAAAAAAACGCAAACGCGGTAAAAACGCACTAAAAACGCATACAAACGCTTAAAAACGCTGTGTTTTTTTCATGCATGCTCACAAAAATGCTTGAAAAAAACGCAGCAGTTGTATGCTTTTGTATGCGTTTTTTCAATGCGTTTTTTTGCGGGAAAAACGCGCTGCAAAAAAAAGCAAGTGTGAAACTAGCCTTAGGGGGGTGATAACGGGGGGTTTGATTTACTATTTATGGCGGTTTTTATGTTTGGCAGCTGTCACACGCTAAAAGACGCTTTTTATTGTAAAAATAGTTTTTGCATCACCACATATTGAGAGCTATAATTTTTCCGTATTTTGACCCACCGAGTCATGTGAGGTCTTATTTTTTTGCGGGACGAGTTGACGTTTTTATTGGTACCATTTTCGGGCATGTGACTTTTTTGATCACTTTTTATTCCGATTTTTGGGACGCAGAATGAACAAAAACCAGCGCTTCATGAATTTCTTTTGGGGGGTGTGCGTTTACACCGTTCCGCGTGCGATAAAATTGATAAAGCGGTTTTATTCTTCGGGTCAGTACGCTTACAGAGATACCTTATTTAGGTCGTTTTTTTATGTTTTGTCGGTTTTATGCAATGAAAACTATTTTATATAAAAAATAATTATTTTTGCATCGCTTTATTCTGCGAGCTATAACTTTTTTATTTTTTTCGCTGATGATGCTGTGTGGCGGCTCGTTTTTTGCAGGACAAGATGACCTTTTCAGCGGTACCATGGATATTTATATGCGTCTTTTTGATTGTGCGTTATTACACTTTTTGTTTGGCGGTATGTTAATAAATCATTATTTTTTGCTTCGCTTTTTATTTTTATTTTTTAAGGGGTTCGCTAAAGGGGTTAACTAATGGGACAGTTTTATAGGGCGGGTCGTTACGGACGCGGCGATACCTAATATGTGTACTTTTATTATTTTTTTTTTTATTTCTAAAAAATGGATTTATTTGGGGGAATATTTTTTTTTTTTTCTAATTTATTTGGCGATTTTTTTTAATTTATTTTAACACTTTTTTTTATTTTTATTTTTTTACTTTATTAAATAGTCCCAGGTGGGACATCACTGTCCTGTGACAGATCGCTGATCTGTCACATCACAGATCACTGTGACAGATCAGCAATCTGTCACAGGCACTGCAGAAGGCTTCCTCATGCCTGCGCTTTGCAGGCACTGAGGAAGCCAGCTTCCTGCAGGCCCCCGAAGGCCCCCGTCGCCATCTTGGATTCGGGGGCCTGCAGGAAAGGAGCCCCCCCGCAGCAGCGCTGCACATTGCGCTGCCGTGGGGGCTCAGGGAAGCAAGGAGGGAGCCCCCTCCCTACCGATGCTTCCCTTTAACCCCCGGTACACCGCGATCATGTTTGATTGCAGTGTGCAAGGGGTTAATGTGTCGGGGTGGTCCGTGACCACCCCTGACACATTGTGCTGGGTGTCAGCTGTGATAATCAGCTGACACCCGGCCGCGATCAGCGGCACTCACCACGTGGGCGCCGCTGATTGCGGTAGACGTACTATCTCGTCCATGGGCATAGGGGCCCGGGTCCCATGGACGGGATAGTACATCTCATGTCAGGAAGGGGTTAAATAGGACCAGTCACTAAATCAAAACTGTCCAGTTTTTGTTCGTATTTTACTTCCAATGCTTCCCTGATTTTTCCGCTTTGTCTTTTATAAATGTACTATATCATAGAATCATAGAATCATTGAATGTTAGGTTGGAAGGGACTTCAAGGGTTTTTTTATTGGCCAGCACATGGAAACATAAAATGGTTCTATCCAGACATATATAAATGACAGATTAAAGAATGAAATCCATGCAACACACATTATGTCAAATTCTTATCTGATTTTTAGTATTAAAGTAGGACATAATCAATGGGTTTCTGAGCTGTACAATAAAAAATTGGACAGCATCTGACATGGATTTGTGAATGCATTCTTAGGTTGATGGGAGGAGTGTTCAACCAAATATGGAGGCCGTCACCCCCTCCAATTGTGCACTGCAAAAAAAAGATTGACCAGCACATTTTAACCCCTTTGCTACATTAGATGTACTATTCCGTCCATGTGACCTAAGTCCCAAAGACGGAATAGTACGTCTAGCGTGATCAGCTACGCTAACGGGGGAAGCGCAGCTGGTCGTGGTCGGGTGTCAGCTGATTATCACAGCTGACACCTGGCACTATGTGTAAGGGGTGGTCACGTACCGCCACCGACATGTTAACCCCTGGCACACTGCGATCAAACACGATCACAGTGTACGGGGGTTTAGGGAAGCATCGAGAGTGAGGGGGCTCCCTCCGTGCTTCCCTGAGACCCCTGCAGCAGCGCAATGTGCAGCGCTGCTGCGGGGCCTCCTTCCCTGCAGGTCCCCAGATCCAATATGGCGGCGGGGACCTTCAGGGGCCTGCATGGAGGTGGCTTCCTCATGCCTGCAAAGCGTGGGCATGAGGAAGCCTGCAGCACTGCCTGTGACAGATCAGGGGGTTTCCACTGTTTTCGCACATCAGGGGCTTTCCAAACGCGACATGGCGTCCGATCTCAATTCCAGCCAAAAAAGTCAAATGGCGTTGCTTCCCTTCTGAGCTCTGCCATGCGCCCAAATAGTGATTTACCCCCACATGTGGGGTATCAGCGTACTCAGAACAAATTGCACAATAACTTTTGGGGTCCTGTTACTCCTGGGAAAATAAAAATTGGGGGTGAAAAGATCATTTTTGTGGAAAAAATATGATTTTTTAATTGTATGGCTGTACGTTATAAACTTCTCTGAAGCCCTTGGGGGTTCAAAGTGCTCACCACATATCTAGATAAGTTCCTTGGGGGGTCTAGTTTCCAAAATGGGGTCACTTGTGGGGTTTTCCACTGTTTAGGCACATCAGGAGCTCTCCAAACTTGACATGGCATCCAATCTGAATTCAAGACAATTTTGCAGTTAAAAAGTCAAACGGCGCTCCTTCCCTTCTGAGCTCTGCCATGCGCCTAAACAGTGGTCTCCCCCACATATCAGGTATCGACGTACTCAGGACAAATTGCACAATAACTTTACCCTTGGTAAAATAAAGTTAAATGTTCATTTTTTTTTTAAACATTCAAAAAATTCACGTGAAGCACCTGAAGGGTTAAAAAACTTCTTGAATCTAGTTTTGAGCACCTTGAGGGGTTCAGTTTTTAGAATGGTGTCACTTTTGGGTATTTTCTGTCATACAGACCCCTCAAAGTGACTTCAAATGTGATGTGGTCCCTAAAAATAAAATGGTTTTGTAAAAATGAGAAATCTTGGTCAACTTTTAACCCTTATAACTTCCTAACAAAAAAAAATTTTGGTTCCCAAATTGTGCTGATGTAAAGTAAACATGTGGGAAATGTTACTTATTACGTTTTTATGTGACATATCTCTGTGATTTAAGAGCATAAAAGCAAGTGTGAACAGATGAAAGTTGCTGTGACTGCATAATGTACAAACCAAGGAGTAATAATATAATGATAATCTTTTATTTATATAGCTCTAACATATTCCGCAGCGCTTCACAGTTTGCACACATTATCATCACTGTCCCCATTGGGGCTCACAATCTAAATTCCTCATCAGTATGTCTTTGGAATGTGGGAGGAAGCTGGAATACCAGGAGGAAACCCACGCAAATGGAGGGAGAACTTATAAACTCCTTGCAGACGTTGTCCTTGGTGGGACTTGATTCCAGGACTCCAACGCTGCAAGCAAGGCTGCAGTGCTAACCACTGAGCCACCATTCAGCAGCACTCTGTGTGCCCTAAGATATACAGCAGTTGTGAAACAGGTAAAGGAGGTTTATGTTATGTAAACCCCACCCTCAATTGCTTTTCTTCCTCTTTCCCTGTTAGCTTTTTACTTTCTGACACTTAGCAAAAGGACAAAAAAAGTATGCAAATAAATGTCCCATCTTAATAACCATGAGTACTATTGTGTTATTTGATTTCTTTTATGGAAAGTATTTTTTCTGTAGTAATGGTTAATTGTCTTTTCAATAAAAGTTGAATTTGAAATAAATATACAGTATCTTGTGAAAGTATTTGGCCCCCTTGAACATTTCAACCTTTTCCCGCATATCATGCTTCAAACATAAAGATACCAAATGTCAATTTTTCATGAATCATTAACAACAAGTGGGACACAATTGTGAAGTTGAACGAAATGCATTAGTTATTTTACATTTTTGTGGGAATTCAAAAACTGAAAAGTAGGGCGTGCAATATTATTTGGCCCTTTTAACTTAATACTTTGTTGCGCCACCTTTTGCTGCGATTACAGCTGCAAGTCGCTTGGGGTATGTCTCTATCAGTTTTGTACATCGAGAGACTGAAATTCTTGCCCATTCTACCTTGGCAAACAGCTTGAACTCAGTGAGGTTTGATGGCGATCGTTTGTGAACAGCAGTTTTCAGCTCTTTCCACAGATTCTCGATTGGATTCAGGTCTGAACTTTGACTTGGCCATTCTAACACCTGGATATGGTTATTTGTGAACCATTCCATTTTGACCAGGAGTGCCCAAACTTTTAAATGTTACTGTAATTTAGTGGCAAAAAATGTATATTTGGTGGAGAAAGGTTGGACTTGATGGACCTAAGTCATTTTTCAGCCTATGTAAGTTCTGTTTGATTCTTGGAATAACCATTTAAGCCTTAAGATGGTAGTTATATGTTTCAGAATCCTAGTAGTCATCTCTTGCAGATAGAGTGTAGGTATAAAAGTGTAGTCCATATTTTTTTAGAACTTTGTTATTTTTGTTTGGATTATGTACTTACTGTCTGTGCAAGTTGAAATATAACACCACACTTCAAATTGTAACTATAAATATTTTTACATAAAGTTCAACATTTGAAGGATGGTTGTAATATACATAATCATATCTTTGAGAGTTATAATTTTATAGCACTAAATTTGTTGCTTTCTTACCCTGTTTAAACTTCAGAACAAAAATGTTCAAAGAGTCTAGTTTTTTTCAGCATTTCATATAAAATAGATACATTTCTTAAATGTGATATTTTATTGCTTGCTAAGGCTATTTTATAAAGCAATACAATGGTTAAACCTAGATTAAACCAATTCAGTAAACCTAGAATAGATATCATTCCTCATAATTTTTCTGCAACTAACTCTTTGATGATATTTCTATCCTAGCTACGAAATGTATCAAGGACTTTACACCATATTTGTGGCGTAACTCAGTCACAAGTTTTGCAAAATTTACTCAATTATATTCTGTTGCATGGAGAGATAAAAACAAGGCACGTCTCTTATGTTTCGTTCACAAATATCTATTGAACTAGCTCATTTTTCTTTAACCTGATGCATTTCAACTAGATCACAAATAAATGCCTCATCTGATCTGTCTGTCTATCTATTTTATTCTGCCGTGTTTATTAGAAATGTCACGCCGCTGCAATGTAGTAAATGTAAGCTCCACTAGGTGGAGGGAAGACTGTGTGGCGCCCCTGAGGGTTCAGTCACCACAGAGGTACTGCACCTTCTCCTGAGGTGTGGTATCCCACCATCCAGGTAAGGTGGAGACACCTGACCACGCTCCAACTCCTGCATCCCACACAACACAGTAGTGTAGCAAAGCACGCTTTGGTGGCTCCCTGCTTGGAACATGAAGTTTGCTGGGAGGCGGATGGAGTTTAGTTGGCACCAAAAGAGCGGGAAGAGTTTAGGATTTAGCCAGTCTGACAGAGTCAGTGGAGGAGTGAAGATCTCCTGAGTGGGATGGATGAAGGAAGTGCTGCAGCCGACCTCAGTGACCTGTCCGCTGGCACAGGAGAGGAACATTGATGGAAAGCCTGACTCCCTCCATAAGAAGGAAGGATTAGTATGGAACGTAAGGAGAGGAAGACTAAGGATTAGGGTTAGAGCAGAACCCTTCCCAAGTTCACAGCGCATGGCCGGGGTCCGGTCTCCGAGATTGTATGGATACTATTGGTCCTGCAACAGACACCGGAGGAATAGAAGTTGTCACCACTTTATTCCCACACCAGACTTGGGGGCACAACAGCAATGAGAGAGAGCTGGGACTTAGTAGCAAGGAGTCCCCGAAGCAGGCTACAGCTGTCTGCCGTACAAGTAGAGTTCATAGGAACATCTCACAGGAGGAACTCCAGTGTAACTCAGTACTGAGAGTACTTCAATATAGGCGCAAAAGGGAGACATTCAGAAAAGGCACATATGTTGGCGGAGTGTTGGAAGGGAGCAATTCAACTTGCCTGGAGGTTGGCTGAGCCCCGGACCTGGAGGACACAGCATGGATGCAGGCACCTGTATGCACAACAGACTGTGAGTAAAGCTTTGGAACTACATGCCCTGGTGTCCTTAACTTATTCCTGCACCAACCCACTCAGCACTGCTACATCTTTGTGCCTAACACTGCACCATCCACGTCTCCCCCTCGCCGTCACTTCATCTACTCTGCCCTGGGACTACAGCCCTACCTGTGGAGGGCCACACCATCATTGCTGCACTACACCATCTGTCCCAGAGCATCTGCTTGCAGCGTCAGCTTAACCTCTCCATTGTTGAACACCACAGGTGGCGTCACGAATCATTCACTCATAAACTTTATTCCATCACTTAATTCCTTTTACATGGGCGCCCAGGGCCACGGACCGGGTCACCGCTGCTGTGACATTCCCCTCTAAGAGACCGGCCCGGTACCGAGTACCCCGCAGCCCAGGGAGGGCGACCCAACTGCATGCAGCAAGAATAGACCTGTAATTCAGCAGCGAGGCCACCACCAGGTGGCAGCAGAATAGTCAAAACAAGCCGGGTCGATATAAGACTGTAGTGCAGTACAAAAGGAATAAGCAAACACAGTCAACAACAAGTCAAATGGGTCAGTACTGGTCAGGAGCAGATATGCCAAAGACAAGAGACAAAATAACAGGTCAGGCTCCAAGCCAAGTCAAAACTAGGGAGTTAATACATGAAAGGGGATCACAGTCTGGAAGGGAAGAGGGGATAAAGAGACATGGGTTCAGTAAGCAAGCAGCAGGACAAATCAGGGCAAACAGAGTCAGCTACACACGCCATAGGCAGAAACTATAACTGACATGGTCTGCAGGACACAGCGGAGATAAATAGCAAACCTGAGACCAGACTGAATCTGAGAAAGTTAGCTCCTGGCATGACCAGACCGGAAAAAGGGGAAGACAGGACTCAAAACCCATTATGGATCATGACAAGAATGTTTTATTGAGATAGTTATTGTTGTTTCTTTACCTTACTTATAGTAGGACCAAGATGGCAGGGACAGAAATTTTTAGTAGGCTCTCAGCTGCTAGGGCGTTCCATTCGACACCCTGAGATCGTGTTGCAATGGAGGAAGGGTGACAATGGGTGCCCTCAACAGATTATTTGAAAATTTCTCATGGTGCTTGCGCTGACGTCAGAAAGGTAAAGAGAGTTCACTGGCTGTGAACTCCCAGGGCATGTCTGACGGAAGCGCAAGCAGGAGAACATTCTCAAGCTGTGCTGACAGAAAGGTCGTAGGAGTTCAAAGAGAGACACTGAGCACATGGTGCTCAGTGTCTGCTGAATGACAGGCTGTGTCACATCATGCAACCTTTTAGCCTGCCATCTAGATGTAGCAGAGTTAGACCCGTCGCGGGACAAATGGATTAGCAGCATCTCTGCGTAAAGGTGAGGAATATTGTTTTTTTTTAACTCTTTTGCAGATGACAAGGGCATCAGGAGAATGGGCAAGGTCATAAGTATGGTTAAATTAATATTATTAAAGCAGTCTGTGTCATTCTTTCAATTTGAGGACTTTTTCTGGGTGTCTGTGTTTTCTTACTATTTGACAATGGGGTTAGTAATGGGGGGATCTCATTGACACCTTTACATTGCTAATCTCGAGGCTTGATATCACCTGAAAATACAAAGGTGACATCGACCCCCCCAACTATCACCCAACTTGTCACCGCTACATGGCATGTGAGAAGAACAAGGCTAGGTGCCAGAATTGGTGCATCTTAGAGACGCACCTTTTCTGGGGCAGCAGAGAGCTGATGTTTTTAGCATGGGGGGCAATATCCATGGTCCTTTCCTAGGTTATTAATATCAACCCACAGCTTTCTGAATAGCCTTTGCTGGTTATTAATTATAGGGGGACCCTAGGTCATTTTTTTTAGGGTCCCACCTTTTAATAGACAGTAAAGGCTAAGTATACAGTTATGAGCTGATATTAATAGCTTCAGAAGCTCCATGGGTATTACCTCGTTCCCAGGCTATAAACTTGGGCTCCTAGCTATCTGCTTGCCCTCTGCTTGTTCCAAAAATTGCACAGGAGCCCACGCCATTTTTTTTCCCAAAAATTAACTTTTATTAATTAAATACATGTACAGTAAGCTACACACACACTGTACTAATTGTATTTGTCACAGACATCTGTATATCTACCTATTCTATTTGTATTTACTGTATGTAATCCATCTCTTCTATCCTGTGTAATGCAGTGACCCCTGAGACAGCTAGGGGGCGCTATGTGGGCTCCCCAGTTCATGCATACAGGCGTTCCCTCTGTGGTGATGCAGAAACAGTGACTGGCAGGGTTGTGAATGGCCGATATATGTCACAGGGATGGATGCTCCCTGAGATGCAACCCGGAGTGTTTTGTTATTAGTGCATGTGAGCACTAATATAACGGTTAGTGCACCTGGGTCCGGGTTGCGGGTAGCTAAGAGAGATGTATGAATAGCACTAGTGTATCCATTCCTCTTAAACTATTATAGCAGACAATGGATAGGAATAATTATAAAATATAACTTTTTTTATACAAATATAAAATCTGAAAAGGTGCAAGGGCTCAAGTGAATAACGAACAACAGAACAAAAGAAAGAGAAAAGCTGGTAAATACAGCATCAATCACCAATTCTATTGCATCCTTTAATCATATAGACCTTGATTGGATGTTATAAATTGATCCTGTATCAATAGATCGCCCTAGGACACAAGGTATACACACATGGATATTATCCAAAATCACCACTATATCTTGAGACTGAATATTGCACCTTGCCCACACGGTCTTATAACAATATCCTCCAGTGAGAATGAAGAACCAAACAACATCAGGTATCCTGATCCGTATAAAGATTTGGCATATGAAATATTCACCTCACTATCCAGTATGTACCACACTCTGGTTAGACAAATTTTTAGCCATATACTGCCCTAAAATGGTGGATAAATACCACAACCAGCTTATTCTAAACAACCTCAGTTTTAATACTCACTGCAGGCTCTATTTTTAAGCATAATGCACAAATAATCATCACATCATAGTGCTTAATTTGTGTCACATTTGAGGTATTGTATTAAGCATATCAAAGTGTATCCCCTCAATCTGGGTATTATATTTCACATATATGCATGTAACCTCATTATTCCATTATATACCTCCTACTTACTGTATATTAAAGGCATTTTTTGACACAAATCTAGTGACATGCATAAAGCAAGGAACGGTCTCACCGAGTTAGCATGGTTATGTTCAGGTATGTTACCATCCCCATAAGTGGTGAACGCGATACCCCTTTCTCCCGACGCGTTTGGTTATGTCTCATCAGGGGAGTCGATTGGGGCCATAGTTACTGTTTATCACAGGTGGCCATTTCATATCCAAACTGACATCATGTGTTTTCTCTTTCTTTTGTTCTGTTGTTCGTTATTCACTTGAGCACCTTGCACCTTTTCAGATTTTATATTTGTATAAAAAAAGTTATATTTTATAATTATTCCTATCCATTGGCTGCTATAATAGCTATGAGAGATGGCAGGGTCAGGATATTCATATTACCTCACCTTTGGGTGAGGGTGCTTGCTGTACCCCTGTTTTCCTTCAGGACCTGCAGGTATTTTCAGGACCTGCTGTGAAGTCATGATCGGGTGACCAGCCATGTGATCCATGCCTCACCTGGGGGTGGGGTTACAGCCTACATAATGAAGGTGTGTTTAGCACATGAGAGAGTGTTGGGAGTCTGGATTTTGCACAGACTTCCATGTGTCCAGGTGGGACACTACAGAGTTGTCTGTAATCTGGGAGGTAGAAGGCCTCCTGTGTGTGTGGCTCCAGGCCCACCCTGCTTGCTAGATATTTCACAGCCTGGTGAAGCAGTGCTGGCTTTCCTGAACCAGAGGAACGAGGTCTGTGAGATACCTCCAGAGTGGACGGTCGGACAACTGTGAGTGGCACTGACCCGGTCAGTAAGAGACTGTACTGTCCTATGGAACTGAGTGTTTAAAGGACATTGCCCTGGCCTGTGTGTGAACAGGGTCTGAGGGAGCAAAGCCCTGTTTATGGATATTATAATTTTATTTTGCTAGTCCTAAAGGCTGACTACTCTGTGTTTGTGCTGCTAGTAGTGTTAAGCATTCCGAAACCGCAAGTATCGGGTATCGGCCGATATTCGCTGTATCGGAATTTTTTCAATATCGGATACCGGAATCGGAAGTCCCCATAATGCAATGAGCCACTGTTGTGGCTGTGATTGGCTGCTGAAATGATGTCATCATGATGCGCGGTCTGTGCGCATCATGATGCGTCGTCTGTGCCAACTGCGGGGGGTCTTTGCTGACTGTCGGGGGTCTGTACGATCCTCTCGGGGGTCTGTACAGGCCTGTTGGGGGCCTGTGCCGGCTGCCGGTGGTCTGTACAGGCCTCTCGGGGGTCTGTACAGGCCTGTTGGGGGCCTGTGCCGGCTGCCGGTGGTCTGTATGGGCCTCTCGGGGGCCTGTGCCGGCTGTCGGGGGCCTGTGCCGGCTGCTGGTGGTTTGTACGGGCCTCTCGGGGGCATGTGCCGGCTGTTGGTGGTCTGTATGGGCCTCTCTGGGGCCTGTGCCGGCTGCCGGGGGCCTGTGCCGGCTTCCGGTGGTCTGTGCGGGCCTGCCGGGGGTCTTGTGTGTGTGCAGGCATCGTCCGATGGGACTACAAGTCCCATCGGGCGATGCCTGCTACAATGACAGTGATTGACACATTAGCCAATGATGGGACAGTAGTAGTCCCATCATCCGGCTAATGTGTTGAATGTAAAAAAAAAAAAAAAACATATTACATACATACTACATATATACTACATTCATACAGCATACATACAAACTACATACATACTTCATATATACTACATTCATACACCACACATATATGCTACATACTACATACATGCTACATATATGCTACATTCATACAACATACATACATACTACATACTACATACATGCTACATATATACTACATTCATACAACATACATACGGTACATACTACATTCATACAACATACATACATACTACATACTACATACATGCTACATATATACTGAGAAAGTTCCCACACAGCTTTTGCCATAAAGCGAGACCAGGGACTATTTTTACAGTGGCGGAGGAATACAGTGCGGAACGATACCTATCTCCCGTCACTGGATTCCTGGAGCCCCGTAGAGAGTGGACGCATCAGCTGATGCTGCTGTTCTCCATGAGAGATCGGCGTGGGACCCTCGAGGATTTCTGTGGATCAGGGAGTATATGGATTGTTTGTTATTTTCATATTTTTTCCTAGATGACACTGGCTTCGGGGATCAAATGACAAGAGATGGTGAGTATGTACTCTATGTTATATGTACTGTATGTCTATATGTATGTATTGTATGAATGTATGAATGTATTGTATGCAGTATGTATGTAGTATGTATGCAGTATGTACTATGTATGTTGTATGTCTGTAGCATGTTGTATGTACAGTATGTAGTATGTATGTATGTTGTATGAATGTAGCATATATGTAGTATGTATGTAGTATGTAGTATGTGTGTATGTTGTATGAATGTAGTATATATGTAGTATGTATGTAGTATATATGTATGTTGTATGAATGTAGTATATATGTAGCATGTATGTAGTATGTATGTATGTTGTATGAATGTACAGTCATGGCCAAAAGTTTTGAGAATGACACAAATATTAGTTTTTACAAAGTCTACTGCTTCATTTTTTCTAATGGCAATTTGCATATACTCCAGAATGTTATAAAGATTGATAAGCTTAACAGCAATTACTTGCAAAGTCAATATTTGCCTAGAAAATGAACTTTATCCCCCAAAACACATTTCAACATCATTGCAGCCCTGCCTTAAAAGGACCAGCTAACATCGTTTCAGTGATTGCTCCATTAACACAGGTGTGGGTGTTGATGAGGGCAGGGCTGGAGATCAATCTGTCATGATTAAGTAAGAATGACACCACTGGACACTTTAAAAGGAGGCTGGTGCTTGGCATCATTGTTTCTCTTCTGTTATCCATGGTTATCTCTACAGAAACACATTCAGTCATCATTGCACTGCACAAAAATGGCCTAACAGGGAAGAGTATCGCAGCTAGAAAGATTGCACCTCAGTCAACAATCTATCGCATCATCAAGAAATCCAAGGAGAGAGGTTCCCTTGTTGCCAAAAAGGCTCCAGGGCGCCCAAGAAAGACCAGCAAGGGCCAGGACCGTCTCTTAAAAGTGTTTCAGCTGCGGGATCGGGCTACCAGCAGTGCAGAGCTTGCTCAGGAATGGCAGCAGGCAGGTGTGAGTGCATCTGCACGCACTGTGAGGCGGAGACTGTTGGAGCAAGGCCTGGTCTCAGGGAGGGCAGCAAAGAAGCCACTTCTCTCCAGGAAAAACATCATGGACAGACTGATATTCTTCAAGAGATACAGGGAGTGTACTGCTGAGGACTTGGGTAAAGTCATTTTCTCTGATGATTCCCCTTTTCGATTGTTTGGGACATCTGGAAAACGGCTTATTCGGAGAAGACCAGGTGAGCGCTACCACCAGTCTTGTCTCATGCCAACTGTCAAGCATCCTGAAACCATTCATGTGTGGGGTTGCTTCTCAGCCAAGGGAATGGGCTCTCTCTCAGTCTTGCCTAAAAACACAGCCATGAATAAAGAATGGTACCAGAATGTCCTCCAAGAGCAACTTCTCCCAACCGTCCAAGAGCAGCTGGCGATCAACAATGCCTTTTTCAACATGATGGAGCACCTTGCCATAAAGCAAAGGTGATAACTAAATGGCTCAGGGAACAAAACATAGAGATTTTGGGACCATGGCCTGGAAACTCCCCAGATCTTAATCCCATTGAGAACTTGTGGTCAATCATCAAGAGACGGGTGGACAAACAAAAACCTTCAAATTCAGACAAAATAAAAGCATTGATTTTGCAAGAATGGACTGCTATCAGTCAGGATTTGATCCAGAAGTTGATTGAGAGCATGCCAGGGAGAATTGCTGAGGTCCTGAAGAAGAACGGTCAACACTGCAAATATTGACTTGCTGCATTAACTCATTCTAACTGTCAATATAACCTTTTGCTACTCATAATATGATTGCAATTATATTTCTGTATGTGATAAAAACATCTGACAAACACACATAAAAACCAGAGGCCAGCAGATCATGTGAAAATATAATATTTGTGTCATTCTCAAAACTTTTGGCCATGACTGTAGTATATATGTAGCATGTATGTAGTATGTATGTATGTTGTATGAATGTAGTATATATGTAGCATGTATGTAGTATGTATGTATGTTGTATGAGTGTAATATGTATGTAGCATGTATGTAGTATATATGTATGTTGTGTGAATGTAGCATATATGTAGCATGTATGTAGTATGTAGTATGTATGTATGTTGTATGAATGTAGTATATATGTTGCATGTATGTAGTATGTAGTATGTATGTTGTATGAATGTAGTATATATGTAGCATGTATGTAGTATGTAGTATGAATGCAGTATATATGTAGCATGTATGTAGTATGTATGTATGAATGTAGTATATATGTAGCATGTATGTAGTATGTATGCATGTTGTATGAATGTAGTATATATGTAGTATATATGTAGTATGTATGTATGCTGTATGAATGTAGTATATATGAAGTATGTATGTAGTATGTATGTATGCTGTATGAATGTAGTATGTATGCATGTAGTTTATATGTAGTATGTGTTTTTTTTTGTTTTTTTTTTTTACATTCAACACATTAGCCGGATGATGGGACTACTACTGTCCCATCATTGGCTAATGTGTCAATCACTGTCATTGTAGCAAGCATCGCCCGATGGGACTTGTAGTCCCATCGGACGATGCCTGCACACACACAAGACCCCCGGCAGGCCCGCACAGACCACCGGCAGCCAGCACAGGCCCCCGAGAGGCCAGTACAGGCCACCGGCAGCCGGCACAGGCCCCTGGCAGCAGGCACAGACCACCGACAGCCGGCACAGGCCCCTGAGAGGCCCGCACAGACCACTGGCAGCCGGCACAGGCCCCCGGCAGCCGGCACAGACCACCGACAGCCGGCACAGGCCCCCGAGAGGCCCGTACAGACCACCGGCAGCCGGCACAGGCCCCCGACAGGCCTGTTCAGACCCCCCCGAGAGGCCCGTACAGACCACGGCAGCCGGTACAGGCCCCCCGACAGTCCGCACAGACCCCCGAGAGGCCCGCACAGACCCCGCCCGCACACACAGACACGCACAGTGTCCGCCCAGCAACGCCCACACTCTTCCCCCCTCCTGAACAGGATGTATAAGGCAAGAAAGGGTTTTTTTAATTCTGATATTTCTGTCCCATTGACTTGAATGGGACTTCTGGGATCGGAATCGGCGATACCCGATATTTTTTTCATATCGGCCGATCCAATCCGATCTGATATTTTTCAATATCGGGTGGTATCGCTCAACACTAGCTGCTAGGGATATGGAGCAATAAACCCAGGAGAACTTTTAAGGAAATTGAGTCTTTCTGTATGTTATAGCACTGCCAAGCGGGCGTTCCCCAATGCACTCAGTGAGCACTGCCTTATATCGGTCAGCTCCTGCTGGGATTTTACATTACACGGCAGATGAATTGCCTGCTTTTCTTTCTATCTTTCTATGTAATATATATACACATATATACAGTGCCTTGCAAAAGTATTCGACCCCCTGGAACTTTTTAACCTTTTCCCATATATCATGCTTCAAACATAAAGATACCAAATGTTAATTTTTGGTGTAGAATCAACAACAAGTGGGACAAAATTGTGAAGTTGAACAAAATTTATTGGTTATTTAAAATTTTTGTGGAAATTCAAAAACTGAAAAGTGGGCGTCCAATATTATTCGGCCCCTTTAACTCAATACTTTGTTGTGCCACCTTTTGCTGCAATTACAGCTGCAAGTCACTGGGGGAATGTCTCTATCAGTTTTCTACATCAAGAGACTGAAATTCTTGCCCATTCTTACTTGGCAAACAGCTCGAGCTCAGTGAGGTTTGATGGAGATCATTTGTGAACAGCAGTTTTCAGCTCTTTCCACAGATTCTCGATTGGATTCAGGTCTGGACTTTGACTTGGCCATCCTAACACCTGCATACGTTTATTTGGGAACCATTCCATTATAGATTTTACTTTATGTTTGGGACCATTGTCTTGTTGGAAGACAAATCTCCTTCCCAGTCTCAGGTCTTTTGCAGACTCCAACAGGTTTTCTTCCAGAATGGTCCTTTATTTGGCTCTAACCATCTTCCCATCAATTTTAACCATCTTCCCTGTCCCTGCTTAAGAAAAGCAGGCCCAAACCATGATGCTGCCACCACCATGTTTGACAGTGGGGATGATGTGTTCACAGTGATGAGCTGTGTTGCCTTTATGCCAAACATATCATTTGGCATTGTTGCCAAAAAGTTCGATTTTGGTTTCATCTGACCAGAGCACCTTCTTCCACATGTTTGGTGTGTCTCCCAGGTGGCTTGTTGCAAACTTTAAACAACACTTTTTATGGATATCTTTGAGAAAAGACTTTCTTCTTGCCACTCTTCCATAAAGGCCAGATTTGTGCAGTGTACGACTGATTGTTGTCCTATGGACAGAGTGTCCCACTTCAGCTGTAGATCTCTGCAGTTCAACCAGAGTGATCATGGGCCTCTTGGCTGCATCTCTGATCAGTCTTCTCCTTGTTTGAGATGAAGTGTAGAGGGACGGCCGGGTCTTGGTAGATCTGCAGTGGTATGATACTCCTTCCATTTCAATATGATCACTTGCACAGTGCTCCTTGGGATGTTTAAAGTTTTGGAAATCACTTTGTATCCAAATCCATCTTTAAACTTCTCCACAACAGTATCACGGACCTTCCTGTTGTGTTCCTTGGTCTTCATGATGCTCTCTGTGCTTCAAACAGAACCCTGAGACTATCACAGAGCAGGTGCATTTATACGGAGACTTGATTACCCACAGTTGGATTATATTTATCATCATTAGTCATTTAGGACAACATTGGATCATTCAGAGATCCACAATGAACTTCTGGAGTGAGTTTGCTGCACTGAAAGTAAAGGGGCCGAATAATATTGCACGTCCCACTTTTCAGTTTTTGAATTTCCACAAAAATATAACTAATACATTTCGTTCAACTTCACAATTGTGTCCCACTTGTTGTTGATTCTTCACCAAAAATGTACATTTGGTATCTTTATGTTTGAAGCATGATATGTGGGAAAAGGTTGAAAAGTTTCAGGGGGCCGAATACTTTCACAAGGCACTGTATATATGTGTGTGTCATTGACATCTATATATCTATGTATGCTATATGTATATATCTATTCTGTCTATTCTATTTTAACCAGTCAGTGTGATTTTACTGTATGTGGCACAGGAAATTTCCGGCTATCAAATGACACCTGTGCATAAAAATCGGACAGCACTCGCATGGTCCGAGTGCTGTGCAATTTTTTTTTCTCCCACCCAAAGGCTTGCATTGGCAAGTCTCGGCCGAGTTTCAGTGACAACCGCAGCATGCTGCGATTTTACATGCACGCCAAATACACCCAAGAAAACAAAGAGTGTCCCATGGAAATCACAGCTTCAGTGACTAGCAGTAACTTCAATGATGTCACCACCATGACGTCATGCTTAGATCAGTGTCTCCTGGATGCCATTCTGAGAGGTCGCATTATTTCACTGTTCAGCTAGGCATTCAGATGAAGCAGAGATGGATTATGGCATGGGACAAATGGATTATCGTCAGACATGTGAGGAGTATGGTGTTAATTATTTTTAATTTTCAACTAATAAATAGGTAAAAGAGGATGTGGAGAGTTTATTTCAAATAAAGGAGTCTGTGTCTTTCTTTCAAATAAAGGATTTTATTCTGGCCGTGCTTTGTTTTACAATATGACTATAGGGTTAGTAATGGGGATCTCCTATAGACACCTCTCCATTACTAATCCCTGGGCTTGACGTCAGGGCCGTAAAACACCTGACATAAACCCCAACCCTATTACCCCAGGGCCAGTGGGAAAAAAGCAAGGCTAAGCACCTGATTTGGCACATCTTATTGATGCGTGATTTCTGGGGTTGTTGAGTGCTGATATTATTAGCCTGGGAAGAGTGCCAATTTCCATGGCCCCTTTCTTGGCTAGTAATATCAGCACATAGCTATCTGTTTAGCCTTTGCTGGTTAGAATTTATAGTGAGATTAAACATCATTTTTTTGGGATCCCTCTGTAAACTGACCAGTAAAACTAAGCAAACAGCTGTGAGCTGTTAATAGCCTGGGAACATTTAGTGCTAATTGCCCCTTTCACAGATTTTTAATACGAACCTCAAGTGGTCGACTTTCCCTATGCTGGCTGTGAAAATTACACGAGAGTCCAAGCCATTTTTTTAAATTATTGTATTTATTTGAAAATAAAAAACAAGTACAAAAAACACACAAAGCAATGATTATATGCACACTGACATATTTATATCTATCTATCTAACTATCATGTTCCTCATTACTATCTTTATCAATTAAAATCTTTAACATAACACCTTTATTTTCTTGCTGCATTTCATTTCATATGTCTCACATTAACAGCACACTGACAGCACAATGACAGCACAAGGACACATGGACAGCACATGGACACACAGATATTACATGGATGTCACATGAATGTCACATACATACATGTGGATGGCACATGGACATGGAAAACGGATTTCACTGTTTTTTCCAGTACCAAAATCACAATGACTTGTGAACGAGGCCTTAAAGACATTGTAAAAGCCTTGGGAAAACCCTACAGAAAATGTGAGCATTACTTTGAGTGAGGAACATACCCTCACTTTCTACAGGAAGTGCGGCACTCTTCATTTCTTTTGCTGGGGCCTCTATGACCATGGTTCCCCTGGTGTATTTTAAGCATCCCTTCAGTAGATCGTCTGATGAAACCTAATGATAGAGGAAAAACATGTTGGAAGATTATTTGGAGTAATGAATACAATTAGTTGCTGTCATATACTTGGGTATTACTCCTGTAACCCATAAGGGAGAAGCAAATACATGGGGTATAACAACAGTGTCCACAGCCTCTGCCCCCTGATGATGCTTTTTTGAGTATTCCAGCATGCACTGGGATTCTCAAACAAAGCGTCATCAAAAAAGGAAATAGTTACAAAAAAAGAAAAGCAGTTAGGAGGATAGGATATTTTTAACCCCTTCATGACCTATGACGTATATGTATGTCATAAGTAGTGTATCCCCTTTGATGCATGCTCAGCGATGACAGCAACATTTAAAATGATTGCACCAGAAGCGCATCACAAACTCTTCCCAGCAGCACCCCTGCCACATGATAGCAGGACACTAATTGGTTGACATAACAACTGAGGGCCTGCAGAAGACCCCTCTGATTGTCATTGCTGATCTGCGCAACAAAAATCATCTTCTATGAATGCCGGCCACGGACCAGCATTCATAAAAGATGATGATTTTTGATGCACAAAGCATGGCTGTCAAAGATTGCAGCTTCAAGACTACTAACAAGACTATTGAAGTAAGTGAAAACTAGAAAAAAAATGTTGAAAAAAAATTCAAAAATATAAAAGTTTAAATCATCCCCTGTTGCCCATTTCAAAATAAAACATACACAAAAAATAAACACAAAAAAATCCATATTGTCATTGATGCTTTCAGAAATTCCCAAACTAGAAAAATATACAAATAATTAATTTGATTGGTACACACTAAACAGCATAACGAGAATAAATGCAATAACAGGCAATCAAAACATTGTATTTATAAAAATGTCTGCTGGGCAAGCAAAAAATAATCCCTCACACAGACCCAGATCACAAAAAAAAATGGAGACAATATGAGTCTCAGAATATGGCGCCTTTTTACCACATAAATAAAACCAAAAAAGGACCTATATATGTTTGGCATCTGCAAACTCATAATTACCTGGAGAATCATAATGGCAGGTCAGTTTTAGCATTAGGTGAACATGGTAAAAAAAAATCTTAAAAAACAATGGAATTGCAATTTCACCGCACTTGGACACAAAGAGAAAGCCCTCACACAGCCATATTGACGAAAAAATAATAAAGTTATGGCTTTGGGAAGAAGAGGAGCAAAATCAAAAATGCAAAAATAGAAAATCCTAAGGTCTTGAAGGGTTAATTCAAGTTTAACCCCTTATTATGTACAGCATCATGGAATCAATTCTGCTCTAAAAATAAATAATAATACCATATATACTCAAGTTTTTCAGCCCCTTTTTTGGGCTGCCCCCACACAGCTGCTGTCAGGGCCTGCGGTTGGCACCGGGGGACAAGTGCCGGTGTCCTGAGTAGGTGGGGACACCAGAGCGTTATGGGGGCCAGGTGCTGGTGTCGCCGCTGGCTCAAACGTCCAGCACTTGCGATTTTCACCTGTCCCCGTTCCACCGATGCGCTGTGCTGTCTTCCGTGTTCTCTGGCTGTGACGTTCAGGTCAGAGAGTGCAATGACGTGGTTATTGCATGCCCTCAGCCTGAACAGTCACTGCATAGAGCCATAAGACACAGCGGCACATGGCGGTGGAACGGGGACAGGTGAATATAACAAGTGCCGGGTGCCTGAGCCAGCGGCGACATCGGCACCTGGCCCCCATAGCACTCTGGTGTCCCTGCCTGCTCAGGACATCGGCACCTGGCCCCCAGCAATGAGACATGAGTATGTCATTTTTATTTTTTGCAGCAGCAGCTTTATGCGGTATATGGGCACCTTATGGAGCCCATCATGAACTTAATGGAGCATATTTTGCATGTAGCATTATATGGGGCCAATAATCAACTTTATGCAGCATTATATGGGGCATATTTTGTATGGAGCATCTTATGGGGCCAATAATCATTATGGAGCATTATATGGGGCATATTTTGTATGGAGCATTATATGGGGCCCATAATCAACTTTATGGAGCATTATATGGGGCATATTTTGTATGGAGCATCTGCTACATTTCCCACCCTAGGCTTTTACTTGAGGCAACAAGTTTTCCCAGTTTTCTATGTTAAATTGGGTGCCTCAGCTTACACTTGGGTCGGCTTATACGGTAATATAATAAAGTCACATTTTAGGGTCTATATTATGACTGAAATAGCTTGATCCACCACTATTCTACATATATCAAACCAAACATATCATCATAGATTTCTACAGTATGGTCATGTACATTTAGTTCAGCATAATTGTGATTCCCATGACTTTAAATAGTCACATTTGACTTTTTTTCTCGCTACGTCATTTAGCAATCAGGTTAATCTTTTTTTATAGATCGGCAATTCAGAATGCGGTTATACCAAATATGTGTATATTTGATTTTTTTATTGTTTTAATTTGAATGGGGCAAAAGGGGGGGTGATTTGAACTTTTACATTTTTTATATTTTTAAAAAACTTTTTTTTACTTTTGCCATGCTTCAATAGTATCTATGGCAGACTAGAAGCTGCCATAACCTGACAGGCTCTACTACATACAGGCAATGATCAGATCACCTGTATGTAGCTGATTTACTGTCTTGCTATGTGCGCCGACCACCGGGTGGTACTCATAGCAATCTGGCAGTTAAAAGCAACGGGGTCACCGGTGGGCGGATTTCTGGCCCTATGGCTTGAAGTGCGCGTTAAATGCTGCTGTCAGAATTTGACAGCAGCACTTAACAGGTTAATAGCCAAGGGTTGATCGCAATTCCACACCTAGCTGTTCAGGGCACATGTCAGCTGTTAAAAACAGCTCTCCAGTGTCTAACGCACCCTGTGTATACACCCTGTATTGTCCTGAACCCTCCATACTTCCGTACACTCACCCTGTACAGTCCTATAACCTGTGTGCCCCTGAGTTCATGCTTTGCACACTCCTGGTTTCTGCACTCTCCCAGTTGCATCCTGCAGACTCACTCATTCATGTCTCCTGTGAGCCGGGCCACCTGATTCCAGCAGTCATGGTACCTTACCCCCTTGGGCTTGCCCCTGACACTCCCAGTATAGGGGGTGGTCCTCACTAGGTCAGCTCGCCCTGGGTGGGTTGGTGCCACGACCCAGAAGGTCCACTCCAGGAGTCATCACACCCAATCCTCCAATTAACTGCCATTTTCCCTTTAACTACTTCCCCAAACACTTCTAGCCAATCATCACAGCCCGACATCCCCCAGGTCCAAAATATCACACCATCTGGCAGACCCCGAAAGTAAACCTCATTTTTTTTATTTATGTTAAATTAAACATTGTTTTTATTTTTGTTAATAAAAATACTTTTTTTTCACAATCCCTGTCTCCCTATGTTTTCTTTACCACTTTATTTAAACATGTGTGTATTGTTGAGAGAAGTAATAATAATAATAATAATAATCTTTATTTTTATATAGCGCTAACAAATTCCGCAGCACTTTACAGTTTTGCACACATTAGCATTGCTGTCCCTGAAGGCTCACAATCTAAATTCCCTATCAGTATGTCTTTGGAATGTGGGAGGAAACCGGAGTGCCCGGAGGAAACCCACGCAAACACGGGGAGAACATACAAACTCCTTGCAGATGTTGTCCTTGGTGGTTAACGGGTGTTACAGTCAAGGTGTTTAGAATTAAAGTTACAGTCAAGATGTTAGCATTAAAGTCAGCAAACAATACAGTTACATTTTACTTATTTAAACCATTTCGTCTTACCATGCCACACGTCCAATATCCGAAACAAATTAGGCAGCAAATTAATCGCTCATTTGGGCAACTTCCATTGTAGCCCTCAGAGGGTGATCTTGGTAATTCTGCAATGTGGTAGTAACAGGTTCCTCAAGTTCTAAGTGGTGTTGCTCTTTCACCAAGATGTAATTGGGCAGAACAGCACACGCTTTGACAACCTCCTCAATTGTCTCAATTTTTAGATTGGTGGCTGTTCCTAAAATCCGCCATTTAGATACCAGTAATCCAAAGGCACACTCCACACTTCTTCGTGCCCTTGTTAGTCGGTAGTTGTAAATCCTTTTGGTGTGATTCAAGTTCTGACTTGAGTATGGTTTTATGAGGTTGGCACACATTTGAAATGCCTCATCCCCAACCACAACAAATAGCATTGGCGGTCCTTCAGTGTTCGTAAGAGGTTGTGGCTGTGGAAAATTTAAATTATTCCCATACAAACGTTGGCACATGTCAGAGTTTTTGAAAGTTTGTGAGTCATTTCCTCGTCCAAATGAGCCAACATGCACGGCGACAAATCGACAGTCAGCATCTGCAATCACCATGAGAATAATCGAAAAGTATTTTTTGTAATTGAAATACTTGGATCCACTTCCAGCACGTTTCATAATCCGAATGTGTTTGCCATCCACAGCCTCCAAACAGTTTGGAAAATTACAAATTTCCTGGAAATTTGCAGCATTTTCCAGCCAGAGTTCAATTGTGGGTTGGGGGAGGAATTCTTCATGTAGAATGTCACATAAAGCACGGCAGGCGTCTCCAACAATCCCAGAAAGCGTGGACACTCCAATCCGGAATTGAAAATGTAGAGATGATAAGGTCTCTCCGGTAGTCAGGAATCTGCCAAACAGAAAATGGGAAAAATAATCAGCAAATAGCTTTTCGAACAATCATATTAATGATAGGTGTTTTTTTTTCAAAATTACATACTATAATAACCCTGCTGGCATTGCTGCATGGCCTCCCATTCCCCTCTCACCAACTTGCACACTGCTCCAGGCCATGCTGTGATTTCTGTATACTGCTAGCTCCATGCTCTGTCCCGCTTATCTCCTGTCTGCTGTGTTCATGTTTCCTGACTGAGTGTATAGGGGGGTGGTGCCTGAACTCTATGCTTCTTATGGAGTCAGGGTGCACCTGGCTAATGTGTCCTTGACCAATTACCTAGAGCCCTCTACTATATAGGGCTGCCCCACCCAGTGAAACATTGCCTGTGCAATGTCTAAACTCAGTTAGTGTTTTTCTGCTGAGTAAGCCAGGCCCTGTTCTGTGTTTCTCCTTCTCTGGAGACTACACTCCTAGCTTTGTCTTGTGCCTGTCTGTCTGCCCTCCAGGAGGCTGAATATCCTGGTCTCTGTGCTATAGCTCCTGACCTCGCCTTGCCTAGTAGGAGGCAGTATATCCTGGTACTTGAGTCTTTGTCCCTGTACCTTGTCTGAACTCTGTCCTACCCCTGTCTCCTTGTCTTTGGCTTCTTTCCCTGCTGTGTCTTTCCCCGTGTTCCCCTGTCTGTGCTCTGCACCCTTGCAGCTCCACCTGCTCTGCACACTTGTGGCTCTGCCTGCTCTGCACCCTTGCGGCACTGCCTGCTCTGCACCCTTGCAGCTCTGCCTGCTCTGCACCCTTGCGGCTCTGCCTGCTCTGCACCCTTGCAGCTCAACCTACTCCACACTCCTGCGGCTCCGCCTACTCTGCACTCCTGCGGCTCCGTCTACCCCGCACTCCTGCCTGTATCCATACCTGCTCCTCCTGTGTGAACAGGTCAAAACCTGTCCCGTCATATTCCACTCCCTCCTATCAGTACCCATACCTGCACCTCCTGTGTGAACAGGACCCTCTACCTGTTCCTCCATATTCCATTCCTTCTGACCAGTACCTGCTCCTGCTGTGTGAACAGGTCCCTACCTGTACACCACACCTGCCTGCCCTGTGTCTCTAGCCATGCCTGCCTGCCCTGTGTATCAAGCCGTGCCTGCCTGCCCTGTGTCTCAAGCTGTGCCTGCCAATGTATCAAGCTGTGCCTGCTTGCCCTGTGTCTCAGCCGTGCCTGCTTGCCCTGGGTCTCAGCCGTGCCTGCCTGGGTACCTGCCGTGCCTACCTGCCTGTCCAAGTGACTTGTCCCTGAGTGGGATCAGCAGCCACAGCCAGACACCCCCCTGGAGTGGCACCCGGCAGCTACCTGCCGCACAAGCCTGACCTCACCATCAGAGGCTCCATCAAAGACTGAGGTAGCTGTCATAGTCACACCCCTTCCATGGTAGTCTGGTTTGTGGCACAGTGGGGCCACAACCCCCCAGCTTGCGCCAATCAGCCAAGGTGCGAGTGTGACACATACCTCAGGGTCACAAACAGATGATATAGAAGAGTTAATGGTTTGCTTTTATATCCCTTTAAATGACTTTAAGACTTCAATTGCCTTTTGCCTTATTATTGCTAGAATTATTCTTATGTAGACTAGTAGTCTCTGTCTTCAAGGAAACTATACTTGTTATCATATTTGTTCTCAACAACGTGTTCTGGGTACATTGTAAACAAGGTACGTCCCTGAGGTGATGGTGGGGGCCAAATGAGCTCCATAGAGTCACATGTTGTTGTAAATGGTATAAAAACATGTCTTGTATTTCATTACGTCAGATAAACTGATTTGACCACGGCTTGTGTGTCGAGTCCCTTTGTCTCCAAGCGCTTGTCATCAGAAGGGCGAAAAACCTCACAATTCAGACTCACTGGTGATCTGGCGAACTGACTTTGGTCAGAACGAAAACAGCTACGACAGTTTTTGACGCCCAATGGGGACCGTGGAAACCAGCCTATTCGGAATCCGTATGTGGGAGCTTCCTGGGAGGTTGAATATGCAGAATCCAGGCTGCAGTAGGTGAGAACATTTATTCTTACATTGATTCTGCATCTACAGCTTCTCTAAGGATCTCTACATATCTCTGGGTAAGACTGTACAAACACGGTTCAAAAGAACCCACATCACCAGTGAGTGGTGAGTATCTCTGTATGAGAGTTGAATAATAGAGTAATAAGATAATAATTGTCATCTGTATTATCTGTTAAACTGGCAATATACTAATATACTAACTGGTTGTGTACTGGTGTACTGTGTAGCACAAAGTCTGGGATAGACTCTGTACAGTGGTTATTTTGGATTGCCAGTAAATTTGTATAAGGCTGTGGTTTTTGGTTGCTCTGGTTTTCAATGTTTCTTGTTGTTTAAGAAGTTGGCTTTGGTGTTCTCGGAATGTCAGTGGACACTGCTGTAGGTTAAGGTGTTAAATCCAAAGTCCAAGATAGGCAGGCTGTGTGAATCCTTGTATGTATGTCTATGAGAACCTCTGAATGAGTTCAGAGACTGAATAAATTGAGTATAAAAAAATCCCTGAATGAGCACGTATGAATGAATCATCACACATCATTTTTGTGTCAAGAAATTTGTTACCTTTTTAGTTGTGGTGGAATCCCGGACAGATGTGTTATAGATATTTCAAATCTACATCAGAGACTGAATGAATTGAGTAATGATATAGCTCGTGTTATATGTGGCATTACATTGTAAAGTTTCCTGAATGCATTTGGCCAGAAAAAGGGCAAGACTCAGTTAATCTCATTATACAGTTATCTGCTCTTACAGTGAAATCCCGTGATTTTGAGTTTCTTTGTAGAAATTGATTTTGATAAGTCTAAAGAACTACGGAATTCTGTGAAGGACGCATATTCTGATGGGAGGGGGGAATGATGCCGCTGCGCAGTTTTTCTTTTCCCTTCTGGCTCTTATCTCTGCTGAGTGTGAGCTGTGCTCAAAATTCTCTGTAATTCTATCCGTAAGGTACGCGCTGAAAGATTTGTGCATTTTAAAGCAACAGTACTTAATTGAAGTGGAATGAAATTTTGTAAGTTGGAAGATTGAAAGTAAAATATGGTGCCTAATTTAGAAGGAAATTTTAAGTGATTGTTTGGTCAATAATGTGTTTTGAACCTGCTTGTAGTTGTGTGATTGATTTGTATAGCAAATTGTGGATCAACAAAGGAGGTAGCCGACTGTATGGCTGATAAAGTAGGTCAGAGGCCTATCACACCTGGGCCTTCTTACTTTAGTCAGCGGGTTTTATTGCTGTGGGTGAGAGGAGAGGGCAAGGAGCCCTCTGGATATACCTTGGCAGGCTCGCTCTGACTTGCTACGTGTGGCCGCTCGTAGATATGGTTAGGCACACTAGAGGGGCATTTCAGAATAAAGGTGAGCTGTCTAAGGTTGAAGTAGCCTTCCCACAACAATCCATGGAGCTGGGCTGGAAGGATGCAGGCCTGTTCCTATTCTAGCCAGCTGATCTAACGGGTGAGAGGCAGAGAGCCTTCTCGTTACATCCTGTAGGTCTACCGGGTGAGAGGCAAGGAGCCTTCCCGCTACACCTTGGCAGGCTCGCTCTGACTTGCTACGTGTGGCTGCCCGTAGATATGGTTAGGCACACTAGAGGGGCATATCAGAATAAAGGTGAGCTGTTGGTAGAAAAAGGTTGAAGCCATGGCAAATTTTTTCTGTGTACAGTCGGTGCCCCCAATGGGATCCAAGACAGCTATGCAAATTGTAAAAGACAGAGAAGAAAGGAAGCAGTGAAACAGGAAACAGGTTAGACCAATACTGAAAAAGGCAAAAATACCAGAGTGTGAATGTTTGGATGTACAAAAAGGCACAGACAAGGGAAGAAAATAGCAAGTGAATAAATGATGCTTGAGAATGAATGTGCAGCAGTATGGAAGGTGTATTATGAATGTTTTGATTGACAAAATTTAACCAGAGACCCAGACAAAACAGATGGACTTGTAAACACTGTGATCAGACTCAGACAAACCCAGACTGAATAGCTACTTGTGTGACCTGTGCTACTGACCTAAGTGAGTTGCGCTAAATCCTGTCCAGACAAGATCATAAGAAGCTGACATAATAGTGTGGATAGTGGGTAGTGAGGACATTGACCTTCGAGGAGTAAGCTGACAGTAGACATCAGCTGACCCTGTGGCAAAGGTTATACCATTTACAAAAGGGGGAAATTGATATAGAAGAGTTAATGGTTTGCTTTTATATCCCTTTAAATGACTTTAAGACTTCAATTGCCTTTTGCCTTATTATTGCTAGAATTATTCTTATGTAGACTAGTAGTCTCTGTAGTCTCTGTCTTCAAGGAAACTATACTTGTTATCATATTTGTTCTCAACAACGTGTTCTGGGTCCATTGTAAACAAGGTACGACCCTGAGGTGATGGTGGGGGCTAAATGAGCTCCATAGAGTCACATATTGTTGTAAATGGTATAAAAACATGTCTTGTATTTCATTACGTCAGATAAACTGATTTGACAACGGCTTGTGTGTCGAGTCCCTTTGTCTCCAAGTGCTTGTCATCAGAAGGGCAAAAAACCTCACAATTCAGACTCACTGGTGATTTGGCGAACTGACTTTGGTCAGAACGAAAACAGCTACGACACAGCCGTTCCTCAGCAGTTATTGCTCGACATAGCTGTGTTTCCTGCCTGGTGATGGATTCTAGGACATGTAGCAACAAGTCATGGAAGCACTGTTCCGACATTCTCATGTACTCAAAAAACTTCTCAGGGTTTTCACGCAGCTCTGTGTACAATGAGTGGTAGGCTCCACGGTTCTCTCGGACTTCAACAATGGGGTGTTGCCAATAGTGATGACAACGTCTTTCTCTTCTTATTTCTTCTTCATAAGCCACAGCAAAGGCAACAGACAATTTCAATGACAAATCATGGTTAAGAATGAAACTCTCCATGCTAACATCCATCTTGCAGTTGGATACAGCAGCAAAAGATGAGGATTTCATCAGTGCAATGTGTTTATATATAGAAATCCCATGAGACATGCCCTTTGGGTGTCTGGTGTCAAGGAAATTCTACGGAAAAAGTTTGGAAATATCGAACGCATGCACATAAACAACACAAATGCATGCAAAAATGCATACCAGCATTTGAACATGCAGCGTTATTTTGACATCATGTGTAAGATAATGCGGATAAAGAAATGCTGCGTAAACATGCGTTTGCATGCGTTTGTGCATGCAGAAGATACGTTGCACACAGAATCGCTAATGGGAACCTGGCCCGAGGGCAGTTGAATTCCATAGGTAGATTTTTCCTGACTTCATCCTCAGAATGATGAGCTTCCTGACATCTGGTAATAAATTTGTCTTTGTCTTTTCCCATGTTTTAACCGAAAAACACACAAACAATGAATACAAATTTTTAGGCAAAATTTAAATACCCTTGACAAAATAAGCTAAATATTTGGCTCAGCAAATGTTGAAAGCGAACACATAAAGGGATTAAAGAATTTCAAACACAATTTTCATCCACAATTTTCAACTATTTGCTTCCAGTTTGCTAAAGTCACAAGGAAAATGGCTTCACAACAACCAGACAGAAGTAATCACACTTTAAAAAAAATGTAAAACTTTTGGTCCCTACTGTAAATATGAGATGCAGACAATGTGTGAGTGAAGAAATACTGTAGATAATGGAACTTGTGTTACTTTATGGCAACAAAATGTATAAAAAATTGTTTATTATACTTTCTCTGCAGAGCACACAACCATTGCACTGTTTCCGTTTACAATACATGATAATGTCTATTATATTACATGTTCTGTCTGTTTTCCAATTAGAAAAGTCTTCTAAGTTTGATTGGATTGTAGAGGTTTATTTTCCCCTGCAGCTTTGTCACTATAAGCTCAATCTGGAAGTTAACCTTGAAATAGGAATTTGGCTCATTTTGTGCTATATTTTAATTATATTGAAACTGTACATTGCTGTAAATGTGCAGTATTTAATACATGTTTTCAAGTATCTATGGGCGCACTGGGAAATAAACTAGGAGTGTTTTTTTAATTTGCTCATTTTGATGAGAATAGTGTTTTAATATAATATGTTTCCTTATGTGTATTATTTCTCCAGCAATATTAAATAGTAAAACTAAAATTGTTTGAGAATAATCTTTTCTCTTATTCAGATTATACAATTGATTTAATCAATTTAAAATATATAAAAGTGAAATGTGGTGAAGATTAAAGAGATGTGATCATTTCTTGCATATTTTTACACAATATGTCGCAAAAATAATGTTTTAATTAAAACATTATATAGATATGAGTTCCTGTTTATCTTATTAAGGACTGGATACAATGTGTTTTACTTTTTGCCTCAGTGGTTGATACCTTTTAACCCCTTTCCTACATTGGACGTAATATTTTGTCCATGTGACCTGGGCCATAAGTCCCATGGACGGAATATTACGTCATAGCGATCAGCGGCGCCCACGTGGTGAGCGCAGCTGATCGCGGCCGGGTGTCAGCTGATTATCACAGCTGACACACGGCACAATGTGTCAGGGGTGGTCACGGACCGCCCCGACACGTTAACCTCTTGCACACCGTGATCAAACACGATCGCGGTGTACCGGGGGTTAAAGGGAAGCATCGGCAGGGAGGGGGCTCCCTCCATGCTTCCCTGAGCCCCCCACAGCAGCGCAATGTGCAGCGCTGCTGCGGGGAGCTCTTTCCCTGCTGGTCCCCGGATCCAAGATGGCGACGGACACCTTCGGGGGCCTGCAGGGAGCTGACTTCCTCAGTGCCTGCAAAGCGCAGGCATGAGGAAGTCTGCGTCTATGCCTGTGACAGATCGCTGATCTGTCACAGTGATCTGTGATGTGACAGATTAGCGATCTGTCACAGGACAGTTATGTCCCCCCTGGGACAATGTAATAAAGTAAAAAAAAAAAAGTGTAAAAATAATTTTTAAAAAATCGCTAAATAAATTGAAAAAAAAAAATATTCCCTAATAAATTCATTTTTTGGAAATAAAAAAAGCAAAAGAATAAAAGTACACATATTTGGTATTGCTGCGTCCGTAATAACCCGCCCTATAAAACTGTCCCATTAGTCAACCCCTTTAGCGAACCACTTAAAAAATAAAAATAAAAACGAAGCAAAAAATAATGATTTATTATCATGCCGCCGATCAAAAAGTGAAATAACGCGCGATCAAAAAGACGCATATAAATATCCATGGTACCGCTGAAAACATCATCTTGTCCCACAAAAAACGAGCTGTCATACAGCATCATCAACAAAAAAATAAAAAAGTTATAGCTCGCAGAATAAAGCAATGCAAAAATAATTATTTTCTATATAAAATTGTTTTCATTGCATAAAAGTGCCAAAACATAAAAAAAGACCTAAATGAGGTATCGCTGTAACCGTACAGACCCGAAGAACAAAAGCGCTTTATCAATTTTACCGCACACGGAACGGTGTAAACGCACCCCCCAAAAGAAATTCATGAAGCGCTGGTTTTTGTTCATTCTGCATCCCAAAAATCAGAATAAAAAGCGATCAAAAGATGTCACGAGACCTCATATGACTCGGTGGGTCAAAATATGGAAAAATTATAGCTCTCAATATGTGGTGATGTAAAAACTATTTTTACAATAAAAAGTGTCTTTTAGCGTGTGACAGCTGCCAAAAATAAAAACCACCATAAATAGTAAATCAAACCCCCCGTTATCACGCCCTTAGTTAGGGAAAAATAATAAAATTAAAAGAAAATGTATTTATTTCGATTTTCCTATTAGGGTTAGGGCTAAGGTTAGGGCTAGGATTAGAGCTAGGGTTAGGGTTAGGGCTAGAGTTAGGGCTGAGATTAGGGTTAGTGGTGTGTTGGGGTTAGGGTTGGAGTTATAATTGGGGGGTTTCCACTGTTTGGGCACATCAGGTGCTCTCCAAATGCAGCATGGCGTCTGATCTCAATTCCAGCCAATTCTGCGTTGAAAAAGTCAAATGGTGCTCCTTCCCTTCCAAGCTCTGCCATGCACCCAAACAGTGTTTTACCCCCACATATAGGGTATCAGCCTACTCAGGACAAATTGCAAAACAACTTTTGGGGTCCAATTTCTCCTGTTACCCTTAGGAAAATAAAAAATTGGGGGCAAAAATATAATTTTTGTGGAAAAAAATGATTTTTTTATTTTCACGCCTGGGCGTTATAAACTTCTGTGAAGCACTTGGGGGTTCAAAGCGCTCACTACCCATCTAGATAAGTTCCGTGGGGGGTCTAGTTTCCAAAATGGGGTCACTTGTGGGGAGTTTCAATAGTTTAGGTTCATCAGGGGCTCTCCAAACGCACATGACACCCGCAGACCATTCCATCGAAGTCTGCATTCCAAAACGTCACTACTTCCCTTCCAAGCCCCGATGTGTGCCCATACAGTAGTTCTCTCCCACATATGGGGTATCAGCGTACTCAAGACAAATTGGACAACAACTTTTGGTGTCCTATTTCTCCTGTTACCCTTGGGAAAATAAAAAAAATGGGGACTAAAAGATCATGCTTGTTGAAAAAATGCGATTTTTTTTTTATTTTCACACCCGGGCGTTATAAACGTCTGTGAAGCCCTTGGGGGTTCAAAGTGCTCACCACACATCTAAATAAGTTCCTTAGGGAGTCTAGTTTCCAAAATGGGGTCACTTGTGGGGGGTTTCCACTGTTTAGATACATCAGGGGCTCTCCAAAAGCAACATGACACCCGCAGACCATTCCATCAAAGTCTGCATTCCAAAATGTCACTACTTCCCTTCCGAGCCCTGACATGTGCCCATACAGTAGTTTTCTCCCACTTATGGGGTATCAGCATACTCAGGACAAATTGTACAACAACTTGTGGGGTCCAATTTCTCCTTGTACCCTTGGAAAAATAAAAAAATTGGTGACTAAAAGATCATGTTTGTGGAAAAAATACAATTTTTTTATTTTCACGCCCGGGCGTTATAAACTTCTGTGAAGCACTGGGGGTTCAAAGTACTCACCACACATCTAGATAAGTTCCTTGGGGGGTCTAGTTTCCAAAATGGGGTCATTTGTGGGGGGTTTTCACTGTTTTGGTACATCAGGGGCTTTCCAAACGCGACATGGTGTCCAATCTCAATTCCAGCCAAAAAAGTCAAATGGTGATGCTTCCCTTCTGAGCTCTGCCATGCACCCAAATAGTCGTTTATACCCACCTATGGGGTATCAGCGTACTCAGGACAAATTGCACAATAACTTTTAGGGTCCTGATACCCTTGGGAAAATAAAAATTGGGGGTGAAGAGATCATTTTTGTGGAAAAAATATGATTTTTTAATTGTACCGCTGTACGTTATAAACTTCTGTGAAGCCCTTGTGGGTTCAAAGTTCTCACCACATATCTAGATAAGTTCCTTGAGGGGTCTAGTTTCCAAAATGGGGTCACTTGTGGGGGGTTTCCACTGTTTAGGTACATCAGGGGCTCTCCAAACGTGACATGGCGTCCGATCTGAATTCCAGCCAATTTTGCATTGAAAAAGTCAAACGGCGCTCCTTTCATTCTGAGCTACGCTATGCGCCGAAACAGTGGTTCCCCCCACATATCAGGTATCAGCGTACTCAGGACAAACTGCACAATAACTTTTCCAGTCCAATTTCTCCTGTTACCCTTGGTAACATAAAAAAATTGAACCTGAATTATTTTTTTTGTGAAAAAAGTTAAATGTTCATTTTTTTTAAATAATCAAAAAAATTCCTGTGACGCACCTGAAGGGTTAATAAACTTCTTGAATGTGGTTTTGAGCACCTTAAGGGGTGCAGTTTTTAGAATGGTGTCACTTTTGGGTATTTTCTATCATATAGACCCCTCAAAGTGGCTTCAAATGTGATGTGGTCTGTAAAAATAAAATGGTGTTGCAAAAATGAGAAATCGCTGGTCTACTTTTTAACCCTTATAACTTCCTAACAAAAAAAAATTTTGGTTCCAAAATTGTGCTGATGTAAAGTAAACATGTGGGAAATGTTATTTTTTAAGTTTTTTGTGTGCCGTATCTCTGTGATTTAAGGGCATAAAAGTTCAAAGTTGGAAAATTGTGAAATTTTAAAAATATTCACCAAATTTCAATTTTTTTCACAAGTAAATGCAAGTTATTTGAATGAAATGTTATCACTAACATGAAGAACTATATGTCACGAGAAAGCAATGTCATAATCACCGGGATCCATGGAAGCGTTTCAAAGTTATTACCTCATAAAGGGACAGTGGTCAGAATTGTAAAAATTGGCCCGGGAGTTAACGTGCAAACCACCCTTGGTAGTGAAGGGGTTAATGGCTAACAGAAAATATGGTAATCAATAACAACTTTAAAGACTACTCAAGTCTTTTCATCAGGCTCAGTATAACATAAAATTTGAAGAGTCACACTTTCACATAACAGAATACAGTAATAATGCAATAGATAAGATAAGTGATGTGAAGCAGAATTATCAATATGAGAAGGGGAGAAACGGTTGTGGCAGTAAATATTGGAACTGCTTATAGATGAGGAGTGTGAAAGTTTTATTGCCCTCTGAGGTCTGGTCCATAGTTGTGATGCCCTCAAGTGGTCTGAAGAGCACATTCCATAATTTATGTAGAAAGACATAAATCAATGAGACACATTCATTCCTGCTCTGAATGTGTCAAAGGTTATAAAACGTTTGTACTCCCAAACTATTTCCAAAGCGGAAACAAATCAAAAACACATAATCCACCAATGACTATATCAAAAAAGTTTTGTCAAAGCCAGGAAATATCAAAAACAAAGCTGCTTTGTTTGAACATGACAAACCAACAAGAAACAGTGTAAAAAACACTATAAAAAGTCATGTAAAAACATGCTAAAAATGCAATGAAAAGATGCAAGTTACGTATTTAACTTTAGGGCAGGAAATCTGCAACATCAAAAACTCACCATGAGGTCATCATAGGACTGTAGCCTGGCAGTAAATAACATTAAATCAATTCACTAGGCAAACATTTATTGACAGTTCAAAAGACACTGAATTTCAATTTGGTGCCGATACCAATCACGACTGAGATTTAAAATTTACCTGCATCATCGTTTTCAGTGAACAGATGCTACTTCCCTCTGATTCATATCAAGCCATGATGACCTTTTGGCCACGTTAACACGTTCAGTATTTGGTCAGTATTTTACATCAGTATCTGTAAGCCAAAACCAGGAGTGGAACAATCAGAGGAAAAGTATAATAGAAACCTGTCATCACTTATGTATTATTTACCCATTTCTGGTTTTGGCTTACAAATACTGATATAAAATGCTGACCAAATACTGAACATGTTAAACACATCTTGGGCTACCAGGAATTTTCTATGGCATAGTGTTCTGTCCAGCCATATAATTGCTGTCTAGAAAGTCATTTTTGTGTGTATTAATACTTCATATATTTCATACTGTAAGGTAACAGAACCACCTGCTGGCCGTTTAATGCATAGATTCTAGTTTAATTTGCAATGTATTGTGGGATTGTTCCTGTCACATCATAGTCTTGTTTATGACACTGTTGTCACGCTCGCGCCTTGGCTTAATGGCGCGAGCAGGGGGTTGTGGCCCCACTGTGCCACAGACCAGACTACCCTGGAAGGGGCGTGACTGCGACAGCTACCTTGGTCTTCACTGGAGCCTCTGATGGTGAGGTCAGGCTTGTGCGGCAGATAGCTCTCGGGTGCCACTCCAGGGGGGTGTCTGGCTGTGGCTGCTGATCCCACTTGGAGACAAGTCACTTGGACAGATGTGACTGACAGGCAGACTGAGACACAGGGCAAGAAGGTACGACAGATACAGGGCAAGCAGGCATGGCTTGGAGACACTGGGCTAACAGGCACGGCTTGAGACACAGGACAGGCGAGCATGGCTTGAGACACAGGACAGGCGGGTACGGCTTGAGACGCGGGACAGGCGGGCACGGCTTGAGACGCGGGACAGGCGGGCACGGCTTGAGACGCGGGACAGGCGGGCACGGCTTGAGACGCGGGACAGGCGGGCACGGCTTGAGACGCGGGACAGGCGGGCACGGCTTGAGACGCAGGACAGGCGGGCACGGCTTGAGACGCAGGACAGGCGGGCACGGCTTGAGACGCAGGACAGGCGGGCACGGCTTGAGACGCAGGACAGGCGGGCACGGCTTGAGACGCAGGACAGGCGGGCACGGCTTGAGACACAGGACAGGCGGGCACGGCTTGAGACACAGGACAGGCGGGCACGGCTTGAGACACAGGACAGGCGGGCACGGCTTGAGACACAGGACAGGCGGGCACGGCTTGAGACACAGGACAGGCGGGCATGGCTTGAGACACAGGACAGGCGGGCATGGCTTGAGACACAGGACAGGTGGGCACAGCTTGAGAAGGAACAGGTAGGGACCTGTTCACACATCAGGTGCAGGTATGGATGCAGGCAGGCAGGAGGGGTATATGAGAGAACAGGTTTGGACCTGTTCACACAGGAGGTGCAGGTATGGATATAGGCAGGAAGGAGTGGTATATGAGAGGACAGGTTTGGACCTGTTCACACAGGAGATGCAGGTATGGATATAGGCAGGAAGGAGTGGTATATGAGAGGACAGGTTTGGACCTGTTTACACAGGAGGTGCAGGTATGGATATAGGCAGGAAGGAGTGGTATATGAGAGAACAGTTTGGACCTGTTCACACAGGAGATGCAGGTATGGATATAGGCAGGAAGGAGTGGTATATGAGAGAACAGGTTTGGACCTGTTCACACAGGAGGTGCAGGTAGGCAGAGCCACAGGAGTGCGGAGCAGGCAGAGCCGCAGGAGTGCGGAGCAGGCAGAGCCGCAGGAGTGCGGAGCTGGCAGAGCCGCAGGAGTGCGGAGAAGGCAGAGCCGCAGGAGTGTGGAGCAGGCAGAGTGGCTAAGGAGCCGTGCAGACAGAGCTGCGAAGGTGCAGATGCACAGATAAAGCTGCGAGGGTGCAGATGCACAGATAAAGCTGCGAGGGTGCAGATGCACAGATAAAGCTGTGAGGGTGCAGATGCACAGACGGGGGGGACACAAGGAAAGACACGGCACAGAAGGAACCACAAACAAGGAGACTGACAGAGGTAAGACTGAGTTCAGACAGAGACACCGGGACAAAGACACAAGGACCAGGATATTCTGCCTCCTGGCAGGCGGACAGAGTACAAAGCAAGACTAGAGTAATCCTCCAGAGAAGGAGACACACAGAACAGGGCCTGGCTTGCTCAGCAGCAAGATACTATCTGAGTATAGACATTGCACAGGCAATGTTTCAGTGGGAGTGGCGAAACTAAATAGTCAAGGGCTCCAGGTGATTGGTCAGGGACAGATTACACAGGTGCACCCTGACTGCATAAGAACCAGAGAGTTCAGGCACCGCCCCCCTATACATACAGTCTGGAAACATGGAGAGCAGAGGCACAGAGCTGGCAACAGACAGAATTCACCACATGGCTTGAAGCAGAAAGTAAGTTGGTGTGCGGGGGATGGGAGGCCATGCGGTGATGCCAGCAGGGTTGTTACAGTACCCCCCCTTTACGGCCCCTCTTCCTCAAGCCTGCCAGAATGACCAGAAGAAGGAGTATGGGACCACACACAGTCCAGGCTGACAGGGCATCCTTCTGGTAAGATGAAGTAAGTGTGCCATCTGGAATCACCGAGTGCCAAGTTTCTTGGTGCCCAACAGCCTCCAACACAGGGGGTACAATGACTTCTTCCTCCTGATTGGCAGAAGGCAGGGACCTGGAAGCTTCAGACTTGACCCCTACATCAGCCGGCCAACTAGAAACAGTAGACACCTTCACTGAGTCCAACTTCAGCCCGACATGCCAGAAAAATTGGACCTCCTCCTCCCGATTGGTGAGAAACGGAGATACGTAGGTCACTGTTCCAACCTCTTCACCCACCTGCCAAATGGAAGCTGGAGGCATACATACAGGGAGCCACTTCAGCCTGTTACCCTGAAAAAACTGGACCACATCTTCCTGGTTTGAGGATGAGTGAAGCTCTGTCTTGGGACCTTCACCCCTAGGCCACAGGGGAGCTGAAGGCATACACTCTGGATCCATCTTCAGCCCTTTATCCTGGGGAAGACAATCAAGAGGCAGGGGTGCTCTTGGGAGCAGAACACTAGTATAGTCGCTGGGGATGTGTGAGGAGACTGAGACCGCCTCCCCCTCTTCAGAGGCACCCTCACACCTTGACTCGGCGACTAGCAAACCAGACGAAGAAGACGACCTTGCTGACTGAATGCGACGCAAGGGAACCAGACACCTCTTGTCACTTGCTTGTTTCAAGTGTGGTGCCTTGCTGGGTCTCCAAACATAGATGGGCATCAGGATCTCTGGTGCTCCTTCCCTTCCAAGCTCTGCCATGCACCCAAACAGTGTTTTACCCCCACATATAGGGTATCAGCCTACTCAGGACAAATTGCAAAACAACTTTTGGGGTCCAATTTCTCCTGTTACCCTTAGGAAAATAAAAAATTGGGGGCAAAAATATAATTTTTGTGGAAAAAAATGATTTTTTTATTTTCACGCCTGGGCGTTATAAACTTCTGTGAAGCACTTGGGGGTTCAAAGCGCTCACTACCCATCTAGATAAGTTCCGTGGGGGGTCTAGTTTCCAAAATGGGGTCACTTGTGGGGAGTTTCAATAGTTTAGGTTCATCAGGGGCTCTCCAAACGCACATGACACCCGCAGACCATTCCATCGAAGTCTGCATTCCAAAACGTCACTACTTCCCTTCCAAGCCCCGATGTGTGCCCATACAGTAGTTCTCTCCCACATATGGGGTATCAGCGTACTCAAGACAAATTGGACAACAACTTTTGGTGTCCTATTTCTCCTGTTACCCTTGGGAAAATAAAAAAAATGGGGACTAAAAGATCATGCTTGTTGAAAAAATGCGATTTTTTTTTTATTTTCACACCCGGGCGTTATAAACGTCTGTGAAGCCCTTGGGGGTTCAAAGTGCTCACCACACATCTAAATAAGTTCCTTAGGGAGTCTAGTTTCCAAAATGGGGTCACTTGTGGGGGGTTTCCACTGTTTAGATACATCAGGGGCTCTCCAAAAGCAACATGACACCCGCAGACCATTCCATCAAAGTCTGCATTCCAAAATGTCACTACTTCCCTTCCGAGCCCTGACATGTGCCCATACAGTAGTTTTCTCCCACTTATGGGGTATCAGCATACTCAGGACAAATTGTACAACAACTTGTGGGGTCCAATTTCTCCTTGTACCCTTGGAAAAATAAAAAAATTGGTGACTAAAAGATCATGTTTGTGGAAAAAATACAATTTTTTTATTTTCACGCCCGGGCGTTATAAACTTCTGTGAAGCACTGGGGGTTCAAAGTACTCACCACACATCTAGATAAGTTCCTTGGGGGGTCTAGTTTCCAAAATGGGGTCATTTGTGGGGGGTTTTCACTGTTTTGGTACATCAGGGGCTTTCCAAACGCGACATGGTGTCCAATCTCAATTCCAGCCAAAAAAGTCAAATGGTGATGCTTCCCTTCTGAGCTCTGCCATGCACCCAAATAGTCGTTTATACCCACCTATGGGGTATCAGCGTACTCAGGACAAATTGCACAATAACTTTTAGGGTCCTGATACCCTTGGGAAAATAAAAATTGGGGGTGAAGAGATCATTTTTGTGGAAAAAATATGATTTTTTAATTGTACCGCTGTACGTTATAAACTTCTGTGAAGCCCTTGTGGGTTCAAAGTTCTCACCACATATCTAGATAAGTTCCTTGAGGGGTCTAGTTTCCAAAATGGGGTCACTTGTGGGGGGTTTCCACTGTTTAGGTACATCAGGGGCTCTCCAAACGTGACATGGCGTCCGATCTGAATTCCAGCCAATTTTGCATTGAAAAAGTCAAACGGCGCTCCTTTCATTCTGAGCTATGCTATGCGCCGAAACAGTGGTTCCCCCCACATATCAGGTATCAGCGTACTCAGGACAAACTGCACAATAACTTTTCCAGTCCAATTTCTCCTGTTACCCTTGGTAACATAAAAAAATTGAACCTGAATTATTTTTTTTGTGAAAAAAGTTAAATGTTCATTTTTTTTAAATAATCAAAAAAATTCCTGTGACGCACCTGAAGGGTTAATAAACTTCTTGAATGTGGTTTTGAGCACCTTAAGGGGTGCAGTTTTTAGAATGGTGTCACTTTTGGGTATTTTCTATCATATAGACCCCTCAAAGTGGCTTCAAATGTGATGTGGTCTGTAAAAATAAAATGGTGTTGCAAAAATGAGAAATCGCTGGTCTACTTTTTAACCCTTATAACTTCCTAACAAAAAAAAATTTTGGTTCCAAAATTGTGCTGATGTAAAGTAAACATGTGGGAAATGTTATTTTTTAAGTTTTTTGTGTGCCGTATCTCTGTGATTTAAGGGCATAAAAGTTCAAAGTTGGAAAATTGTGAAATTTTAAAAATATTCACCAAATTTCAATTTTTTTCACAAGTAAATGCAAGTTATTTGAATGAAATGTTATCACTAACATGAAGAACTATATGTCACGAGAAAGCAATGTCATAATCACCGGGATCCATGGAAGCGTTTCAAAGTTATTACCTCATAAAGGGACAGTGGTCAGAATTGTAAAAATTGGCCCGGGAGTTAACGTGCAAACCACCCTTGGTAGTGAAGGGGTTAATGGCTAACAGAAAATATGGTAATCAATAACAACTTTAAAGACTACTCAAGTCTTTTCATCAGGCTCAGTATAACATAAAATTTGAAGAGTCACACTTTCACATAACAGAATACAGTAATAATGCAATAGATAAGATAAGTGATGTGAAGCAGAATTATCAATATGAGAAGGGGAGAAACGGTTGTGGCAGTAAATATTGGAACTGCTTATAGATGAGGAGTGTGAAAGTTTTATTGCCCTCTGAGGTCTGGTCCATAGTTGTGATGCCCTCAAGTGGTCTGAAGAGCACATTCCATAATTTATGTAGAAAGACATAAATCAATGAGACACATTCATTCCTGCTCTGAATGTGTCAAAGGTTATAAAACGTTTGTACTCCCAAACTATTTCCAAAGCGGAAACAAATCAAAAACACATAATCCACCAATGACTATATCAAAAAAGTTTTGTCAAAGCCAGGAAATATCAAAAACAAAGCTGCTTTGTTTGAACATGACAAACCAACAAGAAACAGTGTAAAAAACACTATAAAAAGTCATGTAAAAACATGCTAAAAATGCAATGAAAAGATGCAAGTTACGTATTTAACTTTAGGGCAGGAAATCTGCAACATCAAAAACTCACCATGAGGTCATCATAGGACTGTAGCCTGGCAGTAAATAACATTAAATCAATTCACTAGGCAAACATTTATTGACAGTTCAAAAGACACTGAATTTCAATTTGGTGCCGATACCAATCACGACTGAGATTTAAAATTTACCTGCATCATCGTTTTCAGTGAACAGATGCTACTTCCCTCTGATTCATATCAAGCCATGATGACCTTTTGGCCACGTTAACACGTTCAGTATTTGGTCAGTATTTTACATCAGTATCTGTAAGCCAAAACCAGGAGTGGAACAATCAGAGGAAAAGTATAATAGAAACCTGTCATCACTTATGTATTATTTACCCATTTCTGGTTTTGGCTTACAAATACTGATATAAAATGCTGACCAAATACTGAACATGTTAAACACATCTTGGGCTACCAGGAATTTTCTATGGCATAGTGTTCTGTCCAGCCATATAATTGCTGTCTAGAAAGTCATTTTTGTGTGTATTAATACTTCATATATTTCATACTGTAAGGTAACAGAACCACCTGCTGGCCGTTTAATGCATAGATTCTAGTTTAATTTGCAATGTATTGTGGGATTGTTCCTGTCACATCATAGTCTTGTTTATGACACTGTTGTCACGCTCGCGCCTTGGCTTAATGGCGCGAGCAGGGGGTTGTGGCCCCACTGTGCCACAGACCAGACTACCCTGGAAGGGGCGTGACTGCGACAGCTACCTTGGTCTTCACTGGAGCCTCTGATGGTGAGGTCAGGCTTGTGCGGCAGATAGCTCTCGGGTGCCACTCCAGGGGGGTGTCTGGCTGTGGCTGCTGATCCCACTTGGAGACAAGTCACTTGGACAGATGTGACTGACAGGCAGACTGAGACACAGGGCAAGAAGGTACGACAGATACAGGGCAAGCAGGCATGGCTTGGAGACACTGGGCTAACAGGCACGGCTTGAGACACAGGACAGGCGAGCATGGCTTGAGACACAGGACAGGCGGGTACGGCTTGAGACGCGGGACAGGCGGGCACGGCTTGAGACGCGGGACAGGCGGGCACGGCTTGAGACGCGGGACAGGCGGGCACGGCTTGAGACGCGGGACAGGCGGGCACGGCTTGAGACGCGGGACAGGCGGGCACGGCTTGAGACGCAGGACAGGCGGGCACGGCTTGAGACGCAGGACAGGCGGGCACGGCTTGAGACGCAGGACAGGCGGGCACGGCTTGAGACGCAGGACAGGCGGGCACGGCTTGAGACGCAGGACAGGCGGGCACGGCTTGAGACACAGGACAGGCGGGCACGGCTTGAGACACAGGACAGGCGGGCACGGCTTGAGACACAGGACAGGCGGGCACGGCTTGAGACACAGGACAGGCGGGCACGGCTTGAGACACAGGACAGGCGGGCATGGCTTGAGACACAGGACAGGCGGGCATGGCTTGAGACACAGGACAGGTGGGCACAGCTTGAGAAGGAACAGGTAGGGACCTGTTCACACATCAGGTGCAGGTATGGATGCAGGCAGGCAGGAGGGGTATATGAGAGAACAGGTTTGGACCTGTTCACACAGGAGGTGCAGGTATGGATATAGGCAGGAAGGAGTGGTATATGAGAGGACAGGTTTGGACCTGTTCACACAGGAGATGCAGGTATGGATATAGGCAGGAAGGAGTGGTATATGAGAGGACAGGTTTGGACCTGTTTACACAGGAGGTGCAGGTATGGATATAGGCAGGAAGGAGTGGTATATGAGAGAACAGTTTGGACCTGTTCACACAGGAGATGCAGGTATGGATATAGGCAGGAAGGAGTGGTATATGAGAGAACAGGTTTGGACCTGTTCACACAGGAGGTGCAGGTAGGCAGAGCCACAGGAGTGCGGAGCAGGCAGAGCCGCAGGAGTGCGGAGCTGGCAGAGCCGCAGGAGTGCGGAGAAGGCAGAGCCGCAGGAGTGTGGAGCAGGCAGAGTGGCTAAGGAGCCGTGCGGACAGAGCTGCGAAGGTGCAGATGCACAGATAAAGCTGCGAGGGTGCAGATGCACAGATAAAGCTGCGAGGGTGCAGATGCACAGATAAAGCTGTGAGGGTGCAGATGCACAGACGGGGGGGACACAAGGAAAGACACGGCACAGAAGGAACCACAAACAAGGAGACTGACAGAGGTAAGACTGAGTTCAGACAGAGACACCGGGACAAAGACACAAGGACCAGGATATTCTGCCTCCTGGCAGGCGGACAGAGTACAAAGCAAGACTAGAGTAATCCTCCAGAGAAGGAGACACACAGAACAGGGCCTGGCTTGCTCAGCAGCAAGATACTATCTGAGTATAGACATTGCACAGGCAATGTTTCAGTGGGAGTGGCGAAACTAAATAGTCAAGGGCTCCAGGTGATTGGTCAGGGACAGATTACACAGGTGCACCCTGACTGCATAAGAACCAGAGAGTTCAGGCACCGCCCCCCTATACATACAGTCTGGAAACATGGAGAGCAGAGGCACAGAGCTGGCATCAGACAGAATTCACCACATGGCTTGAAGCAGAAAGTAAGTTGGTGTGCGGGGGATGGGAGGCCATGCGGTGATGCCAGCAGGGTTGTTACAGTACCCCCCCTTTACGGCCCCTCTTCCTCAAGCCTGCCAGAATGACCAGAAGAAGGAGTATGGGACCACACACAGTCCAGGCTGACAGGGCATCCTTCTGGTAAGATGAAGTAAGTGTGCCATCTGGAATCACCGAGTGCCAAGTTTCTTGGTGCCCAACAGCCTCCAACACAGGGGGTACAATGACTTCTTCCTCCTGATTGGCAGAAGGCAGGGACCTGGAAGCTTCAGACTTGACCCCTACATCAGCCGGCCAACTAGAAACAGTAGACACCTTCACTGAGTCCAACTTCAGCCCGACATGCCAGAAAAATTGGACCTCCTCCTCCCGATTGGTGAGAAACGGAGATACGTAGGTCACTGTTCCAACCTCTTCACCCACCTGCCAAATGGAAGCTGGAGGCATACATACAGGGAGCCACTTCAGCCTGTTACCCTGAAAAAACTGGACCACATCTTCCTGGTTTGAGGATGAGTGAAGCTCTGTCTTGGGACCTTCACCCCTAGGCCACAGGGGAGCTGAAGGCATACACTCTGGATCCATCTTCAGCCCTTTATCCTGGGGAAGACAATCAAGAGGCAGGGGTGCTCTTGGGAGCAGAACACTAGTATAGTCGCTGGGGATGTGTGAGGAGACTGAGACCGCCTCCCCCTCTTCAGAGGCACCCTCACACCTTGACTCGGCGACTAGCAAACCAGACGAAGAAGACGACCTTGCTGACTGAATGCGACGCAAGGGAACCAGACACCTCTTGTCACTTGCTTGTTTCAAGTGTGGTGCCTTGCTGGGTCTCCAAACATAGATGGGCATCAGGATCTCTGGTTCAGAATGACCCATGGGCATACCAGACAGCCAATGGAAGACGAACTTCTTCGTATACAAAGCTCCGACCTGGAGCTGTAGTTGTCCTTGCAGGACTAGACTGTTCTCCAATAGGGCTCGGCCACCTCGAGACAACGCCCACGCCGGCTTCGGGAGCTGTATGACAGAGACCACACACTGACTCTGTAAGACTGGTGACTTAAACACACCAAAGCTCCCTGAAGGCAGAGAAACAGTTAAAGAGTTTAATGGAGAGGGAGTACTTTCGCCAGGGGCAGCCTCTTCTACTGACCCAGGGTTCTGGAGTACAGGCTTCACAGGGCAGAGGCCAGATTCCGGCTGTAACTTGGCCTGCTTCTTCTTTTTAGACCTCTTGGATCTTGCACAGGAGGCCACATCAGCAGACTGTGGAACAGGTGATGGCTGGATGGTCATAGGTGGTTGAGATGTTTCGCCCACAGGTTCTTCTTGTCTAGTCTGTCTCTGGAAGCTTGGAGGGGAAGACTTTTCAGGAGCAACTGGTCGAGGCATGTCGAAAACTTTACGGAAGGCCACCAGGAAGGCCCCCCAGGCTCATGACGACAGGGTCCCCTGCTTCCCAAAGGGGACAGATCCAATTCAAGGTATCACCAGCTAGGTAGGACATGATATATGCCACCTTGACCCGGTCAGAGGGAAAACAAACTGCATTCTGCAGGATGTAGTGCAGGCACTTTTTCAGGAACCCTTGGCACTCTTTGGGGTCCCCATATAACCTAGGCGGATCTGCTGGGTCATGCTCTTCGTAGGCCAGGAGCTGCTCATAGATGGCCTTGGAGACTATGAGTGGTTCAGAAGTCTCCACAATTGGAACCACACAAGACGGAACAAACTCTTCCAGTGGCTCACACTGGCAGGGAGAGAGTTCATGACGCTCTGCGAGCGGAAGGACATGGGACTCAGCGGGGACCATGGCCTGTGCAAACTGTCACGCTCGCGCCTTGGCTGAATGGCACGAGCCGGGGGTTGTGGCCCCACTGTGCCACAGACCAGACTACCCTGGAAGGGGCGTGACTGCGACAGCTACCTTGGTCTTCACTGGAGCCTCTGATGGTGAGGTCAGTCTTGTGCGGCAGATAGCTGTCGGGTGCCACTCCAGGGGGGTGTCTGGCTGTGGCTGCAGATCCCACTTGGAGATAAGTCACTTGGACAGATGTGACTGACAGGCAGACTGAGACACAGGGCAAGAAGGTACGACAGATACAGGGCAAGCAGGCATGGCTTGGAGACCCTGGGCTAACAGGCACGGCTTGAGACACAGGACAGGCGGGCACGGCTTGAGACACAGGACAGGCGGGCACGGCTTGAGACACAGGACAGGCGGGCACGGCTTGAGACACCGGACAGGCGGGCACGGCTTGAGACACAGGACAGGCGGGCACGGCTTGAGACACAGGACAGACGGGCACGGCTTGAGACACAGGACAGGCGGGCACGGCTTGAGACACAGGACAGGCGGGCACGGCTTGAGACACAGGACAGGCGGGCACGGCTTGAGAAGGAACAGGTAGGGACCTGTTCACACAGCAGGTGCAGGTATGGATGCAGGCAGGCAGGAGGGGTATATGAGAGAACAGGTTTGGACCTGTTCACACAGGAGGTGCAGGTATGGATATAGGCAGGAAGGAGTGGTATATGAGAGGACAGGTTTGGACCTGTTCACACAGGAGATGCAGGTATGGATATAGGCAGGAAGGAGTGGTATATGAGATGACAGGTCTGGACCTGTTCACACAGGAGGTGCAGGTATGGATATAGGCAGGAAGGAGTGGTATATGAGAGAACAGGTTTGGACCTGTTCACACAGGAGATGCAGGTATGGATATAGGCAGGAAGGAGTGGTATATGAGAGAACAGGTTTGGACCTGTTCACACAGGAGGTGCAGGTAGGCAGAGCCGCAGGAGTGCGGAGCAGGCAGAGCCGCAGGAGTGCAGAGCAGGCAGAGCGGCTAAGGAGCCGTGCAGACAGAGCTGCGAAGGTGCAGATGCACAGATAAAGCTGCGAGGGTGCAGATGCACAGATAAAGCAGTGAGGGTGCAGATGCACAGATAAAGCTGCGAGGGTGCAGATGCACAGACAGGGGGGGACACAAGGAAAGACACGGCAGAGAAGGAACCACAAACAAGGAGACTGACAGACAGAGGTAAGACTGAGTTCAGACAGAGACACCGGGACAAAGACACAAGGACCAGGATATTCTGCCTCCTGGCAGGCGGACAGAGTACAAAGCAAGACTAGAGTAATCCTCCAGAGAAGGAGACACACAGAACAGGGCCTGGATTGCTCAGCAGCAAGATACTAACTGAGTATAGACATTGCACAGGCAATGTTTCAGTGGGAGTGGCGAAACTAAATAGTCAAGGGCTCCAGGTGATTGGTCAGGGACAGATTACACAGGTGCACCCTGACTGCATAAGAACCAGAGAGTTCAGGCGCCGCCCCCCTATACATACAGTCTGGAAACATGGAGAGCAGAGGCACAGAGCTGGCAACAGACAGAATTCACCGCATGGCTTGAAGCAGAAAGTAAGTTGGTGTGCGGGGGATGGGAGGCCATGCGGTGATGCCAGCAGGGTTGTTACAACTGTGAGGGGAACAGCAGCCATTATTCCTCCATGTGTCTTAGGAGAAACTACACCATTCGTGTTCTTCATGCTTCTTAAACAGCCTGCTCTAAGCATAGTTGGTAAGCACTATCTAGGTGTTATAATCCTGTGTTTATAACGTTGTATTAAATAGGTAATCATCAGCTATGTATTACCTCATGTTACCTATGTATTACTTCAGTATTACTTCATGGTACCTATGTATTACCTCATGGTACCTATGTATTACCTCACGGTACCTATGTATTACCTCATGGTACCTATGTACTACCTCATGTTACTGTATATTGCAGACTATCTGTATTTTTATGCTCTGTGCAGTTATATATTCTGAAATGCTCCTGTTATTGCATCCTATAGTTTCACCTTTCCTGTCACATCTGCAATCAATAAAAGAAGGTTACAATTTTACAGCCTCTTTTTCTTAAAGAAAACAGGGGGTTTAGCTACATGTCTCATTGCACACCCTGCTAGCGTGTATGAGGACAGTATAGTGAAACAACTGCTGAGAGCAAGCTCAGAAGATCTGACGTTACAGAGCCCGCCATTATCCAAGCATACGGTTATTGCATATGGATATTGCAGCAACCTCCTAATGGTCGGACCGAATAATCGGACCATACAGAACCCGCCATTATCCATGCAGAGCTGACAAAGGGATATCACAGCGGTCGCCTAACTGTTGAATCACGTCTCAAGGACGAGCATCCTCTTTCAAGACGAGATCACGAGTTGGTTCCTCCAAGACATCATCCATCAGCAATGCCGCCGCTATTGCCCGCGCAAAAGCTGAAGCAGCAAAAGCAAGAAGCACCTTTGCTGAGCAAGAGATAGAATTGAAACTACAACAAGCATGCCTGGATACGGAAAAAGCGTCGCTGGATGCAGAAAAAGCACGCCAACAAGCATGCCTGGATGCAGAGAAAACGCGCCTTGAAGCAACATTACAGAAACTTGCTATTGAAAAAGAAACAGCAGCTGCTATAGCAGAAGCAGAAGCCTTAGAAGCTGCCATATATTCTGACGATGAACACAGCAGACGCAGCAGTGTGCTAGGTCTACAGCAAGTTACTCACGATCCATTGCAGCGTACTGCAGAGTACGTCCATCAGCATTCCAAATCAAATGACGATCCAGACACACATGCGAAGACAGAGCATTTTGTCAACAAGTCAAGCCAACCAGATAATTCGGACCCCCAGAAAGCCAACTATCAGTCTCCCTACCAAAAGCAAGGAAATACACATTGGGATGATACTGACTACAATAATCTTTCTCCAGAACAGAAGATCCAGAATCTGTCCCAGCTTAAAGAGAATCCCTTCACTTCAGAAAGGTACTACAGCAATTGGACCAAACCAGAGACATCTAACAGGTATGATCACACAGCATACATGTACTCTGACAACACTCCATCAGCTGGCATCAGTGCCAATCAAGCCACGATGGACTTTGCCAAGTTCCTTGCTCGACGTGAGTTGGCCACTAAGAGACTTGTAAAGTTCAGCGATCGTGCTGAAAACTACAGGGTTTGGCGAGCCTCCTTCAAAAATACCATAAGAGACATAGGTCTATCATGTAGTGAAGAAGTGGATCTCTTGGTAAAATGGCTAGGAAGTGAGTCTACCGAACACGCAAAGAGAATCAGAGACATTAATGTAAATTATCCAGATGTCGGCCTCAAAAGAATTTGGAATAGACTTGATGAATGCTATGGCTCAGTAGAGGTTATAGAAAGTGCCTTTTTTAAAAGAATAGAGGACTTTCCTAAAACAGCGAACAAGGATTATTCAAAGCTAAGAGAATTAACTGACTTGTTAATGGAGTTGTGTGTAGTTAAAGCAGAAGTAGATCTTGTGGGGTTGACATATCTCGACACTGCTAGAGGTGTGAACCCCATAGTTCAAAAACTCCCATATAACCTGCAAGACAAATGGGTTACATATGGTTCTAGTTATAAACAGACTTACAATGTACCATTTCCTCCATTCAATGTGTTTGTAGATTTTGTCTCAGAACAAGCAAAAATTAGAAATGATCCTAGCTTTGATTTCATGCTGTCATTTGCCAAAAACTCTATTAGTAAACCTCGTAGAACAACTGTAGAGGTCCACAAACTAACATTTCTTCCACAGGTTCAGTTCGCAAAGAGTTCAGCTCCGGTCAAGGAGAAGACAAATCCAAGGACCCAAGCAGGCAGTGTCCCTTACACAAGAAGCCACATTCCTTACTTAAGTGCAGAGCTTTCAGAGAAAAGTAATTGGAAGAATTAAGGAGAACCGCATCTGCTACAAATGCTGCTCTTCAACATCCCACTTTGCCAGGGACTGTGAGGTTAGTGAAAGGTGTACCGAATGTGACAGCACCGAACATAACTCAGTTCTACACCCTGGACCACCATCGGATGCTTTGCCCCAAGAGCATAGCGGGGAGCTGAATGACTCAAATACTGACACGCGATTTTAGATGATCAGAGCAACAAGTCATTAGCCAAGTCAGCCTTCTTTGATAGCTTTACCATCAGAGGACACAGTGCCCCTTACTCTTTGAAAACTTGTGCCGGTATAGTAGAGACAACTGGTAGGAGAGCAACAGGCTACGCAGTCGAGTCTATAGATGGCCAAATGTGTCTACTCTTACCAACCATATTGGAATGTAAAAAGATTCCTGACAACAGGTCACAGATACCTACGCCTGAAGTGGCATCGTATCATCCTCATCTGAAGCGTATAGAAAGCCTGATTCCTAACCTTGACCCAGAGGCTCAAATAGTCTTGCTCCTTGGGAGAGATATTCTACGAGTCCACAAGGTTAGGCAGCATATCAATGGCTCTCACAACGCTCCATATGCCCAGCGACTCGACCTTGGGTGGGTCATTGTAGGAGAGGACTGTTTAGGAGAAGCACACAAACCGACAGTGGTTAACAACATGCTTACCAGTACGCTTGATCTCTCTCTCCTCCAACCATGTGAAAATCACTGCTTCATAAACGAGTTGCTACACAGCACTTCAGCACCAAGTATCTTAGCAAGTCGTGCCAATGATTGCATTTAGAATTGCGACCAAGACCACCTTGGGTGTACGGTCTTCCGCAAGACCAAAGAAGATAATAGTACAGCAATGTCATTTGAAGATAGACTGTTCCTAGAGATGATGGAGCAAGGAATGGTGCAGGACAAAACGAAGAGCTGGATTGCATCTCTACCCTTCAAGTCTCAAAGACAACGCTTGCCTAACAACAGAGAACACGTTTACAAACACTTTGTCTCTCTCATGTGTTATGAATGAGTCACCGTAGGAGGCAAAAACAGAAATACTAGCTAAGTCCAGAAAACCAGAGAAGTTGGCTGCTATCGCATTACAGACCCCTGAACCTATCAACAACTAGCAGTAGCCATGGGGGGGTTCCTACGGTGCCCTAGACCCCTCGATCACAGCCGGAGAACTACATAGCCTAAAGACAGAAAGGGAAATCTAAACTGCCCCAGAGCAGACCCCAAAGCAATAGGCAGCCCCCAACATATAATGATGGTGAAGCAAGATGAAAAAACACTCACACAGATAGAAAGATAGGCTGAGCAAACGATGGGGCCCAAGCTAACTACATAGGACAGGATAGAAAAGCTGCTGTCTGCAATCCGCCAAAACCCTATCAAAATAAGAGCCAACAGCTGATAGGGAAAAAAGCCCTGAAGACGCTAGGCTTCAAAAAGACTATATCAGTACTCAGGTATTTTCTGAAGACAGAGCAAAAAGGAGTTCAGCACACCCCAGCAGGGAATGGCAGAAATCCAGAAAAACAAGGAAAAACAAAACCAAAACACAAAAGCAAAAAACAGAGCAGAAAACTTAGCTTTTGAGGAGCAGGAATCAGACTGGTCTCCCAGAATCCCTCAGAGAGATCACCAGCAAGGCAGAAGGGCGTCGGCTGCCTTATATCCAGTCAGCAATTACCGTCACCCAGTCATCATCATCCTGCCCAGATGCTTGGTAATCAGCCTCACTACCTTCCTTCACCAGAAGAGGGAGTTCATCAGACCTCAATGGCGAAGGGGAAAATGAACTCACAACAGTACCTCCCCCTTGAGGAGGGGTCACCGAACCCTCATCCACGCCACCAGGGCGATCAGGGTGAGCCCGATGAAAGGCACGCACCAATCTTTTGGCATGAATATCAGAGGCAGAGACCCAGGAATTATCCTTCTGACCATAACCCTTCCACTTAACCAAATACTGGAGTCTCCGTCTAGCCAGACGGGAATCCAGTATCTTCTCTACCTCATATTCCATGTTACCTTCAACCAATACAGGCTCCGGAGGTGCCACCCCAGGAACTACTGGTTCAACAAACCTCTTCAACAAGGACTTATGAAACACATTATGGATTTTAAATGTGACAGGAAGAGCCAAACGAAAAGAGACCGGATTAATAATCTCCAAAATCTTGTAAGGTCCAATAAATCTAGGCTTAAACTTAGGAGAAGCCACCTTCATAGCAATATTTTTTGATGATAACCAAACCATATCACCAACCTTAAACTGGGGACCAATGGTCCTATGTCGGTTGGAAAACAGCTGGGCCTTTTCCTGGGAGAGAGATAACTTATCCACTACTTGGTCCCAGATCTGGTGCATTCTCTCCACCACAGTGTCAACACCTGGGCAGGCAGAAGGCTCCACCTGCCCTGAAGAAAATCGAGGATGAAACCCAAAGTTACAAAAAAAAGGTGACATCAAAGTGGCAGAACTAGCTCTATTATTTAAAGCAATTTCGGCCAAGGGCAAAAATGAAACCCAATCATCCTGATCAGCGGAAATAAAACATCTCAAATACGACTCCAAGGTCTGGTTTGTTCTCTCCGTCTGCCCTTTGGTCTGAGGGTGAAAAGCAGAGGAGAAGGACAACTGAATTCCCAACTTGGAACAAAAAGACCTCCAAAATCTAGACACAAACTGAACTCCTCTGTCAGATACAATGTTCTCAGGAATCCCGTGCAAGCAAACCACCTGTTGCAAAAACAGGGGCACCAACTCAGAGGAAGATGGCAACTTAGGGAGTGGTACAAGATGAGCCATCTTAGATAACCTATCACAAATCACCCAAATAACAGTCATTCTCTGAGAGACAGGCATATCAGAGATGAAATCCATTGAAATATGGGTCCATGGCCTCCTTTGCAAAGGCATCAACAAGCCACTAGAGCGAGAACAAGGTTTAGACCGGGAGCAAGTCCCACAGGACTGCACAAAATTCCTGACATCACGAGACAAGGCGGGCCACCAAAAAGACCGACTCACCAGATCTCTAGTACCAAAAATACCTGGATGACCAGCCAATGCAGAGCAATGAACTTCAGACATCACTCTCTTCTTCCACTGGTCAGGAACATACAACGTCCCACTAGGACAACGCTCAGGTTTGTCCTCCTGGAACTCTTCCAGAGCACATCTTAAATCGGGCGAGATGGCAGAAAGAACTACCCCTTCGCCTAAGATGGTAGCAGGCTTGGTCACCACAGGAGAATCAGCAAAGAAGCTCCTAGAGAGAGCATCAGCCTTGACATTCTTAGTGCCAGGAAGAAAAGAGACCACAAAATCAAAACGTGTAAAAAACAAGGCCCACCTAGCCTGTCTAGGGTTCAAGCGTTTGGCCGACTCCAGGTAAATCAAATTCTTGTGGTCAGTGAGGACCACGACTTGATGTTTAGCTCCCTCCAACCAATGTCTCCACTCCTCAAATGTCCATTTCATGGCTAACAGTTCCTGATTCCCCACATCATAGTTACGTTCAGATGGAGAGAACTTTCGGGAAAAGAAAGCACAGGGATTCATTTTAGATGTTACAGGATGCTTTTGGGACAAAACAGCTCCTGCACCAATCTCAGAAGCGTCCACCTCTACCTGGAACGGGAGTGAGACATCAGGTTGCCGCAAAACCGGGGCAGAAGTGAATCTTTGCTTCAGCTCCTGAAATGAAGAAACAGCCTCCGGAGACAAATTCAACACATCAGCACCCTTCTTAGTCAGATCAGTCAGGGGCTTGGCAATACTGGAAAATTTTGCTATAAATTTCCGATAAAAATTAGCAAAACCCAAAAACTTCTGGAGGGCCTTCAAAGAAGTGGGCTGAACCCAATCATAAATGGCCTGTACCTTGGCCGGGTCCATTTCAATAGTTGACGGAGACAAAATAAATCCCAAAAAAGAAATCCTCTGTACCCCAAAAAGGTATTTCGATCCTTTGACATACAGGGAATTCTCCCTCAAGATCCGGAACACAGTCCGAACATGTTCCACATGAGAATCCCAATCCTTGGAGAAGATCAAAATATCATCCAGATAGATAATCAAAAATTTATCCACAAAGTCTCGGAAAATATCGTTCATGAAGCACTGGAAGACAGAAGGGGCATTAGTGAGCCCAAAAGGCATCACCAGGTACTCAAAATGTCCCTCCGGAGTATTAAACGCCGTCTTCCATTCATCCCCATGCTTAATGCGGATAAGATTATATGCCCCCCCTGAGGTCAAGCTTGGTAAACCAGCAAGCACCTTTAACTCTGGAGAATAGATCCGAAATCAGGGGTAACGGATAATGATATTTAATAGTAATTTTGTTGAGGGCATGATAATCAATACAAGGCCTTAATGAACCATCCTTTTTGGCCACGAATAAAAAACCAGCACCTAAGGGTGAAGAGGATGGTCTAATATGACCCTTCTCCAATGCCTCCTTAATATAGGATCGCATAGCCTCGTGCTCGGGTACAGATAAATTGAAGAGCCGACCCTTGGGAAATTTACACCCCGGGCTCAGTTCAATTGCACAGTCATAACTCCTAAGAGGAGGCAAAGACGCAGACTCATTCTCACTAAATACATCGTAAAAATCCGCCAAATAGTCAGGAACATCATGCGACTGAGGTGAGGTGGAAAAAACCAGAGCCTCACTAAGGGCACACCGACAACCCCAACTCACCACAGACACAGATTTTCAATCCAAAACTGGATTATGAATTTGCAACCAGGGAAACCCCAGAACAATGGTATCATGCAAATTATGCAACACCAAAAATCTGCAATTTTCTTGATGGTCTGGGGCGACCACCTGGGTCCAAAACTAAGGTTTATTTTTCGCCAAAGGAGTAGCATCAATCTCCCTCAAAGGGATAGGCGTCCGCAGAGGTTTCATCGGAAATCCACAACGTTTAGCAAAATCCAAGTCCATTAGGTTCATGGCTGCTGCCGAATCCACAAAAGCCTTGGCGGAAAATGTGGACAGGGAGCAGATCAGAGTAATTGCCAGAAGAAACTTAGGTTGAACACCACCCACAGAAAACGTGTGTGCAAAACGTTTCTCTCGTTTAGGACAGACAGAAATAATATGCGAGGCATCTCCACAAAAAAAAACACAGCTTATTACGCCTTCTGAACTCCTGACATTGCTCCCTGGACAAAACTCTATCACATTGCATAGGTTCAGACAATTGTTCAACAGGTGGCAACACCTCTCGTGCAGTCCTGCGTTCACATAAACGCCGATCAACCTGAATGGCTAATGACATAGAATCGTCAAGACCAGAGGGAACAGGAAATCCCACCATAGTATCTTTTACGGCTTCTGACAAACCCTTCCGAAAGAGAGCTGCCAAGGCATTATCATTCCAGGTAGTAAGGACCGCCCACTTTCGGAATTTTTGACAGTACAATTCTGCAGAATCTCGACCTTGGCTCAATGCCAACAGGGTCTTTTCAGCCTGATCAATAGCATTAGGTTCATCATACAACAACCCCAAGTCTTGAAAAAATGCGTTTACATTAGTCAGAATAAGATCATCTGGTTTCAAAGAAAATGCCCAAACCTGGGGTTCGCCACACAACAAAGAGATGACAATTTTAACCTGCTGCGCGGAGCTCCCTGACGAGTTAGGCTTCAAGGCAAAAAATAATTTACAATTATTTTTGAAATTCAAAAATTTAGACCGGTCCCCAAAAAACACATCAGGAGTAGGGATCTTTGGTTCAGCTTCATGTGAATGAGCAAGGTAGGCGGAAATTCCCCGCACTTCCGCAGCGAGCTGCTCCACACGATCAGACAATTGCTTTATCTCCATTGGGGGAAAAAAATTCCCCCTATGGCCTCAGAGATATAGAGGAAAAAATATACACACCTTTTTTTTTTTTTCTTTTACACAATTCTTTCCTGCTATGGAGTACCCTAGGATCTGCGGTATGGCTGGTGATTCTGTTATGAATGAGTCACCGTAGGAGGCAAAAACAGAAATACTAGCTAAGTCCAGAAAACCAGAGAAGTTGGCAGCTATCGGATTACAGACCCCTGAACCTATCAACAACAACTAGCAGTAGCCATGGGGGGTTCCTACGGTGCCCTAGACCCCTCGATCACAGCCGGAGAACTACATAGCCTAAAGACAGAAAGGGAAATCTAAACTGCCCCAGATCAGACCCCAAAGCAAAAGGCAGCCCCCAACATATAATGATGGTGAAGCAAGATGAAAAAACACTCACACAGATAGAAAGATAGGCTGAGCAAACGATGGGGCCCAAGCTAACTACATAGGACAGGATAGAAAAGCTGCTGTCTGTAATCCGCCAAAAACTTATCAAAACAAGAGCCAACAGCTGATAGGGAAAAAAGCCCTGAAGACGCTAGGCTTCAAAAAGACTATATCAGTACTCAGGTATTTTCTGAAGACAGAGCAAAAAGGAGTTCAGCACACCCCAGCAGGGAATGGCAGAAATCCAGAAAAACAAAACCAAAACACAAATGCAAAAAACAGAGCAGAAAACTTAGCTTTTGAGGAGCAGGAATCAGACTGGTCTCCCAGAATCCCTCAGAGATCACCAGCAAGGCAGAAGGGCGTCGGCTGCCTTATATCCAGTCAGCAATTACCGTCACCCAGTCATCATCATCCTGCCCAGATGCTTGGTAATCAGCCTCACTACCTTCCTTCACCAGAAGAGGGAGTTCATCAGACCTCAATGGCGAAGGGGAAAATTAACTCACAACACTCATGCACAGCTTCTGTAGTAGGCCAAAGATGAAAGACCATTTCTTAACCTTCATGGAGAAGATATGTAAGAATGGTCATACAGAGTTAGCACCTACACTTCAAGACATTGAGGACCACTGGCACCATGGTAAACACGTCCACACAGCTCTACAGCTAGAGCAGTCGAAGAACATAATTATCCGAGCTGTACAACGGGAAAACTATGCCAAAGAAATCGACTGTTTAACCAATCAACGACGAATTCAAAAAGATAGTATTCTGAGGAAACTCAGAGCAGCAAGAGAACTGCAACTCTCTTCCAACTTGGATATGAAGGATGTAGAAAAATACCTAAGTGTACATGGGTGTACTTGGACTTTTAACCCACCACATTCTTCACACATGGGAGGTGTATGGGAGAGAAAGATAGGTGTCGCAAGGAGAAGCCTCGATTCAATCTTCTTACAGGAAGGATCTGCAAGACTGACACACGAAAGCTTGACAACATTAATGGCCGAAGTGTCAGCCATCATAAACGCCAGACCGTTGACTCCAATTTCCAGTGATCCTGATGACCCAACTGTTCTCACCCCAGCCCTGCTGCTTACGCAGAAGACCGACTCTAAATGCTCTCCACCTGTAGAATTTAATGTTAAAGACTGTTACAGGAGTCGATGGAGACAAGTACAGAGTCTCTCCAATGCCTTTTGGGACAAGTGGAAAAAACAGTACCTGCCTACTCTGCAACAGAGGAGAAAGTGGCAAACCAGCAAGCCTAACCTTCAGCCTGGCAATATAGTACTAATGAAAGACTGTCAGTCTCGAAGAAATGAATGGCCATTAGGTCTCATTACCCAGACATTCCCAAGTAAGGATGGAATCTTACGTAAGGTGGAAGTAAAAATAGGAAAACAAGGCGAGACCAAAATTGTTCCTCAGGCCAGTAGGGGAACTCGTTCTGCTGTTCTCATCCAATAAACACAATAGTGACGTCGGCTGACATCAAGCGGGGAGTGTTCTATCCAGCCATATAATTGCTTTCTAGAAAGTCATTTTTGTGTGTATTAATCCTTCATATATTTCATACTGTAAGGTAACAGCACTACCTGCTGGCCGTTTAATCCATAGATTCTAGTTTAATTTGCAATGTATTGTGGGATTGTTCCTGTCACATCATAGTCTTGTTTATGACACTGTGAGGGGAACTGCAGCCTTTGTTCCTCCATGTGTCTTAGGAGAATCTACACCATTTGTGTTCTTCATGCTTCTTAAACAGCCTGCTCTAAGCATAATTGGTAAACATTATCTATGTGCTATAATCCTGTGTTTATAACATTGTTGTATTAAATAGGTAATCATCAGCTATGTATTACCTCATGTTACCTATGTATTACCTCATGGTACCTATATATTACCTCATGGTACCTATGTATTACCTCACGGTACCTATGTATTACTTCATGGTACCTATGTATTACCTCATGTTACCTATGTATTACCTCATGTTACCTATGTATTACCTCATGGTACCTATGTATTACCTCATGTTACCTATATATTACCTCACGGTACCTATGTATTACCTCATGGTACCTATGTACTACCTCATGTTACTGTGTATTGCAGACTATCTGTATTTTTATGCTCTGTGCAGTTATATATTATGAAATGCTCCTGTTATTGCATCCTATAGTTTCACCTTTCCTGTCACATCTGCAATCAATAAAAGAAGGTTACAATTTTACAGCCTCTTTTTCTTAAAGAAGACAGGGGGTTCAGCTACATGTCTCATTACACACCCTGCTAACGTGTATGAGGACAGTATACATAGTGATAGACACCCATATCTCTATTATTGCGGTGCTGTTGCTAATTTATTTTGTACTATTACTTTTCTTCCTTGAGGGCCTTGTGGCAGCTTTTTATCCAAGTATTCAATTATGACTAAATTCATAATCATTGTATTTCTATGTTTATATTAAATTCAATTTTCTGGTGGACTTGTGCCAGTTATTTTTGATATAACATTTGATCATATAATTTACTCTGCTGGATGTCAGAGTTTTACCAGCACACTATAAAGTTCCAGATATTATTGTAATTTCTAGAGTGCACCCCAATCTATATTATTTTAACAAATGAACAACGTTTTACAATTGTTATTTTTTTTGCTATTTTGAGGCCTCAATAAAATAAAATGAAAAAAAAAAAAAGTATTTTACTGAAATTGTAAAAAAAAGTATTTCCTTTTCTTTAGTGGCTAAAAAGTAGATAATAGTAGCTAGAGAAGCTGACAACAGAAGTCTAAGATTTGTGTTAACAAAAAATATTAATTTAATTCACTGTCCTTGTATCGGTAAAATATTTATATGAACGTAATATTTTTGTTTTTCTAGCACTGAAAGGAACACATTGGAGATGAACGATTATCAGGGAAATATTACATAAAAATTCAAGTTTTCAGTTTTGCAGCTTGGGAACGATGAAAAGATTAGTAATATTAAAATGATTTTGTCACCGTATCATAATACACATGTAGTTGACAATTTAAGTACCAATTACTTAGAAATACCGCATGAAGAACTAAATAATGTTTCAAGCTGATAGAATATTCTCCTTATAAGCCACAATGGTTGCCATAATATGATAATGACACATGTATTTTGTTTATGGCATATAAAGCTGTCATATGCGCAATTATAAAGTGTGTAAACTGTTTATTTTAGAATGATACAATAATAATAGTATGCAGTTTGAATTAATCATAAAAAGAACAAATATTAACCTAACTGCAAGTAGAAAAGAAAAACTATTAGGTTACAATATTTCTTTCCTACCCTATCTACTGATGAGGAAGAAATTTAGGGAAAGAAAATAGAATCCACAATCTTTTCTGTCAGCACAAAGCATATCTCCCCAAGGCTTGCATCTTTAGAAATGTATGAGAATGGTAAGATTTACTTTACTTTAGCTGGAAAGAAAATAAAAGCAAATAAGATAACAACGTTAGTAACAAGCGAAGTAGCCGCATTTTCTTTGAAATACCAGAAATTTGTAATAGATAAGAAAGCGAACATTGGGTAAGTAATGTTAACAATAGGGTGAAATATTATAAAATAAATGACAGGTTGTACTACAAGGATGATTATGACAACAAGTATAAATTAAAAAAAAAAGTGATGGATTGGAAATGGCACTGAGCTGCAATAAAAAGTCATTGCTAATGGGCAGAGCTGGATCTGAGAAGATGAATGAAAAGGAAGCATTTACAGGGGGTCTAAGCTGTCTCCAACCATCCAGATATAGATGGTTTATCCTAAGGATAAAGGCCCCTTTACATTTAGCGATGCACCAGCGATCCTGACCACGACACGAACCGGTCAAGATCGCTGGTGCATCGCTAAATGGTCGCTAGTGAGCTGCCACACAGGCAGATCTCACAGCAATGCAGCAGTGATACAGCGGTCGTTACTTGCCTTTCAGACGAGGCGATCCTGACGTCCTCCCGTCCGCGTCCACGCATCGCTCGTCGCTACCAGCAGGAAGCCCAGCAGGAAGCACCCGTCGAGAAATGGAGCTGCGCGATCAGCGACAGACAGCGGGGGAGCCGGTCGGAGGTAAGTATCTCACATAGCGATATCGCTGCTGCGTCACCAAATCGGTGATACTTTAGTGATATTGCTAGCGATATCGCTATGTGTAAAACCCCTTAAGTCTTTATTTTATAAATCCTCAAATACCTATCAAAATAATACCTTTCTCACCAGCTATACAATATAGGTATTTTAGCAGCATAGGGAGTACTGTTATTATTGAGTCTATAATGTATTTGCTTCACACAGCCAGGATCCTTTCTTAAGAAGAACTCCCATGAAACTTTTTGTTTACCGAACCTGTATAAATGAGTATATAGCTGTATGGTCGGTGGGGGGCGAGCTGGGGGGGGTGGTCCCTCTTCTTACCGCGCAGAGACGAGACAGAGACAAGATGGAGGCAGGTACTGGGTACAACAGGTCCAAGTTTATTTCTGTGCGCCGTCCGTCTGACGGCCCTCGCAACACATCGCCATATCGCTCTCTCTCGGCCCTCCGCATCCAGAGCCGCTTCACGACACAGCACAGTACCTCACTCATGGCCCTCTATATCCAGAGCCGCTTCACACACCGTGTTTCTCGCCGGGGAGGTATATATACGTCCTGTCCTTTCTCCTTTCCTGACGTAGTTACAACTTCCGACACTGTGGCTGCCCTAAGCCAAATCACCAACAGCCCGTTCACTGGTCAGACGTCGTACTCTACACGGTGTGCCTATTCCCTTTTAACTCGTCTCTGTTGCGGTGTACCTGTCAGGACCACCCCCCTGTTGTTCTCTCTCCTCAGTCCCCCTGGTCTGGATTCACCTCACAGCGCACAGACTGAAGCAGTCCTCCTGTCACTGGAGCTCCCCCTGGGGACTGGAACTTTCTGGAACCCTCCCTCAGTATTTATAGCTAACCCGGTTCCTTGAAACTGTCACTCCGCCCCCCATGACCAACGGTTTCTAAAGCCCTAAGCTGATGTCAAGCCCTTTGCTCACACTCCTCCCTGCCATCTAATGGTCAACCCAAGGTACTGCACGTCCACTACACTTTCCTAGCTGTTTCCCCACTGTAATAACTGACACCTACCTACACTGTGCAAACCTTTCCTTCTTCACTCTGACTAGCCGTCCGTCTGTCAGGTCACCTTCCCTACACAGCGCAGCATTAATATACTCACTAATCGCCATGTTCTCCGGTTTTGAACACCACTTTAGTCCTCTTCTGGGTCTTGTGACATTTATTCTGATTTGCTGACTCACAAAGAAGGTGTAAGCCAGTTGACGCTTTTATAATATAAGCCTACGAAGACTCATTTTAAAGTCAAATTTTTTCACATTAACTGCTTTGTAGGGGTTGTCTCAAGGTTTTAAATGGTTAAAAATGCTAAATGCTTGTCAAAACAACCAACTTTGCATTTTACACCACTTTTTATTATAAATCCTTTCAATTTTCAAGATCAAAGATCATTTTAATTTTATAGTGTGCATAAGTTGCCTAGGTTGTCGGGCACCATGCAGTGTCAGAGTGGCCGCCTACCTTGATAAGGAGGTTATGCCGCTCTATGCTTTAGATCCAGCTCACTCTGCTTGTGCCTGTCTGGGTCACTGGATTTGACCATCCTCATTGTCCCTTTGCTTCTCCCATGCTGCAGAGGCAAAAGTGCCAACGCTAGCAGCAAGGGAATACAAACACAATAGATCAGCACCCCGATTATGTCGCTATTTTAAACTATCAATCCAAATCCAAAAGATACTTAAAATATTAAAAATTCTAGACTATATTATGTGTTAAAATTAGGTGCTTTCAAATGTCATTCTAGCTGCAGTATATATTACTAAAGTCATGTCAAACCGCTGGACAATGTTTCTCTTTAATTTCCCAATTTCTAAGCAGTTATTTAGAAAATATCTTTTTGGCCTAAAATGAATACTTAGATCTAAATGAAAAACCAGTGACCTGTATCTCCACCAGTAGAGTTGAGCGATACCAGCCGATACTTGAAAATATCGGATCGGAATGGATCGGCCGATCTTAAAAAAAAGTATCGGTATCGCCGATTCCGATACCGGGAACCAATGCAAGTCAATGGGGCCAAAATATCGGAATTAAAAAAAAACCTTTCTTTCCTTGTAGGTTAATTCTACATGAAGAAAAACAACTAAGAATAATGTAGAATGTATTGTGGGAGGTGGAGGAGACATTAAAGCCATAGAGGTTTAGCCCAATCAAATGGAATAGCAGGAATTAAACTTTTTTTTTAAAGATGTTAGGAGTTACAAAGATATTGACTATGTTAGCCTCATTTATATTTTGCCAGACATGTATGTCTTCTTCTTCTTTCTTCTTCTTTCTTATTCTTCTTCCTTTTTTTTACCTTCTTCTTCTTCTTATTCCTTTTTTTACATTCTTCTTCTTCTTCTTCCTCCTTTTTTTACATTCTTCTACTTCCTTTTTTTACATTCTTCTTCTTCCTTTTTTTACATTCTTCTTCTTATTCCTTTTTTTACATTCTTCTTCTTCTTCCTTTTTTAAATTCTTCTACTTCCTTTTTTTACATTCTTCTTCTTCTTCTTCCTTTTCTTACATTCTTCATATTCTTCTTATTCAACAATTATTATTCTACATATTCAACTTCTTCATCTTCTTCCTATTCTTCTTCATCATATTCTTGTTTGTGTCAGGCATTCCTGTAGTTGTTATCTGGAAAAGTTAGAAGTTTACACCTTCCGTTCTGCCTGTCACAAAAGATTTACAACAGGATTTGTCCGCGTTCAGTTTGGCCTGCAGCAGCAGGCCTTTTCCAGGGGCACCACGAGGAGGAACGGACTCACCCCCATACACTGCTTAGTCTTCTTCTGCTTATAAATAAGATAATATCATTTGCTCAGAGTATTAGTCTTATGCTTAATGTTCTTCTGCTTTGTTTTTTTTATGCTTCTTGGTCTTCTCTCTCTTGTTGTTCTGCATCTTGGTGGTTGTCTTCCTGTTCTTTGTCCTCTTGAACCAGCTGACGGTACTGGCACCGGGAGGGGCAGCAGAAGGAACAAGAGCCAATGGCACTACCGAGGACCAGCTGACGGTGCTGGAACCCGGTTACTAAGCAGGAGGTACCTGTGCTACAAAGCACTACCAAGGACCAGCAGACGTTGCCGGAACTCGGATACCGAGATGGAGGCACCTAGGCCAAAGGCTCTGACGAGAACCAGCTGACGGTGCTGGAACCCGGAGGGGTAGCATAAGCTGCAAGAGCAAATGGAAATAGCGAGGACCAGCTGACAGTGCTGGCACCCGGAGGGGCAGCAGAAGGAATAAGAGCCAATGGCACAACCAAGGGCCAGCTGACGGTGCTGGAACCCGGTTACTAAGCAGGAGGTACCTGTGCTACAAAGCACTACCAAGGACCAGCAGACGTTGCCGGAACTCGGATACCGAGATGGAGGCACCTAGGCCAAAGGCTCTGCCGAGAACCAGCTGACGGTGCAGGAACCCGGAGGGGTAGCATAAGCTGCAAGAGCAAATGGAAATAGCGAGGACCAGCTGACAGTGCTGGCACCCAGAGGGGCAGCAGAAGGAATAAGAGCCAATGGCACAACCGAGGACCAGCTGACGGTGCTGGAACACGGTTACTAAGCAGGAGGTACCTGTGCTACAAAGCACTACCAAGGACCAGCAGACGTTGCCGGAACTCGGATACCGAGATGGAGGCACCTAGGCCAAAGGCTCTGACGAGAACCAGCTGACGGTGCTGGAACACGGAGGGGTATCAGAAGTTACCCCTGAAAAGCAAAGTTGGCATGCCGCAAGCTGGCCGCAGTTACCGAATCACACAGTCCTACAGGGGGTGCTTGTCCTACTGGCACTATGGAACAAGCCTTTCTTACCAGAACCCGCAGTCCACATAGGAAGCACCTAAACTGCTGGCACCCTAGCCTCGGCTAACCCAACCGCAACACGACATGGCAACTTGGGGTGGCAAACTGACATTGACACTTCCCGGAAACAGCAGGCAGGGCTGGAACCAAGCTGGGCAGGAGGGAGTACCCGTGCCAAAGTCAGTTATGAGCAGCAACTGGCGATGTTGGAGCCCAGGACAAGCACTTAGCAGGCTGAGGCCTGATGTGCTGTCAATTGGGAGGCAGCAGGACAGATTGCCATCAAAACAGCAGGGGAACAGCTGACGTTACTGAACCCCACAAACACAGGAGCTAGTGTTTTACTCTGTGAAGACGGCACTTCCGAGCAACAACTGGCTGTGTTGAAGCCCAGGGACAAGCACGGAGCAGGCTGAGGCTGCATTGAAGAAATTTTAAGATCGGTTGTAGACTACTAATTTGAACCAAGCTCCACTTAGGCCTGTGGCTTCACTGATTTTCGTATTTCCCCTGTCCTCCAACCCCGCCAGTTACAGCTCCGAAGTGGCGTCTGCACAATCCACACTTGTTCCTGTGTTACAGGTGTTCAGTCCGGTCAGTTAATCCCCTGATGTGTGTCCGGCAATGTCGCCTGCTCTGTCCACATTCCCATAATGGGAATGTGGACAGAGCAGGCGACATTGCCGGACACACATCAGGGGATTAACTGACCGGACTGAACACCTGTAACACAGGAACAAGTGTGGATTGTGCAGACGCCACTTCGGAGCTGTAACTGGCGGGGTTGGAGGACAGGGGAAATACGAGAGACAGTGGAGCCACAGGCCTAATTGGAGCACGGTTAAAAATCAGTAGTGGTATGACTGTGTAGGCAGCAGGAGACTTTGCCATCTACACAGCAGGGGATCAGCTGACGTTACTGAACCCCACTGAGACACGGGAGCAAGTGTCTCTTTCCGTGTGGACGGCACTTCCGAACTACAACTGGCTGTGTTGAAGCCCAGGAAATAGGAGGGTGTAGGCAGAGGCCTACTGTATTTTGAAAGAGGTGACAGCAGGAGAGACTGCCATCCACACAGCAGGGGATCAGCTGACGTTACTGAACCCCACTGAGACACGGGAGCAAGTGTCTCTTTCCGTGTGGACGGCACTTCCGAACTACAACTGGCTGTGTTGAAGCCCAGGAAATAGGAGGGTGTAGGCAGAGGCCTACTGTATTTTGAATGAGGTGACAGCAGGAGAGACTGCCATCCACACAGCAGGGGATCAGCTGACGTTACTGAACCCCACTGAGACACGGGAGCAAGTGTCTCTTTCCGTGTGGACGGCACTTCCGAACTACAACTGGCTGTGTTGAAGCCCAGGAAATAGGAGGGTGTAGGCAGAGGCCTACTGTATTTTGAAAGAGGTGACAGCAGGAGAGACTGCCATCCACACAGCAGGGGATCAGCTGACGTTACTGAACCCCACTGAGACACGGGAGCAAGTGTCTCTTTCCGTGTGGACGGCACTTCCGAACTACAACTGACTGTGTTGAAGCCCAGGAAATAGGAGGGTGTAGGCAGAGGCCTACTGTATTTTGAAAGAGGTGACAGCAGGAGAGACTGCCATCCACACAGCAGGGGATCAGCTGACGTTACTGAACCCCACTGAGACACGGGAGCAAGTGTCTCTTTCCGTGTGGACGGCACTTCCGAACTACAACTGGCTGTGTTGAAGCCCAGGAAATAGGATGGTGTAGGCAGAGGCCTACTGTATTTTGAATGAGGTGACAGCAGGAGAGACTGCCATCCACACAGCAGGGGATCAGCTGACGTTACTGAACCCCACTGAGACACGGGAGCAAGTGTCTCTTTCCGTGTGGACGGCACTTCCGAACTACAACTGGCTGTGTTGAAGCCCAGGAAATAGGAGGGTGTAGGCAGAGGCCTACTGTATTTTGAAAGAGGTGACAGCAGGAGAGACTGCCATCCACACAGCAGGGGATCAGCTGACGTTACTGAACCCCACTGAGACACGGGAGCAAGTGTCTCTTTCCGTGTGGACGGCACTTCCGAACTACAACTGGCTGTGTTGAAGCCCAGGAAATAGGAGGGTGTAGGCAGAGGCCTACTGTATTTTGAAAGAGGTGACAGCAGGAGAGACTGCCATCCACAAAGCAGGGGATCAGCTGACGTTACTGAACCCCACTGAGACACGGGAGCAAGTGTCTCTTTCCGTGTGGACGGCACTTCCGAGCTACAACTGGCTGTGTTGAAGCCCAGGAAATAGGAGGGTGTAGGCAGAGGCCTACTGTCTTTGTAATGCGGAGACAGCAGGAGAGACTGCCATCTCCACAGCAGGGGAACAGCTGGCAGTGCTGAACCCCACTAACACTTGAACGAATGTGTTTGGCTCTGTGGAGACGACACTTCTGAACACCAACTGACGTTGTTGGAGCCCAGGATTAGGCGAGGAGCAGGCTGGGGCCTACTGGATTTTGGCAGGTGAATGCAGCAGGAGACTTGCCATCTCCACAGCAGGGGAACAGCTGACAGTGCTGAACCCCACTAACACTTGAACGAATGTGTTTGGCTCTGTGGAGACGACACTTCTGAACACCAACTGACGTTGTTGGAGCCCAGGATTAGGCGAGGAGCAGGCTGGGGCCTACTTGATTTTGGCAGGTGAATGCAGCAGGAGACTTGCCATCTCCACAGCAGGGGAACAGCTGACAGTGCTGAACCCCACTAACACTTGAACGAATGTGTTTGGCTCTGTGGAGACGACACTTCTAAACACCAACTGACGCTGTTGGAGCCCAGGATTAGGCGAGGAGCAGGCTGGGGCCTACTGGATTTTGGCAGGTGAATGCAGCAGGAGACTTGCCATCTCCACAGCAGGGGAACAGCTGACAGTGCTGAACCCCACTAACACTTGAACGAATGTGTTTGGCTCTGTGGAGACGACACTTCTGAACACCAACTGACGTTGTTGGAGCCCAGGATTAGGCGAGGAGCAGGCTGGGGCCTACTTGATTTTGGCAGGTGAATGCAGCAGGAGACTTGCCATCTCCACAGCAGGGGAACAGCTGACAGTGCTGAACCCCACTAACACTTGAACGAATGTGTTTGGCTCTGTGGAGACGACACTTCTGAACACCAACTGACGTTGTTGGAGCCCAGGATTAGGCGAGGAGCAGGCTGGGGCCTACTGGATTTTGGCAGGTGAATGCAGCAGGAGACTTGCCATCTCCACAGCAGGGGAACAGCTGACAGTGCTGAACCCCACTAACACTTGAACGAATGTGTTTGGCTCTGTGGAGACGACACTTCTGAACACCAACTGACGTTGTTGGAGCCCAGGATTAGGCGAGGAGCAGGCTGGGGCCTACTGGATTTTGGCAGGTGAATGCAGCAGGAGACTTGCCATCTCCACAGCAGGGGAACAGCTGACAGTGCTGAACCCCACTAAAACTTGAACGAATGTGTTTGGCTCTGTGGAGACGACACTTCTGAACACCAACTGACGTTGTTGGAGCCCAGGATTAGGCGAGGAGCAGGCTGGGGCCTACTGGATTTTGGCAGGTGAATGCAGCAGGAGACTTGCCATCTCCACAGCAGGGGAACAGCTGACAGTGCTGAACCCCACTAACACTTGAACGAATGTGTTTGGCTCTGTGGAGACGACACTTCTGAACACCAACTGACGTTGTTGGAGCCCAGGATTAGGCGAGGAGCAGGCTGGGGCCTACTGGATTTTGGCAGGTGAATGCAGCAGGAGACTTGCCATCTCCACAGCAGGGGAACAGCTGACAGTGCTGAACCCCACTAACACTTGAACGAATGTGTTTGGCTCTGTGGAGACGACACTTCTGAACACCAACTGACGCTGTTGGAGCCCAGGATTAGGCGAGGAGCAGGCTGGGGCCTACTGGATTTTGGCAGGTGAAGGCAGCAGGAGACTTGCCATCTCCACAGCAGGGGAACAGCTGACAGTGCTGAACCCCACTAACACTTGAACGAATGTGTTTGGCTCTGTGGAGACGACACTTCTGAACACCAACTGACGCTGTTGGAGCCCAGGATTAGGCGAGGAGCAGGCTGGGGCCTACTGGATTTTGGCAGGTGAAGGCAGCAGGAGACTTGCCATCTCCACAGCAGGGGAACAGCTGACAGTGCTGAACCCCACTAACACTTGAACGAATGTGTTTGGCTCTGTGGAGACGACACTTCTGAACACCAACTGACGCTGTTGGAGCCCAGGATTACGCATGCCGCATGCAGAGGCCAATGGGCATCGGTTTTTATGGAGGTTGTGGACTACTACTGATTCTAACCATGCTCCACTTAGGCCTCTGGCTCCACTGTCTCTACTATTTACCCTGGCCTCCAACCCCGCCAGCTACATCTCTGAAGTGGCGTCAGCACAATCTACACTTGTTCCTGTGTTACTGGTGCTCAGTCCCATCAGTTGATCCCCTGATGTTTGTCCGGCAAGTTCGCCAGCTCTGTCCTCATTCCCACTACTGGTTATGGGAATGTGGACAGAGCAGGAGACCTTGCCGGACACACATCAGGGGATAAACTGATGGGACTGAGCCACAGGAACACAGGAACAAGTGTAGATTGTGCTGACGCCACTTCAGAGATGTAGATGGCGGGGTTGGAGGTCAGGGGAAATAGTAGAGACAGTGGAGCCAGAGACCTAAGTTGGGCACGGTTAAAAATCAGTAGTGGTTTGAATGTTGATGGAGCTGGTGACTCTGCCGTCCACACAGCAGGGGATCAGCTGGCATTACTGAACCCCAGTAACACAGGAGCTAGTGTGTTTCTCTGTGCAGACGACACATCTGAGCGACAACTGGCTGTGTTGAAGCACAGGGATTATAGTTCAGGTGGTAGAAAAATGAACACACCAGCAGACCTGGATACAGTTGCCAACCACTAATTTAGTCTGTAAGAGGAATGGCAAAGTCTTTGGAGATCCAGGCCTTGTTCATTTTCAGAAAAGTCAGCCGGTCAACATTATCGGAAGATAGTCGCGTGCGACGGTCTGTTAGTACACCACCTGCGGCACTAAAGACACGTTCCGATAATACACTGGCAGCAGGGCAAGCCAGCACCTCCAATGCATACTGGCTAAGCTCTGGCCATGTATCCAGCTTAGAGACCCAAAACTTGAAGGGGGAAGAGCCATCTGGGAGTACAGCGACAGGGCAAGACATGTAGTCTGACACCATCTGACGGAAGCGTTGCCTCCTGCTGACTCGAGGCGTCGCTGATGGTGTAGACAATTGTGGTGGACACACAAAACTTTGCCACATTTGGGCCATAGTGGTCTTGCCTTGTGCTGCGGCACTGCCTCTGCTCCCTCTTTGTGCAGAGTTTCCTCCACTGCCTCGACGCACAGAGCTGCTTTGTAAAGCACTAGCAACAATGCTGTCGGGTGGAATGGAAAACATTATGGACTGCACCAGTGACTCTTCGTACTCCCGCATTTTACGCTCCCGGTTCAACGTTGGTATGAGCCTTTGTACGCTGTCCCGGTAGCGAGGATCTAGGAGGGTGTACACCCAATAATCAGCCGAGACGAGAATGTGGGCGATGCGGCGGTCGTTTCTCAGGCACTGCAGCATGAAATCAACCATGTGCTGCAGACTCCCAACTGCCAAAGAACCGCTGTCCCCTGTTTGAGGCGTGACCTCGACCTGCTCTGCATCACCCCACCCTCGCTGTACATACTGAGTAGAGGTTTGTGTACCTCCCTCCTCTGGAGAGATGTCTTCCTCCTCCATCGACTCCTCCTCATCCTCCTCACAAAGTGTCCCCTGCCTAGGCCTTTGTGAGGAAACACGTAGCGCAGACTGTCCAGAAGCAGATGGCATTTGGGACTCCTCATCCTCCACCTCTTCTGAAACCTCATCCCTTAGTGCTTGCAGTGTTTGTTGAAGCAGGCAGATAAGGGGGACAGTCATGCTGACTAGTGCATCATCTGCACTCGCCATCCGCGTGGATTCATCGAAGGCACGCAAAACGAGGCAGATGTCCTTCATAGAGGCCCACTCAATGGTGCTGAAGTGTGAACGGCGCACAGTGCGACTTGTTTGCGCCTGATGCAGCTGGTACTCCATGACTGCTGCCTGCTGCTCACACAACCGCTCCAACATATGTAACGTTGAATTCCACCGGGTGGGTAGGTCACATATGATGCGATGTTCCGGAAGGCCAAATCGTCGCTGCAGAGCAGCGAGGCGCGATCTTGCCGTGCTGGAACGTCGCAAGTGAGCGCACTCTATGCGGACCTTGTGCAACAGTGCATCAAGATCCGGATAGTCCCTCAGAAAGCTCTGCACGACCAAGTTAAGAACATGTGCCAGACATGGGATGTGTGTGAGGTTGCCTAGGCCAAGAGCTGCCACCAGATTTCGGCCATTGTCACACACTACCAAGCCCGGCTGGAGATTCGCTGGCCCAAACCACACATCGCTCTCCAGCTTGATAGCATTCCAGAGCTCCTGCGCTGTGTGGCTTCGATTCCCCAAAGAAATTAATTTGAGTACAGCCTGTTGACGTTTGGCCACGGCTGTGCTCATATCGGTCGTAACAGGCTCCTGCTCTGCTGTTTCTGAGGAATTTGAGTAGGAGGAGGAGTCTATGTGTACAGACTGGAGTCCTGCAATCCGTGGCGTTGGAAGAACACGTACAGCGCCACTCTCCAGATCCGTACCCGGCTCCACAACATTGACCCAGTGGGCAGTGAGGGAAAGGTATCGTCCCTGTCCATGGTTACTGGTCCACGCATCGGTGGTCAGGTGGACCTTGCTACTAACGGCGTTTAGTAGCGCATGTTTTATTTTGCCCTCAACATGTTTCTGCAGGGCAGGGACGGCTCGCCTGCTGAAATAAAAGCGGCAGGGCACGTTGTATTGGGGGACTGCCAATGCCATTAAGTCCCGGAAGGTGTCAGTGTCCACCAGCCTGAATGACAGCATTTCAACTGCCAGAAGTTTGGCAATGCCAGCATTCAGAGACTGTGCTCGGGGATGGTTTGCCGAGTAAGGGCGCCTTTTATCCCATGCCTGTGCTACCGATGGCTGTGATGGATGGGAACGTGCTGTTATGGGTGGAATCTGACAGGGTCTCCGGACAACAGTGGCAGAGGTTCTTCCTTGGCGATCCTGTGAGGAAGCCGAACCAGCAGTGTGTGAGCTGGAGGAAGAGGGCCCAACACGAACTGAAGAGGTGGTAGGTGGTGCTGTACGTTGGCCTACGTCTTCAGGGTGTCTCTGCAACTCCAACTCGTGCTTGGTGCGCACATGTTTCCACATATTTGTGGTATTGAGGTTGCTGACATTTCTCCCTCTTTTGACTCTCTGATGACACAGCTTGCATTTGACAAAGCAAATGTCATCTGCAACTGTGTCAAAAAAGGACCACGCACTGCAACTCTTGTGAGCGCCCGGTTTGCCTTTGGAAGGAGGAATGCTCCTAACGGGTGCCGAAGTGGAGGGTACAGGCAACCAAGTCTTCCCCCTCCCTCTGCCTCCTGTTTTGGCCGGTAGGGGAATCTCTTCCTCCGAGCTGCTCCCACCACCTTCCTGTTGCTCACGCCATGATGGGTCAAGGACCTCATCATCTTCCCTCCCCTCTTCAAACAGCTGCTTCTCCGGGGTTGTCTCGCCAGCACCGTACGCACCAGAAAGTGGCAACTGAGTCTCGTCATCATCTGATGCGTACTGAGGTGTGCTGACCATAGGCACTGGCCCACTCGCCTCTTCAGATTCAGAGGGACAAAGAAGTTGCGCATCACTGCATACTCCCTCTTCTTCACATTCAGGAATGCTGCTTGGCTGGCCCCCTCTTTCCAAGCCAACAGATTCCGAGAACAGAAGTAGAGACTGTGATGGCTCCTGTCCATGTCTCTCTGACTGCCTGGGCACTTTGGCAGGTGGTGAAGAGACAGATGGTTGCTCTTCGGTGCTCTGACCCTGAGAGGATGCAGAAGTAATTGAAGTCGATGCGTTAGCTGCCATCCATCCGACAACGGCTTCAATTTGTTCCTCCCGCAGCAGTGGGGTACGTTGAGGTCCTACAAAGCTGCGCATAAAGGACTGTTGCCTGCTAAAACTGGGGGATGCTGATCCACTGGTGCCCGCAGCAGGCCCAGAATCCCCACGTCCTCTACCTGTAGAATCCCCACGTCCTCTCCCTGCAGAATCCCCACGTCCTCTCCCTGCTGAAACTCCACGCCCACGCCCCCGCGCCTTACTCCCTGCCTTCTTCATCTTGCAAGACTGCTTAAGATAGGCAAAAAAGTACAAAGGGGGGCCTTAGTGTGCTTATTCCTGAACAGCTGGTTACAGGTACAAGAAACACTAATTTTATGAAGTGTGTGTGTGTGGACTAGACTTTAATAGGAGCTGATGTGGCCTACACAAGTTCAAAATGTAGTGTTTGGTGAACTTTTTATGTGGTTTCTTTGTTTGAAACAAACTCAAAGTATGAGAACAAAGAATTGAAACTGATAGTATCACCAACTTTTTGGAGCTATTACAATGCAGGCAGGTAACCTACAATGCAAAAGATGAGGCTCCCAAAAAATTGGGTAATACTAATCTGGCTGCGCCGGCAGGGCACAAGCCAGAAAAAAAGGCTCCTCTATCTACTCCTATATAGTGTTTGCAACCAACCAATGTTGATGGATACGGATGGATGCACACTAATAGGAGAAGAAAAAATGAGCTGCACTCAAAGACAAATATGTGTGAGGCAGTGACGCACGTTGAGCGTCCTACAACCAGACGTAGCTGCAGGACACTCTACTCAGCGTGAGCTGCACTCACACACAGTCAGAGACCTCTCAGACAGCCGTCAACAGTGCAGCTAAGTGGGCACTGGCACTGACAGGCTGCAGAAAGGCTCCGCTGTGTACTCCTATATAGTGTTTGCAACCACCGTAGATGGAGACGGATGGATGCACACTAATAGAAGAAAAAATGAGCTGCACTCAAATAAAAATATGTGTGAGGCAGTGACGCACGCTGAGCGTCCTACAGCCAGACGTAGCTGCAGGACACACTACTCAGCGTGAGCTGCACTCACACACAGTCAGAGACCTCTCAGACAGCCGTGAACAGTGCAGCAAAGTGGACACTAGCACTGAAAGGCTGCAGAAAGGCTCCGCTGTCTACTACTAGTGTTTGCAACCAACGTATATGGATACGGATGGAAGCACACTAGATTGAAATTATTTAAAAAATGCAGCTCAAAAAATAAAAGATGTATGAGGCAGCAGTGATCACACTGGGTGGCCTACAGCCTGACGTGGCTGCAGGACCCACTCCACTGTGTGAGCTGCACTCACACAGCCCTTGCAGACAGCTGTGAACACTGCTGCTAGGGCAAAGAAGGCTACAGTGGTGGTTTATGTAGCCTGGGTAAAGCACTAGATGTTTGGTGGAATCGCTATTTCTAACTGTCCCTCACAGTCTTCTACAGCAGCCTGTCCCTAACTGAATTCACAGCAGAGTGACCAGAAATGGCGGCTGCGGTGGCTTTTATAGTGCATCATGACATCATTTCGGCAGCCAATCACAGCCATGCCAATAGCTAACATGCCTACATGCCTAACAGGATGTGCCCACACTTCGGAGGATTCCCATTGGCTTAATCAAAGCAAGCAGGCTCATAGCATGATGGGAACTTCCTATTCCGATTCCGATCCCGGAATCCGATATGAAAAAAGTATCGGAATTAAGTATCGGAATTCCGATACCGCTAATATCGGCCGATACCCGATACTTGCGGTATCGGAATGCTCAACACTATCCACCAGTAATAGGACTTACAGTTGATGCTACGTACAAAACATATATTCTTATACATCACTGCGTAATAGTCGTTACCAAACTGACTTGGCCGGAAAGTGATTTCCTATCTATATGCTGTGAGCTGGATCAGATGAAATAGATCAGCAGACGCACAAAGAAAAGTAATACAATATTTGAATCTATACATATGGGATGCTTAGTTTATATAATCATAATAGGATCTAGAAAATAAACGTAGAGAATGCATATACAATTTTATCAACTTCAAATTTTGTTTGTGCACGTGTTTTAAATAACTAAAGTCACTTGAATTATAACAAAGGTAAGATAATGGGGACATGAGATTTAACCCTCAACACAGAATGTTCATTATGGGCATGATTTTAAATCTTCTGCCTAAACATGTTTTAGTCATATATAACATTAATATTATTCCAGATAAATGAGACTGAAATTACTACATAAATGTTTTTGCTCCATAATCAGAATAAGTACAGCCTAATCTCAAGCCATGCCAAGTTCTACTTTGCTGCTTGCACTGTCCTTCACATTAACCTCCTTTGTCAATTGCATTTTAGTGTTTGAAGCAGCATTTTCTAATTAATAAGTAAGTAAAAATATGGAATAGCAGTAAATCTATATTCATTTAGTAATTCCTGATTAAAATCTGCGAAAAAATAAATACTGTGGACTAGGGATGAGCGACTTTGCCTTTTTTAGGGTCTAGTCGGGTTTCATGAAATCCGACTTTCTCAAAAGTCGAGTCGAACGAAATCGGTCGACTATCGTGAAAAGTCGGAGGTCCGACTGAAACACGAAACCCAATGCAAGTCAATGGGGAAGCAAAGTAGGCAGGGAGTGGAGTACAGTAAACACACCTACATGCCGGACTGCTTTTTTAAGGTGCGCATGCCCAGAAGATTTTTGCTGGCATGAATTTTAACCCTAGAGGCGGCGAAATCTCCCTCTCTCTCCCAGGACGCTGCACATGTCATCTCATTGCCCACAGTGTACGTTCTTGCTCATTGGCTGAAAAAAAGTCACGTGCAGGCATTCTGGGAAAACTGACTTTGGCGCTCGGGTCGATGACCGCATGGCCGACTTCGCGCTGTGGTCGGGTTTCGCTTCGCGAAACCCGACTTTTCCATAAGTCGGCGACTTACGAATATGGCCGACCTGTTTCGCTCAAATCTACTGTGGACTATATAAACATGATAATTAACAGCAGGCTTTCAGAAATTAAATGGGAACAGCAGAGGGGAAGCCTCCTGGACAAATCTCTGACTCTCAGATTGCTGCTGGGAACAATGTTGTCAGAGTATTACTCCTCTTTTATGGAATGACAATAAAACATACAAAACTGAAGACAAAATGGATTTTAAAGGAAAAAATGTTAGGAAACTACACCCACTGTTAGTCACTGGTAAATGTAATTTTAAAATTTTACTACTTTATTTTGGCATATGTTGTATGTGACACAGTCAGACACATCCTGTTTAGTTTATGAAGGAAGGACTCTGAAACTCACAAAGCCTATGAAGGCAATGCAAGAACTGGCAAGAAGGAAGAGGGATTCCGATACACCTTATATTATAAATGAAGGAGGGCCTCATACATATTCTGTTAAAATTGATAGGTAGTGGGACTCCTAGACTCATAAATTCTATGCACTAAGTGAAAGGGCTACCAAAAATTAAAAGGAGAGACTGAAATACACCCTGGAAAACATGTAGAGGAGGGTCTCAGAAAACATGAAAGTGAAACTTCTAGACTATTAAAGCCTATGCATTATGTGAAGGTGCTGAAAAACATTTATCATTGGGTGTATAAATATATATACAGCATATGTAAGAGAATTGTAGAGGTAGGCCTCATAAACATCCTGTAAAAATATAAATAAAGAAATTAATTAACAATAGAAAAGTATGAGAATATAAAAATGTGTTGGCCACTTATAGTTTAGTAAGACTGGTGGGGGGGGTTAAGAACATTTTTAGAATTTTTTATAAAAATATGTTTTCTTTAATGTTAATTTATTCCGATAAATATTAAAAACATATCTTAGTGATATTTCACCTGCAGCTAAAAATCCTTGTTTTAGCTTCTAGGAGCGCCCGTGTTTTTTCTGCCTATTCATCCTGTAAAAATGAGTAAGGATAGCATCATGCACACAATGGAAAAATTAAGAGAGAGGGACACATGATAACCCACTAAACATTGTGAGTGAGGGCCACCTGATAATCCTTTAAAGATTTTGAATGAGAGCCGCCTGCAGACCCTATAAAAATTTACAGTGAAGGTTGCCTGATGGCACTATAAAGATTTTGAGTGAAGGCCACCTGAAGACACTATAAAGATTTTGAAAGAGGGCTGCCTAATGACCTTCTAAAGAATTGGTTTTAGTTTTATATTCTGCTGCAGTCAAGCAATAGCATTGAGAAGTTTGGTCCAATCCAGGCCTTGTTCATTTTGATAAGAGTCAGCCTGTCAGCATTTTCAGTTGACAGACAGATGTGCCTATGAGTTATTATGCCCCCAGCGGCACTATAAGCCCTCTCTGATAAAATGCTAGCGGTGGGGCTGGCCAGCACCTCCAAGACGTAGAGGGACAGATAGTTCATGCCACATGTCCAGCTTGGATACCCAATAGTTCTATGGCACAGAGGATGCAAGGAGGATGGTGGTACAGTCGACTAGGTACTCCTTCTCTATCTTCAAAGACTTTTCCCTCCTTGACAGATTACCATGGACATCAGGGTCTGGGAGCTGAGCGGGTCTAATGAAACTGTACCAGACCTTTGATAGTGTAACTTTGCCTCTCTTTGACCTAGTTTGTGTGTCCCTTGTCTCTTCTCCTTTGTTCCTTTGTTGACCAAGGATCTAAGACCTCTGCCGCCAGTACTGTCAGATGTGAATTTTTATTACTATTTGTTCAACTGGGGCCTTCTGGTATTGCATCATTTTACTAGCCCTCTCCACCTGAAGAGGATGGAAAGTTTTTGTACCATGGATTGAGAATTGTTTCAACCAATCATTAATGGGTGTTGACTTTTGACTGTGTGAATGTTAGCAACTTTACCTGCAGCAGCTCTACATGCCTCAGTGAGTGCCTTCAACTCTGCCTCCTGCAGTGACATGTGAGGAGGGAGTGGTTCAGCTTGGATTACCTCATGTGAGGATACTACTGCATATCCAGTGTAGAATCGCCCATACTGGTGGTATCTGGAGCCATCTACAAAAAGCTCAAAATCTGCAAAACCCACAGTGTCCTGACTCATCAGTTCTATGCAGTCATGTTCGTGCGTCATGTCAAAGTACTCTTCCTCACTTGCTAATACTGTGTTAGGGCTGGCGGAACGCACCAAATAATATAAAGATGGTAATCAGGTGCATTCGCAGCCCCAGGATCCACCGTGCAGAGATGTTAACTGCTGCTCAGTAATGGCGAACAAAAAATGGTGGTATCGCACTGGACACATGTGGGCTACACGCCACCCAGTGTGTAGTAGTGACAGGCTCTGTTGCTTCACAGAGCCACGGAACTGTATAACACAGATGCCATACCCTGTTGACTGTCACAGGGCACAGCTGAGTCAGCGCTAATGTACGGTCACAAGACTCTGCCCAAGGACGCGGGGTAAGAGCCTCTCTAGACCCACTAAGCGCACGGCGTCGCACCAGCAAATGCCACTAATAGACTCTGGCTACTGTGGAGTGCAGACAAAGTGCACAGTGGCTTACAGGCAAGCCACTGCTAGATGCTGAATCTAGGCCCTGACTCTGCCACCTACCTGCACTATCAGCTTAGTCACTAACTGGCAAGGCTGATCAACACAAGCATACCAAGGGTAGGGGTTTCATAATGAGTCATTCACCAGAGACATTCATACGTGCATACAACACTCACTCCACATGGTCTATACTAGCATGCGGCCATGCAATCCTTTTATAATCACAGCCTCCCAGGACTTTGCTGATGGCCCAATCCAAGCTGCTTGAGGACCTGAGCATGTGACCTCCGACCACCAATGATTGGCATGCTCAGATGGAGAAAGGCAGGACTTAGTCCCAGGAGCGTCCCCTTGCTGCTGACTAGAGTTGAGCGATACCGTCCGATACTTCAAAGTATCGTATCGGATGGTATCGGCCGATCTTTAAAAAAAGTATCGGTATCGCCGATTCCGATACCGGAAGTCCCATTCAAGTCTATGGGACTTCCGGTATCGGAATAAGAAAAACCCTTTCCTGCCCTTGTACAGCCTCTCTGGGGTCTGTACGGGCCTTTCGGGGGGCTGTGCCGGCCTGCCAGGGGGTCTGTGCAGGCTCCGGTGGTCTGTGCCGGCCTGCCGGTGGTCTGTGCAGGCTCCGGGGGGCTGTGCCGGCTTGCCGGGGGGCTGTGCCGGCCTGCCGGGGGGCTGTGCCGGCCTGCCGGGGGGCTGTGCAGGCTCCGGGGGGCTGTGCCGGCCTGCCGGGGGGCTGTGCCGGCCTGCCGGGGGGCTGTGCCGGCCTGCCGGTGGTCTGTGCAGGCTCCGGGGGTCTGTGCAGGCATCGTCCGATGGGACTACAAGTCCCATCGGGCGATGCCTGCTACCATGACAGTGATTGACACATTAGCCAATGATGGGACAGTAGTAGTCCCATCATCCGGCTAATGTGTTAAATGTAAAAAAAAAAAAAAAAAATTACATGCTACATACATACAACATGCATACTACATACATGCTACATTCATACTACATACTACACACATGCTACATTCATACTACATAAATACTACATGCAACATACATACTACATATATACTACATGCATGCTACATACAGTACATACTGCATGCTACATACATACCACATATATACTACATACATACTACATGCATGCTACATGCATGCTACATGCTACATACATAACACATATATACTACATGCATGCTACATACATACTACATGCTACATACTACATATATACTACATGCATGCTACATACTACATGCTACATACATACTACATATATACTACATGCATGCTACATACATACTGCATGCTACATGCATGCTACATACATACTACATACATGCTACATACATACTACATACATACTACATACATACTACATGCATGCTACATGCATGCTACATACATACCACATATATACTACATGCATGCTACATACATACTACATGCATGCTACATACATACTGCATGCTACATACATACTACATATATACTACATGCATGCTACATACATACTACATGCTACATACATACTACATATATACTACATGCATGCTACATACATACTACATGCTACATACATACTACATATATACTACATGCATGCTACATACTACATGCTACATACATACTACATATATACTACATGCATGCTACATACATACTACATGCATGCTACATACATACTACATGCTACATACATACCACATATATACTACATACATACAATACATTCATACAATACATACATAGACATACAGTACATATAACATAGAGTAACATACTTACCAATACTTGTCACATTGTTCCCCGAAGCCATTGTCTTTTCCGGGATAAATATTAACATAACAAACCACAAAAATACTCACCCACGATCCGAAGCAGTCCACGAGTGTGTCCCACGACGATCTTGGGTAGAGAACTGCAGCATCAGATGATGCTGCCGTTCTCTACGGGCTGCAGGAATCCAATGACGGAAGGTAGGTATCCTTCCGCACTGTATTCCTCCGCCACTTAAAAAAAAAAAGTCCCTAGTCTCACATTATGCCATTGCTGTGTGGGAATTTCCCACACAGCAATGGCATAAAGTGAGACTAGGGACTTTTTTTTTTTAAGTGGCGGAGGAATACAGTGCGGAAGGATACCTACCTTCCGTCATTGGATTCCTGCAGCCCGTAGAGAACGGCAGCATCATCTGATGCTGCAGTTCTCTACCCAAGATCGTCGTGGGACACACTCGTGGACTGCTTTGGATCGTGGGTGAGTATTTTTGTGGTTTGTTATGTTAATATTTATCCCGGAAAAGACAATGGCTTCGGGGAACAATGTGACAAGTATTGGTAAGTATGTTACTCTATGTTATATGTACTGTATGTCTATGTATGTATTGTATGAATGTATTGTATGTATGTAGTATATATGTGGTATGTATGTAGCATGTAGCATGCATGTAGCATGCATGTAGCATGCATGTAGTATGTATGTAGCATGCATGTAGTATGTATGTAGTATGTATGTAGTATGTATGTAGCATGCAGTATGTATGTAGCATGTATGTAGCATGTATGTAGCATGTATGTAGTATGTATGTAGCATGCATGTAGTATGTATGTAGCATGCATGTAGTATGTATGTAGCATGCATGTAGTATGTATGTAGTATGTATGTAGTATGTATGTAGCATGCAGTATGTATGTAGTATGTATGTAGTATGTATGTAGCATGCATGTAGTATGTATGTAGCATGCATGTAGTATGTATGTAGCATGCATGTAGTATGTATGTAGTATGTATGTAGCATGCAGTATGTATGTAGTATGTATGTAGTATGTATGTAGCATGCATGTAGTATGTATGTAGCATGCATGTAGTATGTATGTAGCATGCATGTAGTATGTATGTAGTATGTATGTAGTATGTATGTAGCATGCAGTATGTATGTAGTATGTATGTAGTATGTATGTAGCATGCATGTAGTATGTATGTAGCATGCATGTAGTATGTATGTAGTATGTATGTAGTATGTATGTAGTATGTATGTAGTATGTATGTAGCATGCATGTAGTATGTATGTAGTATGTATGTAGCATGTATGTAGCATGTATGTAGCATGTATGTAGTATGTATGTAGCATGCATGTAGTATGTAGCATGCATGTGGTATGTATGTAGCATGCATGTAGTATGTATGTAGTATGTATGTAGTATGTATGTAGCATGCAGTATGTATGTAGTATGTATGTAGTATGTATGTAGCATGCATGTAGTATGTATGTAGCATGCATGTAGTATGTATGTAGCATGCATGTAGTATGTATGTAGTATGTATGTAGTATGTATGTAGCATGCAGTATGTATGTAGTATGTATGTAGTATGTATGTAGCATGCATGTAGTATGTATGTAGCATGCATGTAGTATGTATGTAGTATGTATGTAGCATGCATGTAGTATGTATGTAGTATGTATGTAGCATGCAGTATGTATGTAGCATGTATGTAGCATGTATGTAGTATGTATGTAGTATATATGTAGTATGTATGTAGCATGCATGTAGTATGTATGTAGTATTTTTTTTTTTTTTTTTAACATTTAACACATTAGCCGGATGATGGGACTACTACTGTCCCATCATTGGCTAATGTGTCAATCACTGTCATGGTAGCAGGCATCGCCCGATGGGACTTGTAGTCCCATCGGACGATGCTTGCACAGACCCCCGGACATCAGCACAGCCCCCCGGCAGGCCGGTACAGACCCCCACAGGGTGCACAGACCACCGGCAGGCCGGCACAGCCCCCCGGCAGGCCGGTACAGACCCCGGGCAGTCCACACAGCCCCCCGGCAGGCCGGCACAGCCCCCCGGCAGGCCCGAAATGACGGCGCATCATGATGCGCACACACCGCGCATCATGATGACGTCAGGCCGTCAATCAACTGAACTTCCGATTCCGATGCCGAATTCCGATATTGAAAAAATATCGGAAGTCGGTATCGGAATTCCGATACAGCAAGTATCGGCCGATACCCGATACTTGCGGTATCGGAATGCTCAACACTACTGCTGACTAATGCTGAATGCTATAGCAGAACCTGGGGTGGCAGCAGCAACCAGACGCATAGCATAAGCCTGAGCAAGATGCTGAGACCGATGTCTCTGCTGTGCAGGAAGCTCAGCGGCTAAAGAAGAATGGGAGACCGCAGAGTACATGGCTTGAGATTCCCCCTGTGCATTGATGGGAACTCAATGCCTAACATACTGTCACTATTTTCCCCTTTTCTGAATCCACAGGCAGAAGAGTATCTGGATTCAGAACATTACATCTTTTGAGGGTGACATATTAATATTCGCTTCGGCAGCAAATATACTAAAATTGCCTCTTGAGCGAGATCAAAAGGGGTCTGATGACAAGCAGTCATAGAGTGGTTGCATAATCTGTGAAGCAGACCATATCCAAGGCCTACAATAGGACACCAAGCCTAGGGAAGTGCATAGATGTCGGTGTGACCTGGGTAAAAGGAGATTTTGAACTGTCTGTTTTCTCTCTTCAGTCAGTTGTCTTGTTCAGCAATACAGTCGCCTATAAATGTCACCTTTGTTTGCAATACTGTTATTTGTCACGTGAGACTTTGCAACCCTTTTCTGCTAAAAAGCATAGCAAGGAAACTGTAGCTTCCATGCAAGACATCTGGTCCGGGCAGCATAGCAAAAGTTCATCCATGTACTGTAATAGTACAATCTGTGGATGAGGTGGTTGCAAAAAAGATACTGACCTGCAGGGTATAGGGATACAGAGAAGAATGCATTTGCCAAATCTATGACTGTAAAACATTTTGACTTTGCTGTGGTCTGTGACAGTAAGGTGTGTGGGTTAGGAACAATTGAGGTCACACTCTTTGTAGCATCATTAATAGCCCTTAAAATCATGAACCATTCTGTAACTGTCAGGGGAACCCTTTTTTCTTAATGGGATACAAAGAGGTGTTGCAGGGGGAAGATATTTGCACCAGAGTTCCTGCCTTAACAAACTCTTTAATGTCCCTGGTCAGGGCCTTTGATTTGGCTAGGCTTAAGGGGTATTGTTTTAAACAAGGAGGATTTGTTCCTGCTTTTATTTTAATTATAACAGGGGAATGGGCAGCAGACCCACCTCAGTTTTTCCCTTTCCCAAATGGTGTCTGGTACCTGACTCATTTCCCTATCCTCAGGCATTCTAGTGTCAGGTGTTACTTTCACTGCTTTTGTCATATCCACCATTGCTGCAATCTTACACAAGAGTTTATCTGAGAGGGGATTTGTGACTGTAATACCCTCAGTAGAGTATTGTATGGTGGCTTGGATAGCACTCAACACATCTGCTCCCAGCAAATTCATACGGGTATTTTCACTAACAATAAGCTTTGTAAGCACATCTGGGCTATCTTTTAATTTTAGTTTTATTTGTTTCATCAGAGGGGCTTCAGTCACTTGTCCCTCTACCCACAAACATTGAACAATCTCGCTAGTAATCATGTCTGGCATTATCAAGTTTTTGTGCTCCACAGTCCCGGCTGCCCCAGTGTCAATCAAAAATTTATGGTTGTCAAGGTAGGACCAGGTCCTGAGGGGACAAAAACAGGGTGCACATTTGTCACTGGGTTGACAGTTTCCTAGTCTGAAGGCAAAGGAGGTGGAAGATTGGTCTGCTCAGTCTCATTTATAGGGTTTTTGCAGTGTTTGGCGTTATGTCCATCTTCTCCACAATTCCCGCACCTCACCGTTTCTAGGTCATTTGGTACCCTACTATGTCTCCACTGCTTCCCTTGTGCTCTAGCATACATGACAGGTCATTTTGTTATACTTGTTTGTTCGACTCCTTTTGCCACCTTCACGATCTTGCAACATGTGACACATAGCGGTGACCGGTCCCCCACGGTAGATATTGCTGATCGCGCTCGAATGTCCTGGGCCATTTTTTCATCGTCGGCGTCCCTCTGGCCAGTGCGCATCGCTGTGTTTAACGCCGACGAGCAACCTCTTTGGCGATGCAGAACTCAGGGACGCAGGCGGGAGTCATCAGAAAAGCTGCTGTGTGACAAGGTATCAACGACCACCGAGGTCATTATATGGATCGCTGGATAGTTGCTGCTTTGTTGAAGAGATCTGCCTGTTTGGCAGCTTACTAGCGACCATGTAGCAATGCACCAGCGATCCTTATGGGTCGTATCGTTGTCGGGATCGCTGGTGCGTTGCTATGTGAAAAGGGACCCTTAAGCTGAGCTCCAAGCAAAGCTCCTGCACTTGTATAATCACCATAATATACCATTACGTCATAATGCGGAAACACTTTCCCTATCATGACTTGCATTTACATCAAATGACAGGAAGTGGTAAAAAAAATAGATTTCATTTAATGTAATTTTGAAAATATGATGACATAGGTTCCATTAATATCAAATTTACAGTCAGTCATAAAGATTAACTATTTTTTTAAATTAAAATATTAAGTTTGGATTTGTGCTTTTTTTGCTATTCAAGTGCAATAAATCAGTATGCTTCACAGGCTTCTTTTGCAGGTGAAATAAATATTCCATTCTATTTCAAAATTCATCTAGTTTAAATTTTTACTATTTTCCTCTGATAGTTGTATTCTCCTAGTCAACAGAACATCTTTGGAAATGATTCCAGTAAACCATAGGAACAAGGCATATCTGAGGCAGTCATGCATGCTGAGCATCAGAGCTCTTATGCTTTTGCAAAATGTAGTTTGGAAATTTTCAAGAGGTGTTGTGCTGATAGGGACTGGAGTACTGTCTACTTGAATATCAAATGCATTTAATGTCATGTTTGACCTATCAGTACATTATACTCATTTTTCAATAATTTACAATACAGTTAGAAATAATGTATTCAGGAAGCCAGTTTACTGTTTTCAGTAGGCTTTTATTTTTAAGGACTTTAAAGGTATTTTTGTGATACTTACTAAATTTTTAGTCCTATATAATATTTCTTGACCTGCATCACGCAAAATTCATATAAGGAAATTAATCTAGTGTCTGACATTTTTTAAGAGCACTATTCTGTTGACATGTTCAAATCCCACAATATCTGCATTCTTGGCTTACATTGCATGGACTGTTCCTTAAGTATGACAATAAATAAACAAGTTGGAATTGTTTGGCTATACACTCCATCTTAAAATAAAATAATATTTGAATAGGCTACTACAATCAAAATGCAGGGGCGGACACAGACCGTAGTGCGCTCCTGTGCAAGAAACTTTTCGGGCCCCCCCCATCCTTCATAGGGCAACAAAGTTATGTAAACATAGAGATAGGTAATATATATAGGCACCCCCGTTTCCCTTTGTTTCATAATGCTCTCCCCCCTATGCGGTCTACTTTTGGCATAGTGCTTCTCGCCCTATGTGGCCCCCCAGTTTATGCTGCTTCTCCCCATGTGGCCCCCCCAGTTTATGCTGCTTCTCCCCCTATGTGGGCCTCCCAATTCATGTTTCTTCTCCCCTCCATGAGCCGTCCCATTCATGAGAAGCCAAGCATCTCCCCCAGGGCCCCCCCATTCATGAGCAGTCATGCTTCTCCCCAGAGCCCCCCCATTCATGAGCAGTCATGCTTCTCCCCAGGGCCCCCCCATTCATGAGCAGCCATGCTTTTCCCCAGGGGCCCCCATTCATGAGCAGCCAAGGCCATGCTTCCCTTCTCCCCAGGCCAGGGGCCCCCCATTCATGAGTAGCCAGGCGATCATGCTTCAGTTCTCCCCCACCCCAGGAGCCCCCCAAAATCATGCCTGCGCCTCAGTCCCAGTCACTCAGTCCTGCTCAGCTCTGGTAGTACTCTTACCTGGAGCAGGCATAGCAGGCCAGACCAAGAGAATCCATCCATTCCACACTGTCCAGTGTCCGCACTCCACACATTCCTGAACTGCTGCAGCATATGGGCAGGGCTGCCACTAGGAATTTCGGGGCCCCATACTGGGAAAATTTTTGGGGCCCCCTGTAAGACTCCGCCCAGGCTCCACCCCATCCCCGCCTCCACCCTTCAAACTGTCCACAGTCCCACCGCCCTCTCTTGGAAAACTCCACTTCTCACCAATCACACATTAACAGTTCCCATCACCAGATCACACATATAGCCGGCAGATTTTTTTTTCCGCCAAAATATTTTTTAAGCCGCCATCACAACACTGTAGACACTTTTGGCCGAGCTCTACTCCACTGTAACCTATTAAATATTTGTTAAAATATGCAATACAATTTAGGTACATTTGTATTAATTTTTCAATTTTTAAAATGACCATTAATATCACATACAATGGACAAATACCACCGCACCATGACCAGACACAATATTACCACCACATAGTGACCTATAATTAATACCACATACAAGGAACAAATACAGCCATGCCAGGACCAGACTATATATTGCTACCACAGTGACCGAATAATATCACATGCAGGGAACAAATACCACCGCACCATGACCAGACCACATATTACCACCACAAAGTGACCAAATAATAGCACATACAAGGGACAAATACCTCAACACCATGTCCAGACCACATATTACCACCACATAGTGACTGAATACTACAAAACTGATCAGTAATAAAAAAAGCAATACTATCGCCATAAGTGCCATTATACACAGGGGATCTGTACTTACTATCCAGTGTCTGTGTACTGGTAATACAGTTATTAATGACAATATACACAGGAGCTCTGTATATAACATACAGGTAATACAGTGATTACTGGTGACATTATAAACAGGACCTCTGTATATAGTATACAGTGTATAGTGTCAGTTTATAGGTAACACACTAACTCACCAGTGACGTCTCTAGGTAAATCCCTTCATCCTTGCTTTTCATCTTTCATCCAGCACAGATCGCCATCACTTCTTCCAGCCAGGGCTCGTCTCTGCAGGAAATAACACAGTTATCTAGAGCTCCACTTGCAGAACACATTACTTATTTTTTTCCCAACTTCTACACTACACCACATGAAGAAAAAAAGGCAACATAGTATCAATCTACACAGTAACAAGACAGCCCCCCATTTAAAATAGTATACTCAAAAAGCAAAATAAATGCATCACTGCAGTAATAATATCCTTTAATTAGCCCCTATTTTAATAATATCCCCCATCCTGGCCCCGTGTGTCTCATTCCTGGCTTCAGCCATATGTTCTCCCATCCCACCCTCATGAGTATCCATTGTGCCCCATATGATCTCCCCATCTGTCACCATCGTATCCATCCTGCCCCATGATCCTGCCACATCTGTCTACAATCCTGCCCCATCTGTCTCCAATCCTGCCCCCTGTGTCTCCAATCCTTCCCCGTCTCCATTTTCCCATTTCCAATCATGCCTCTTGTGTCTCTCATCCTGCCCCCTTTGCCTCCAATCATGCCCCCTGTGTCTGCAATCATGCCCCCTGTACCTGCAATCCTTCCCCAATGTCTTTAATCCTGCCCCCTTTGTCTCGAATCATGCCCCCTGTACCTGCAATCCTGCCCTCCATATCTCCAGTCCTGTCCTGTATCTACAGTCCTGCCCCTGTGTCTCCAATCATGCCCCTTGTGTCTGCCATCCTGCCCCCAGTGTCTTCCATCCTGCCCCCTGTATCTCCCATCCTGCACCCTGTATCTCCAATCCTGCCCCGTCTCCACCTTGCCCCCAATGTCTCCATCCTGCCACCTATGTCTCCATCCTGCCCCAAATGTCTCCAATCCTGCCCTATCTCCATCTTGCCCCCAATGTCTCCAATCTTGCCCCTGTCTCCATCCAGCCCCCGTCTCCATCCAGGCCCCAATGTCTCCAATCCTGCCCCCAATGTCTCTATCCTGCCCCATCTCCATACTGCCCCATCTCTATTCTGCCCCATCTCCATCCTGCCCCCAATGTCCAATTCTGCCCCGTCTCCATCCTGCCCCTGCCTCCAATCCTGCCCCATCTCCAATCCTGCCCAATCTCCATCCTGCCCCATCTCCATCCTGACCCCAATATCTCCAATCCTGCCCTGGTCTCCAATCATGCCCATCTCCATCTTGCCTCCCCCTGTCTCCAATCTGCCCTTGCAGGATGGAGACATATGGTCTATGTGTCTCCATCCTGCGGGGAAACATAATAATTAAATTAAAAAAAATTCTTACCTGGCTGCTCTCCTGCTGGAAGTTGCAGCTCCCGTGTGAGCTCAGCTAATACTAAAGGACCTGTTAATTCTTTTCTTTTACATTAGGTTTATGACACATGATTAAAAACTGATTAACTGAATCCTTCTAAGCTCTATGAAGATACAGGAAGTCGCTTTTCCCTGCATGAGTCATGGGTCACTGTAACAGTCTCAGGCAGGGGTAGAAGGAAGCAGCTGGGTCAGAACTTAAAGGGGGATAATGACAAATGCAGGGAGAAGAGACTTCCTGTTTCTACATAGAGCAGAGAAAAGAGAAGTATTAGCTGGGTAAAAAAACAAAATGAGCAATTGTAAGTACAATAACATATTATATGATGATTCCAATATATCAAAAGGATAAAAACATTGATGGGAGTGTTTCTTTAAGCCTGTCTTGCTCAGAGGAGATGGACTGCATGTGTCTTGACACAGCTCATTATCAGCTATGGAGAGGGGGTTAAGTGAGTAGCAAGGAAGGGAACAGTGGAAGGCAGAAAAACATTGTGCAAAGCTCTGTAACAAGTATTCTACTTTACATCAGAGGTTGATTCAGATCAGCACAGCTCAGCTCTGCTGTATAATGTTCTTCATGTTGCTGCTGTTGCACTGGTGTCTCTGCCTGCAGCCCCTCTCCCCCTGCAAAGATGTCAGCATTCTCACCGCTGTGGCCCCCGTCATGTCCAGGGTGTATGCACCAGCAACGCTCATTCCCCAAAAGTGTCCCCAGTCAATAGTTGGAAGACACTATTTAAGGCACCTCCTCAAACATGGAAGTGCCTGCAAAATGTTGTAAGTTTGTTTCCTAACACTCTTCAGAGTTATAAGGTCCTAAGTGCTCATATCCCTGTATGCTGCACCTGCCAGTGCCTATCTCTATGTCAGCCAGTCCTGTTGCACCCGCCAGTGCTTATCTGTACGTCAGTCGGTTCCATTGCATCTGCCAGTGCTTATTTCTATGTCAGCCAGTCCCGTTGCACCCGTCAGTCCTTATCTATACATCAGCCGGTCCTATTGCACCTGCAGCACTCATCTCTAGGTCAGCTGATTCTGTTGCACCTGCCAGTACTTATTTCTATGTCAGCTGGTCCCGTTGCACCTGCCAGTGTTCATCTCTACGACAGCCGGTCCCATTGCACTTGCCAGTGCTCATCTCTTCGATAGCCTGTCCAGTTGCACTTACTAATGTTCATCTCTAGGTCAGCTGGTCCCTCCTGCATCCGTGGCACCTGTCATCTTACTCTGCCTGCATCTATTGGACATTCTCTCACACCACCTCAGCTGCACTTATCTAGGCGGTCAGCTGCCATCTAACCCAAGTCCTGGAGTAGCACCTGGACCACCTCCCTTGTCTCTCCTTGGATCTTGGTATCATATGCTTCTGCGTATCCGTGATCAGATTGGGTGAGGCTCCTAGTCACACTCCTCCAGTTCTTCCTTGGGATCCGACACATGAGTTCCACCATTCAGCCCGTTACAGCTGCAGCTTGTCTCTTTGATCTTAAAAGTGATTGAGTGACAGGCATCCCTCTGTCTGTGTTGTGGAACAAATCACCGCAGCTCGTCTCCTTCCCTTAGCTGTCAGGAAATTGAAAGTTACAAGTAGAGCATGGAGAGAGCATAACTGGTTAGAATACTGGATACAAGTCATAAAATGGATAGAAATTGTGTTATTCTTCATGTACACACACAGGACACCTTATTATGGAAAAAATAATTCTTGTCAAGTCACTGCATTGTTGGGCTGTGTTCACACGTAGCGTTTTTTTGAGTTATCGCGGAGATTTTAAACAAGCGATTTTGCTGTGAAAACGCATAAAAAAAGCATCCCATTCAATCCTATGGCATTCCACACATGCTGTGCTAATGCTGTGGATTTTTCCATGGCGGAATTGCATCACGGAAAAATACGCAGTGTGCTCATTGTTTGTGCGGAATCGCCAGAAAATCCGCACACATAGGAATGCATTGTTCTGCTTACTTTCCACATGTGGCTGTGCCCACCATGCGAAAAGTAAGCAGAACATTTGTAGATTATACCCACGGTCTGGAGGAGAGGAGATTCTCCTCCAGGCTCTGGGTACCATATCCCTGTAAAAAATAGAATTAAAATAAAAAAATCGTCATATTCTCACCTTCCGATGTCCCTCACAGCGTCACCAGGACTCAGCGATGCTCCCGGCAGGTCCCGTTCCCTGTGATGCATTGTGACAATGACCTTTGATGATGTTGTGGTCTTGCGATACCGTAGTGGTCGTCATCAAAGGTCATTGTCGCAATGCATCACTAGGAACGGGACCTGCCAGGAGCATCGCGATGAGCAATGATCAGGAACGCTGCGTGGAACATTGGAAGGTGAGAAAAACACCATTTATATATTTTTTTTATTATTTTTAACATTAGATCTTTTTACTACTGAAGCTGCATAGGCAGCCTCAATAGTAAAAAGTTGGTCACACTCATCAAACACTATGTTTGACGAGTGTGACCAACCTGTCAATCAGTTTTTCAAGTGATGCTACAGATCACTTGGAAAACACTAGCATTCTTCAAGCTAATTACGCTTGCAAATCGCTAGTTTTTCCGAGGGAAATAGGTCGGGAATTAAAATGCAGTTTTCTCGTATATTTCCCGCGGAATGGAATTCCTGTGGAAATTTCCACGGCAATTCCACAAAGTGTGCACATAGCCTTACTGTTTTGCTCCTAAACAGCTAAATTTTATTTTTTAATTTTTTAGTGTTATGTAAATCCATGTTTGGTTTTCAACAATGCCTGAATCCTTCTGGGCATGCTCTCAATCAGAGTTAAACATGTTTTAACCAAAATTTGATCTCAGGTCTCTTCTACATGTTTGCTAAGTTAGTGCATACTGGTCGACTCACTTGGGTATGTTTGCAACTTTTTCTTCAACTCTACTCACAAGTGTTCAATTGGGTTGAGGTCTGGGGACTGTGAGGGCCAATCCAGCACCTCTATTTCATTGTCATCAAACCATTTCTTTACCAAACTCGACGTATGCTGTGGGTCGTTGTTCTGCTAGAACACTATGTAATCCTTCTCATACCCATAGTACTCAAGTATACAAAGTAACTCATCTTGTGGGATACTCCCATATAGCTCAGCATTGAGACCACCGTAGATCCTGGTCAAGCATCCAACACCTTTTGCTGTGAGACAACCCCATATCATCAGGCTTTCTCCACCAAACTTGACAATTCCTTCAATTTCTCGCTCCATTAGCCTCTTTTTCCATTGTTTCCTCACACATTTCTAATCTTCTCCTGTCCACTTTTCATACTTTTTTCAAACTCAAGCTGACGCTTCTGAAAATGATATTGAAGTTGAGGCTTTTTAACCTTTTTTTGGTAACTATTTCAGACTTGTGTAGCGCGCATCGCATGGTACTTGCATGGACGTCTGCGATCTCACTATTACAAAGCATATGAGCCACCTCCATTGCCGTGTTTGTTGCACCAGAACTGATAGATCTTATGTAGGGATAAGCGAACATGCTCGCCACTACTCGGTACTCGCCTGAGTATCACGGTACTCTGTGTACTCGTCGAGCGCTGAGCATTTCTGGGATACTGGGCTGGAACTCAAGTCTCTACCCAGCATTTTTGGTGGACTTTAGAGACCCAATTATTCTGCAGGGATTGTCTGCCAGGCAAAGAAACGCCACAGCCATCTTTGTTGTGGTTGTGCAGTGATTGGCTGGTCGCACAGAATCATCAGGGATATAAGAGACCGGACGCCGCCCTGCTCGGCGCATTCAGCTCCGGATTAAGAGAGTTTAGGGAGAGCTGCAGCCTTGATAGGGTCAGAATTGGGGATTTATTAGCTAGTGTGGGGTCTACCATCCTAAATACTCACATCCAGCTAAAGCAACAGTCCTTCTAAGGACTAATTCCGGAGTATATAGGTTCCAGTGTTAGGCAGGCAGGGTAGTGTACGTTGCTGTATACACACCAGTGCAAGGCCTGCAGGCACTGTACAGAGTTTGTGTGAATATAGATCATTGCATATATCAAGAGAGTCCATTCCCTTCCTGCGTTCTGGTGCTGCTGATGCTACCTGTAGGATATATTAGCCATATATAGCTAGCCCCAGGTGTAATTGCAATACAGGGCACACATTTTTTGGTGTGGTATCTCCATGCCAGCTCATATCTGTGCATGATCAAAGTTTTGCCAGTTTACGGCGGTTTTTGCTTTTTGGCCTGGCTGTCCATGTAATTAAATAGAGCAGTAATTAGCCTCCCCAAAAATACAGGCCACACGTTTTTTGGTGTGGTATCTCCGTGCCAGCTTATATCTGTGCGTACTCAAAGTTTTGCCAGTTTACGGCGGTTTTTGTTTTTTGGCCTGGCTGTCCATGTAGTTAAATACAGCAGTATTTAGCAAAAAAAAATACAGGCCACACATTTTTTGGTGTGGTACCTCCGTGCCGGCTCATATCTGTGCTTGCTCAAAGTTTTGTCAGTTTAAGGCGGTTTTCTTTTTTTTGTCCAGGGTGAAACTTTACTTATATACAGCACTAGTTAGCTCAAAAATAAAAAAAGGGCACACATTTGTCGTAGTGGTATGACCGTGCCTGCTCATATCTGTGCGTGCTCAAAGTTTGGCCAGTTTACAGCAGTTTTCTTTTTTGTCCTGGCTATCACTGTACATAAATACAGCAGTATTTAGCCAAAAAAAAATACAGGCCACACATTTGTCATAGTGGTATCTCCTTGGCAGCTCATATCTGTGCATGCTCAAAGTTTGGCCAGTTTACGGCAGTTTTCTTTTTTTGTCCTGGGTGTCTCAGTACTTATATACAGCACTGTTTGATTATTTTAAAAAAACAGGCCACATTTTACAGTGGGGTCTATCTGTGACACACCTCATACATCCGTGTGATAAAAATTTGTGGATTGCAGGCCGGTACTCCAGTGTTTTCCTGTCTGGTACTCAAGTTATATACAGCACTATGTTGCATTATTTTAAAAAACAGGCCACATTTTACAGTGGGGTCTATCTGTGACATGCCTCATACATACGTGTGCCAAAAATTGAGGCATTTTAGGCTTAACTTCCCTTTTTTGGGCAGTCTGTCACTCTCATTATATCTAGCAGTCTTTTTTATCCAAAAAATAAAAAAGTATACAGTCTGTTATCTCAGGCTGAGGCCTGGTGTATCTGTAGTGTAAAAATCTTTGCTTTGCAGGCGTACGTTGCATAGTTCTGTCTACTAGCCTTGTTTGACTCATTATTTTGTGTGTTCAAAAATTAACACAAAGCCTAAAAAAAATTTAATATAGTCTGTTATTTCAGGCTGAGGCCTGGTGTATCTCTGGTGGAAAAATCTACGCTTTGCAGGCATACTGATCACATATAATTTTAATCCAAATAAATCCATTTGTATTGAGCATTTCAAATATTTCAGTAGTCCATTTAAAATGGGCAAGGCAAGGGGCAAGGGATGGGGAAGTGGACGTGATGCTGATGGTGTATGCAAAGGACGAGGCCGTGGCCAAGCTGAAAGTGGGCCACAGCAAAGATCCACATCTTCGTGCTCAACCTTCCTGTCCCAGTTTCTAGGGGACCACACCACACCACTTTTGAAGCCAGAGCAGTGTGAAACGGTTGTTGGTTTGATAGCGGATAATGCTTCCAGTCCATTTGGAGTTTCGAGCCTCTCGCCCGCTCCACTTGAAGAGGGGCAAGATGATATTCCATGTACAGTAGCGATGCACAAATCTTTGAGCAGCCACGGTCACAAGAGGTGGATGATGATGAGACACAATTGCCAGAAAGTCAGGAGGAGGAGCAGGGTGTGGATGTGGAAGATGAGGTGGTGGATGACATAGTGACTGACTCAACCTGGCAGGAGAACATGCATAGTGAGGACAACAGCACACATGGGGAAGGAGGCATATCACCCAAACAGGCAGGAAGAAGCAGTGTGGTGGCCGTAGACAGAAGGCCTGCATCCATTCCGCCTAAAAACACCAACAGGTTGCCGTTCCAACTGAAAGCTCTTCCCGTGTCTGGTTATTTTTTTAAATACTCTGCTGATAACCCCAAACAGGCCATTTGCAGCACTTGCCATGCCCGCATCAGCAGGGGTAGCAAAACTACCAGCCTGACCACCACCAGCATGATTAGGCACATGGTAGCAACGCATCAAACTTTGTGGGCAGAACCCCTGGCTCTAGGAATACTGTCTGCAGGTGACAACACTGCTTCTTACACTGTTTTGTTTACAAGCCAATCCCAAGTTCACCGTGCCTGTGAAGATGCCACGGGCACTGCACCTGTTGTTGCCCATAGTCAACCAGCACCATCATCAAACCCGTCTACGTCTTTGTCCCAGCCCAGCTTTTGGTTGTCTATACCCCAGTCATTGGAACGCAAGCGGAAATATGCAGCCAATGCCCCACAGGCCACAGTATTTAATTCGCACATTTCTTGTCTGCTTGCGCTCAAAATGTTGCCTTTTAGGCTCGTTGAGATGGAAGCTTTCTGCAACCTGATGGCGGCGGCCGTCCCAAGGTACTCAGACCCCAGTCGCCTCTATTTCTCCCATTGTGCCGTACCAGAATTACACCAGTGCCATCAACAATGTTGTTACTGGGAAAGTCCACATAACCACGGACTCGTGGATAAGTGCCTGTGGGCAAGGACGGTACATCTCACTGGCAGCACACTGTGTTAACATAGTGGATGCTGGGACCCAGTCGGACCTTTTAAAAAGTCAGCTACAGCTTCAGCTGCCCATACCGGGCTTCAGCAGCGTTTGCAGCTTCCGGCTCATGACTGGTTTGTGATGTCCCCACGCATTGGAACTCTACACTGCATATGTTGGAAAGGATTTGTGAGCAGAAGAGGGCAGTTGTTGACTACCAACATCACCATCCCACTTCTCAGCATTCTGAAAACCTCTCTGCTCACAATTAAAGATGATGCATTGCAGGCAGAGCACGAGGATATGGAGCAAGGAAACATATAGGGTGATTACACTCAGTCCAGCCTCATGTCGTCACAACATGGATTGGTAGACAATGAGGAAGAACAGGAGTTAATTTCATGTGCTATAGACGTTACTACAAGTATAGCTGTCATACCATCTGTTCACCGGGGATGACCTGAGGACAGGGAGGAAGAGGATGAGGAGGAGGAGGACAGCATGGTCAGTCATCCTGATGGTGAGGACACGGAAGTCTTGCCTGTTAGTAGTCTGGCATGCATGGTTGACTTTATGTTGCACTGCATTTCCCATGAGCCTCGCATTATAAAAATTTTCGGTGACACTCATTACTGGTTGGCGACACTTCTAGACCCACACTACAAGGAAAACTTTCAATCTCTTCTTCCAGAGCCAGACAGGTGTACAAAAATGTTGCTGTACCATAGGGCCCTTGTAGCGGAATTACTGAAAAAATTCCCATGTGAGAACGCTGTGATGCTACAGGCAGTCCAAATTTTGGCAAAGGTGTCTATGATGCCCATAGCGTTATGAATGAGTCACCGAGGAGGAAAAAACAAAAAGCAAGCTAAGCCCAGAAAACCGGAGAGGTTGGTAACTAGCGGATTGCAGACCCCTGATCCTATCCACAACAACTAGCAGTAGCCGTGGAGCGTGCCTACGGTGTTCCTAGACGCCTCGTCACGGCCGGAGAACTAAATAAGCCTAAAGAAAGAAAGGGAAAATCTAAACTGCCCCAGAGCAGACCCCAAAGCAATAGACAGCCCCCAAAAAGTATTGTCGGTGAAACAAGATGAAAACACAGACACAGGTAGAAAGATAGGCTGAGCAAACGATGGGGCCCTCGCTAATTAGAAAGGACAGGAAAGAAAAGCTGCTGTCTGCAATCACACAAAAAACCCTGCCAAAATGAATGTCCAACACGTCTGATAGAAAAAGGCCATGAAGTCGCTAGACTTCAAATCACTATATCAGCACTCAGGTATATTCTGAAGACAGAGCAAAAGAGATCAACTGATCAGAGACAAAATGGGGATTCAGCCCAGTCCCAGCCAGGGCTGGCTGAACACAAAAACTAAGTAAACCAGACAAAAACTCATATGAACAATAGCAGAGAAAACTTAGCTTTAGGAAGGCAGGAACCAAACTGGAAACCAGAAGCCACAGTCAGAAAAAATCACCAGCAAGAAACTAGGGAGTCGGCTGCCTTAAATCCAATCAGAAACTCCTGATGTCCAATCGCAGTCCTCTTCCTCAGGTGGCCGGTCTCTGCCATTTAGATTAGCTTCATTACCTCCCTTCATCAACAGAGGGAGTCCAGATAGAGAACTCACTACTCCTCTGTCAGCACAGCCAGCTCCATAACCATCATCAGAAGCCATAGGCAAACCCAAAAATGAGCTCACAACACCATAGTATATGTTTAAATAATGCACCCCCATGGGGAAATGTTTGTGCATATATGGGCATTACAAGTCTAGGAGACCCGCTCCTTTACATTGGGCCTAGTTTTTACTGAGGCCTTCATCAATGTCTCCTCATTCTCCGCCACTAGATGACCAGGGTTAATGTGTTCTGTGATGCTGCAGGCAGTCGAATCTTTGGCAAGGTTGTCTATGATGCCCATAGTATATGTTTAAATAATGAACCCCCATGGGGAAATGTTTGTCAGCCCATGCACTGTGTGTATGGGCATTACAAGTCTAGGAGACCCGCTCCTTTACATTGGGCCTAGCTTTTACTGAGGCCTTTATCAATGTCTCCTCATTCTCGGCCACTAGATGACCAGGGTAAATGTGTTCTGTGCTGCTACAGGCAGTCCAATTTTTGGCAAGGGTGTTTTTATGATGCCCGTTACTAATTTTAAACCAAAACAAATGTTACTTTCCCAGAGGGAAATCTCATAAAAATGAGATGTACATATATTTTTCCCATTTATTCTTATATTTTCCATTTTTCCTATCTGTGGAACATTCTCTTATGACCTAGTGTCTGCCTCTCCAATATAAAAATAGTGAAATCCTATTATATTATATTTTTATTTATATCCCTGTCTCTGAGCTGTTGCTAGGGACAAACATATCTCATTGAACACATTCTGGATTAATATCTATGAACCTGTGTTCGCCCCTCCCTTTTGTTATTTTCTTTCATAGGTGGATTCACATTTTTTATTTATTTGTTTGATTTCAGTATGATTTATCATTATGTCTCCTCATTCTCCACCACTAGATCACCAGGATTAACGGGTTCTGTGCTGCTACAGCAAGTCCAATTTTTGGCAAGGGTGTCTATGCTGCCCATAAAATATTTTTAACAATTGAACTCCCACAGGTGGGAATATTTGTCAGCCCATGCACGTAGTGTATGGGCATTACGAGTCTAGGAGACCCGCTCCTTTAAATTGGGCCTAATTGTTAATGAGGCCTTCTCCACATCTCATCATCCGCCGCCACTAGACCACCAGCGTAAACTTGTTCCGTGCTGCTACAGCCAGTGTCGAATTCCGAACAAGGGTGCGTGGTTTTGCTGTTCGTAAAATACTTGTTATGGAAAAGGTTGAGGTGTACCCCACAGGGTAACATGTTTGCTAGCCACTTAGTGTATGGGCATTATAAGTGTAGGAGACCCGCTCCTTTTTAATGGGACATTTTTTGTGAAGAGGCCCTCCTCCATGTTTCTTCCAAGGGGGATTGGGGTTATTGGGGTGCATATGACTTGGTAGCAGGGCAGGCCTTGCAGTCAATGCATAAGAAAACAGAATGTGAGTAAAAAATGAATAATGTGAAGTGAATTTTCCTGTGCCCATCCAGTAAGTGGGTTCAAAGGCTTATTGGGGGTGCATATGACTTGGTAGTAGGGCAGGCCTTGCAGTCAATCCATAAGAAAACAGAATGGGAGAAAAAAATGAATAATGTGAAGTGGATTTTCCTGTGCCCATCCAATATGTGGGTTCAAAGGCTTATTGGGGTGCATATAACTTGGTAGCAGGGCAGGCATTGCAGTCAATCCATAAGAAAACAGAATGGGAGTAAAAACTGAAGAATGTTAAGTGGATTTTCCTGTGCTCATCCAATATGTGGGTTCAAAGGCTTATTGGGGTGCATATAACTTGGTAGCAGGGCAGGCATTGCATTTAATGCAACATTTTTTATAGAAGCCCTCCTGGACATCTCATGAAAGGGGTATTGGGGTGCATCGTAATTCTTGGTAGCTCATCCACTCACTGCATAGGCTATAACAGTTTAGGAGAACCACTGTTTAATAATGGCCCTTTAAGCAGATTAATGTTGCCTGATGCCCCTGTAAAAATAGGCTCTGTGACTTTAAGAGTCCCTCCTTCATAAATGAAACAAGATGGGTCTGCTTATGTGTCACACACCACATGGCCAGCTAGGGTTGGTAAATGTTACAATGACATTTCCCAGTGAATGCATTTGTTTTGGTTGAAAGCAATGTTAAAGTTGAAAAACGCCTCAAAAACGCTGCATCTGATCATAGCCCAAGTGGTGGAGAAACATTTTGGTCAGGGGTTAATCATTTTGCCTTACATACAAGTCATTAAAATGTGAAGGATGTACTTTAACATATTTCCCAGCAAAATATGTTTTGGTTTCGTTTTGGTATGTTTTTTGGTGCACCGGTAAAATTGGCATGAACATTGTTTAAAGCTTTGAACTAGGAATCAGGAATGCTTCCAGGGGCAATCTCTATTATGTCCCCGTTAGTGTTGAGCATTCCGATACCGCAAGTATAGGGTATCGGCCGATATTCACTGTATCGGAATTCCGATACTGAGTTCCAATACTTTTAGCATATCGAATACCGGAATCGGAAGTTCCCATAATGCTATGATCCAGTTTGATTTGATTCAGCCAATGACAATCCTCAGAAGTGTGGGCACATCCTGTTAGGCATGTAGGCATGTTAACTAATGGCATGGGTGTGATTGGCTGCTGAAATGATGCCATGATGCACTATAAAAGCTGCTGCCGCCACTTCGGGTTCACTCTGCTGTGAATTCAGTTAGGGACAGGCTGCTGTTCAAGACTGTGAGGGACAGTTAGAGATAGCAATTTTCACAATCATAGTGTGCTTTACCCAGGCTACATAGTCCACCACTGTAGCTTTCTTTTGCCTTGCAGCAGTGTTCACAGCTGTCTGCAAGGTCTGTGCGAGTACAGCTCACGCTGAGTAGTGTGTCCTGCAGCCACGTCTGGTTGTAGGCCGCTCAGCGTGTGTCACTGCCTCATACATATTTTTCTTTTTTTGCTGCTCATTTTTCATTCTCCTATTAGTGTGCATCCATCCGTATCCATATACGTTGGTTGCAAACACTATAGGAGTAGACAGCAGAGCCTCTCTGAAGCCTTTCAGTGCTAGTGCCCACTTATCTGCACTGTTCACGGCTGTCTGAGAGGTCTCTGTGTGTGAGTGCAGCTCACGCTGTAGGGTGTCCTACAGCTACGTCTGGTTGTAGGCCGCTCAGCGTGCGTCACTGCCTCACGCATATTTTTCTTCTATAGCAGCTCATTTTTCATTCTCCTATTACTGTGCATCCATCCGTATCCATCTACATTGGTTGGTTGCAAACACTATATAGGAGTAGATAGAGGAGCCTTTTTTCTGGCTTGTGCCCTTCAGCTGCAGCCAAATTAGTATTACCCTATTTTTTGGAGCCTCATCTTTTGCATTGTAGGTTACGTTCCTGCATTGTAATAGCTCCAAAAAGTTTGTGATACTATCGCTTTCAAATCTTTGGTCACATCCTTTTTGTTTTTTTGAAAAACCAAAATAAAGTTCACCAAACACTCCATTTGACAGTTGTGTAGGCCACATTAGCTCATATTAAAGTGTAGTCCACACACACACTTCATAAAATTAGTGTTTCTTATACCTGTTACCAGCTGTTCAGGAATAAGCACACTAAGCCCCCCTTTTGTACTTTTCGGCCTAGCTTTATCAGTCTACCAAGATGAAGAAGGCAGGGAGTAAGGCACATGGGCATGGAGTTTCAGCAGGGAGAGGACGTGGGGATTCTGCAGGGAGAGGCCATGAGGATTCTGTGCCTGCTGCGGTCACCAGTGAGTCAGCATCCCCCAGTTTTAGCAGGCAACAGTCCTTTATGCGCAGCTTTGTAGGACCTCGCCATACCCCACTGCTGCGGGAGGAACAAATTGAAGCCGTTGTCGGATGAATGGCAGCTAGCGCATCGACTTCAATGACTTCCACGTCCTTTCAGGGCCAGAGCACTGAAGAGCAACCATCTGTCTCTTCACCACCTGCTAAAGTGCCCAGGCAGTCAGAGAGCCCTGGACAGGAGCCATCACAGTCTCTACTTCGGTTCTCTGAATCTGTTGGCTTGGAAAGAGGGGGCTAGCCAAGCAGCATTCAAGAATGTGAAGAAGAGGGAGTATGCAGTGATGCGCAACTTCTTTGTCCCTCTGAATCTGAAGAGGCGGGTGGGCCAGTGCCTGTCAGCACACCTCAGTACCACTTTCTGGTGCGTACGGTGCTGGCGAGACAACCCAGGAGAAGCAGGTGTTTTGAAGAGGGGAGTGTAGATGATAAGGTCCTTGACCCATCATGGCGTGAGGAACAGGAAGGTGGCGGGAGCAGCTCTGAGGAAGAGATTCCCCGAACGGCCAAAACAGGAAGGAGAGGGAGGGGGCAGACTTGGTTGCCTGTAGCCTCCACATCGGCACCCGTCAGGAGCATTCCTCTTCCAAAAGCCAAAACGGGCGCTCCAAAGACTTGCAGTGCGTGGTCCTTTTTTGACACAGTTGCAGATGACATTTGCTTTGTCAAATGCAAGCTGGGTCTTCAGAAAGTCAAAAGAGGGAAAAATGTCAGCAACCTCAATACCTCAAATATGTGGAAACATGTGCGGACCAAGCACGAGCTGGAGTTACACAGACACACTGAAGACGTACCTTTCCCTCACTGCCCATTGGGTCAATGTTGTGGAGCCGGGTTCAGATCTGGAGAGTGGAGCTGTACGTGTTCTGCCAACTCCACGGATTGCAGGAATCCAGTCTGTACACATTGACTCCTCCTCCTACTCAAGTTCCTCAGAAACAGCGCTGCAGGAGCCTGTTGCGACTGATATGAGCACAGCCGTGGCCAAACGTCAACAGGCCGTACTGAAATTAATTTCTTTGGGGAATCGAAGCCACACAGCGCAGGAGCTCTGGAATACCATCAAGCAGGAGAGCGACGTGTGGTTTCTGCGAGCGAATCTCCAGCCAGGCTTGGTAGTGTGTGACAATGGCCGAAATCTGGTGGCAGCTCTGGGCCTCGGCAACCTCACTCACATCCCATGTCTGGCACATGTGCTGAACTTGGTCGTGCAGAGCTTTTTGAGGGACTATCCGGATCTTGATGCACTGCTGCACAAGGTCCGCATAGAGTGCGCTCACTTGCAGCGTTCCAGCATGGCAAGATCGCTCCTTGCTGCTCTGCAGCGCCGATTACGCCTTCCGGAACATCGCATCATATGTGACCTACCCACCAGGTGGAATTCAACATTACATATGTTGGAGCGGTTGTGTGAGCAGCAGGCAGCATTCATGGAGTACCAGCTGCATCAGGCGCAAACGAGTCGCACTGTGCGCCGGTCACACTTCAGCACCACTGAGTGGGCCTCTATGAAGGACATATGCCTCATTTTGCGTGCCTTCGATGATTCCAGATGATGCACTAGTCAGCATGACTGTCCCCCTTATCTACCTGCTTCAAAAAACACTGCAAACACTAAGGGAGGAGGTTTTGGAAGAGGAGGAGGATGAGGATTCACAAATGCCATCTGCTTCTGGACAGTCTGCACTACGTGGTTCCTCACAAAGGCCTAGGCAGGGGACACTTTGTGAGGAGGATGAGGAGGAGTCAATGGAGGAGGAAGACATCTCTCCAGAGGAGGGAGGTACCCAATGCTCTAGTCAGTAAGTACAGCGAGGGTGGGGTGATGCAGAGCAGGCAGAGATGACGACTCAAGCAGGGGACAGCGTTTCTTTGGCAGTTGGGAGTCTGCAGCACATGGTTGATTTCATGCTGCAGTGCCTGAGAAATGACCGCCACATCGCCCACATTCTCAACATGGCTGATTATTGGGTGTACACCCTCCTAGATCCTCGCTACCGGGACAACTTACAAAGTCTCATACCACCGTTGAACCGGGAGCGTAAAATGCGGGAATCATAGAATCATAGAATCGTAGAGTTGGAAGGGACCTCCTGGGCTATCTGGTCCAACCCCCTGCTCAAAGCAGGATTCGCTAAATCATCCCAGTCAGATGTCTGTCCAGCCTCTGTTTGAAGACTTCCATTGAAGGAGAACTCTCCACTTCTCGTGGCAGCCTGTTCCACTCATTGATTAATCTAGCTGTCAAAAAGTTTTTTCTAATATCTAATCTGTGTCTCCTCCCATTGAGTTTCATCCCATTGCTTCTAGTCTTTCCTTGTGCAAATGAGAACAAAGATGATCCTTCTACAATGTGACAGCCCTTTAGATATTTGTAGACAGCTATTAAGTCTCCTCTCAGTCTTCTCTTTTGCAAACTAAACATTCTGAAATCCTGCAACCTTTCCTCATAAGACAGGGTTTGCAGACCAGTCACCATTCTGGTCGCTCTTTTCTGAACTTGCTCCAGAGTGTTGATGTCTTTTTTAAAATGTGGTGCCCAAAACTGGACACAATATTCCAGATGAGGTCTGACCAAAGAGGAGTAGAGGGAAATAATGACTTCATGTGATCTAGACTGTATGCTTCTGTTAATACATCCTAGAATTGCATTTGCCTTTTTTGCTGCTGCATCACACTGTTGACTCATATTCAGTCTGTGATCTATTAGTATACCCAAGTTTTTTTCACATGTGCTGTTGCTTAGCCCTATTCCTCCCATTCTGTATATGCATTTTTCATTTTTATTGCCCAGATGTAGTAGTTTGCATTTTTCCCTGTTAAAAACCATTCCGTTAGTTTCTGCCCACTGCTCCACTAGTAGTGGGAATGTAGACAGAGCAGGAGACATTGCCGGGCACACATCAGGGGAACAGCTGACGTTACTGAACCCCAGTAACACAGGAACAAGTGTTGATTGTGCAGACACCACTTCTGAGCAGCAACTGGCTGGGTTGGAGGCCAGGGGAAATACTAGAGACAGAGTGAAGCCAGAGTCCTAGTTGGAGCACGTTTAAAATCAGTAGTAGTATACAACAGATATTAAACTTGATGAAATTAGGCCTCAGCCTACACCCTGATTGACCCTGGGCTCCAACATCGCCAGTTGCTGCTCAGAAGTGTCTTTGGCACGGGTGCTCCCTCCTGCCCATCCTGGTTCCAGCACGCCTGCTGTTTCCGGGGAGTGTCAACGTCACTTTGCCACCAATACGTTGTCCTGTCGTGTTGTGGTCGGGTTGGCCGACTCTATGGTGCCTGCAGTTTATGTGCTTCCTATGTGGGCTGCGGGTTCTGGCTATAAATGCTGGTTCCGTAGTGCCAATAGGACAAGCACCCCCTGTAGTACTGTGGGTTTCGGTAACTGCGGCCTACTCGCGGCCTTGCAACTTTGTTTATCATGGGTACCTTCTGCTACCCATCTGGGTTCCAGCACCGTCAGCTGGTTCTCGGCAGTGCCTTTTGCCTAGGTGCCTCCTTCTCGGTATCTGAGTTCCAGCAACGTCTGCTGGTCCTTGGTAGTGCTTTCTGGCACAGGTACCTCCTGCTTAGTAACCATTTTCCAGCACCGTCAGCTGGTCCACGGTTGTGCCATTGCCTCTTGTTCCTGCTGCTGCCCCTGTGGGTTCCAGCACCGTCAGTTGGTCCTCGCTAGTTCCATTAGCTCTTGCAGCTTCTGCTACCCATCCGGGTTCCAGCACCATCAGCTGGTTCTTGGCAGTGCCTTTAGCTGAGGTGCCTCCTTCTCGGTATCCAAGTTCCAGCAACGTCTGCTGGTTCTTGGTAGTGCTTTGTAGCACAGGTACCTCCTGCTTAGTAACCATGTTCCAGCACCGTCAGCTGGTCCACGGTTGTGCCATTGTCTCTTGTTTCTGCTGCTGCCCCTGTGGGTTCCAGCACCGTCAGTTGGTCCTCGCTAGTTCCACTAGCTCTTGCAGCTTCTGCTACCCATCCAGGTTCCAGCACCATCAGCTTGTTCTCGGCAGTGCCTTTAGCTGAGGTACCTCCTTCTTGGTATCCAAGTTCCAGCAACGTCTGCTGGTTCTTGGTAGTGCTTTGTAGCACAGGTACCTCCTGCTTAGAAACCATGTTCCAGCACCGTCAGCTGGTCCACGGTTGTGCCATTGGCTCTTGTTCCTTCTGCTGCCACTCTGGGTTCCATCACCGTCAGCTGGTTCTCGGTAGTTCCATTGACTCTTGTAGCTTCTGCTACCCATCCGGGTTCCAGCACCATCAGCTGGTTCTAGGCAGTGTCTTTGGCATGGGGGTACTCCCTCCTGCCCAGCCTGGTTCCAGCACGCCTGCTGTTTCCAGGGAGTGTCAACGTCACTTTGCCACCAATAAGTTGTCCTGTCATGTTGCGGTCGGGTTAGCCGAGTCTATGGTGCCTGCAGTTTAGGTGCTTCCTATGTGGGCTGCGGGTTCTGGCTATAAATGCTGGTTCCGTAGTGCCAATAGGACAAGCACCCCCTGTAGGACTGTGCGTTTCAGTAACTGCGGCCTACTCGCGGCCTTGCAACTTTGTTTATCATGGGTACCTTCTGCTACCCATCTGGGTTCCAGCACCGTCAGCTGGTTCTCGGCAGTGCCTTTTGCCTAGGTGCCTCCTTCTCGGTATCTGAGTTCCAGCAACGTCTGCTGGTCCTTGGTAGTGCTTTCTGGCACAGGTACCTCCTGCTTAGTAACCATTTTCCAGCACCGTCAGCTGGTCCACGGTTGTGCCATTGCCTCTTGTTCCTGCTGCTGCCCCTGTGGGTTCCAGCACTGTCAGTTGGTCCTCGCTAGTTCCATTAGCTCTTGCAGCTTCTGCTACCCATCCGGGTTCCAGCACCATCAGCCGGTTCTTGGCAGTGCCTTTAGCTGAGGTGCCTCCTTCTCGGTATCCAAGTTCCAGCAACATCTGCTGGTTCTTGGTAGTGCTTTGTAGCACAGGTACCTCCTGCTTAGTAACCATGTTCCAGCACCGTCAGCTGGTCCACGGTTGTGCCATTGCCTCTTGTTTCTGCTGCTGCCCCTGTGGGTTCCAGCACCGTCAGTTGGTCCTCGCTAGTTCCACTAGCTCTTGCAGCTTCTGCTACCCATCCAGGTTCCAGCACCATCAGCTTGTTCTCGGCAGTGCCTTTAGCTGAGGTACCTCCTTCTCGGTATCCAAGTTCCAGCAACGTCTGCTGGTTCTTGGTAGTGCTTTGTAGCACAGGTACCTCCTGCTTAGAAACCATGTTCCAGCACCGTCAGCTGGTCCACGGTTGTGCCATTGGCTCTTGTTCCTTCTGCTGCCACTCTGGGTTCCATCATCGTCAGCTGGTTCTCGGTAGTTCCATTGACTCTTGTAGCTTCTGCTACCCATCCGGGTTCCAGCACCATCAGCTGGTTCTAGGCAGTGTCTTTGGCATGGGGGTACTCCCTCCTGCCCAGCCTGGTTCCAGCACGCCTGCTGTTTCCAGGGAGTGTCAACGTCACTTTGCCACCAATAAGTTGTCCTGTCATGTTGCGGTCGGGTTAGCCGAGTCTATGGTGCCTGCAGTTTAGGTGCTTCCTATGTGGGCTGTGGGTTCTGGTAATAAAGGCTGGTTCCGTAGTGCCAATAGGACAAGCACCCCCTGTAGGACTGTAGGTTTCAGTAACTGCGGCCTACTCGCGGCCTTGCAACTTTGTTTATCATGGGTACCTTCTGCTACCCATCCGGGTTCCAGCACCGTCAGCTGGTTCTCGGCAGTGCCTTTGGCTGAGGTGCCTCCTTCTCGGTATCCCGAGTTCCAGCAACGTCTGCTGGTTCTTGTTAGTGCTTTGTAGCACAGGTACCTCCTGCTTAGAAACCATGTTCCAGCACCATCAGCTGGTCCACGGTTGTGCCATTGGCTCTTGTTCCTTCTGCTGCCCCTCCGGGTTCCAGCACCGTCAGCTGGTCCTCGCTAGTTCCATTGGCTCTTGCAAACTTCTGCTACCCATCCGGGTTCCAGCACCGTCCGCTGGTTCTAGGCAGTGTCTTTGGCATGGGTACTCCTTCCTGCCCTGCCTGGTTCCAGCACGCCTGCTGTTTCCGGGGAGTGTCAATGTCACTTTGCCACCAATACGTTGTCCTGTCGTGTTGCGGCAAGTTAGCCGAGTCTATGGTGCCTGCAGTTTAGGTGCTTCCTATGTGGGCTGCGGGTTCTGGTAATAAAGGCTGGTTCCGTAGTGCCAATAGTACAAGCACCCCCTGTATGACTGTGGGTTTTGGTAACTGCGGCCTGCTCGCGGCCTTGCAACTTTGTTTATCATGGGTACCTTCTGCTACCCATCCGGGTTCCAGCACCGTCAGCTGGTTCTCGGCAGTGCCTTTGGCTGAGGTGCCTCCTTCTCGATATCTGAGTTCCAGCAACGTCTGCTGGTCCTTGGTAGTGCTTTCTAGCACAGGTACCTCCTGCTTAGTAACCGTTTTCCAGCACCGTCAGCTGATCCAGGGTTGTGCCATTGGCTCTTGTTCCTTCTGCTGCCCCTCCGGGTTCCAGCACCGTCAGCTGGTCCTCGCTAGTTCCATTTGCTCTTGCAGCTTCAGCTATCCATCCGGGTTCCAGCACTGTTAGCTGGTTCCAGGCAGAGCTTTTTGTCTAGGTGCCTCCTTCTCGGTATCCGAGTTCCATCAACATCTGCTGGTCCTTGGTAGTGCTTTCTAGCACAGGTACCTCCTGCTTAGTAACCATGTTCCAGCACCGTCAGCTGGTCCACAGTTGTGCCATTGGCTCTTGTTCCTTATGCTGCCCCTCCGGGTTCCAGCACCGTCAGCTGGTCCTCGCTAGTTCCATTTGCTTTGGCAGCTTCTGCTACCCATCCAGGTTCCAGCACCGTCAGCTGGTTCCAGGCAGAGCCTTTGGCCTAGGTGCCTCCTTCTCGGTATCCGAGTTCCAGCAACGTCTGCTGGTCCTTGGTAGTGCTTTCTAGCACAGGTACCTCCTGCTTAGTAACCGTGTTCCAGCACCGTCAGCTGGTCCACGGTTGTGCCATTGGCTTTTGTTCCTTCTGCTGCCCCTCCGGGTTCCAGCACCGTCAGCTGGTCCTCGCTAGTTCCATTTGCTCTTGCAGCTTCTGCTACCCATCCGGGTTCCAGCACCATCAGCTGATTCCAGGCAGAGCCTTTTGCCTAGGTGCCTCCTTCTCGGTGTCCGAGTTCCAGCAATGTCTGCTGGTCCTTGGTAGTGCTTTCTAGCACAGGTACCTCCTGCTTAGTAACCGTGTTCCAGCACCGTCAGCTGGTCCACGGTTGTGCCATTGGCTCTTGTTCCTTCTGCTGCCCTTCCGGGTTCCAGCACTGTCAGCTGGTCCTCGTTAGTTCCATTTGCTCTTGCAGCTTCTGCTACCCATCCGGGTTCCAGCACCGTCAGCTGATTCCAGGCAGAGCCTTTTGCCTAGGTGCCTCCTTCTCGGTGTCCGAGTTCCAGCAATGTCTGCTGGTCCTTGGTAGTGCTTTCTAGCACAGGTACCTCCTGCTTAGTAACCGTGTTCCAGCACCGTCAGCTGGTCCATGGTTGTGCCATTGGCTCTTGTTCCTTCTGCTGCCCTTCCGGGTTCCAGCACTGTCAGCTGGTCCTCGTTAGTTCCATTTGCTCTTGCAGCTTCTGCTACCCATCCGGGTTCCAGCACCGTCAGCTGGTTCCAGGCAGAGCCTTTGGACTAGGTGCCTCCTTCTCGGTATCCGAGTTCCAGCAACGTCTGCTGGTCCTTGGTAGTGCTTTCTAGCACAGGTACCTCCTGCTTAGTAACCGTGTTCCAGCACCATCAGCTGGTCCACAGTTGTGCCATTGGCTCTTGTTCCTTATGCTGCCCCTCCGGGTTCCAGCACCGTCAGCTGGACCTCGCTGGTTCCATTTGCTCTTGTTCCTTCTGCTAACCATCCGGGTTCCAGTACCGTCAGCTGTTTCTCAGCAGTTCCTCAGCCTTTTTGTACCTTCTGCTACTTTTCCAAGTTTGAGCTTGTGGAAATGGTTTTTGGTTCTCACTCTGGATCTCCCTGACGACGACCCTGAAGATGACGACCCTGAAGACCACACCGAAGAAGACCAAAAAGATGGCCCTGAAGAAGATGACCAAGAGGAAAAAGAACATGAAGACAACCACCAAGATGCAGAACAACAAGAGACAGAAGACCAAGAAGCAGAAAAACCAAAAGCAGAAGAACATTAAGCATAAGGCTAAAAATCAGAGCAAATTATATTATCTAAATTATAAGCAGAAGACGACTAAGCAGTGTATGGGGGTGAGTCTGTTCCTCCTCGTGGTGCCCCTGGAAAATGCCTGCTGCTGCAGGCCAAACTGAACGCGGACAAATCCTGTTGTAAATCTTTTGTGACAGGCAGAACGGAAGGTGTAATCTTCAAACTTTTATAGATAACAACTACAGGAATGCCTGTCACAAATAAGAATATAATGAAGAAGAAGAAGAATAGGAAGAAGATGAAGAAGTAGAATATGAAGAAGAATAATAGTTGAATAAGAAGAATATGAAGAATGTAAAAAAAGAATAATAGGAAGAAGGCGAAGAAGAAGAAGAAGATGAATAAGGTGAAGAAGAAGTTGATGAAAAAGATGCTGCTGCTGAGGATGATGAAGGAGAAAGTGTGGGAGAAGTAAAAAAGAAGGTGAAGAGCATTGAAGTAGTGAAACATACATATCTGACAAAATATAAAAGAGGTTAACATAGTCAATATCTTTGTAACTCTGACCGTCTTTAAAATAAAAAAATAATTCCTGCTATTCCATTTGATTTGGCTAAACCTCTATGGCTTTAATGTCTCCTACACCTCCCACAATACATTCTACATTATTATTAGTTGTTTTTCTTCATGTAGAATTAACCTACAAGGAAAGAAAGGGGATTTTTTTATTCCGATATTTCTGTCCCATTGACTTGAATGGGACTTCCGGGATGGGAATCGGCGATACCCAATACTTTTTGGATGTCGGCCGATCCAATCCGATCCGATATTTTTCAATATCGGGTGGTATCGCTCAGCACTAGTCCCCGTGTCATTTGAGCAGTGTTTCCATCATTTTCAGATGTTTTTAGACCTTAAAAGGACCCCGGGGGTGATCGCAGTAAAAATGCTTGGGTCTCCCATAGACTTACATTGGGCTCTTTGTTCTGTCCGAGTACCCGAGCATTCCAATTTGCTTGACCCGAGCAACGAGCACCCAAGCATTTTAGTGCTCTCTCATCACTAATCTTATGATGAGCCAACTTCTTCACTCCGATATTTTGCCTGAATGTCTACTTTTTGGCTTTTCACTGTATAGACAGACTTCATTTCATATTCTCCCAACTGTCATGGCACTCATATGAAGCAGTTTGGCTATTTTTTGGGCCGAAAGACCGCTATCAATGAGCTGGATTATGCTGTTTCTCTTCTTCATGGCTGCTCCTCGATTCAAACCAGTGATCTTTCACTTGGAAATCAACTTAATAACACATTGAGCTTTTAGGGAATGTGAGAACAGGTTGTAATTTAAAGTATACAGGAAGAATTTTTTTTTCCACCACCAGGAGCAAAACAGTAACAATGCAGTGACATGACAAGAATCTGCATATCTAATCATATGCTAAATAGTTGCAAGTCACACTTATGTATCAGATAGCCAAGATGATTGTCAATAAAATGATGCTATTCTTACATAGTGTATGCTGGGATGGAGCCTGAAAGTAAAGAGCTCAAGACATTGTTATCCTTTTACTCGTCAGTGTATTAAATAAAAATATACACAAAAAAAATCACTAAAAAAGTTCAAAGAGGGCATGGATGCCTATTTTGAAAAAATATATTAAAAGTTATGGATAAAATAAAAATAGCTTCTACAGCAAGGAAGAGGACTTGAACTCTAGTGCCACCTATTGGATGTAGCAAACCTAAAACTCAATATCGACCCTTTAATAAGCTTTGCCACATGTTTTAGGATAAGAAGCCAAACCAAAATCTCCATTTGTAGATATGTTTTTAGGCTGTTTTTTCCCCTCCTCATTGCAAAGCTGAAGATCTGATTTGACTAGCTTAGAGACCTCTGACAGAAGCTTTAGAACATTTATTTTGTTGGAGAGTACAGAGCCATTGTAATGAGGCTTTTAGGACATGTAATGCTCCTCTGGGAATGTAAATATGCAAATAGCCTCTTCATAGAGAAAGTGGATGTTAGGCGTCAGATTCCTGGCACTGCACAGTATGAATCCAGAGCCAGACATCCTGCGGTCTCCCATTCTCCACTGACCGCTCAGACTCCTGCTCAGCAATCACGGCAAGCCAAGCATTCTCCTCAGACTCGTTCTGTGAGCCTGGATGTTGCTGCCACCTCTGGTGCAGCAATGGTAGCGCAACCTGCTTTGCAGGGAACCGCTCCAGAGGCTAAGTCCTCGTGCCGTGCTACTGGGCATGCCCACAACGTGCCCTCTCAGTGGAGAGCAGGGGTCACATGTGCAGGTCCTGTGTCGGATCTGATTGGTCCTTCGTAAAGTATTGGAAGGTCCCGGAAGCGCATGGCTATAAAAGCCCGGCATGGCGGCTCGGCCATGCTCTAGTGTAGCATATTATTCTGTGTGTGTATGGTGATGGATGCATGGACTGGTGTCTGACTCATTATGAAACCCCTACCCTCTGATATTATGAGTGGTGACTGAGTGTGTATAGTCAGCTCCAGGGTTGTGGCAAGCTACACGCCACTTGCTCCACGCCTACACTAGCGTCCGTCCGCGCCCGGTCCTCGGCACCGACGCTTGCGGCTTTTTCTGCCGCTGCGCTGTAGTAACAGCAGCTATTGGTGTTCGCGGCTGCGACGCCACACGCAGGCCTCTGTGATGCTAACAGGGCCTGCTCCTTTGCTTTAGTGTTCGCCAAGCGACTCTGTGTTTGTACGGAGCCGCCCTTAGCGTTCGGGTGACGTTAACCCGAGCGCAGTACCGCACCTACTAGGTGCATCTGCCATTGTTCAGCAGCGGTCTTTTCACCTACCGCACGGTGGACCCCGGGCGGCGAACGCACCTACTATTATTTATATTTGGTGCATTCTGTCGACCCTAACAGAGGACTTTAAAGCTAGGTCCACCTTTTGGATATAACAATCCTAAAATTATATAGATTCTTTGATGCTATGTTTATTCAGGGAACTTGTTTATTTGAAATACATGGAGATGGGAAGGAACTGTTTCTCATCTTCTTTATGAGGTGATTTTTCTTCCTTTTTATCAAGATGTTAGGTTAAGGTACCTTAAAAAATATGAAAGTATTTTGTTAAGGAAAAAGCAGACATAAAAAATAACAACATATTGCGGTCATTTAACCCCTTAACGACCGCCGATACGTCATTTAACGGTGGTAATTAAGGGTACTTAAACCACAGCGCAGTGAATTCACGGCGCTGTGGAGTAAGTAAATAGCGCCCCCCAGTGTCGGATTTTCTCTGGGGTCTTGGCTGCAGGGGGTAGCTGAGACCCCAGAGAACATGAATCGGGTCGGTTTTTGCCTACCCCGCTTTTGCGATCGCCGTTATTAACACTATAACGGCGACCGCAAAAAAAAGGCCCAATATTGCATTTAATTTCTCTTTCCTCTGATGTGATCGCACATCAGAGGAAAGAGAAAGAGGGTCCCCGATCCCCCCCGGTACCTCTACATGGTCCAGGGTCCCCTCCCTGTGGTCCTGTGTCCCGCCGGCATCCTCCGGTGGGCGCTGTCTTCTTAGATCCAGAGAAAATGGCGGGCACATGCGTAGTGCGCCCGCCGGGAATCTGCAGGCTCTGGCTGGCAGATTCCATTCATTCATTTTGATCACTATGATAAACTATCATAGTGATCAAAATAAAAAAATAGTACATAACCCCCCGTTTATCACCCCCTTAGATAGACCAACATAACAAAATGAAGAAAATATTTGTTTTCAGTTTTCCATTAGGACTAGGGCTTGGGTTAGGGTTAGGGCTATGGTTAGGGTTGGGCTAGGGTTAGGGCTAGGGTTAGGGCTAGGGTTAGGGCTAGGGTTAGGGTTGGGCTAGGGTTAGGGCTAGGGTTAGGACTAGGGTTAGTGTTGTGAGTTCATTTTCCCCTTCATTACTGAGGCCCGAGGATCTCCCTCTTCTGGTAAAGAAAGGTAGTGAGCCTGATTATCAAACACCTGAGGCTGATGATGATGACTGGCTGAGTGGAGTTACTGACTGGATATAAGGCTGCCAACGCCCTTTTGCCCTGCGGGTGATTTTCTCTGTGGGATCCTTGGAGACCAGTCTGAATTCCTGCTCCTGTAAAGCTAAGTTTGCTGCTCGGCCTTTTGCTTTGGTGCTTTGACTTTGTTTTGCTTTGTTTTTCTGGATTTCTGCCATTCCCTGCTGGGGTGTGCTGAATTCATTTAGCTCTGTCTTCTGAAAATACCTGAGTGCTGATTTAGTTTTTGAAGCCTAGCTGCTTCAGGGCCTTTTTCACATCAGCTTGTTGGCTTTTGTCTTTGATAGGGTTTTGGCAGATTGCAGACAGCAACCTTCCTGTCCTTTCCTATCTAGGTAGTTTTGGGCCCCGTCTTTGCTCAGTCTATCTTTCTGTCTGTGTTAGTATTTTCATCTTGCTTCACTGTCATTATATGTTGGGGGCTGCCTATTGCTTTGGGGTCTGCTCTGGGGCAGTTTAGATTTCCCCTTTCTTTCTTTAGGCCTATGTAATTCTCCGGCTGTGATCGAGGGGTCTAGGGCATCGTAGAAACCCCCCACGGCTACTGCTAGTTGTGTTGATAGGTTCAGGGGTCTGCAATCTGATACAGTCATATGTAAAAGTTTGGGCACCCCTATTAATGTTAACCTTTTTTCTTTATAACAATTTTGGTTTTTGCAACAGCTATTTCAGTTTCATATATCTAATAACTGATGGACTCAGTTATATTTCTGGATTCAAATGAGGTTTATTGTACTAACAGAAAATGTGCAATCTGCATTTAAACAAAATTTGACCGGTGCAAAAGTATGGGCACCCTTATCATTTTCTTGATTTGAACACTCCTAACTACTTTTTACTGACTACCTGAAGCACTAAATTGGTTTTGTAACCTCATTGAGCTTTGAACTTCATAGCCAGGTGTATCAAATCATGAGAAAATGTATTTAAAGTGGCCACTTGCAAGTAGTTCTCCTATTTGATTCTCCTATGAAGAGTGGCATCATGGGCTCCTCAAAACAACTCTCAAATGATCTGAAAACAAAGATTATTCAACATAGCTTTTCAGGGGAAGGATACAAAAAGTTGTCTCAGAGATTTAACCTGTCAGTTTCCACTGTGAGGAACATAGTAAGGAAATGGAAGAACACAGGTACAATTCTTGTTAAGCCCAGAAGTGGCAGGCCAAGAAAAATATCAGAAAGGCAGAGAAGAAGAATGGTGAGAACAGTCAAGGACAATCCACAGACCACCTCCAAAGACCTGCAGCATCATCTTGCTGCAGATGGTGTCACTGTGCATCGGTCAACAATACAGCGCATGCATAACGCCTTTTTGTATGACCAAACAACTCAATCTTTGTTTCATCAGTCCACAGGACCTTCTTCCAAAATGTAACTGGCTTGTCCAAATGTGCTTTTGCATACCTCAGGCGACTCTGTTTGTAGTGTGCTTGCAGAAACGGCTTCTTTCGCATCACTCTCCCATACAGCTTCTCCTTGTGCAAAGTGCGCTGTATTGTTGACCGATGCACAGTGACACCATCTGCAGCAAGATGATGCTGCAGGTCTTTGGAGGTGGTCTGTGGATTGTCCTTGACTGTTCTCACCATTCTTCTTCTCTGCCTTTCTGATATTTTTCTTGGCCTGCCACTTCTGGGCTTAACAAGAACTGTACCTGTGTTCTTCCATTTCCTTACTATGTTCCTCACAGTGGAAACTGACAGGTTAAATCTCTGAGACAACTTTTTGTATCCTTCCCCTGAAAAGCTATGTTGAATAATCTTTGTTTTCAGATCATTTGAGAGTTGTTTTGAGGAGCCCATGATGCCACTCTTCATAGGAGAATCAAATAGGAGAACTACTTGCAAGTGGCCACCTTAATTACCTTTTCTCATGATTTGATACACCTGGCTATGAAGTTCAAAGCTCAATGAGGTTACAAAACCAATTTAGTGCTTCAGGAAGTCAGTAAAAAGTAGTTAGGAGTGTTCAAATCAAGAAAATGATAAGGGTGCCCATACTTTTGCACCGGTCAAATTTTGTTTAAATGCAGATTGCACATTTTCTGTTAGTACAATAAACCTCATTTGAATCCAGAAATATAACTGAGTCCATCAGTTATTAGATATATGAAACTGAAATAGCTGTTGCAAAAAACAAAATTGTTATAAAGAAAAAAAGTTAACATTAATAGGGGTGCCCAAACTTTTACATATGACTGTAGTTGCCAACTACTCTGGTTTTCTGGACTTAGCTTGTATTTCTGCTTTTGCCTCCTATGGTGACTCATTCATAACAGGTTAGGGCTAGGGTTAGGGCTAGGGCTAGGGTTAGGGCTAGGGTTAGGGTTGGGCTAGGGTTAGGGCTAGGGTTAGGACTAGGGTTAGGGCTAGGGCTATGGTTAGGGCTAGGGTTAGGGCTAGGGTTAGGGCTAGGGCTATGGTTAGGGCTAGGGTTAGGGCTAGGGTTAGGGCTAGGGTTAGGGTTGGGCTAGGGTTAGGGCTAGGGTTAGGGCTAGGGTTAGGGTTGGGCTAGGGTTAGGGCTAGGGTTAGGGTTGGGCTAGGGTTAGGGCTAGGGTTAGGGCTAGGGTTAGGGTTGGGCTAGGGTTAGGGCTAGGGTTAGGGCTAGGGTTAGGGTTGGGCTAGGGTTAGGGCTAGGGTTAGGACTAGGGTTAGGGCTAGGGCTATGGTTAGGGCTAGGGTTAGGGCTAGGGTTAGGGCTAGGGTTAGGGTTGGGCTAGGGTTAGGGCTAGGGTTAGGGTTGGGCTAGGGTTAGGGTTGGGCTAGGGTTAGGGTTAGGGTTAGGGCTAGGGTTAGAATTAGGGTTAGGGATTAGGATTGGGATTAGGGTTAGGGTTGGGATTAGGGTTAGGGGTGTGTTGGGGTTAGGGTTGGAGCAAGAATTGAGGGGTTTCCACTATTTGCCAACTTTGGGGGTCTAAAAATTGGGGTCTAAAAAATCACTTTTGTGGAAATAAAAAAGACTTTTTATTTTCACGGCTCTGCGTTTATAAACTTCTGTGAAGCGCTTGGGGGTTCAAAGTGCTCACCACACATCTAGATAAGCTCCTTGGGGGGTCTAATTTCCAAAATGGGGTCACTTGTGGGGGGTTTCCACTGTTTAGGTACATTGTGGCTCTGCAAACGCAACATGATGCCCGCAGACCATTCCATCAAAGTCTGCATTACAAAATGGCACTCCTTCCCTTCCAAGCTCTCCCATGCGCCCAAACAGTGGTCCCCCCCATATATGGGGTATCAGCATACTCAGGACAAATCGCACAACAACTGTGGGGGTATGATTTCTCCTGTTACCCTTGTAAAAATACAAATTTGGGGGCGAAAAGATCATTTTTGTGGAAAAAAAATGGATTTTTTATTTTCACGGCTCTACGTTATAAACTTCTGTGAAGCATTAGAAGGTTAAAAGTGCTCACCACACATCTAGATAAGTTCCTTAATGGGTCTAGTTTCCAAAATGGGTTCACTTGTGGGGGTTTCCACTGTTTAGGCCCACCAGGGGCTCTACAAACACAACATGATGCCCGCAGACCATTCCATCAAAGTCTGCATTACAAAATGGCACTCCTTCCCTTCCAAGCTCTCCCATGCGCCCAAACAGTGGTCCCCCCCCACATATGGGGTATCAGCATACTCAGGACAAATCGCACAACAACTGTGGGGGTATGATTTCTCCTGTTACCCTTGTAAAAATACAAATTTGGGGGCGAAAAGATCATTTTTGTGGAAAAAAAATGGATTTTTTATTTTCACGGCTCTACATTATAAACTTCTGTGAAGCACATGAAGGTTCAAAGTGCTCACCACACATCTAGATAAGTTCCTTAAGGGGTCTAGTTTCCAAAATGGGGTCATTTGTTGGAGGTTTCCACTGTTTAGGCACATTAAGGGCTCTCCAAACGCAACATGGCATCTGATCTCAATTCCAGTCAATTCTGCGTTGAAAAAGTCAAACGGCGCTCCATCCCTTGCGAGCTCTGCCGTGTGCTGAAAAAGTGGTTTACCCCCACATATGGGGTATCGGCGTATTCAGGAGAAATTTTACAACAAACTTTGTGGTTGATTTTCTCTTTTAACACTTGAGAAAATAAAATAAATTGGTTCTGAATTAAATTTTTTGCAAAAAAAGTTAAGCGTTAATTTTTTCCTTCCACATTGCTTTAGTTCCTGTGAAGCACGTAAAGGGTTAATAAAGTTCTTGAATGTGGTTTTGAGCACCTTGAGGGGTCTAGTTTTTAGAATGGTGCCACTTTTGGGTATTTTCTGTCATGTACACCCCTCAAGATGACTTTAAATATGATGTGGTCCCTAAAAAAATGGTTTTGTAAATTTTGTTGCAAAAATTAGAAATCGCTGGTCAATTTTAACCCTTATAACTTCCTAACCAAAAAAAATTTTGCTTCCAAAATTGTGCTGATGTAAAGTAGACATGTGGAAAATGTTATTTCTTAAGAAATTTGTGTGACACATTTAAGGACATAAAAATTTAAACTTTTAAAATTGCAAAATTTTCAAAATTTTCGTCATATTTCCATTCTTTTCATAAATAAACACAAGACTTATCGAAGAAATTTTACCACTATCATGAAGTACAATATGTCATGAAAAAACATTCTCAGAATCAGCGGGATCCATTAAAGCGTTCCAGAGTTATAACCTCATAAAGTGACAGTGGTCAGAATTGTACAAATTGGCCTGGTCATTAAGCTGCAAACTGGCTCCGTCCCTAAGGGGTTAATAGTGCCCCTTAACCATTGCAGCAACTTAAGACTGACCACCAAAGCAAGTTCAACTGCTTCAAAGTACCCTTATACACAAAGCAGCAGTTATTGTCTCCAATGAAAATTAAGAAATAGCAATAAAAATGTTTTATAACTACCTTAAACAATCAGTTCCAGTGCTCCGACCCAAGTAGATATGATAGTTGGGGGTGGTTATATTACTGTTTTACAGTTACATATAGCACATTATTCAAATGTTTTATAATAATAAAGTTGTTTACAGGAAGGTGAGTCCCTTTACAAAATTTTTCTTTTTTACAATATTGCATAAATCCCTGAAGCTAGCCCCCTGAAAAGAATAACATGTAATGCATATGGTAAAAACAAAGTAGTATGTCCTTATTAGTTAAAGCTTTTCAGATGATGTACTTAATTTACATACAGTTGTGGCCAAAAGTATTGACACCCCTGCAATGCTGTCAGATAATACTCAGTTTCTTCCTGAAAATGATTGCAAAAACAAATTCTTTGGTATTATTATCTTCATCTAATTTGTCTTAAATGAAAAAGCACAAAAGAGAATGAAGCAAAAAGCAAAACATTGATCATTTCACACAAAACTCCAAAAATGGGCCAGACAAAAGTATTGGCACCCTCAGCCTAATACTTGGTTGCACACCCTTTAGCCAAAATAACTGCGACCAACCGCCTCCGGTAACCATCAATGAGTTTCTTACAATGCTCTGCTGGAATTTTAGACCATTTTCTTTGGCAAACTGCTCCAGGTCCCTGATAATTGAAGGGTGCCTTCTCCAAACTGCCATTTTTAGATCTCTCCACAGGTGTTCTATGGGATTCAGGTCTAGACTCATTGCTGGCCACCTTAGAAGTCTTCATTGCTTTCTCTTAACCCATTTTCTAGTGCTTTTTGAAGTGTGTTTTGGGTCATTGTCCTGCTGGAAGACTCATGACCTCTGAGGGAGACCCAGCTTTCTCACACTGGGCCCTAAATTATGCTGCAAAATTTGTTGGTAGTCTTCAGACTTCATAATGCCATGCACACAGTCAAGTAGTCCAGTGCCAGAGGCAGCAAAACAACCCCAAAACATCAGGGAACCTCCGCCATGTTTGACTGTAGGGACTGTGTTCTTTTCTTTGAATGCCTTGAACTTTGGCACATCCACTCTTTTCCAGTACAATGCCAGGGAATTCCTAACCACCAGGAAAATATGTATTGTAACAAACCTTATCGAAGGGTCGAACTCTTCAAGGTCATTAGAGAGAAGAGCAACCTTTGGAGTTAACGGGTAATGCCTCTTGAGAAGGGAGTCAACATATATCGATACCTGTTTCCACAGGCTTTTAACTTTAGGGCAACTCCAAAAAATAAGGAGATTACCGTGTAGTCCGCAATTCCTCCAACATAAGGGTGAGTTCTTTTGGTCAATATGAGTTAGGCGAGAAGGGGAAAACTTCAAAATCAATAAAAACAGTTAAATACAAAAAAAAAGTAGAAAAAAGGAAGCCAACAGAAATAAAGCCATATAGCGCTGGCAAGGACACAATTGTCCCACAGGAATATGTACTCAATATTGCAAAGCATAATTCAGGGAGAAATTCAAGTTGCTTTACATTGTTTTAATGTAAGGGTACATTATAATAAAAAAAGTGTATATCCCGGGGAGAGTTTTTCATGAGGGGAATTTTTTTTAATAATAATTTACTTACAGTGGCTTGTGACAATATTCACCCCCTTGGCTTTTTAACTTTATTGTTACATTACAACCTGGGTTTATATATTTTTGTAATCCTATTTGTGTGTGATGCATCGGCACTAAATAGTCTAAGTTGGTGAAGAGAAGTAAGAAAATCATAAGCTTAAATTAAATTTATGGGTTCAATTAGCTAATGTTATGTACTGCTGCAGTGCAGTTCAGCACAACCTCCACCAGAGGGTGCTGGTGAGGGAAGAGAGGTTGCACCCACACAGCATAGTAACACAGAGCAGCAGCACAGGTGTCACAGGTAACGAAAGAGTGGTCAGACAGCCAAATCAGAAACTGTCAGTAGCAGAAGTAACAAAAGTCACAGCAATGCACGTAGTCAGAGAGAAGCCAGATCTCAGAGCCTACCAGAAACATTTTATCCAAAATGTGAGATGTAAGACATAGTCAGGGTACAAGCCAGAGTCAAAGTCAGTCAGGGAGCGTGGTATCAGAGATGGAAAACAAGAGGCAGAGTACAGAGATCAAGCCGAGTCATAAACAAGTACAGGAAGCCAGAGGCAGAAGGATCACTAGGGTGTACGGGTCAGCAGCTCTAGCCTGGAAGTATGAACTATGGCTGACACTGGTCCACAGGCTGTAGAGGATTGAAATAGCCCAGCCAGCTCCAAAATGAGGCAGAGGGGATTAACCCAGCATGACCAGTCCAGAGAGAGGACAGCTGATAACAAACTCTGGACTGGATCGTGACAACTAAAAATTGGCATGCGCATTTGTATTCACTGCTTTGCAATGAAGTACCTAAAAAATTCTGGTGAAAGCAAATATGTTCATAAGTCATATCGAAGTCCACCTGTGTGAAATTTAAGTTTCCCATGGTGACACCATGTGACCAAGGACATCTCCAAACAAGTCAGGGACAAAGTTGCTGAGAAGTCATGGTTGGGTTATGAAAAAAATATCTCAATCTCTGATAATCCTCCGGAGCACAATCAAATCCATTATCATTAAATGGAATGAACATGGTTCCACAACAAACCTGTCAAGAGATGGCCACCCACTAAAACTCTCAGCCTGGGCAAAGATGGCATTGGTCAGAGAGGCAGCACAGAGACCAAAGGTAACTCTGAAGTAGCTGCAAAATTCCCAAGCAAAAACTGGAGTATCTGTCTATACGACCACAATAAGCCTTTATGGAAAAGTCAGGAGAAAAAAGTATTTATTTACAAACAAAAATTATAAAGCTTGTTTTGAGTTTGCTAGAAGACATGAAGGACAATGTAGAAATGCATGGAGGAAGGTGCTGTGGTCAGATGAGACCAAAATGTAATATTTTAACCACCAAGGTAAACGCTATGTCTGAAACCAAACCGACACAGCTCAAAACCACATGAATTTTGGCACAAGCTTGACCACTTTCACATCATATAAACGTTAAGAAAATGAAGAGACCAATAGCCATTTGGTAAGCTGCATTGTATGCTACATGTTTACAGACTTACCAGTGGAAATGCCAAGCTTCACCTGGCAGAAATGCAAGTTTGTGTCGCTGTTGGAGGAAAAGTTGCAAATTCTAGAAGAGAGAACACCTATATTGAAAATTATTAAAGAAGGTGAGGAGTTTTGAAACAGAGCAGAAGTATCTCTTCAGAATACAGAAAGAGAAGAAATGTGTAGTGCACCTGAAGGAACAAAGGAATGGAAGCATATAACCCAGAGGAGCAGGAGGATTGGGAGGCACCAATACTGCTCAGGAACCAGTACCAGGCTCTCACGCAGGAGCACAATGATCAAATACATCAAGATAAGACTTTGCCCACAAAGAGCAATCTTGTAAGCAATGAGTCCTCTTAGATGGAGAAAGAAAAATATTTTGAAAAAGAAATGGAGAGTGGTGGTCATGGGGATTCCCTGTTCTTCCTTGCAGATCCTCTCCAGTTCCATCAGGTTGGATGGTGAATGTTGGTGAACAGCCATTTTGGCTTCCAGCAGTTTTGCAGAGAGGAACCAGCTATCAATCAGCATAACGTGAGAAAATGACGGAAAACCAGTGGAAGCCACTAAATCGAAGGTAGGATGGTCTGTGACCACTCTGTTTTGGCAGAGATCAGTGCCGAGCACAACATGCAGATAGTTAGCAACTACCTGCTGTTAATTCTTTGGTCCATAGTGGAAAAAAATAATAGCCCTGCAAAACCCTTTTAAGAAATTCAGAAATATATAGGTGTGCTGGTAGTATTGTGAACCCACAGATGCCTTTATGATTTTAATAACATTGAGCTCTGGAAATACTATTTAACACTTTAGTGGTAAGAATAAAAAATTTTTTCTAGCTGCAATTTTTTATTTTATCCAAGGGTTCATAAGTGAAAATGGACTGCTACATGTGTTGCACAATTTCTCCCAAACATACTGATACCAAATATGTCATCGGACACTGCTGTCTGGCTACATGGTAGGGCCGAGAATGTAGGAACGCTAATTGGTTGTTCGAGCACAGATTTTACATATGGCCGTTTCCCGAGATCTCAATCAGCATGAGCCGACTTCGGTGGACATTTTCCAAAAACCCACCGCAGGAAACTGAAAGGGAAAGGGGACTCCACTCATGGGCGCCGACATCTAATAAGTACTCGGGCACCGCAGCATCACCCCACTCCTTCAGCTGGCCTCCCACAGCAGCAATCCTGCCTCCTGTGTCCCCGCTCTACCGCCACCAATCCCCCCAGTAAGCTACTGTCAAAATAGACTATAAGACGTAAGAGCATTTTATTTAAAGCAAATGTATTCCTATTTTCCACCCCAAAATTTGATGTGCATCATATAGTCTATTGCATCTTACAGTCCGCAAAATACAGTATATACTCCATTCATAGTGCAGTATAAATGATAGGTTGGATATATTCTTTGGGGCAGTGCAATTACAGCAATACAAGACTAAGTAAGCTTTTTGTTACCGTTATACACTAAAAATTCTTTTTTTATTAAAAAAAAATATTGTTTATTATGCCATATTTTGAGAACTATAACTTTTTTTATTTTTTCAGACCAAACTGTATAAGTACAGATGAGCAGATTAGGCTAAACTTGAGTTTGAATGTTTGAGCATATTTTCCCGTGAAATTTGATTCGAAGAGAAGTTAATCTCCCTGAATTTAATATCCTTTATTATGCGCTGGGATCTCTACAATCTTCAGAGCATAATAAACATAATATGTAAAAAAAAGTTATACTCACATCACTGCTGACCTCTCTGGTCCCTCCACTACTCACTGCCACCTGTCTAGTTCTTGCTGCATCTTCATATCCCCCACCATTCTTGATGAAATGTTCTTGTCTCCCACACTGTAATGGCACCCAGGATATCAGTAGCGGAGGGGCTGGAGAGGTCAGCGATGAGGTGACTATAATGATTTTTAAAATTTTTGAACCTACCGATCACCCATTATGGTTCAGAAAAATAGCAGACAGCGGCTGCCATTTTGCTAAATTCGCTTGTAAGAGAATTACAAAAAATTCACATTTTGGCAAATGCATTTTGGCATTTTTGTAGAATTTGAATAGAATACAAGTCTCCTTGAATTTATATGATCATTGTTTTGTACGTGGGCTTATTTTTTGTGTCATACATTTTTCAAACACTTTGCTTTGCTTTCACACACCAAAAACAATATTTTACTAAGATTAATTTGTTTCTGGATTGCCTTATTCTGACAGCTCTAATTTTTTTCTTAGCAGTTAGAGCCATGTGAGGGCTTTTTTATGTCGGACAATTTCACATTTTAAGTGATATCTTTTTTTCATATGACTTTTGAACAGTTTTTATTCAATTTTTTTGTCTGTCAGTATGTTGAGAAAGCTAATTTTTGTCATTTTTTATATTTTTCATTGTTTACTAAAACTGAATACTTTATAGTTTGCACAAGAACAGCATTTTTAGTGGCTAAACAGCTTTTTGTGCTTATTTAGGTTTTTTTAAACTTTTTTTTAAAAAAGTTTAACTTTTTTAATTTAGGTTGTTAAGAGGTTAAACTACATGAAAACAGCAATAATTGTTTGTTCTTTTACATTGGATGTGCTATTTAATGGTGGCTCTCACAGATTACTTAAAATAGAATTAAAGGGAACCTGTCACAAGGTTTGGCTGATGTGAGTTGCGGCCACCGCCTTTTAGGGCTTATCTACAGCATTGTATAATGCTGTAGATAAGCCCAATCTGACCTGCAAGAGAAGAAAAATAACTTATTATACTCATCTGCTGGGCGGTTCAGTCCAATGGATGTTGCAGGTCCTGGTCCAGTGCCTCACATCTTCTTGTGATGCCGCCCTCCTGCTTGCATCACAGGCTTCCCTGCATTGCACTCCTGTGCAGGCGTACTTCTCTGCATTATAGAATGCTGTAGATAAGCCCTGAAAGGTGGTGGCCATTACTCGTATTGGCCAAGCCTGGTAACAGGTTTCCTTTAAAGAAGCACTCCCATCAAAATTTTTATCCTCTTCTTTTATTGCAATCAACATATTATATAGCACCGTGTACTTACAATTGCTCATTTGCCTTTCTACCCAGCTAGTTCTAAATAATTATCCTCTTTTTCATTAGGTCTATGACATTATGTGATTATAAACTGACTAGCTGAATACTTCTAAGCTCTATGTAGAAACACGAGGTCTATTTTCCCTGTATGACTCATAAGTCACTGCAAATGAGGCATCCAGATACAACATAGAGCAAAGATGAATTTACTACGCGGAAAAGCAAAATAAGCAATTGTAAGTACACACAGCCATATAATATGATGACTGCAATATATTAAGAGGATAAAGCTTTTGATAGGAGTGATTTTTTTTTATTATCTGTGTACCGGTCAGAGATAGGTCCCCTTTCATTCAGTATGGACCTATCACTTGCTCAAAGATTAGAGTTAAATACCTTGTCTAAGTTCCCCTGACTCTGCCAATTTTTCCATTTTCTGCTGCACCATTATATTGCAGAAATATTTATAATTGTTGCCTTTAGGGGGCAGAATATGAAATCTCTGTTTGCAGACCAACTGGGCATTTTTTCAGTCTTTTCTTTCACCACTCCCTGGCAAACTCTGGAGTGGTGTCTGAGACTGCCAGACGTCAGCAACCACTGAGATGGCTAAATCATCTGCTGAGCCTTGATTGGCAATATCTGAGAGGGAGAGGTGACAGTGCATGCCCCTCAATTGGTCTGCATGCAGAAATTTCAAATGGTGCACTCCAAAAGCAACAAATGTCAATATCTCTGCAATGAAAGAACACAATGTAAAACAGAATATTATAGCAGAATCAGGGGAGGTTAGGGATTCTTACAAGGTATTTACCTCAATTTTTGAGCAAGTGACAGGACCTTTTTTAAGGCACTATATCAATGTTTAGCTTTGAATTTATGTAAAATACCTGAACATATAGCTGAAACGGGATATTTTTTTTTTTGCAGACAATGTGAACTAGTTAAAATTTCATATTCAAGAAATATGGTTTAACATTCAGCTAATTCAGCACATGCCAAGACAGTTCTCAAAGTTATCAGTCCATGAAATTAAAATATGCATTCAGAAAGTACTCAATCTAAAACTGACAAATATTAATTGAAGAAATAATTGTTCACACTACAGGGAAAGTCTTTATTGTAAAGAGATAAAACAACCTAAGTACTGTTTTTTCTTGTAAACATTTTTAAAACTGCACACCTTCTTGAGTGCTATTGACAATGACATATATTCCTCTTTCAATACTATATGGTCTCTAAGGCTTCGCTTCCCAGATTCGAGTGCCATGTCGAATTGGCGCAATGCCCATTTTTAGCCATTAATCTTGATCCTCGATTAGTTCAGATTTATACAGGGTTGTAAAACTTTTCATATGTCATTTTCCTACCTTGTTTTATATTACTATTCCTCATTCCCTTTATTCATACCATTCTATTCATTTTGTGCATTTGCTTTCAAGTTTAAAATAAAGTTGATGCACTGTAGATATCTTTGTAAATAAATCAAGTTATTATGACACATTTTTGCCTCAAGGTGCTTATTTGATATTCCATTTATTTTTATGTAATAAAGCTGGAATAATGGCAACTGGTATATCTGCACTAGCAAAATGACAGCTGATGCAGCAGAGAATTGTGAGCAACTAATGCAACAGACCTGAAAAGAAAAAGAAACTGATGTAGCACAGCTGGAGCAATGTCAGCTGATACTGCACAGCTGGATTAATGGCAAGTGATGTAGCAGTGCTAGGGCTGATGTAGCAGTTCTGGGAGATCTATAGTAGGAGTATACCAGAGCGACCAGAATGGTGACCGGTCTGCAAACCCTGTCTTATGAGGAAAGGTTGCAGGATTTGGGAATGTTTAGTTTGCAAAAGAGAAGACTGAGAGGAGACTTAATAGCTGTCTACAAATATCTAAAGGGCTGTCACATTGTAGAAGGATCATCTTTATTCTCATTCGCACAAGGAAAGACTAGAAGAAATGGGATGAAACTGAATGGGAGGAGACAGATTAGATATCAGAAAAAACTTTTTCACAGTTACAGTGATCAATGAGTGGAACAGGCTGCCACGAGAGGTGGAGAGTTCTCCTTCAATAGAAGTCTTCAAACAGAGGCTGGACACTGGACAGACATCTGTCTGGGATGATTTAGCGAATCCTGCTTTGAGCAGGGAGTTGGACCAGATGGCCCAGGAGGTCCCTTCCAAATCTATGATTCTATGATTCTAGTAACAGAGCTTTAGCAGGGCAAGATGTCCCTAAGGCTAGGGTCACATAAGCATTTCAAAAATTTGTCCCACTTTCATCCAGAAAAGTGGGACAATGTTTTCTCTATTGTCATCCATCTGCTGTACATATGCTATCTGTTTTTTTCACAGCTATTAATCCTTTAGAGGACCACTTACAGTTTCCTGTTACAGAAGTGCAATGTACCAATAAAAATCGGATACCAAACTAATGGTTTCTATGGCAACTGATTTTTTTTTCTCACGCTGAACTGATTTTGGAGTCAAATTGCTGCGTGCTTCAAAATTTTTCATCATGCCAAACACAGCTGAGTTAAAAAATACAGAACTGTAATGCCCCATTAAATAACATTGATCTGAGTGCAATCCATTTTTTTTATTGCATTACACTTGTATGATTTATACTCTGGCGTGGGCGAGCTCTAATGATAGTAGTGATTACTGGGATTCCATGTGCCTGAAAACTCAGGCGGAATCGTACCTCCTGAACTGAGTTGAATGACAAGAAAGTGATGATGTTACTGAAGCATTCAGGGTTGAGCAACCCAACATGCAGAGTAACAGGGAGACCCACCCAAATTATGCGGAGTACAGTGGTGAAGCCAAAAAAGCAAGTAATACTGCCAATATATTTTGTGCTAACTTAACTTTTTTTAATTTCACCCATTGTTTACAAAATTAATTAGGTATGAGAAAGTAATAAATGATAGATTTAATAATACAATTAGAATTTTTTTTGCAATTTGTAATGAATTTTTGAAACATTTTGCTAATAAATCTCTTTCAATGTTAAGTCTAATGTGATGTTGATTCACTTCTCAAGGACAAGCTGTGAGTTGAGAAGTCAAGGAGTCCGAGGTCAATAGCCAGGAGGGCACGTCATTGTGAGGACCTGGCCACTTACTAAAGACTATTAGACCATTGCATGTAGAGTGGAGTCCATGTCTCTAAGGGATGCAGACATTTTCCATCATGTAGCACCGGTTACGTCAATATTATTTTTTCTTAGAGATTTGCTTGCTCGTCACTTCAGCCTCAGGAATCAATGTTTACATTTAGCGACAGCAAGTAGAGGAAGACTTCTGGTTGGATCTTATGTATGCATAAAGCCAGACAGGGGCCTCAAGCCATTGTTCCCCAACTACTAGGCCTATTTTGTAGATGGGGATAGTAGACTCAGGGAAGCCATCACCACAGGGGGTCTCACTTATAGTCCCAGGTGATGGGCTTCTGGAATATTCTTCATTCTTTGAGCCAAAAGCAAATGTTTAAGGGGAAGGGCGTGAACACTTCTGCCCATTCATGGGGCTGGTCCCAGGAAGGGAGGAAGAAGCCACATATTTAGTCAGGGATTTGGGGAGACTGATGTCAAAGAGAGAGGATCTAGGATGAGGTCCTAGAGCACATGGATTGCTTATGGAGTAGGGAGATCAGTTGCCGGCTGGGCTGGACTTCCATGCTACTGTTGAGGGATCTGTTGTCTGGATTTCAGGAACTATCTTAAGTACTGTTGCTGCTGGATACATGGATTTTGATTGGGCTACCTGTCAACAGGGGGAGCGTGGACTGTGAATATAGACTATACTGACGGAAGATACAAAATCTGCGAGCTAACCGAATGTTGGGAGAAAGTGGTGGAGAATGTTGTGGAGAAAGCGGTGCCTGGTTTGGGGACAGTGGGGCTTCTGGCCTCGGGAAGGGGATCTTGTGGACTGGGGTCAATGTATTTTGGCCATCTACCTGGAGATGTTGTAAAACCACGGATCTTAGAAATAAAAATAGTAGCATCGTTTACCTGCCTAGGTGATTATTACAACCCAAAACCTCAGATCTTCACAGTCATAAAAAGAGGGAAGAGACAAAGGCATAGCCAGGAGACTGTCCAAGGTCAGAATACCAGGAAGACTGAGGATCAGAGCAAACGGGCAATGCAAATGGGTAGTCAATAAGATAGTCCAGGGTCCTACAATAAAGTATCAAAAAGTCAGAATGCTGAGAACAAGCCACAGAGGAAACAAGCCACATAGAGTTGAAAGTTATGACTGACAGCTATCTTGGCTAGACAGCACAATTAAGTAGCTAAGTACTACACTGGAACAGGGAAAACCTGAAGGGAGCTCAATACCCTTGGACTCAGATTGGAAGGCCGAGTTGTCAACAAAAATACAGACAGCTCAGCATGCCACTGCGCTAGACTGAACAATGGAGCAGTAATTCACAACACAGACAGCTCAGAACACCTGTACACCAGATTGGATCACTGAGCTGTCAATCACTGCATCCTATGATACATTGAAGGGTAGAATTGATACCCTAGTTGTATTATTTATTTAAATCCTGATTATAGTTAGTGCCCATTGCCATAGTTTAATAACACAGTAAGGAGATAAGGAGATAAGGGGTATGGCCATGACACTGATATAATATTTCCCTATATTGAATCGGGAAAAAAAATCCACTAGAAATTTTAGAACAGGACTGAGACAAGGCTAAGCTACCAATCAAAATGGCATTGTCAAGAAAAATATAAAACTATTTATTATTGTCAATTTTGACAATTATAAATTCATATTATGAGATATACTGTATATCAAGAAAATCTGCCATTGCTCTGGGCTTATCTATAACAGTAATAGCCTTAAAAGAAACTATTTGGCCCAGACAATAAGAAGACTTAGTCATGTAAAAGATCTTTGCACAAATTCTGTGTACAATGAATATCAAATTTACAGCACAATGAACAATGAATCTTGATATTCCAATTTTGAAAAGTTTTTATTAAATGGTAGTTTCTTAAAGGAGTCAAAAATTAAGATCTACAAGATACTTGCTCATTTTTTTTTAATGTGATATATATATTCAATGCCAGCAATAAGGTGGCATGCAGAAATTATCTTTCATACCAAACATATTCTATGTATGTCACTATTACTGCTCTAGCTTTCTATAATGCTTGTGATAATTTTTCATCATTGTTTTAATTGAAATTGTATATGTTACAACTTTGCTGTTTATTATGTTTTTCTTTGTATTACTTGGAAAACTTTGTAATGTAAGTCAATCAGAAAAATAATTATTCGGCTGATTTTTGTTTTAACACAATTTCTGGCAGCTTCATAATGAAAAATAATTATACAATGAAAAAACTAACAGAAGAAAAAAAAAGATTTATTTATATACCTTATCAATTTCCTACAAAATATATTAGAACAAACTCATGCATTACTCAGCAGTACTGCAATATAATTTAGATTTATTTTATTTTTATGCTACCTGTGTGCTGCTCACAAGTCACTTTTGCCACTTCAATCATGATTCAAAGCAATAGCAATGAAAAATTTGAGGTGATATTATTTATCACTTATACTTTCAAGTAAAAAATATAACAAAACTAACTTTTTTGCTACTTGCGATTGCACTTATATATAATACTTCATTTGTTTAAAAAAATGTTCAGTACAACTCTATTCTACAAATAAAAAGTGCACATGGTAAGGAGAATAAATGAAAAAAGATTTATTTAAATTTGCAAAACATGCATTGCCTTTTGGGAGAATTAAAATATCTTCAAATATCCAAAGATTTTCCACTTTTTAGATTTAAGTTTTATTGAAAAATGTAAATGAACTTAAAGAAATTAAAATTGTTAAATTATAGTTAATAAACAATTCTAGATAATGTCTTATAAGGAGTCCTAATGAAAACAGGAAGCTGTGTTCCCAAATTCAAAAGTCAAATTTTTCTCCTTCCAAAAATGAATGTCAAAAAGATTGAAGCAGTCAAAACATCAGAAAGATTAAATAAATTAATGTTATTTTAAACATTCTGCCCCACAATATTGAGAATAAAACGTGATCAAAAAGTCGAGTATAAATGAAAATGTTATAATTGTAAATATCATCTTGTTCAGCAAAAAATCGTCCCCCAATCAGATCCATTAGCTGAAAATGTGGCAATTTATAAAAAATTTTTCCCTACAAAACTATTTTGAGTTTGCAAAAGTCGCAAAACAGTAAAAAACATATAAATGTGGTTTTGCTGCAATTGCACTGATCCGAAGAATAAGACTGTGTTATATCAGATTTAATAAAGTGTAAAATAAAAATAAATTGTACCATAATTGCTATTTGTGATTGAGAATGCTTTGTGTCTTATGATAGTAACAATAAAAACTTCAACTCATACTGCAAAAAAAAGAAAGTCTTCAGATAACTGTTGGCATAAAAATGGAAAAATATGGGTCTCAAAATATGGTATGAGAAAAACAAATTTTGTTGGATTTTTTACTGTGTAAAATTAGAAAAACGTAGAAACCTATATAAATCTAGCATTACTATAATTGTATTGACCTGAGGAAAAAAGTTTCCTTGAATTTCTAGTGATTTGTTCATTCCAACTTCCAAAAATCACAATGAGGCTCAGTTCAAATTTAATTGTGTGCTATACTGAACACTTACCTTGGGGTTTATGTTTGTTCCCAGCAGTGTTTTATCTATTTAGGCATCTACAAAAGTGCCATCGACCACATCTTTCTGAATATCTAAAAAAAATTTGCATCGCCAGAACAGAAGCCAAAAAATGCTCAAAGGGTCACCATGTACCTCAATATAGTGAATAGTTCTGTCAAGGGATTCATCTAAATCACTCATTTTGCAGATTTGGATGTAAACCTTGACTTAAATGCTCAGATTTGAGCACAGGATAAATGTGAACTGACCCATAAAAATGATCCAAACTGTTATGTTCCCCAAAATGGTAATAATAAACATTTTAACTACACCCAAGAAAAACAAGCTCTATTCATGTCAACCTTAATATAGGGAGTTTCCATATCACTGGCCGGACAAAAGCTCCTACCAAAATGAATCCAATTAAATCTATGCTCATAAACATAAATGTCCCCATCCTTGCTGAGTACCACAGTGTGCCTAAACCACAGTTAAAATTTTCATATTTGGCATTTGGCAGTGGTGAGAGCCAACTTAACAATTTACATGATGCATATCTCCAGAAACATAACCTGGGTACAATGTATTTGGCACTAAGCTGGTATATTTGACAATATCACTCTGAAAAACCAACTGGTGCTTATTTTCTGGATTGGGCCAAAGAGTAACGGCACCCAAAGGGCTATAATTTCCAATATGTTGTCACTAGTATGCATTTTCAGCTGCTCTACCACATCACAGGCTCTGCAAATAGAGCCTGCAAACTATTCAAGGAAAATCTACTCTCCTAAAATCAAATATTGCTTCTTCGCTGCTGAGCTATTCACTATTCCATGTGCCTACATATGAGGTATTGATGAATTTGGGATAAAGTGTGTAACAAATTATGAGGTCATTTATACCTAATAAATCTTGTAAAAATTAAAAAAAAATCTGGGGCTAAAACAACATATGTTTAATAGTTTGTTTTTTGACGACCCAATGGGATACAATTCTATGTACCACCTATTTGGTTGACATGATCCCTTCACTTCTAGATGAGTTTATTGAGGAGAAGTAGCTTGTAATATTAAGGTAATTTTGGGGGTTCTCCTTTTCTGGAACTTCAGGGACTCTGCTAATGTGATGGATGTATCACCTGCATACCAATCCAGCTAAATCTGCATTCCAAAATGACATAACTTAAATCAAAAACTGTGATCCATGTCACAGTATTGTCACTAAAGAAATTTTTAAATCGGGTTGTGCCACTATGTTCCCTTCAATATTAAAGACGCAGAGAAACCAGACATAAACGCAGTCATCAAAAAATTCCTTTATTATACCATAGTAAACATATTAAACACATTAACCCCTTAACTACCATCAATACGCTATTTAATGGCAGCAGTTAAGGGTACTTATTCTTCAGCACCGCTTTTTAATGGCACTGAGAAATATGGTTATTGCGCCCCCACCGTCGGAAAATCTCTGGGATCTCAGAAACCACGGAGAACATGATTCAGGTCGGTTTTTACTGACCCCAGTGTTGCGATCAGTGTTACAGAATAACAGTGACTGCAAAAAAATATGATTTCCTATTTATTTCTCTCTCCTCTGATATGATCTAGCACATCAGAGGTGAAAAAATGGGGTCCCCCGAGCTCTTTTGGAACCTGCAGTATCCCCCGGTCCCTCTGGCTGTGTCCCACAGCCCTCAGAATCTTCTTTCAGGTAGAAAATGGCTGGCCCATGCACAGTGCACCCACCGAGATCCTCCTGCTGGCACCCAGCAACAATAAGAGATTTCTCCTATCGGTTCATTTTGATCACTGGGATAGAACCTATCACAGTGATCAAACTTATAAAAAATTGTAAATCAAACCCCCTTTATCACCCCCTTAGGTAAAAAATAAAATAAAAAAATGTATTTTTCCACTTTTCCATTAGGGTTAGGGCTAGGGTTAGGGTTATGGTTATGGTTCAGTATAAACTTATTACCCTCAACCACAAAGCCCTCCATGGCTCAGCACCACCCTACATCTCCTCACTTGTTTCAGTATACCACCCTACCCACGCCCTCCATTCTGCTGATGACCTGAGGTGAGCATCCTCAATAATCACAACCTCCCACTCCCGTCTCCAAGACTTTACACGTGCTGCGCCAATTCTTTGGAATGCACTTCCCAGGTCAATACGATTAGTCCCCAATCCCCACAATTTTAAGCGTGCCCTGAAAATGCATTTATTCAGACTGGCCTACCGCCTCAACACATTAACCTAATCTATCCCTTGGTGGCACAGTCAAAAGTTTTACCATAACCAGGTTCCCCGCATCATGTTCCCACATGCTTTATGCATCCATTAGCCCTCTGTGTCTGTACTGTTGCACACTTAACATTATGGCTGGTCCAAACAATTAGGGCAATTGTTACCACTCACCTTTCGTGTCTACCTCTTTCCTCATAGACTGTAAGCTTGCGAGCAGGGCCCTCATTCCTCTTGGTATTTGTTATAATCTATGTAATTATTGTTATGCTGTAATGTCTATTGTCTGTACAAATCCCCACTGAAATGTAAAGAGCTGCAGAATATGTCGGCGCTATAGAAATAAAATTTATTATTATTATTATTATGGATGTGGTTATAGTTGGGGATATAGCTAGGGTTAGGGTTGGAACTAGGGTTAAGCTTAGGGTTGGAGTTAGAGCTAGGGTTAGGGTTGGGCTACGGTTTGGTTTGGGGCTAGGGTTTAGGGTTGGAGTTAGAGCTAGGGTTAGGGTTGGGCTAGGGCTAGGGTTGGGGCTAGGGTTAAAGATAGGGCTAGAGTTAGAGTTGGGGCTAGGGTTAGATTTGGGGCAGGGTTAGGGTTGTGTGGGGGTTAGGGTGGTGATGGGATTGGGATTGTGGTTAGGGTTATGGTTAAGGTTGGGATTATGGTTAGGGCTGTGTTGGGGTTAGGGCTGTGTTAGAGTTGGTTAGAATTGGGGAGTTTAAACTGTATAGGTACATCAGGGGGTCTCCAAATGCGACATGGTGCCCGCCATTGTTTCCAGCCAATTTTGCATTCAAAAAGTCAAACGGTGCTCCTTCATTTCTGAGCCCTGCCATTTGCCAAAACAACTTGCAAAATGTTCAAAAGTCATATGGAAGAAATTTTACCACTAACATGAAGTACAATACAGTATGTCATGAAAAAACTTTCTCAGAATCAGTGGGATTTGTTGAAGTGCTCCAGAGTTATAACCTCATAAAGTGACAGTGGTAAGAATTGTAAAATTGGCTTGGTCATTAAGTACCAAATTGGCTCTGTCACTAAGGGATTAATAATAGTGCGTGACTGCACAATAATTAAAAACAATTACGGTCTTGTGTGAGGAATGCTTTATGGTAGAGATACTGTTATGTAATGATTATTATGCAAGAATGCAATTATTCTGCAATTATGCATAAAGACCAAAAAATTCGTAATGTACCAAAATATCCTTTGCAGTCCAATGGAGTAGATTTATATTATCAAAATATACAATTGCATTATCAGCCAGACAGAATATAATCTAGCACTAGTATATCCCAAATTGTGTAAATAATTAAATCATCAACTTGTAAAAAACAGCCTTAGGATGTTTAAAAGTGCTAGTGCATAAAGTGTTAAATCTATATAGTGAAACCAAAATATAGCTGACGGTCACATTAAATGAGAAGAATAATCAAAAAGGTTGTAATGATGACAATCATAAAGGGTACATATTAGTATCAGGGCATATCCTCAGATAAATATATACTGTCAAAAGGTAACTCTAATTAACAGTTTCAGGTATATATTTGTGTAGAGCTATACCCTAGGTCAACCTCTGCTGTTATGAGGCTAGGAGCAAAAAGATATATCTCTATATCTCACTCCCTAAATGCTATATGCCTGGCTGGTGCAATAGTAAAATGTGCAATAAAATTCCACATGGGAAAAGGGTAGGCACAGACAGAATTGTTCATGCTACACAACTTACAGAGGTGAAGAAGGATCTGTCCCGCATTCCTCAGCCCCAAAGCACTTTTCATCCACATTTAATCAGGAGACATGTTAGGGAGGAGGGACACTGGACCTTTAAAGAGATGATGTTCTAATGATCGGTGGAATCCATGCATCACATACTCAGTCAGGGTTGCCGGAAGTATGATACAGTGCACTATATCATCTGCTCGCCATGTGTGAATGACTCATCCCCTCCGGTGGTTGGCCTGCAAGCTCACATTCGCCATTAGGACACGCCACACACCTACTGCATGGTGAGCAGCCCACATTGGGGGGAGAATGGTAAACCAAGAAAGGAGTCAGAGGGGTGCTTGATAGTGACTTTTCACAAGGTGATCCCGTTAAATTTCTGGCTCTGCGAAATGTGATCTGAAGTTTGTCTGATAGGTAGGTGGATAGTAGAGATGAGCGACTTTGCCTTTTTTCGGGTCGAGTTGGGTTTCATGAAACCCGACTTTCTCAAAAGACGGGTCGAACGAAATCGGCCAATTATCGTGAAAAGTCGAAGGCCGACTGAAACACGAAACCCAATGCAAGTCAATGGGGAACCAAGGTCGGCAGGGAGTGGAGGACAGGAAACACACATACACTGCCCATTTTAATGCCAAACACATCAATTCTTATTACTTAAGCTTGTCAACCTTAATTTACTTTATAATAATAGTTAGGCATTAAAAACTGGTGGTTATTTAGCTAAAGATGTGGGGGGGTAGGGCTGGCTCCAGATTTTCGTGGGCCCAGGGCCAAAGAGTGTCAATGGGCTCATTTAACACACCAGTGTCTGATGCTCCAGTGTATGGTGGGCCTCATATATCATTATCCAGAGTATAGTGCTCCCCAAAATTAGCTGTCCCAACATTGAAAACAATTAAATAAGTCTCCTCGCTAGGGAATCCCTGTACTAGTCTGAACTCCTCGTCGTCCCCATCTTCCATCTCACTGCACTTGGACTGTTTAGGCAGAGGGCATACAGATGTGATGTCATCGCGCTCTCGGACCAGAATGTCACTGTCAGGAAATGCAGAAGACATCATGGCGGTGGAGCAGGGAGAGGTAAGTATTTCAACTTTGCAAGTGCTGCGATCCTGAGCAAGCGGGGGGGCCCACTCGTTGGCGACGGCACTGGCACAGGGCCCCTCATAGTACGGCAGTGTGTCTGACAGCGGGTGTGCACCCCCACTGTCAGAGACACTTGATTCTACTATGTGGGACCTTGTGCCAGTGCCGTTGCCAAAGAGTGTGCCCACCCACCTGTCCAGGGCAACGGCACTCGCACGGGTGCGTGTGCCAAGTGGTGACCCCGGCCCTGAGGGGGGAGGCAGCCCACTTAGGGAGGTGGAGAAATTGGCATATGTTGATGTTGGACATTCAGCAGCTGCAAATGGAGTAATTGGAGAAGTCCGCGGAAGAGGAGGACAAATGCAAGCCATTTTTCTGGCAACTTACGTGTCAGCAGGGGAGGGTGGGACAAAATCCATTGAAACCCATGCATGGTTCATTTTAATGAAGGTTAGATCATCAACATTTTGGGTCGACAGACGGGTCCTTTTTCCTGTCAGGATTGATCCAGCAGCACTGAAGACTCGTTCAGATAACACACTTGCAGAAGGGCAAGCGAGCTCCTGTAACGCATATTGTGCCAATTCAGGCCAGGTGTCAAGTTTACTGGCCCAATAGTCAAAGGGGAATGACCGGTGAGGGAGAACATCGATATGGGAGAAGTAGTTTGTTACCATAGCTGACAACTGCTGTCTCCTGTCACTTTCGATCGATACAGTATTACCAGTCGTGTGAGCGGTACTTGAAAAATCAGTCCACAACATGGTCATGAAACCCCTGTGTCCAACGCCACTTCGGCTGTGTGCACCACGAACACCTCTTCTATGTTGCCCTCTACGGCTTGTGGGAAAAGCATCACCGCCGCTGTGTGCTGGGAATGCCTCAAACAAACGGTTTACCAGAGTTGCTTGTTTGTTAGCCAATATTAACTCTAGGTTCTGCTGTGGGATGATGTTTTGGAATTTGCCTTTATAGCGTGGATCCAGGATGCTGGCCAACCAGTAGTCGTCATCGTTCATCATTTTGGCAATGCGGGGGTCCCTTTTTCGGATCTGCAAGGCATAATCAGACGTGTGGGCCAATGTTCCAGGTGTCAATGATGCACTGCGAGTGCTGGGTAGAGGAGCACTTTCTGGCAAATCCACATCCCTCCAGTCACGCACAAACCCTGTACCTGACGTTGCCACGCCAACATTTTTTCTTGCCCCCTGAGAAGCATCCTCCTCCCCAAAATAATCATCCCCATCATCCTCCTCCTCCTCCACCTCGTCCACGAGACTTCCCTTAGCAGACAATGGCTGACTGTCATCAAGGCTTCCCTCCTCCTCTTCCTCCTTGGCTGCAGACGCCTGCTCCATAATGTGCGTCAAAGTGTGCATGAGCAGACGCATAAGTGGGATGCGCTTACCAGCCGTGTGCATTCCTCAAAACACTGAAGGACTTTACAGAGGTCTTTCAGCTTCAACCACTGCACACCAGACAACTCCATGTCTGCCTGCAAACTGCCTGCCCGTGTATCCTCCCACAAATGAATTACAGCCTGCCTCTGTTCGCACAGCATCTGAACCATGTGCAGGGTGGAGTTCCACCTTGTTGCAACGTCGATAATTAGGTGGTGCTTGGGAAGGTGGAGCAATCGCTGCAGCTTCTGCATACGACTGGAGCGTATGGGCGACCGGCGGATGGGCAAGCACAGTCTTAGCACCTTATGGAGCAGGGGTGTTAACTCCGGATATTTATTGAGGAAGCACTGCACCACCAGGTTCAAGGTGTAAGCCAGGCAAGGTATGTGTCTGAGTTTTGAAAGGGCTATGGTTGCCACAAAATTCCGTCCATTATCACTAACTACCTCATCTGCCTCAAGATGTAGACTGCCCAGCCATGACTCAGCTTGTTGCTGCAAGTAGTCGGCCAGTACTTCCGCGGTGTGTCTGTTGTCAACCAAGCACATCATTTTCAACACAGCCTGCTAATGCTTACCACTAGCTGTTCGATAGTAGGACACCGAGTGTGCAACACTGGCAGCTGCGGATGGAGTGCTCGTGCGACTGCGCTCTGTGGACGAGCTTTCGCTTCTGGAGGAGGAGGAGGGTTGAACGCTTACAGCCAACTGTTTCCTATACCGTGGGCTAGGCAGCACTGTCCCACCGCCGCTGTCCCCTGTGGACCCTGCATCCACCACATTAACCCAGTGTGCAGTGATGGACACATAACGGCCCTTGCCATGCCTACTGGACCATGCATCTGTTGTGAGGTGCACCTTTCCACTCACTGATTGCTTGAGTGCATGGACAATGCGATCTTTCACATGCACGTGAGAGCTGGGATGGCTTTTCGCGAAAATAAGTGCCAACTGGGTAGGTCATAGCGTGGTACTGCGTAGGCCATGAGCTCGCGGAAAGCTTTGCTTTCAACCAACCGGTAGGGCATCGTCTCTAACGAGATTAGTTTGGCAATGTGGGCATTCAAAGCCAGTGTACACGGATGAGAGGATGAGTACTTTCTTGTCCTACTCATAGTCTCTGGTAGGGTGAGCTGGACTTGAGAGCTGCATATGGTGGAACTAGTGGTGGACATGGTGGAAAGAGAGAGGGCTGGTGATGGTGATGGTGTTGGAGGTGTTGCTGATGGCCTAGATTCAGTCTTTCATAGCGATAACATTGTGATTCCATGACTGCTTTACCCTTGCGATGACACCTCGACATTTGCTGCTGGTGGTTTGCTAACCGATGGGCTTACAGTGGGGGAAACGATGTAGCGTTGCTGACTACCTTCATTTGGAGCAGGTGCACATGTTGAACGTGAGGTTTGGTAGTCCATCCACGCTTGCAAGTGCATGGTGTTTAAAAGTCTAAGCATGCAACTGGTATTCAAATTTCTCAGATTTTTCCCTCGGCTAAAGGTCTTTGCGCACTTCTTACAGATAACTTTTGCCTGATCATTAGGATTTTGTTCAAAAAAGTGCCACACTATACTCATTCTACTATGGAAGCCATTTTGAGACCTTGCACGCTTTGCTAATTTGACCGTCTGGCCAAGCTGTCCTGTAACTCTTTTGGTTTTTGTAACACGCTTTTGGACTGCTACGGTCTTGCCAGATAACAGCTGTTGCGATGTCGTTGCCTGCTGCGGATCCTCCTCCTCCTCTTCTGAGCTATTGGCAGCGGCACCCTCTTCCCCAATGGATGCCAATCTGGGTGAACAACTGGGTCATCCATCACCTCCTCTTCAATTTCATGTGCACCTTCCTCTGTGTCACCGTGAAAGGTGGTACAGTATGCGGGAAGGGGCACCTGAGTTTCATCAGGTTCTGATTCTGCCTCAGTACACTGCGAGGACAATGTAGTGCTCTGAGTGAATGTACCAGCAGAAAAATCTAGCAGTGACTGTGCATCAGTGCACTCCATGTCAGATTCATCTTGGACGGGGGAATTCACGATTTGACTTGCTAGGTATGGCATGTGAAAAGAGCTCCATGGAGTAATTGGTAGTGTGGCCTGCCACATCCTTCACTTTCGGTAGGGGTGAAGGACACAAGGAAAGGTGTTGTTCCTGACCAGGAGCCTCCAATGACCACTCAGAGCTTTTATTTTTTGAAACTTCAGAAGAGGAGGCAAGAGAGCTGGAGGCTGTGTCAGCAATGTAAGCCAAAACTTGTTCCTGAAGCTTCGGCTTTAAAAGTGGTTTACCTACTCCCAGAAAAGAGAGTCTTTGAGGTCTTGTGGAGCCAGATGTTGACGCAGGCTCAACATCTCCTGCCTTAGGTGCTATTGTGCTTTTGCCACTACCAACAGATGCAACACCACCACCACCATCGAGACCAGCTGGCAACCCCCGCCCACTTCCATGGCATCTTCCACCATACTTCCTCGTTTTTGTGAAAATGTACCCAAAATACCACCAGCTATATGGTACTGTAAAAGAAGGTAGAAGGTGTATCTACTATTGGTGAGAATTTGAATCTCACTAGAGATGTGAGGATGCAGAACTATTGCCTCTGGCCCAGTAGAGATTACACCTCAATGTAACAGGCTGAAATTGGATGGTGAATGACAAGGTGGAGGGTGTCTATAGGATTGGTGAGATTTTGAATCTCACTATAGATTTGAGGACGCAGAACTATTGTCTCTGGCCCAGGAGAGATTACACCTCAATGTAACAGGCTGAAATTGGATGGTGTATGACAAGGTGGAGGGTGTCTTTAGGATTGGTGAGAATTTGGATCTCACTGGAGATTTGAGGACGCTGAACTATTGTCTCTGGCCCAGGAGAGATTACACCTCAATGTAGCAGGCTGAAATTGGATGGTGAATGACAAGGTGGAGGGTGTCTATAGGATTGGTGAGATTTTGAATCTCACTATAGATTTGAGGACACAGAACTATTGTCTCTGGCCCAGGAGAGATTACACCTCAATGTAACAGACTGAAATTGGATGGTGTATGACAAGGTGGAGGGTGTCCATAGGATTGGTGAGAATTTGTATCTCACTAGAGATTTGAGGACTCTGACAATGATGCTCTCAGTCCAAGTATGGATGCAGGCAGCCTAATAAGCAGGACTGCTGCACAGTGCACACACAAAAGGGTGGAAAAATGAACGCTTGGTAACTTTGCAGAAAAGAGGAAGAAAAGTATTTTTGCTTTTAAAAAAACAGTTTGCACAGCAGTGTGCAAACAGCAATGCAGCTATCAGGGAGTCTTATAAGACAGTCTAATAACCAACAGAGCTGATGCACAAAAATAGAGCCTCCCCTGTCACTGCACACAAAGTGTTGTGTTGTAAGTGGAAATTGATATCAGCAGAAGCAGTTTTTTTGGTTCTTTTTCCCTGCCTAACGCTCTCCCTAGAGAATCAGCAGCAGCTCTCTCTATGCTGAGATCGGCATAAGTAAGATGGCGGTCGGCGTTCACGCCCTTTTAAAACCCCTGTGACGCCACACAAAGTCAGCCAATCACTTGCATGCCCTTCTCAATGATGGTGGTGACCGATGCCTAAGTCATCGCGTTGCCCACAGTGTGCGTCCTCCATCATTGGCTGATAAAGGGCGCTGGAAGCATCTTTTGAAACGTGACTTTGGCGCTCTGGTCGCCGACCTCGTGGCCGACCTCACGCTATGGTCGAGTTTCGTTTCATGAAACCCGACTTCAGCGAAAGTCGGCGACTTTTGAATATGACCGACCCGTTTCACTCAACTCTAGTGGATAGTATGGGGTCCGCAAGTAAAATTGGCCTTGAATTAGCAAGACTTTGTCTCATGGCATCCGCTTGGGCATGGAATCTAGTAATAAAGCAGACTTGGTTAATGCTTAGAGAGTTTTTAGCTGACTAGAGAAGATGGTTATGTGCAGAATGTTTCACTCTATGGTAGGCTCTTTTAACCATGCGGAGACTGTAGCCCCGATCATGAAATCTGGACCTAGGATCAGTATCGGAAGAAAATTGGTATTGGAGGAAAAGGTTCTTTAAAGATGGAGGAACAGGCCAATTGGGATGGAGTTATCATGAACTATGGAGGTGCGGATGAGGCATGCAGTAATGAAATAACTGAAGTAGGCTTACGAAAAGTATCTGTTTGAAGGGTAATTGTAATGTCACATTTAATATTGACATTTAAGAAATCAGTGGATGACTTATTAGCATGATGGGTCAGATGAATGTTATATTTATTGTGTAGTAGATATGAAAGACTCCAGTGATTCATTGGTTCCCTGCCAAATCTGGAAGATATCATTGATGTTCCATGTCCGAATGAGGACACGGTCCATCAACGACAGCTGATCTGACAGGAAGAGGTCCCTCTCCCACAGCCCCAGGAACAGGATTGCATATAAGGGAGCAAAGGCTGTGCACCTCTCTGTTCCTTGTAGCTGCAGGTAGAAGAACCACATGAGCGTAAAGAAGTTGTGGGAGAGAGTGAATTCCAGTAATAAATTAAAAAAAGTACAATGATCAATGACATAGTTGCAGAGATATTAGAGGATTGCAAAAAGAATTTGGTAGCCTGTATGCCGTCAACATGGCGTATATTACTATAAAGGGACTCAATATCACATTTGACAAGTAAGGTATCGTCACCAATATGTAGCCCTTCAACTTTTTTGAGAAATTCTGTGGTGTCACTTGTGAAAGATGGAAGATATTCCACCAAGGTTTGTAGATTGGCATCTATGAACCTATTTACATGTTCCAAATAGTTCCCTGCACCAGAGACAATGGGTCTAACTGGTGGTTTCTCATTGTCTTTGTGCTTTTTTAGGCAACAGATACAGTATAGTGTAGGAACTGTAGATTCCGTTACATGTAATATGGTAAACAGTTCTTTAGAGATTACATCATTGTCTTTTGCCAACATGAGCAGGCTGTGAAGTTCTATACAGAAGCTGGTGGAAGGATTGTACGTAAGATTTCTTATAGCAGTCCTTGTTTATAAGATGGCTTATGAGGTACAAAGATAGTGGGGCCATTCTTCATCACTGGAAACCTCAATGCCATTGGATATCTGAAATTGCTACATGATGATGTGCTGCCCTCTTTATGCAGTGAAGATGGCACGTTTCCTGAGTTTTTCAGCAAGATGATGCACCACCACATTATAGGTGTCAGGTATGAGCATGAGGGTTACATTGACAATGCAACACAATGGGCAGCGTTTTGAACACATTTTATGTTTACTGTAAGTGGTCATACAGTAAACTTGTAAATAACTCATGAAAGAATAAAGTTATGTTAAAACCAAGCACATCTGTTGTGAATTCTCTTGATCGGACATCTGAGTCGGGGCTCCCTCTGGTGGTTATTGCGGGTAGTGGAGCTGGCTGGGTTGATAGAAGTCTGCCACCTGATGATGACTATTGGAGAGGTCGTGAGACCTCGGTTTTTTTTTGTACAGCAGACGTGTTGGATTTTTTAGGGGTTTTGCGTGATTGCAGACAATGTCTTTCTTTCCTATCCTATCTAGACAGTTTGGGCTCCATTATTTGCTCAGTCTATTTTCTATGTTTGTGACTCATCTTGTCTCACCGACAATATATGTTTGGGGGCTATCTATTTCTTTGGGGTTCTACTCTGGGGCAGTTTAGATTTCACCTTTCTTGCTTTAGGCTTAGTTAGTTCTCCGGCTGTGCTGAGGTGTCTAGGGCATCGTAGGTCCGCCCCACGGCTACTGCTAGTTGTGTTGTTAGGATTAGGGGTCTGCAATCCACTAAGTTACCAATCTTTCTGGTTTCCTGGTGGCCTAGCCTATTCCTGCCATCCTCCTCGGTGACCTATTCATAACACACACCATTGCTTTTCTTGTGAAATTTTCAATAAGTTTGAAATGTCACATGACCCTCTTCCCATTGGAAAAAATAAAGTTGGATCCAAAATGGCTGACTTCAAAATGGCCACCATGTTCACCACCCATCTTGACAAGTTGCCATATACTAATGTGCCACACACAGGAAGTTGCTATTACCAACCATTCATATTTTATTTAGGTGTATACATATAAATGGCCAACCCTGTAGAATCATACAATTGTGGTTCAAGTCCCCTGAACAATCTAAAAAATAAGAGTAAAAAATAAAAAAGGTTTTTACAGATGCAAAAAGTAAAGAAAATATAAAAATTCAAATCATTCTTTTTTTCCTCCTTTATGAAGACATTAGAAAATAACATACCTGGAATTGCCTCATTTATAAAAGACTGGTCTTCTCAAAATATAACATAAATTAACCTGTATATTAACCCTTTTCCGATATCGGGAGTAATAGTACGCCGGTATCGGACTACCACTCAGCCCTGGAGCCCACACCTTTCCGGGCACATGACAGCTGATATATATAGCTGACATGTACCCACAAAAGCCACAGGTGGAATTGTGATCCACATGCGACTGTTAACTAGTTAAATGCCACTGTCAATCTCATGCTTCTGGCAGGCATGCTGGAAATCCCGCCCATTGGTGACCCCGTCGTAGTCATCGACGGATTGTCATGATAACCAGAGGTCTCCAGCAGACCTTTTTGGTTGTCATAGCCAGATTGCTATGAGCGCCACCTGGTGGTCAGTGCTCATAGCAAATATGCATTTCTGCTACATACAGGCGATCTGATCATCGCCTGTATGTAGCAGATCGGATCAGACAACTGCAGCATCTAAACATCAAATAGAAAGTAGAGACAGCGCCTTAAAAGTTGGTGAATATCACAACTTTATTCTGCCTTCTGTGGCGACGTTTCGATCTACAAGATCTTTACCAAGCACAGCACATGTCACAATAACCCCATTGTAGGGATGTGACTCGCTTAGGTGCAGCGGGAGACAAACATGAGGCACGTTCCTTTAAAATTCCACCAGGTTTATTACTCCATAAACCATAGACAGCATAACACTGAAATGTAAGCTTCACTTCAGGCAAAGGAACAGAAATGTCCGTGGCTTCAGACTCGGACTGAGAGTCTCAGCACATGCTGGGAGCTGTAGTCCTCCCCATATACACTCTCTGTAGTGTCCCCCCTGGACACATGGAAGTCTGTCCACACTCAGACAGACTCCCTCCACACTCTCTCACATGTGCCAAACACCTCAATTACATAGCCCTGTAACCACACCCACAGGTGATCACATGACTATGACATCACTAAACGTTGTATAGACACACACAGGCTTCCCTGACACAGTGTAACAGAAAGATCAGCAGTACCTCTGCTGATCAATACACCCTGGAGCCTGCATCGCAAGGCCACCCACCTTGAGACCCATAATGGTCATTTAGGACCCTGCTCCTGTTACCACACTGAATGTGCCTGTACACCCATCCTGGGACACCCACACAGCGCCCCCTAGCTGACATAGTGGTCACTACACCACATACCTCCCCCCTCTGTTCAAACTTGTGGGGTTGAACACATGACATCACCCAGGTATCTTGAGACCTGGCACCCATGTCACCTTGCCCTACAAGTCGAGAGGACCATCTCCATCTGTTTCTGTAGTCAAACTGCCTCATATTCACGTTAGGCCTCCCCCGCCCCCAGCGGTCAGTATCTCGGCCTTGGGCTTTGGCCTTCCCGTCAACGTCCGTCAGTGTGATCAGACACTCTTTAGTCTCCACCTGTTTGCATTGCGCTCCGTCACCCGACCTTTCTCTCACTGGCCGGCTCTCCCAGTTCACACGGTCATGAGTCCCACGTCCAGCTGGGCCAACTGGCTGGTCTGAGTCTGACCCTCTGTCACTATGTCCACCACCGGGTCTCGTGCCTATGTTACTATGATTAGAACGGCCACTTGCGGACTCTCGACGTTCTTGCCTTCGACTACCTGTCCTTTCATTCCTTGGAGGATCCCTTTGGGTCCTTACACCTTGGGTTGGAGGTGGATGCCACCTGACATTCTCTATCTGCTCATTCATCTGCAGCCGATCCTGTCTTAGCTGCTCAATCTCCTTCAGGTACGCTACCCGATATTCCAGGAGCATGCGGTGTCTCAATGCTTTCCACCGAACCAACCACAATGACAGGAACCATGTCATCTTCAACAGCGACTTGGATTTCACCAGCAGGTGGGATCCTCACTCTCTTCACACTGGATCGATTCACCATCTCCTGCATCACCTTTCCAAGTCTGCCAACGACTTTCCCTACCAGATTTCTGGGTACCGGAATTATGTCTTCCACAAAGCCCAGCCGACTTTGAGCTTCCCTTGCAAGCTCCAGACGTCGAGCGGCTTTCCTATTATGCTCCACGAGCATCTGTTTCGTGCGGAGACATTGTAGGTGCATCTCCTTCAGGACAGCCACCCTTCTCTCTGTGTCTTCCGTTTCTGCCAGTATCACCAACTGGTCTGTTTCTGGTGCCCAGCTCACACTATAGGCCTTTACTGCCTTTTTAAAGGTCTCATGCACACCTTCGCTGGCACACGCTTCTCGCACGTCTTCGGGTACCTCCATCATGCACTTGAAGGTCATGGACTTGCTCTCATCCTGGACAGATGGCTCTGGGTTCCCCACGGACACTTCCCTCAAGGTATCTGCCAAGACCGTGTGACTGTCTTGTGCAGCTCTTGGCTCACCATCTTCCTGAGATTTACAGTCTTCAGGACCCTTTTCCAAGATGGGCTTTGGCAGTTCTGCCTTGCTATCAGTCGGGCAAGGCCGCTGTACGTCTTCGCCCATCCACTTCTTCTCCTGTAGAAGACCTTTTACTACTCCACTGAGTTCTTGCAGAACTTTATCTCGCTCCTCTGCCAGGTAGCGACGCTGATCCTCTCTCCTGAGAATCTCCTGTTGATGCTTCTCTTGGGCCTCTCTGAGCACCTCCATATCTTCCAACAGGGTCTTGTTCATGGTTTTACACGCTGACAGGTGACCTCTGAGCTCAGAGACTTCCTTCTCCAGCTCATCCACTCTGTGCTCAGCTGCTTGCCTTAGGACTCTTTCCCGTTCGACATGTTCTGTTACAGTCTCCTTTATAAGCTGTATCTCACGATCTTGTTCTCTTTTGGCCAGCACGTGTCTCACCACTACCTCTTTAATTATATCATCAAAGGGTACCACTGGGTCAGTCACACCAGTCGAGTGAACCCTCCAGTTACCGTCCAGCACCAATGTGTCTAGTCCAGTAGTCTCATCTCCTAGCCCACCATCTGTCTTATCACGAGACGTCAGGTCCGTCAGTTGGGCAGATGTACTTCTTCCTCTGGTCAGTTCTACCTCTGACCTGTCCATGTCAGGAGCCGTCACTGTTTCAGTGTCTGCTTGCCCCACAGTCGAAGCATCTCCACCGTCCGACCAAACGTCATCAAACAAAAGAAAGTCCCGGCCCCTCTCCCAGGCATAGACTAAGTCCCGTGGTATCCCTCTACCTTGGCACTCACCACCTTTGGTCCCCTCAAACACTACTGTGTCTACTGCGTAGTTCACCGTGACCCCGTGTTTACAGCGAACCCTGACGTTTTTCTTGGTCAGAGAGAAAACGAGAGGCGTTCCTGTCAGAGTCACCTGACTCTCTGAGTCCAGCCGACCAAAGGCTCCTTCCCGGTGCAGCATCACTGTACACATCTGTGGCCCATCATTACTACCTGGAAAGGATATTCCACATTCTGAAAAAGACCTGCACATACACTGCGGTACTCCAGACATACCTACTGAGTCACCCAGTGCTGTCACTTCTTCACACTTGGCCACTTTCTGGACCACCACCCCACTTTGGGTTGCCACTCCAATTTGGGTCACCGCCCCCTTTTGGGACCCCACCCCTTTTTGGGTTACCACTCCAATTTGGGTCACCGCCCCCTTTTGTGACCCCACCCCTTTTTTGGTTACCACTCCCTTTTGGGTCACCGCCCCCTTTTGGGATTTCCCCATGTCCGTTCTGCAGAACTTCTTATGCCACAGTTCACACAGTACAGTTTGTCTTTTAACGATACCACACAAGTCTTTGTTGGCACCACCACAGCTCCTGCTGTCACTGATCACCGGCACCTCCGGCTGCTGTTCACACACATACACAGCGGCTGGTGTCACTGCAGCTCCTGCTGCGCAGTCTTCGTGGACCCACCGATCCACCAGAAGCCGCTTGTCCCCTTCTTAACCCCGCCGGGTTACCGGAAGCCGCTTGTCACCCTCAAAGATAAAAACCACAAAAGTGCACCCATAGGGCCTTACCAGTGCAGGTATAATGGGTTATGAAGCAATGATACAGGGTACTCACCCTTAATAGTTGTGTAAAGCCACAACTACTGTATCCGCTTAGTCACATGCAGTAAAGCTGCAGCAGGATGGCATAGACAGACAGCGTCTGCTACCAATGCTCAAAGAGAAAAAACACCAGGTCCTTGTGCTGCGAGACCTTCGTGACCCCACTGAGCCACAGCAAGCACCTTCAGGTTTTGCAGAGGAAAAGAAAAAAAAAGAGAAAAAACACATGCACAGTCTCTCACATGTCCTGTTCGTGTGCCACTCAGGACGTACCGTCTCCACCTGAGACCGTCCAACACACAGGGCACACCGGGTGCTATTCAGGGAGCCGACCCTCCTCCCAGGGTCTCTCAACACACCAGCCTCACCAGGTCCAGGGGCTCAGTGGGTGCTCTTCAGGATATCCGTCTCCGCCTGAGACTGCCCAACACACGCCTCACCAGGTCCAAGGTCATAGCACGTGTTCCAGGGATCCGATTCCTCTCCCAGAACCTCCCAACACTGACCCTCCAGGACCTTGCTCACTGAACCCTCCAGGGACACAGTCTCTCACTGACCCTGGTCAGTGCAACACAGACTCCTGTCTGTTATCTGTGTCGGCCACACAGTTCTTGGATGCCTCTTCTCCTCAGAGGTATCCCACAAATATTAATAGTCACTTTCTCTGACCTTGGTCAGTATTACTCACGGTTGTCAGACCGTCTGCTCTCCTGGCTCAGAATTGCCAGCACTGCCACACGTGCTTCTGGGAGTCGCTGCCCGCAGTCTGTCACCAATTGTAGGGATGTGACTCGCTTAGGTGCAGCGGGAGACAAACATGAGGCACTTTCCTTTAAAATTCCACCAGGTTTATTACTCCATAAACCATAGACAGCATAACACTGAAATGTAAGCTTCACTTCAGGCAAAGGAACAGAAATGTCCGTGGCTTCAGACTCGGACTGAGAGTCTCAGCACATGCTGGGAGCTGTAGTCCTCCCCATATACACTCTCTGTAGTGTCCCCCCTGGACACATGGAAGTCTGTCCACACTCAGACAGACTCCCTCCACACTCTCTCACATGTGCCAAACACCTCAATTACATAGCCCTGTAACCACACCCACAGGTGATCACATGACTATGACATCACTAAACGTTGTATAGACACACACAGGCTTCCCTGACACAGTGTAACAGAAAGATCAGCAGTACCTCTGCTGATCAATACACCCTGGAGCCTGCATCGCAAGGCCACCCACCTTGAGACCCATAATGGTCATTTAGGACCCTGCTCCTGTTACCACACTGAATGTGCCTGTACACCCGTCCTGGGACACCCACACAGCGCCCCCTAGCTGACATAGTGGTCACTACACCACACCATTTAAATAGTTTACACACCACACCTTCATTAGAAACCCTCAATTACAAGAATACTAAAACAATTATATAACAATCATCCATATAACATATTTAAAATTTCCCAAGATGATCAGGAATCAAAAGAGTCCCTTAAAAGTATCAGAACCGCTTATTTGGGTATTGTGGACTTAGTACCCAAATAAGTGAAGGACCTTCGCAATTTTGTGACATCGGAGCATGCGCAGAGCTTCTGAGAACTATTCATTTGTATCAAGTCCGGAATATCTAATAAGTGAAGGACTTTTGTCATCATGTGACATCAGAGCATGCGCATAGCATAGGACTGGAATATCTTATAAGTAGGACCTTCATAATCATGTGACGCTGGAGTATGCGCCGAATCCTATTGATGAGAATCGTCTGATAATGAGTCAGAGAGAGATGCTGAGGCATGCGCAGGGATTGCCTTCTGCCTATTGGACAGGAGGATTACTGGGCGGTTTTAAGATTGAAGATCGCTATGACAACGGGAATGCTGTATTATGATTGGTTAGAATTGCATTGTTGTTTATGGGAGATGCGGATCCTTTTGAGGCTTGAATATTCATATGTATTATTTTGATGAGCAATCGGAGGGGGCGGTTCTGATACTTTTAAGGTACTCTTTTGATTTCTTATAATATATATAAAAAAAGAATTATCCTGATTGTTAAACAGCATAACAAGAAAAAAAGTCAAAATACCAGAATTATGGTTTGCAGCAACATTGCATTAAAATCACATCTGCACCCAAATGATATCATTAAAAATGTCAGCTTGGTACGCAAAAAATAAGCCCTCACCAATGATCACGAAAAATGGAGACACTACAGGTATCGGAATATGGTGCAATTTTTTTTTTTAATAAACTTTGGGGATTTTTTACCACTTAAAAAAGAACCTATATATTTTTGGTATCTTTGAACTTGTAATGACTGAAGAGTCATAATGGCAGGTTAGTTTCAGCATTTAGTGAACATGGTACAAAAAACATCTGTGGGATTGTACTTTTTATGCAATGCAACAGACTTCGAATTTTTTTTCCTGTTTTCCAGGACATAATATGTAAAAACAATGGTGTTGCTCAAAAGTTGTTCAAAAGTACAGCCATTTTGATGAAAAAAAAAATAAAAAATATGGCTCTGGGAATAAGGGGAGCAAAAAACGAAAATGCAAAAACAAAAATACCTCTGGCTCTGTAAAATAGGCAAAAATTTAATTTTCAGGTACAAAAGTTCCCTAAAAAAATAAAATAAGCAGTGATTAAAATATCATACCTACCCCCAAAATGTTATCGATAAAGCCATCAGTTTGTTTCACAAAAAAATAATCCCTCAATCAGCTCCACTGGTAGAAAAATAAAAACGCTACAGATATCAGAAAGTGAAGGCAGAAAGACAGAAATCCCTTTTTATACAAATGTCTGTATTTTTTTCACTGCTTAAATAAAAAATATATACAAGTTCGATTTATTTGTACTAACCTGGAAATTTTTACTGTGCAGCTAAAACCATGTTAGCAAACCCCCAAAATGTATGGTATAATTTCAATTTTTTTCCCCATTTCATCTAACTGGGAACGATTTCCTACTTTTTAGTACAATATAAGGTATAATAGTGTCATTCAAAACTTAACTTGTCTTGCAAAAAGCAAACTCTAATATAGATGTATCAACAAAAACATAAAAAAGTTATGGCTCTTGGAAGAAGGGGAGGAAAAAAAACAAAAAAAAGCAAAAATAAGAAATTGCCTTGACGTTAAGAGGATAAAACTCTGCCCTATAGTTCATGTTTTTTGCAGGATCATAAAACAGTAATATATTATAATCATATAATCTTAAAATGATTAATATAGTTTTGCTTATCCCTACAGCCGTAGTAAGGTAATATAACATGAGGACAGTTGCTTGGCAACTTATGAAACACTATAGTACTTCAATAAGGTACATTACTCTAACTAGAGGTCAAAAGAATGCATTATAAACCATGTCATCCAGAAAATGTGTTCTGACAACAAAGAAATCTTGTGAGGTTGACATTATGACTATGGAGAATTGCATACTTTACCATGATGTTGTATGAGAAGCTTGTTGTGTTATGCATGAATTACTGCTTTCCCAAAGTACACTAAAAGAACATTTCTTACAAAATGAAGTCATTCAATGACATTCAACTGAAGGAAATAAACTACTCATATTTAATCAAGCTTTTAGTTGACAGTGTACTACTACATTGGGCACAGCTTCTCAATGAATCTGTGTTTCAATGTTCCAGGGAGCCACATATCATACATTTATTTTTTAAAATGCATTTATATAGACTTTTATTATTTTATGTAATATTTAATCAATATATTTTTTTTTACTTGATCTGCTATGTAAATAGTCTTGGTGTAAAAAAAACCAATGTTGCTATTTTCTATCCATTCACTTTTAAATATCACTAGATATTTTAATTTAAACTAAATACCTCCTCCAATTACTGCATTTTCACCGATTCTAGAAGTGGTTTTTTTACTGTGCCACTAACCCCCTATTACAACATGTTGTCCCCAAGTAAGGCCAGGATCACACATGCGAGAAAAACGGCAGAGTCTCGCATGTTAATACCCGGCACTGCCTCCAGCACTTGGGAGCGGAGCCTGCGACTGCATGTATTGCTATCCGGCCGCATGCTCCGATCCGAGTGCCGGCGGCAGTGGCGGGTATTAACATGCGAGACTCAGCCATGTTTCTCTCATGTGTGATCCCGGCCTAGTAAAGAAGAACATTTTTATTTAACAATTATGCAGGCATTTGCTATTTCTTCACTGTGGTGGGCCAATATACACCAAGTTGGTTGTAGGGAAAATTTGCTTTTTTATTACAGGGGAACATAGCTTGCAAAAGAGGGGAACAAAAAAACTGTTTCAGAATCAATTGATCAGCTCCAATTTTAGGATCTAAGTTAAACAAAAAATCTATGAAATTTCTTATCTTACCCAAAAGAAGGATACAAAGAATAGGGAAACACTCCCTAAGAAAATTCCCCTATATTATGAGGTGTAGGTTTTATTTATCATGGTGTGGAGGAAACAGGACCGGTTCCTCCCACGTCACCAATGTGACGTAACTACACAGGCACAGCTCTCCGGCGCCCCCTTTGTCTCTCAGGTCAGTAAGGGAGCTGCACCTAGAGCAAATGGCCGCCGGGGAGGATGTCCTATTACCCGCTGGGTATTCTAAGATTCGTAATCAGAGTAAAAGCATCAGCCCAAGATTAATTTTATGATTTAATTGCCTTAAGGGCGCACTAGATAATTACAGAATTATACAGTAAGCTATACAATGGAATTACAGTGTATTTGCAGTCAGAGTAAAATATAACAATAAGAGTACAAGAATTAGAGATATTAAGCTGGAGGTCAATTTACCAGATTGTGGGTTGCATGTGGGTGCCGGGAGCTCTGCAGTCCACAGGTACAAGAATCTTAGTTGCCGGACAGACCCCAAAGCATGGGCCGCTGCTCCCCTTGGCAGATCTGTCCCCAGTTCCTTCTTAGATCATCATCGTCTGTTTTTTTCTGTGAGAGAGACCCTCTGCCATGGGCTGCTAGTTCTTAAGCACGCTAGGTCCCTCCCCCTGTGTCAGAGGGTGGGCTAATAATCTCCACCCTGTAGCTCCCTGCAGAACTTATTCCCAGTATCTAAGAAAGGGGGTAACTTTCAACAGCCTGATCGGATCAGGACATGAGAGGTACCAGTGAATGTGGTTTGTTTTACCTGTCGTGTGGAGAGCAAACATGGCCCCATTGGGTCGCTGTGGAGGGCCAATCTATGTATCTCAGGCCCCAGAACCCTCACCGCCTCAGTAGTCGCACTGCCAGATGCGCGATTTCCTCAGGGTCACTCGGATATTTTTCACAAGTCCATAACTCGAAAGATGTGCTCATAATCCATGATCCTAGGATGGAGCTGGAGAGGTTGGGAGAGACAATGGATGTGTATTTCTGCGTCTAGCTGACAGGTATATTCCAATTGAGGCCCCCAGGCCCCTTCCTGCCCCATGCTGGCATGGCTCCAGCTTAAGCTTTGAAGTTCTGTTTTGGGCCTTATCTAACTATCATACTAAAAGGCCTTGCTATTCAACATTGGGCACTAAATCCTGCTTTCTTCAATATGCGTACAGGCCCTGGGGGGGGTAGGAGCAGTTAACTCCTTCATCACACCTCCCTGCAATTCTTGTGAACTCAGACAAAAATGGACAGACCAAGCTCAGACATGAGGCAAGCATTAGGCCCCATATCCAAGATGGCAGATGCTCCTTCATCACACATGGATTATGGGAATCTGTATTATACAGGTAGAGTATTTAAAGAGAGAATATGATACACTCTGCCCATGTGCCACCTTATAATAAGAACTACAAGTGCCATCGTATAAGGACTGCATATATGGCTATGTCATGCATAGACAACATTAGAAAGTTACACTTGCAGCAGGATTTATTGTCTGCTTAAAAGTTAAGCCTCTTAAAAAGTTTAAGTAAATTTCTGGAAAGTCTATTTTATCACAGTTCATCATTTTTTCTTTCATATCAACAAATATTATTTCCATGTAGTGTTATGGAAATATATATGTATATGTATTTCATCTAGATCTCACTTGCCTGCTATAGGCTATATACTTATGTACCAATGTACACTCTATAAATATTCACAGTTTGAACCTTATAACTAGTTGGTGGAAATAACCTGCTACCCCCCATGAGAGAGTCAGGGGAGCTGATGTGATCTCATGATAGCATTGTCTTGTGACATGTCTCCTAGACATACAGAGGAGGAAGTTAGGCCAGATGGTCCAGCCGATATTGGAGTCTTGCTGATGAGTGCAAGACTCCGGACAGTAAATCATGTGGTGTCTAAGTAACCCCAGGTCGGACACCCATATATGTTCATGTATTTAAACTGACCAATTAGATAAAAAGTAAAGCCTTTATGTTAATGAGTAACCAGTCCTTTTTGTACGAACTGATAAAACCAAGTATATTCGATAAACTTCCAGAGTTCTGCTGGAAAGTATTGCTGCTAACTAGGTTTGGCGTCCTTCTTTCCTTGAGCGCTCAATAAGACTCTGTCTAATTAGGACAGGCCGCAGCACACACAGAGATATATATCTATATCAATCAAATTTCCATGTCAATTTCACGCCCAACTCGAGGCTGTGGATGAAAACGCACGGGGATCCTGCTGACCGGAGAGGACAGAGGTGCCGGCCAAGGTCTTGGCTCATGGGAACGGAGATTTGCGCAACTCCATAAGTAAGGTAAGAAAATCTAGTTATCTTACCTGAATGTTCCCTGTGTCCAGTCCGGGTCAGCAATTCTAGCCGGTCAGTGTGGTCACCAAACCCAGGTAGTGTAAAAAAAAGTCCACGCTCTTATCCAAACCCTGGGAGAAGTTAAGTGTCTGCTGTGGTCCTGTGTGTCTAGATCTGGGAGAGAGCTGGTGGAAACACGGTGACTGATTTGTGCTTGTGGCTGCTGGGGAGTTTGACCCGCTCAGATAGGTCCTCACAAATACACCTGGACACAGGGGGAGGACAGGAGAAGCCTTGCCCAGGGACAGGTGGTGGGGCCTTACGGAGCTATTACAAGGCGAATCTCACATCAAGCTATCACAGCAAACACCCGTGCACAGGAAGGGACAACAGAACCCACGCCAGGCCACGTGGTGGTGTTAGCTTAGGGGAGATATTGCAGGCCAAACCACTTGACAGGTTGCACCAACACACCTGGTCACAGGGAAGGACAGGAGAAGCCGGCCCAGGTATCAGGTGGTGGCAATTTCATGGGATTTATCCCATTCCTGTTACGGACGAGCCAGCCAGGATGTCCGAGACAGCGTGGCAAACATTTCCGGGTCACCGAGCGAAGTGCACCCAGTGTGGTTGGCAGTTATCGGTTACCAGCAGCTGTTTGACATACGAGTCACAAAACAAGGGCTTCCATCTCTCCCCGGACGTCTATATGTGCTTCAACCTGTTTTTTCACTGCAGTTTTTCCACAAAAATCTGAAGCAGAAAAAGTTTTTCCTTTTTTTTATTGTACACTTCCTCTTTTGTCTGTAGGGTGTGCCCCTGATATATGTTTTTCATATTGTCATATTTGTACTCTGCTTTTCCCTATTTTATGTTTTATCTTGCATTTTTGGTGGAGATTTTTATTCTTGTTACTGTAGTGTGAGAATTTTCGGGAAAGCTGGGTCTCAGACTACTTTCTGTTTTCCATTGTTCTCAGATTTGACTGAGAGACACAGGCAGAAAAAAAAGGGGGAAGTGTGTGTATCCTGCATCATTTCTGCATTAACCCTTTTATTGTTGGAAGTTGTACTGATTTTTAGATTCTTATAAATATTTTGGAGTGTTTTTCCAAGGTCTACCAACTTCATGAGTACTCTTTGCTTTCTTTCCTTTTTCCTCCATTTTTTCCTGAATCTACTGATTTTTTTGATTGTGGTGCTTTTGTAAGTTTTATCAACGTTTTGATTTGTTTCCTTTTAAAAATCTTTTACTCCCTGATCATTTTTCTCTTTTTCTTTTGGGTTTTTTCCCATTTTTAAGTTTTGTTTATGAGTCTTTTTGGTTTTCATCACTCATAGAGATTTTTTTCCTTTTCTTTTATTTTGTTAGAAAGAGAAAGAAAAATCATTTTTCCCTTTTTATCTCTTTTTAGTTTTCTTTGACTTTTTGTGACATTTTATCAGTTTTTTTAGGTTTTAGTTTTCACTTCTTTCTTTCAGGTTTTTGTTAAAAAGAGAACTTTTACCTGCGATGGGTTATTCCTGTGTTCTCTTGTCAATTTTGATTTTCCTTCTTTGCTTCCACTACTTTTGGAGTTTTTTCACTAAATATTCTTGTTTTGTTTTTCCTTCCCTTTTAAGCTAGTTAAAAGGGGTTGCAAAGTTTTTAAAGTTTTAATCACTTTTTTCCAGTCTTTAGAACAGACATAGTATGTGGTTTTGCAAGAACAGTTTTTTTCTTTAAACTGTAGCATGACATGATGTATTGAAGAGAAAAGGGAAGTTGCTAGTAATTGCCGTCTGCATTTCTTAAAGTGACAGCAGATTTTACAGCGTAGAAGGTGCTAACAGATAGAGTGAACAAGAAAGGATTGTTTTTTTTACGTGTAGAAAAAGTGTTTTCAGCGGCATTCTAATCTGTGCCGTCTGAGAAGGACCACAGGTCTAAGAATGCCTTCTGTGACAGCAGAAGGGGGGAAGCAGTCCGCCCCCCACCATCTCCTCACTCCTACCCCCCTTCTCTGTCTCCCATCTCTCCTCCCTCTCCAACACCCATCTCTCACCCTTCACTCTCTCACATTTCTCCTCCATCGTCATCGCCCTCGTCTTCACTCTCTCCCCCTCTTCTGTCTCCTTCCCACTCTCCTCCACGATCTTTCACTTCTTCTCCTGTTCCTAATCTCTCCTCCACCCTTCCCTGCTTCTCTCGCTCTTCTTCCCCCCCACCTCTCAGTTCATCGTCACCAGCTGGCCCTGTGCCAGATCCAGACAATGAGGTGTCCCTATTAGCACAGGGCTCCCTCTCTAACAAGACAGCTATGACACCGGGAGAAGAAAGTGAATCACTCCCCACACACAACAACACAGGTGCCCTGCCGATACAACAGCTAGCAGAAGGGAGGTGTGATCCATCAGAGACTTCAACTGCTGAGTCTGAGACTGAAGATCCTATGTGCCAGACGGAGCTACAGTCTCAGAGGGGGGAAGTGCTGCCCACACACAAGACAAACACACAATGGCACGTTTCCTCCTCTGATGAATATGAAGAGGGGATTATGTTACATAGTACTAGGTGAAACTCACAGACACCAAGAAGGCAGGGGCAGATAGAGCCAGAACTCTTACACTATGTTCCTTTCACCCCTAGTCAGGTGCTCAGTATTCTGAAAAATCTGCCAGACCCAGATATGGACCCCATGCCATTTTACAGAAGAATGCAGCAGAGCCAGCGGACATATGTTGCAACCTGGAGTGATCTCTGGTCCATAATGGAGATAAAAGCAGGTGAAACACTCTGGCCAATCATGAAGGAACACTTCAAGCTTCCATCAGAATTAGATGTGCATTCCTGGGAATCAGGATCAAAGCTAATTGAACAGCTCAAAGAGTGGGCCAAAGCCAGACATGCACTCAGCCTGCATAACATGAGCCAAGCCGAGACAGAGTCTGTAGACGAGTTTCAAGGCAGAGTGAGGCAAGCATTCCAAGTTTTAGGCTTCACTATTCATGATCAGATACACGGACAAATGTTGGCACAGGCTTTTGTGCATGGACTAAGAGAACTAATTAAGAAACTACTGATAGTGGCCAGGCTTGAATACAGGACAATAGCAGTAGATGTCCTGCTCGCAGTAGCCAGAAGAATTGAGTCCCTCCCAGGAGTGTGGAGGACAGGCCCTCCTATGGTGGCCACTGACATGGAGGAGCAGCTATCACACAGAGTTAGGAGACCTGTCAGGTGTTTCAACTGTGGCAACCTTGGCCATTTCCGGAACCAGTGCACAGCACCCCGGCAACCCAGGTCATCCCGCAGAGGAATAGGCCAAGAAAGAAACACAGAAGACAATGAAGAACCCTGTCCATAGGACAGAGGCAAACCAGGTCCACCAGACGTCACGCCCCTGACATGTGAACCCCATCAGCGGACCCAATACCTCAAATCACTGGGGGCTGTCATATCTTTCCTTGTGGACACTGGTGCAGTCAGAAGTGAAAATCCCCGACCCCACCAGTCTATCAGAACACTCTGTGTCTTGTATGGGGATTAAAGGTCAAGACAGACGTTCCCCAGCTTGCAAGCCTCAGAGCATGTGGACACTGCCAGGACAGTTCCAGTTTATGGTGGAGATCTGCCCACCACACCTGATGAGAGCAGACCTACTGCAGGAACTGAAGGTGACCAAAGTGTCCCATGAAGATGTGACCTTGACCTCTTCTCTACCCCAGACCCAAGAAGAACCAATCTTGCCCATGCTGGTGGCCCTACAAGAGCCTCGCTCGAACAACCGGTGCAAGCCTACCCAAGGAGGTGCTGGATATAGCACCCGGAAGCCTATGGTCTAAGGGAGACTTCAAGTCGCGCCAGAGCGGGTGTCACTCAAGTCTGGAACCCCGGAGGCTCAGAAGGCACTGCATCCGCTGCTCATTACCCAGAGCTAAACTGCCTCTGACCAACTGGAGGTCTAAGTGGAACTGCGGTTCAAGAAACGACCTAAGAACTTTCCAACCCAGAGGGACCATACCCGCTTCGTGAAATGGCTGCACTGCTTCCAGCTCCAGCGCCAGAAGATCATCTTGGACAAGATTCTGAAGGTGCTCCCTGAAGTTAATCCAGGCCCTGGACCAGAAGACAGCCACTCAGCCCCTCAAACTGGTTAACAAATGCAGCCCTCAGATCAAGCTGGGTGAAAGGAACGTCTGCTGGCTGGTAAAGAAGACGCCCCAGCAAGAAGACCCCCTGCGAGAGCAAGAAAGCTCAGCTGGACGTCATCTCTGATGAAGAGGACCCCAGTATAACGGCTTGTTTTCCTGCTGGCCCTGTGCCAGAAGATGGGAGTCACTCACGGCACTGTGAAGAGCAAGGTCAGATTGAGCCGCCTCACCCATGGGAATCATCATGCAGTCCCAGCTTTTCTCGATCAAGAGGAAGACTGTGAAAGGAGAACCAAACAGGATTGAATGGTGCATAACCTGAGGGCTGTGAGCGAAGCAACCGTGTTTGAAACCTCAGTTGTGCCAGATCTGCACACTCTGCTGACAAACGTGCCAGCCACAGCAACGGTGCTCACGGTGATGGATCTGCCCGAAGCTCCCCTCAATGTTTCCCTCTCACCTGGACGACCAGTTCCTGAAAACGCACAAGGGAGTGTGGAGCAAATGGACAGTGATGCAAAAGAGGGCCCAGAACAGCCTTTCACAGCTCGCCAGAGCATTGTCCTCCATCCCAGTCGATTGGATTGCGGAGCATGCAGAAGTCATCGACATCACTACCTGCACAGTGCTTTCCATGTCTCCTCTACTCTGCCGGCACAGCGGCAATGTAAGTTCTGCGAAATAGAGTCCATAGAGAAATAGAGTGTCAAAAGCAAGTTCCTGAAGACACCGTATCGCTCACTAGACGAAACACTTGACAGATGACCGGAGGACCGCAGAGGAGAAGATGGCTCCCTCAACAACTCCGAAGATGCAGGCCTTCCTTGGTCTAGTCTCGTACTGCAGAACTTGGATCCCTGGTGCTCCAGGCTTAATACAGCCTTCATCTCGTACAGGAAACTGAAAGACTTCATGGTCTCTGCGCCAGTTCTAGGCCTCACTGACTGCGAGAAGCCATCCCGTCTTGTCCGAACGGAAAAGGAAGGACGAAGATGAAGAAGGTCATCCTACTGGTGTCTTAAAACAGACCCACGGAGGAAAACCGGAGGCCTCCAGAATACCAATCAGCCGGCCTGGATCCGGTTGCAAGGGGGGGCCCTCCTGCATGAAAACAATATCTGCAGCACACACCTTCCTGACAAGGCTGCTCTCCAACACTCTACAGTGCTCTCAGCCGTTACTTGTTTCTACTACCACTCCCAAGGGGGGATGCGGATACAGACCCTCAGATGAAAAATCTGCAAGATACGTAGATGGCTCCAGTTTTGCAAATGATGAAGGAAGGTTCCACACAGGCTGTGCAGTGACCAGCAATCAAGACATCCTATGGTCCAGAAGTTTGTCAGCCAAGAACCCAAGAAGCGGAGCTGATAGAGCTGATGAAAGGCCTGCCAGATTGCAAAGAACAAAACTTCCTGGTACTCGCATGGCATGGCACCCGACTTCGGACCCATCGGGGCTGCAAGAGGCTTCATCACAGCAAGCGGATCGACCGTGAAGCATCATGGAGCCATCAGAGACCTGCTGGACACTCTCCAACTACTAAGAGAGGTGGCAGTGTTGATGGTCAAGGCACACGGAAAACTGAACACAGTAGAGAAAACGGGGCATCAACAGCAGACATGGCAGCAAAAGAAGCAGCCAGAGGAAGACAATATGAAAAATGGGAGAGGTCGTAGAGCCGGACGGCTACTACAAGACGACTGCAGATGAGAAAATCTGACAAAATGACTACCCAAAACCTGTACAAGAAGTAGCAGGATCAGACTCGGAAGGAGGAGAAGGAAAGCTGGATTCTGTAGGGCAAAAGCACTGGGCACCAAGAAACCTGTCTACCTCAAAACGTCTACCTCAAAATGTCTACCTCAAAACGTCTACCTCAAAACGTCTACCTCAAGACAGACCCAGTCTACCTCAAAGTGTGTACCCTACAGTGATTCAATGAGCACATGGCCCCCTGCCAGTATTGAAGACACAGATGAATGACCTGATTAGACTGGACTCCCACCTTAACAGCCAAATTCATAGCAGCTGTCTGGCCTCTGACAAATTCAACATCGGATAAGCGGGAAAAGCTCACCCACGCCATCCGGCCTGAAGACTTCCCAGTAAGGATCCGGTTGGCGAAGACTACTGCAAAGAAGCTACTCTCAAAAAATAGTGAGCAGATATGGGGGCTCCAGAAGCAATAGCAAGTGATCAGGTACCCACATACACAGCAAACCTGACACAAGAGATCTGATCAGCAGTAGGGTCAGACTAAGGCTGGTTTCACATTTGCGTTTTTTTTCACAGTAATTTAGCGCTTAATAGCGCATGCGTTTTTTTTTCCTATACTTTGCATGGGATGCGCTTATGTGCGCATACACATGCGTTTGTACGCGTTTTACCGCGCATGCGTTTTTTTGCGGTATGCGCTCGGGCGCACAAAATGCAACCTGTTGCATTTTTTGTGCGTCCGATTTGCCTCAAAAAAACGCATGCGCGCAATGCGTTTTTTTACAGCAAGACACCCAATATAAGTCTATGGGTGCGCATATGTGCGCATTGGCATGCTTATGTATGCGTTTTTTTGCACATGCATTTTTTTTTGTTAACCATGGAACTTAGGGGTTTGGGTTAGAGTTAGGGTTAGTTAAGGGGGTTTAGGGTTAGGGTTAGGGTCAGGGTCAGGGTTAGGGTTGGGGTTAGGGTCAGGGTCAGGGTTAGTTAGGGTTTAGGGTTTGGGTTAGGGTTAAGTATGGTTTGGTTAAGGGTTAGGGTCAGGGTTAGGGTTAGGGTTAGGGTCAGGGTTAGGGTTAGGGTCAGGGTTAGGGTTAGGGTCAGGGTAAGGGTTAGGGTTAGGGTTAGTTAGGGTTTATGGTTTGGGTTAGGGTTAAGTATGGTTTGGTTAAGGGTTAGGGTCAGGGTTAGGGTTAGGGTTAGGGTTAAGGTTAGTTAGGGTTTGGGTTAGGGTTAAGTATGGTTTGGTTAAGGGTTAGGGTCAGGGTTAGGGTCAGGGTTAGGGTTAGGGTTAGGGTCAGGGTTAGGGTTAGGGTCAGGGTTAGGGTTAGGGGTAGTTAGGGTTTAGGGTTTGGGTTAGGGTTACGTATGGTTTGGTTAAGGGTTAGGGTCAGGGTTAGGGTTAGGGTTAGTTAGGGTTTGGGTTAGGGTTAAGTATGGTTTGGTTAAGGGTTAGGGTCAGGGTTAGGGTTAGGGTTAGGGTCAGGGTTAGGGTTAGGGTTAGGGTTAGGGTCAGGGTTAGGGTTATGGTTAGGGTTAGGGTCAGGGTTAGGGTTAGGGTTAGGGTTAGGGTCAGGGTTAGGGTTAGTAAAGTCATGGTTTGGGTTAGTGTTAGGGGCCACCTAATGTTGGAAAAAAACGCAAACGCGGTAAAAACGCACTAAAAACGCATACAAACGCATAAAAACGCTGCGTTTTTTTCATGCATGCTCATAAAAATGCTTGAAAAAAACGCAGCAGTTGTATGCTTTTGTATGCGTTTTTTCAATGCGTTTTTTTGCGGGAAAAACGCGCTGCAAAAAAAAGCAAGTGTGAAACTAGCCTTAGGCCTACACACTACCCACCATCCCGCATCATAGACTAGGTGGGACACTTAAGAGCAGCATGCTAAAAAATTCTGCCAAGAAACAGACAAACCCTGGCATGAGACACCCCCATAGGCTCAGATAAAGCTGTCACCAATATGAGACTTTATTTGGGTCTAACCTCCAGGTTAGGGGTGTTCTTCACTTAGCAGTTGACTATGCAAAATTATACTTTGTCTGCATGTGTAATTGAATTTATCAAGAATCTTGCTAATGTCCATTCTCGAGTTTTCTCCTTCATTGCCAGGTCCAGATTCGGTGCCTGGTATGCACGCCCTGAAGCCAGGAGACTGCTGAGTGTTGGTGGAAAAAGTCTGTAAAGAGAAGCACTCAATCCCAGACCCGATGGCCCTTCTCCAAGTGCTGACGCCACCAACCTGGAAGGAAAACCTCCACCTAGATCCACGCACCGCATTGCAGAAAAAGGCCTTCATACCAGAAGATACACCTAAGCTGGAATGATGCTGTGGATGACTTACCTGACTGAATAAATTACCTACCTGATAGACAATACACATGCACTGACTGCATAGACTGCTAACTAAGAGACTTTGATTACATTGCACCACACCCCCGTTAGGGACAGATCTCCTGACCACCCATTTGCGATAGTCTGTACAGAGGAGGGTGTATGCACTAGGCATATGTCAGTCCACTGACAGCATAAAAGAGTTGCAGCGCTTTGGGCCAGGAGCAGGATTTTAGGGCAAGTGATATCTAAGGGGGGATTGTTAGGGAAATATATGTATATGTATTTCATCTAGATCTCACTTGCCTGCTATAGGCTATATGCTAAATACTTATGTACCCATATACACTCTATATATATTCACAGTTTTAACCTTATAACTAGTTGGTGGAAATAACCTGCTACCCCCCATGAGAGAGTCTGGGGAGCTGATGTGATCTCATGATAGCATTGTCTTGTGACATGTCTCCTAGACATACAGAAGAGGAAATTAGGCCAGATGGTCTAGGCGATATTGGAGTCTTGCTGACAAGTGCAAGACTCCGGACAGTAAATCATGTGGTGTCTAAGTAACCCCAGGTCGGACACCCATATATGTTCATGCATTTAAACTGACCAATTAGATAAGAAGTAAAGCCTTTATGTTAATGAGTAACCAGTCCTTTCTGTACGAACTGATAAAACCATGTATATTCAATAAACTTCCAGGTTCTGCTGGAAAGTATTGCTGCTAACTAGGTTTGGCGTCCTTCGTTCATTGAGCGCTCAATAAGACTCTGTCTAATTAGGACAGGCCGCAGCACACACAGAGATATATATCTATATCAATCAAATTTCCATGTCTGTAGTAGGACATTGTGCTATATTCCTCACATTTTTTAAATATTTACTTGCTGTCTTGAAGGCTGAATTCAGACATCCATGAAACATGGTCCGCATATGGATTGTGATGTATAAACTGTCAGTGAGTCTCCCGATCTGGAGTGAACAGACTCTTAGGCTGCTATGAGTGTCGTTCCTCTGTAGTTTACTCCAGGACTAGTGAGCCAACACTGTTTGTCCCTACTTCGCCACAACCAAGCTTTTCCATACAGTCCTGATCAACAAGTCTCCTTTCTTGCTCAGCGATTCTGCGTCCTTTATTTTCATCTACTGGCACCTTGGAACCCTTGCACTTGAGACCCCACTAGTCCCAAGTACTCAGTCCTGTTTAGGCTTGCTACCTTCTGTGTTACAAGCTCTGGGGTTTGTGACTCGGCATCTTCTCCAAGAACCCTTCTCCAGAAGGCCACTCTGTCTCTTTAGGTAACTTTTTCTTTAGCATCTCATTTTCCCTCACCTTAGCCTACTCTCCTTTTGGATCACCCTTTATGCAGTGCTTCTGACCTCCACTCTAAACTCCAAGTCCTCAACTCACAGGAAACAAACACTTGCCTTAACACTAACCACACCCTTGTGGGTTACTCCCAAACATTAACTATCTTACCCTATCTTCACTATGCTACAGTCAACTATCTACATCACTATACTACCTGTCCTATAACACTGTAGCTTACACTATGCATCCTATACTATACACTACCATGGTGTATATCATATTTCACATTGGAGTAGATGCAGGACATTATGCACACTACAATCCAACACATAACAACTGTTTTTTTCAGGGTTAAAGGTTTCAATGGAAGTCAGGCTGGACAGACATCTGTCTGGGATGATTTAGTAAATCCTGCATTGAGCAGGGAATTGGACCAGATGTCCCAGGAGGTCCCGCCCAACTCCACCATTCTATGATTCTAAGAACGCAATTGCACAGTCCACCAACATTACACTTATGCAAAACATAATGGTGCCAAGAAGAATGTCTAAAAATAAAGTATGTGGTTTTTTAAAGGAATGGGGTAATTTTACAGTGGCCTTTAACTCGCGCTTTCTGAAAGCGCATTGATAATCCCGCCCATCGGCTACCCCATCACTTGATCGTGGGTCACCGATGGGTCAGCATGATAACCAAAGGTTTTCAGTAGACTTCTATGGATGTCATGGCCAGATTGCTAAGAGTGCCACCTTGTGGTCGCCACTCTTAGCAGGTGAGCATTTCTGCTACACACAGGCTATCTGATCATCGCCTGTGTGTAGCAGAAGAGATCAAAGTGAAGCAGCTTCTAGTCTACCATGGAGACTATTGAAGCATGAAAAAAAGTAAAAAAAAAAGTTCAAATCCCCCCCCCATTCTCCCTATTCAAAATAAAACAAAAAAAGCAAATATGCAAGTTGGTTTTTCCGAGTTCAGAATTTTCCGATCTATTATATAAAAAAAGAATTAACCTGAACACTAACTGGAGTAACGAGAAAAAAATTAAAAATGTCAGACTTAAGTTTTTTTGGCAATAAAATGCAATAACGGACGTTCAAAAGATCGCATCAACACCAAAATGGCATCAATAAAAATGTCATGTCGATGCACAAAAAATAAACCCTCACCCAGCTCCAGATCATGGAAAATGGAGATGCTACAGGTCTCTGAAAATGGCACCATTTTTTTTTTTTTTGCGACTTAAATAAAAAAGAACCTAGACATGCTTTGTGTCTATGAACTCGCAATGACCTGGAGAATAATAATGGCAGGTCAGTTTTACCATTTTGTGAACATGGTAACAAACAAAAAAAACCTGTGGAATTGCACTTTTTTTGCAATTTCACCGCACTTGGAATTTTTTTCCTGTTTCACGATATGTTAAAACCAATGGTGTCATTCAAAAATACAACTTGTCCCTCAAAAAAATTGGCTATTTTGATGGAAAAATTTAAAAGTTATGACCCTGGGAAGAAGGGGAGTAAAAACCAAAAACGCAAATACCTCTGGTCGTTATAATTTCATAAGTATTTTTTGCATCTTACAATCAATTAATTAATACATATTGTGTATAGATGACTTATTGCGTCTTCTCTGCATGCAGCCATGCCCCTTCAGGAAATACCCGTGATTTAATTACTGAGGTCTTGAATTTTACTAGAAAACTTCTGAATACAGAGGTGCTCCATTCACCTGTGTAAAGGGGGCGCATGTACAATATCTTTGAAGTATTTTATGTGCATTGCAGTTTAATATGGCATGAAGCTTACACTCATCTCTCTTCTCTTCACACAGGTATATATATACTCACTGATCTGCACGTGTAAAATCTGTCAAGTGTGAACATTTCCCTTGATATTGCCATATTTCATGTTTGGTAAATACTCAACGATCTGTATGTGTTTGGTATGTACTAATTGTTCTAGTGCCTGTTGTAAATGTTAAAAAAGTTGTTTTATGTCCAGCATGGATGTTTGTCTGTCTTGCATAGTAATGTCTGCTCTGGTCTCTTGCTAATTATTGCTTGATTATTTAGAGGCGTTAAGGTATGCTAGCTCCTAGCAGATACTTCCTATATATTCAGATCTGGTTAGGGGCAGCGCATGTGCAGGGGGGGGGGGGGCTGTGTGCTATGTCTTTCTAAGTGCAATGTTTTTGAAGTTCAATGCAGTTTAACATGACAGTTTGACAGTAATCTTGCCATATACGCCAACGTGCTTTTTGCTCAGCTGTATTACATTGTTTATTTTCCACTAGATGGTGGCCCGATTCTAACGCATTGGGTATTCTAGAATATGGCCAATTCACATCCCATAGAATATGCCTCATATACTGCTCCATAGAATATGCCCCCATAAGTTGCTCCATAGACTATGCCCCGTATGTTGCTCCATAGACTATGCCCCATATGCTGCTCCATAGAATATGCCCCCATATGCTGCTCCATAGACTATGCCCCCATATGCTGCTCCATAGACTATGCCCCCATATGCTGCTCCATAGATTATGCCCCCATAAAGATGCTCCATGATTATGCCCCCATAAGCTTCTCCATAGACTATGCGTCCTTATGCTGCTCCACAGAATATGCCCCCATATGCTTCCCCCAAAAGATGCTCCATATATTATGCCCCCATATGCTGCTGCAAAAAAAATACCATACTCACCTCTCCTGCTCAGGACTTGGCACCTGAGATATTCACCTGTCCCCCGGTCCATCGCTGCTCACCGCTGCTTGCCACGTCATCTGAGGCAGCAGAGGGCACGGTACGCACTAACCGTGCTAACCACATCACTGCGCCCTCTGCTGGCTAAATGTCACAGGCAGAGGATGCAGCAGACAGCAATGAATGAGCAGCGATGGACCGGGGGACAGGTGAATATCAATATACCTACCCCCTTCTGGCGCAGTCTCTGCAGTCCCATTTCTCCATGGTCTCCCTTCCTGCCTTCAGTGGTCACATGATACCACTCATTACACTCATGAATATGCGCATATCCATGAGTTTAATGAGCGGTACCACGTGACACGTGACCGCGGTACCACGTGAAGGCAGGAAGGGAGACCGTGGAGAAGCGGGGGGGCTGCAGAAACCGTACCAGGGAAGGTATGTATGATTTGTGACACCCCCGCTCCCTCTCCCTGGAGAAAAGCCTCGGCAACCATCGGGAGCAGTGGTGTGCGCCCTTTGAATTCCAGATTGCGCCTGCGCAGTGCGCCTGTCGCTGATTGGCTGCGGCCTGCCGGCCGTGACCAATCAGCGACGCGGGATTTCGGTTACAGACAGACAGACATGAAAAGACGATTATATATATAGATATATCTTCGCGTCATCTTTCTTGAAACTGCTACTCTCCTTCACATCTACCACCCTTTTACATACCAACATACAGCACACAAAACAATCCCATAAATAAATTAATCACCTACTCTCTCTTTTTTTCTCTCTCTCATAGTTGCTGGCAACATCTCTCATAACCCCGGTCCTTCTTCCATTAGTATTCATAACAATTCTAGTCACCACCCTCATTATGTCACTATACGGCAATCCAAAACAACTCTTTAAAACGTTTAGCTTCCTCCTAAGCTTTAAAGAACACACCTCAGTCACTATCTTCAGCGCTGATGATCTGGCCACTTATTTCCGTGAGAAAAGCAACCATAAACTTCAGGACATTTTTGTGCAGTCTATTCAGTGCCTTTCCACAGAAGAAGCATCTTGCTTTTTCTCCCCTTACAACCTGCTGTCACGGGTATGTCAGATGCAACAGACTGTTGCTCTACATCTGGACGTAGGCTGTCATAGACCCGTGTTGCATTTGCAGCACCTGTGGGAAGTACAGACCAGTCTTTGGTGCACTACCAAACAGGACTTCAAATGGAGACAAGTCTGTCTTCTATTTGGAGTGTGTCTGACTGAAAAGAGTGCAAGAGGCAAGCACTCTACCCAGCTCTTTCCTGTCTCTGCCATGGCCTTTTGAATTTTCAGTTTAAGTGTCCCATTTAGTCTTTCTACCTTCCCACTACTTTGTGGCCTATATGGTGTATGAAATGCTTGCTGTACACCCAGGGCCTGCATGACTTCCCTCATTATTTCTCCCGTGAAGTGTGTACCCCTATCACTTTCTATGGTTTCTGGGACACCATACCTGCAGATCAGTTCTGTCATCAGTTTGTCTGCAGTTGTTTTAGTAGTTGCAGATTTTTCCGCAGAGAAGAGATCTACACATACTAGGACATATTCATACACTCCTACCTTTGGTAGCTGTATGTAATCAATCTGCAGTCTCTGAAATGGGTAGAGAGGCCTAGGTGTCGCTTTCTTAGGGACTTTTACTGTTTTACCTGGGTTGTGCTGTGCACAGATGAGGCATGATTGTACAAGTTTCGCGGCTGCGTAACTGAAACCAGGAGCGATCCAGAAGGCATCCACCATGGCACACGTGACTTTTGGAGGCGTGCGTGGGGCCATGTGTTGCTTGCGCCATAATCGGAAACAGGGACTTCGGTAGGCACAACTTATCCTTATTCTCCCATACTCCATTTGAGCTCAGCTCAGCTCCCAGTCTCCCCCAGTGTTCCTTCTCTGTTTGGGCAGCCTGTTGCTGGAGAGATTTCAGGACATCTAAACTCAGTGTGGCTGGAATATGCTGACTCCCCGCCACCATCCACTGCTTCCTAGGCCGCCTGGCTGCTATTTTAGCAGCCTCGTCCGCCCTTCTGTTGCCTTCTACCTCCATGGAGTCACCTTTTGCGTGTGCTTTTACCTTGACAATGCCAACCTGGACTGGTAACATCAATGCCTCCATCAATTGTTTCACCAGCTCTGCATTTTTAATGGGCTTACCGGCTGATGTAAGGAACGCTCTGCTTCTCCAGATAGGGCCATAATCATGGGCTATTCCCCATGCATAATTCGAATCAGTGTAAATATTAGCGACTTTACCTGCAGCGGCTCTACACGCCTCAGTGAGTGCCTTCAACTTTGCCTCCTGCGCCGACATGTGAGGAGAGAGTGGTTCAGCTTGGATTACCTCATGTGAGGATACTACTGCATATCCAGTGTAGAATCGTCCATCCTGGTGGTATCTGGAGCCATCTACAAAAACTCAAAATCTGCATTAAGAACAGGTTTTTTTCATAAACGTGTGCAAACCCAACTGTCTCCTGACTCATCAGTTCTATGCAGACATGTTCATGTGTCATGTCAAAGTATCCTTCCTCACTCACTAATACGGTCACCAATTCCCCCTTTTCTGAATCCACAGGCAGGAGGGTGGCTGGATTCAGAACGTTACACCTTTTGAGGGTGACATACTCAGGAATTAGTAGAGCACACTCAAGTTGGAGCTGTCTGGCCATAGACAGATGTTTTGGTTGAACTTGTAGGAGTATGGCATGGATGTCATGTGGGGAATAGATTGTCAAAAGAAACGTCAGTGTGATCTCACATGCCTTTCCTAGTAGTGCGGCTGCTCCTACCGCACAGACACAATCAATTTTGTGTGAGGTCCCGGGTCACTAAACCTAGGAAGATGCATAGATGCTTAGGTGACCTGGGTAGAGGGAGATCTTGAATTGCCTGTTTCCTGTCAGGTGTCTGGTACCTTTGTGTACATAAAAATCCCCTTAAAAAACAATTTTATTAATGATCATAAAACACACCTTCCCAGTGACGTTGAAAAATGTCAAAAATTAGACCTAGTATAAGGTGCTGCATAGCCCTACATTAAGGCCTGACTGATACCTTCCTATCCGAGGAGGTTGGCACCCTAATAGTACGATGTTGGCGCCCCCACTCAACGAGGACTATCCCTCGCTTCCCTAGTGATCCCTAATATCACAGAGGGGAAAACAATTTCCAGGATAGAGCAGTAATGAAGAAATCAGAATGCCCTAGGACTAATGCAGACCAAACAAATAATACAGCGATAAAAACATTTAACCATATCATGACATCATGTGACCCACAAAGATGGAATGACCTAAAAATGGGTCATTCCATCATTATTGTGGTATCAGGCATGAAGCAGCAACAATATCTCTGATAGGACTATTCCTCCTGATGAACCGCTACGGCGGGGAAACGCGTTGAGGGTCCCCCATGAGACATGATAAGTGACCTTTTTTCATTTGGTTATTGTATTTGAGGATGTTTATCTTTCCAAGTGAGAATAGCTGCTGATTTGGCTTTTTTAGGTCATTCCATCTTTGTGGGTCACATGATGTCATGATATGGTTAAATGTTTTTATCGCTGTATTATTTGTTTGGTCTGCATTAGTCCTAGGGCATTCTGATTTCTTCATTACTGCTCTATCCTGGAAATTGTTTTCCCCTCTGTGATATTAGGGATCACTAGGGAAGCGAGGGATAGTCCTCGTTGAGTGGGGGCGCCAACATCGTACTATTAGGGTGCCAACCTCCACGGATAGGAAGGTATCAGTCAGGCCTTAATGTAGGGCTATGCAGCACCTTATACTAGGTCTAATTTTTGACACTTTTCAACGTCACTGGGAAGGTGTGTTTTATGATCATTAATAAAATTGTTTTTTAAGGGGATTTTTATGTACACAAAGTTTTTTCCAATCTCCATGAATTAGTGATTTTTTCTGGTCTGGTACCTTCGGCAATATAATGTCCCAACAAATGTCACCTTTTGTTTGTAATACTGTAATTTGTCACGTGAGACCTTGCAACCCTTAGGGTCATCCACGTACTGTAATAGTACAATCAGCGGATGAGGTGATGGCCACTACTCAAGGATCCCTGCCATCGCTGCTGAATAGATGGCAGGGGGTTTCTTTCCCCCTTTTGTGGGTGGACTGTCCAACAATATTGCCCTTTTTTTCCTGGCCAAATGCATTCAGGAAACTTTACAATATAATGCCACATATAACACGAGCTATATCATTACTCAATTCATTCAGTCTCAGATGTAGATTTGAAATATCTATAACGCATCTGTCCGGGATTCCACCACAACTAGAAAGGTAACAAATCTCTTGACACAAAAATGATGTGTGATGATTCATTCATATGTGCTCATTCACTGATTTTTTTTTTCTTCCATTAGTATTCATAACAATTCTAGTCACCACCCTCATTACGTCACTATACGGCAATCCAAAACAACTCTTTAAAACGTTTAGCTTCCTCCTAAGCTTTAAAGAACACACCTCAGTCACTATTTTCAGCGCTGATGATCTGGCAATTTATTTCCGTGAGAAAAGCAACCATAAACTTCAGGACATTTTTGTGCAGTCTATTCAGTGCCTTTCCACAGAAGAAGCATCTTGCTTTTTCTCCCCTTACAACCTGCTGTCACGGGTATGTCAGATGCAACAGACTGTTGCTCTACATCTGGTTGCAGAAGGTCTCTACATTTGGCATTACAGATGCTTCCTTAATCCTTCTGACTCTTTGGCCCAGCGGCAACCTACCTCCGTCTCTAGTTGACACACTTGGACATGGGTGTTTATAAATACCTAGTTTTCTTCAGAGAGTCGCTGGTGATATTCACATTGTTCCCTTGTGAAGGCTTGGAGCTATAGCAGTCAGCTAACTTGCTCTCTGGAGTTGTTTGAGTACATTTGGTGTTACCTCTCAGTCTGCTCAAGCTAAGTTCATTTCCCTTGTCTGTCTACCTTTTTGTCTTTAGTTTACAGTGGGGACTGAGCAGGGAGCATCCCACCCCCTCCACTCACCCTTTCTTTAGTGTCTGGCTTAATTTCCTCTCATCCCTTCATGTTGCACTTAGTCTTTCCCACAGTCTGCTTGACATTATCACAGGACGGGCATATTTAGGAAAAAAACTGACGCGTGGTTTTATTTGTGTATGTTTTTTTCCCTCAGGCATGTTTTTCCTTTTCTCCCTTGATTATGGATCTGGTTGCAGGGCTGGTAGAGCAGCTACGCTGTCTGTCTCTAATGGTGAAAAACCTCCACCATGAGTTTCTGTGGCAGCAACAGTGGCTCCAGGTCGCTAATATTGGTCTCTGCAGGTAGGTCGATCCAGCTGGAGCTAAGGTTGTCCTCCTGGACAGGTTTTCTGGTGGTAGAGACAAGTTTTTTCCTTCACGGAAGTTAGTAAACTGTATTTTAAACTTCGTCCTCACTCCTGCTGCAAAGAGATCCTCAATACTGGGCTCTCTTTGCCGCAGGATTTGATTTTTCTCCAGTCTGTGGAGGGATTTTTTTTGGCTCAAGCCTTTATCTATGATGACCCTGACCGAATCGCCTTTGTTGAGTCCAAATTGCATTGCCTTCAGCAAAAGTAATTTGCCAGGGGAGAAGTTTAGCTCCGAATTCCGCAGATGGGCAACTGATACTAAATGGAATGACCAGGCTCTCAGAAGTCAATTTCTTCAGGGCCTTAATGAAAGTTTGAAGGATGCTTTGGCAGTGTGTGAAATCCCTGAGTCCTTAGAGGCTGCTATGTCATTGGCTATTCACATTGATAAACACCTTGGGGATTGTTGTATATAATGCCAATGTGTTTGTACCTGGCATTACTCTGCATATCTCTGCTTTAACCCTTCGCTCGTTTCCCTCTAATGAGCTGGAATGCTGTTTACTAGAGTTGAGCGACTTTTGGTTTTTTAGGGTCGAGTTTTGTTTCGTGAAACCCGACTTTTCCAAAAGTCGGGTCGAGCAAGATCGGCCGATTATAGGGAAAAGTCGGGGTCGTCCCGAAACACGAAACCCAATGTAAGTCAATGGGGAATAAAAGTCGGCAGTGAGAGGAGGACAGGAAACACACCTACAGTGCCCATTTGAATGCCAAAAGCATCAATTATTCTTACTTAAGCTGGTCAACCTTAATTAACTTCATAATACAAGTTACGCACTGAAAAATGGGGGTTATTTGGCCAAAGTTGTGGGGGGTAGGGCTGGCTCCAGGTTTTCATGTGCCCTGGGCGAAAGAGCGCCCCTTTAACACATACCACAACTCATCATGCTCCGATACGGCAGAGAAATAGCGGTATAGTACAATGAAAAATACTTCACTTTTTACATCTCATGACGAGGCCCATCTATTTATCCATACAGAATCATTGGTTCCATATAATGTTTGAAACAGTATATGATGAGCTCCACATAATGCTACAGTATATGTTGGTCCCCATGGATGAAGCTCCACTGTCTTATGGGCCCAAATAATGCTCCAAACAAAATGGGCCCCATTTCTAATGCTCTAGTGTATAATGGGCCCTGTAAATGCTGCTCCAGTGTCTGATGTCCACCTTTGGAATGTTCCAGTGTATGGTGGGCCCCATCTATCATTCTCCAGAGTATAGTGCTCCCCAAAAATTGCTGTCCCAACATTGAAAACAATCAAATAAGTATCCTCGCTAGGGAATCCCTGTACTAGTCTGGACTCCTCGTCGTCCCCATCTTCCATCTCACTGCACAGTATTTCAACCTTGCAAGTGCTGTGATCCTGAGCAAGCAGGGGGGGCCCACTCGTTGGCGACGGCACTGGCACAGGGCCCCTGATAGTACGGTGGTGTGTCTGATGGCGGGTGGGCCGAACCTGCACTTTCATCTGCAGCTTCCTCTTTGTCACCGTGTAAGATGGAACTGTATATGGGAAGGGTAACCTGAGTTTCATCAGGGTCAGATTCAGGCCGTGTAGCATGCGAGGGGAATGTAGTGGTCTGGGTCAATGTACCAGCAGATTCATCGAGCAGTGGCTGGGCATCAGTGCACTTGTGTCGCCCCCAGGAGTACGGTCGCCACAGTGGCATTACCTTCTTCCTAGGGAGTGTGATGTCATGCTTGGGAGCAACGAAGGATCTCTCTAGCAGGTTAACTGATTGGGCGGCGTTATTCCCACGAGTCATGACCCTCCAAACAGCGTTCATGAAGGCAAAGTGTTTGTTTTACGTGGGCAGTATGGTTGCAAAGCTGAACCTTAAAGGAATGTCCAGAAGGGCACCACCAGGAGTGGAGCCGACGGTTAAATTCGACTCCACCTGGGAAACCTCAACCATGCCAGCTACAGAACAGATGCACACATTGCAAGCTTAATTCCGTTAACGAACGAGACTCCGTCATGCCCCGCGGTCCGAGTCCGGCTTACTAGAGGGACACGTGAGGCTCTGGCACATGAGATTGGCCAATAACTGGTGTGTCATGCCCTTACATGTCCGTGGCTGCATGTGCGCTACACTGAAAAGGCCAGCGTTTGTCGCTTACAGGTGCAGATAACCCACTGAACAACGCTAGTGATGGGGATCACTGATTACAATTATTACCCGCGAACGATGATTTCCCAGTAAGTGCAGGTCAACCGCAGTTCCGGAATTAGGCCTAACCGTCATTCCTGAAAAAATGAAAAACTTACGTTTGCAAACCACAGGTGCTGTAGCTTGCTTAACAGCTCGCCAGCCGTTCTCATGCCCAGTATGGATTACACGTGATTGCACAAAGGTGAGAAAGGGTACTGTATCCCAGGATAACATGTATGGATAGCGTACACATTCAAAATATATGTCTATATATCAGGAGGCAGGCTCAGATGGTGTTAGGCCCAGTATGGCTTGCAAGTGATTGCACAAAGGTGAGAAAGGGTACCGTATCCCAGGATAACATGTATGGATAGCGTACACATTCAAAATATATGTCTATACATCAGGAGGCAGGCTCAGACGGTGTTAGGCCCAGTATGACTTGCACGTGATTGCACAAAGGTGAGAAAGGGTACCGTATCCCCGGATAACATGTATGGATAGCGTGCACATTCAAAATATATGTCTATACATCAGGAGGCAGGCTCAGATGGTGTTAGGCCCAGTATGGATTGCACGTGATTGCACAAAGGTGAGAAATGGTACCGTATCCCCGGATAACATGTATGGATAGCGTACACATTCAAAATATATGTCTATACATCAGGAGGCAGGCTCAGACGGTGTCAGGCACAGTATGGATTTGACGGCCCAGACTACACAGCGGAGGAGCAGGGAGAGGTAAAGATTGCAAATGCTGGGGCCCTGCCCAAGCAAGGGGGGCCCACTCGTGGGCGTCGGTACTGGCACTGGGCCCCTCATAGTACGGCGGTGTGTCTGACGGCGGGTGTGCACCACCACCGTCAGAGACACTTGATTGCACTATGAGGGACCCTGTGCCAGTGCCCGCGCCCAAGAGTCGGCCTTCCCACCTGTCCAGGGCAACGGCAATCGCACGGTGTCGTGCGCTAAGTGGTGACCCCGGCCATGGGGGGGGGGAGGCAGCACAGTTAGGGAGTTTTAGAAAGTGGCATATGTTGATGTTGGACATTCAGCTGATGCAAAAGGCGAAATAGGTCAAGTCCCAGGAAGAGGTGGACCAAAGCAAGCCATTTTTCTGTCACCCTATGTGTCATCAGGGGAAGGTGGGACAAAATCCTTGGAAACCCATGCATGGTTCATTTTAATGAAGGTTAGATCATCCACATTTTGGGTTGACAGACGGGTCCTTTTTTCTGTCAGGATTGATCCAGCTGCACTGAAGACTCTTTCCGATAGCACACTTGCAGCTGGGCAAGCGAGCTCCTGTAAGGCATATTGTGCCAATTCAGGCCAGGTGTCCAGTTTAGCGGCCCAATAATCAAAGGGGAATGACCTGTGTGGGAGAACATCGATATGGGAGGAAAAGTAGTTTGTAACCATAGTTGACAACTGCTGTCTCCTGTCACTTTCCATCGATGCAGTATTACCAGTTGTGTGAGCGGTCTGTGAAAAATCAGTCCACAACATTGTCATGAAACCCCTGTCTCCAACGCTACTTCTGCTGTGTGCACCATGAACACCTCTGCCAAGCTGCCCCCGGCCCGTACGGCTCGTGTGAGAACCATCACCGCTGCTGTGTGCTGGGAATTCCTCAAGCAACCGATTTACCAGAGTTGCTTGTTTATTAGCCAATATTAGGTCAAGGTTCTCCTGTGGCATGATGTTTTGTAATTTGCCTTTATAGCGTGGATCCAGGATGCTGGCCAACCAGTAGTCGTCATCGTTCATCATTTTGGCAATGCGGGGGTCCCTTTTTAGGATCTGCAAGGCATAATCTGACATGTGGGCCAATGTTCCCGGTGTCAATGATGCACTGCGAGTGCTGGGTGGAGGAGCACTTTCTGGCAAATCCACATCCCTCCAGTCACGCACAAACCCTGTACCAGACCTTGCCACGCCAACATTTTCACTTGCCCCACGAGATGCATCCTCCTCCCCTAAGTAATCATCCCCATCATCATCCTCCTCCTCCTTTTCTTCCTCCACCTCGTCCAGGAGAGGTCCCTGAGCAGACAATGGCTGAATGTCATCAAGGATTCCCTCCTCCTCTTCCTCCTCATCAACATTGGCTGCAGACGCCTGCTCCTTAAGGTGCGTCAAAGTTTGCATGAGCAGACGCATAAGTGGGATGCTCATGCTTAGGATGGCGTCGTCTGCGCTTACCAGCCGTGTGCATTCCTCAAAACACTGAAGGCCTTTACAGAGGTCTTTCAGCTTCGACCACTGCACACCTGTCAACTCCATGTCTGCTCTGAAAGTGCCTGGCCGTGTATCCTCCCACAAATGCATTATGGCCTGCCTCTGCTCGCACAGCCGCTCCACCATGTGCAGGGTGGAGTTCCACCTTGTTGCAATGTCGATAATGAGGCGATGGTTGGGAAGGTGGAGCAATCGCTGCAGCTTCTGCATACGAACGGAGTGTACAGGCGACCGGCGGATGTGCGCGCACTGTCTTCGCACCTTCTGGTGCAGGGCTGTTAACTCCGGATAATTTTTGAGGAAGCACTGCACCACCAGGTTCAAGGTGTGAGCCAAGCAAGGTATGTGGCTGAGTTTTGAAAGGGCTATGGCTGCCACAAAATTACGGCCGTTATCACTAACTACCTTGCCTGCCTCAAGATGTACACTGCCCATCCATGACTCAGTTTGTCGCTTCAAGTACTCGGCCAGCACCTCGGCGGTGTGTCTGTTGCCCAAACACATCATCTGCAACACAGCCTGCTGACGCTTTCCACTAGCTGCTCGATAGGGGGACACCTCGTGTGCAACAGTGGCAGCTGCAGATAGAGTGCTTGTACGACTGCGCTCTGTGGACGAGCTTTCGCTTCTGGAGGAGGAGGAGGAGGAGGAGGGTTGAATGCCTACAGCCAACTGTTTCCTATACCATGGGCTAGGCAGCACTGTCCCATCACAGCTGTCCCCTGTGGACCCTGCATCCACCACATTAACCCAGTGAGCAGTGATGGACAAGTAACGGCCCTGGCCATGCCGACTGGACCATGCATCAGTTGTGAGGTGCACCTTTCCACTCACTGACTGCTTGAGTGCATGGACAATGCGGTCTTTTACATGATGGTGGAGGGCTGGGATGGCTTTGCGAGAGAAGAAGTGGCAACTGGGTAGGTCTTAGCGTGGTACTGCATAGGCCATGAGTTCGCGGAAAGCTGCACTTTCCACCAACCGATAGGGCATCATCTCAAACGAGATTAGTTTGGCAATGTGGGCGTTCAAACCCAGTGTACGCGGATGAGAGACTGAGCACTTTCTTGACCTACTCATAGTGTCTGGGAGGGTGAGCTGGACTTGAGAGCTGCATATGGTGGAAGTAGCGGTGGACAGGGCGGTGTGAGAGAAGGTTGATGATGGTGATGGAGTTGGTGTTCTTTCTGATGGCCTAGATTCAGTATTTCGTTGATATAACAGTGGGATTCCCTGACTGCTGTGGCCTTGCAACGACACCTCAACATTTGCTGCTGTGCTAACCGGTGGGCTTACAGTGGGGGAAACAATGTAGCGTTGTTGACTACCTTCTTTGTGATCAGTTGCACATGTGGCACTTGAGGTTTGGTGTTGTGTCCACGCTTGCAAGTTCATGGTGGTTAAATGTCTAAGCATGCAACTGGTATTCAAATTTTTCAGATTTTTCCCTCGGCTAAAGGTCTTTGCGCACTTCTTACAGATAACCTTGGCCTGATCATGAGGATTTTGTTCAAAAAAGTGCCACACTGCACTCTTCCTACTTTGGCAGACATTTTGCGGCCTAGCACGCTGTGATCTTTTGACCGTCTGGACAAGCTGTCCAGCAACTCTTTTGATTTTTGGAACCTGTCTTTGGAGTGCTCCGGGCCTGCCAGATAACAGCTGTTGCGATGTCGATGTCTGCTGTGGATGCTCCTCCTCATCTGAGCTATTGGAAGCAGCACCCTCTTCCCCCAATGGATGCCAATCTCGGTCAACAACTGGGTCATCCATCACCTCCTCTTCAATGTCATGTGCACCTTCCTCTGTGTCACCGTGTATGGTGGTATAGTGTGCGGGAAGGGGCACCTGAGTCTTATCAGGGTCAGAATCTGGCTCTGTACACTGCGAGGACAATGTAGTGCTCTGAGTGAATGTACCAGCAGAATCATCTATCAGCAGCTGTGCATCAGTGCACTCCATGTCAGATTCATCTTAGCCTGGGTAATTCACCATTTCACTTGATAATCCAGGCATGGTATGTGAAAACAGCTCCATGGAGTAATCAGTAGTATGGCCTGCGTCATCCTTCAATCTTGGTTGGGGTGAAGGACACAAGGAAAGGTGTGGTTCATGAACATGAGCCTCCAATGACAACTCAGTGCTTTTATTTTTTACAACTTCAGAAGAGGAGGCGATAGAGCTGGAGGCTGCAATGTAAGACAAAACTTTTTCCTGAAGCTCTGGCTTTAAAAGTGGTTTGCCAACTCCTAGAAAACTAAGCCTTCGAGGCCTTGTGGAGCCAGACGATGACGCAGGCTCAACACCTCCTGCATTCGGTCCTATTTTGCTTTTGCCACTACCATCAGATCCACCACCAACACCTTCATTACCAGCTGCCAACCCCTGCCCAATTCCACGGCCTCTTCCACCAGCCTTCCTCATTTTTGGTAGAAATGTAGACAAAATCCAACAAACTATATAGTAATGTAAAACAAGGTACAAGGTGTCTATAGGACAGGGGAGATTTTGAATTTCTGCAGACACTTGTGGACACTGGACACTTTTGGATTGTGTGAGGCCCACTGAATATCAGAGCGCTATGTCACAGGCTCGATGGCACAGGTGTGAAAAAAGTGACTACAGGATAAGGGAGATTTTGAATTTCTGCAGACACTAGTGGACACTGGACACTTTTGGATTGTGTGAGGCCCACTGAATATCAGAGCGCTATGTCACAGGCTCGATGGCACAGGTGTGAAAAAAGTGACTACAGGATAAGGGAGATTTTGAATTTCTGCAGACACTAGTGGACACTGGACACTTTTGGATTGTGTGAGGCCCACTGAATATCAGAGCGCTATGTCACAGGCTCGATGGCACAGGTGTGAAAAAAGTGACTACAGGATAAGGGAGATTTTGAATTTCTGCAGACACTAGTGGACACTGGACACTTTTGGATTGTGTGAGGCCCACTGAATATCAGAGCGCTATGTCACAGGCTCGATGGCACAGGTGTGAAAAAAGTGACTACAGGATAAGGGAGATTTTGAATTTCTGCAGACACTAGTGGACACTGGACACTTTTGGATTGTGTGAGGCCCACTGAATATCAGAGCGCTATGTCACAGGCCCGATGGCACAGGTGTGAAAAAAGTGACTACAGAATAAGGGAGATTTTGAATTTCTGCACACACTAGTGGACACTGGACACTTTTGGATTGTGTGAGGCCCACTGACGCTGTATGGTGTGAAAAAATGCACGCTCAGTACCTCAGCAGGACAAAAAAAAAAATTGGGATTGCTTTTAAAAAAGCACTTTGCAGAGCAGTGGATAAACAGCAATGCAGCTGTCAGGAAGCCTTAGAAGGCAGCCTAACAACCAACACCGCTGATCCACCACAATAAAGCCTCCCCTTGCACTGCACACACAGTGACTGGTGTGTTGTACAGGCAAAATCGCTAGCAGCAGAAGCAGCTTTTTTTTCTTCTTCCCTGCCTAACGCTTTCCCTACAGAATCAGCAGCAGCAACCTCTCCCTATGCTAAGATCGGCAGAAGTAAGATGGCGGTCGGCGTGCACGCCCTTTTATAACCCCTGTGACGCCCACCAAAGCAAGCCAATCACTTGCATGCCCTTCTGAAAGATGGTGGTGACCCCTGCCTATGTCATCACGTTGCCCACAGTGTCCGTGGATCCTGATTGGCTGAAAAAGAGCGCAAAACAAACTTTTGAATCGCGACTTTGGCGCGTAAGTCGCCGACCTCGTGGCCGACCTCATCCTAGGGTTGGGTTTCGTTTCATGAAACCCGACTTTGCCAAAAGTCAGCGACTTTTGAAATTTTTCGACCCGTTTCGCTCAACTCTACTGTTTACAGTTACCTGTAACAGTAACCTGTTCCCGACTCCGCTGCGTAGCCATACATGCATGTGTGGCTCCACTGCACTGCATGACCACCCGCTTGTGTGGTCCCTGGATGCCACTGTGGAAAGCAATCCACGGGTTGCAAGGTCCTCTGCAGCTGTGCATGACTTACCAATTGTGTTCGGGCTTGCAGCCGCTGCTTGGTGTCCTTTGCAATGATGATTTGTGTCTGGCTGTGCTTAGGGTGCACGCGGCCACACCTCCCCTGCTTTTATGAGAAATGGGCGTGTGCTAGAATTGCTGCTTCAGCCTATGGCTGTGAGGCAGCTCCTATGTAGGGTTTACCTGCCCTGTGGGGCATTGCCAGAGCTTTGCATCAAGTTTCTGAGTCTTGCTATGTCTGTTTGGTGTTCAGCGCCTGTCCTGCCTGACTGCAGTTCTGGGTGAGCTGATGCCTGTCTTTTGCCTGCTCTGGGGGCTGAGTAACCAGATCCATTTCTGTTCAGTCTGTTATCAGCTTTGGAAAGGAGGATGAATGGTAGGAGCAATGCCTAGTGAAAAGACTATGAAAAGGAGGATGAATAAACTCATGGAGATCGACATCCGACACTGCGGAGACACCATCACGTGTTTCTCAATGCAGTGATTCTAGAGCACTGCCCCCATCCCTTATGGGAAATATGTAAAACATGCAAAACAGAAGCCGCAGAGACACCATCACGTGTTTCTCAACGCAAGCAATGACCAGCCAGGTCTTTGCCCGGGAAGGAACAACCACGGGAAAGGCAATCTCCAATGAAGGAAACCACCTATGCCAAAACATGATATCCATCCACATACAACTGTTTTGGGGTATTACCCCTCATCAGTGTGGAGTAGGAAACTGGCTAGTAGGAGCAATGCCTAGTGAAAAGACTATGAAAAGGAGGATGAATGAACTCATGGAGATCAACATCCGACACTGCGGAGACACCATCACGTGTTTCTCAACGCAGTGATTCTAGAGCACTGCCCCCAACCCTTATGGGAAATATGTAAAACATGCAAAACAGAAGCCGCGGAGACACCATCACGTGTTTCTCAACGCAAGCAATGACCAGCCAGGTCTTTGCCCGGGAAGGAACAACCAGGGGAAGGGCAGTCTCCAATGAAGGAAACCACCTATGCCAAAACATGGTATCCATCCACATACAGCTGTTTCGGGGTATTGCCCCTCATCAGTGTGGAGTAGGAAACTGGCTGGTAGGAGCAATGCCTAGTGAAAAGACTATGAAAAGGAGGATGAATGAACTCATGGAGATCAACATCCGACACTGCGGAGACACCATCACGTGTTTCTCAACGCAGTGATTCTAGAGCACTGCCCCCATCCCTTAAGGGAAATATGTAAAACATGCAAAACAGAAGCCGTGGAGACACCATCACGTGTTTCTCAACGCAAGCAATGACCAGCCAGGTCTTTGCCCGGGAAGGAACAACCACGGGAAGGGCAGTCTCCAATGAAGGAAACCACCTATGCCAAAACATGGTATCCATCCACATACAGCTGTTTCGGGATATTGCCCCTCATCAGTGTGGAGTAGGAAACTGTCTGGTAGGAGCAATGCCTAGTGAAAAGACTATGAAAAGGAGGATGAATGAACTCATGGAGATCAACATCCGACACTGCGGAGACACCATCACGTGTTTCTCAACGCAGTGATTCTAGAGCACTGCCCCCATCCCTTATGGGAAATATGTAAAACATGCAAAACAGAAGCCGCGGAGACACCATCACGTGTTTCTCAACGCAAGCAATGACCAGCCAGGTCTTTGCCTGGGAAGGAACAACCACGGGAAGGGCAGTCTCCAATGAAGGAAACCACCTATGCCAAAACATGGTATCCATCCACATACAGCTGTTTCGGGGTATTGCCCCTCATCAGTGTGGAGTAGGAAACTGGCTGGTAGGAGCAATGCCTAGTGAAAAGACTATGAAAAGGAGGATGAATGAACTCATGGAGATCAACATCCGACACTGCGGAGACACCATCACGTGTTTCTCAACGCAGTGATTCTAGAGCACTGCCCCCATCCCTTATGGGAAAAATGTAAAACATGCAAAACAGAAGCCGTGGAGACACCATCACGTGTTTCTCAACGCAAGCAATGACCAGCCAGGTCTTTGCCCAGGAAGGAACAACCACGGGAAGGGCAGTCTCCAATGAAGGAAACCACCTATGCCAAAACATGGTATCCATCCACATACAGCTGTTTCGGGGTATTGCCCCTCATCAGTGTGGAGTAGGAAACTGGCTGGTAGGAGCAATGCCTAGTGAAAAGACTATGAAAAGGAGGATGAATGAACTCATGGAGATCAACATCCGACACTGCGGAGACACCATCACGTGTTTCTCAACGCAGTGATTCTAGAGCACTGCCCCCATCCCTTATGGGAAATATGTAAAACATGCAAAACAGAAGCCGCGGAGACACCATCACGTGTTTCTCAACGCAAGCAATGACCAGCCAGGTCTTTGCCCGGGAAGGAACAACCACGGGAAGGGCAATCTCCAATGAAGGAAACCACCTATGCCAAAACATGGTATCCATCCACATACAGCTGTTTCGGGGTATTGCCCCTCATCAGTGTGGAGTAGGAAACTGGCTGGTAGGAGCAATGCCTAGTGAAAAGACTATGAAAAGGAGGATGAATGAACTCATGGAGATCAACATCCGACACTGCGGAGACACCATCACGTGTTTCTCAACGCAGTGATTCTAGAACACTGCCCCCATCCCTTATGGGAAATATGTAAAACATGCAAAACAGAAGCCGTGGAGACACCATCACGTGTTTCTCAACGCAAGCAATGACCAGCAAGGTCTTTGCCCGGGAAGGAACAACCACGGGAAGGGCAGTCTCCAATGAAGGAAACCACCTATGCCAAAACATGGTATCCATCCACATACAGCTGTTTCGGGGTATTGCCCCTCATCAGTGTGGAGTAGGAAACTGGCTGGTAGGAGCAATGCCTAGTGAAAAGACTATGAAAAGGAGGATGAATGAACTCATGGAGATCAACATCCGACACTGCGGAGACACCATCACGTGTTTCTCAACGCAGTGATTCTAGAGCACTGCCCCCATCCCTTATGGGAAATATGTAAAACATGCAAAACAGAAGCCGCAGAGACACCATCACGTGTTACTCAACGCAAGCAATGACCAGCCAGGTCTTTGCCCGGGAAGGAACAACCACGGGAAGGGCAGTCTCCAATGAAGGAAACCACCTATGCCAAAACATGGTATCCATCCACATACAGCTGTTTTGGGGTATTGCCCCTCATCAGTGTGGAGTAGGAAACTGGCTGGTAGGAGCAATGCCTAGTGAAAAGACTATGAAAAGGAGGATGAATGAACTCATGGAGATCAACATCCGACACTGCGGAGACACCATCACGTGTTTCTCAACGCAGTGATTCTAGAGCACTGCCCCCATCCCTTATGGGAAATATGTAAAACATGCAAAACAGAAGCCGCGGAGACACCATCACGTGTTTCTCAACGCAAGCAATGACCAGCCAGGTCTTTGCCCGGGAAGGAACAACCACGGGAAGGGCAGTCTCCAATGAAGGAAACCACCTATGCCAAAACATGGTATCCATCCACATACAGCTGTTTCGGGGTATTGCCCCTCATCAGTGTGGAGTAGGAAACTGGCTGGTAGGAGCAATGCCTAGTGAAAAGACTATGAAAAGGAGGATGAATGAGCTCATGGAGATCAACATCCGACACTGCGGAGACACCATCACGTGTTTCTCAACGCAGTGATTCTAGAGCACTGCCCCCATCCCTTATGGGAAATATGTAAAACATGCAAAACAGAAGCCGTGGAGACACCATCACGTGTTTCTCAACGCAAGCAATGACCAGCCAGGTCTTTGCCCGGGAAGGAACAACCACGGGAAGAGCAGTCTCCAATGAAGGAAACCACCTATGCCAAAACATGGTATCCATCCACATACAGCTGTTTCGGGATATTGCCCCTCATCAGTGTGGTGTAGGAAACTGGCTGGTAGGAGCAATGCCTAGTGAAAAGACTATGAAAAGGAGGATGAATGAACTCATGGAGATCAACATCCGACACTGCGGAGACACCATCACGTGTTTCTCAACGCAGTGATTCTAGAGCACTGCCCCCATCCCTTATGGGAAATATGTAAAACATGCAAAACAGAAGCCGCGGAGACACCATCACGTGTTTCTCAACGCAAGCAATGACCAGCCAGGTCTTTGCCCGGGAAGGAACAACCACGGGAAGGGCAGTCTCCAATGAAGGAAACCACCTATGCCAAAACATGGTATCCATCCACATACAGCTGTTTCGGGGTATTGCCCCTCATCAGTGTGGAGTAGGAAACTGGCTGGTAGGAGCAATGCCTAGTGAAAAGACTATGAAAAGGAGGATGAATGAGCTCATGGAGATCAACATCCGACACTGCGGAGACACCATCACGTGTTTCTCAACGCAGTGATTCTACAGCACTGCCCCCATCCCTTATGGGAAATATGTAAAACATGCAAAACAGAAGCCGTGGAGACACCATCACGTGTTTCTCAACGCAAGCAATGACCAGCCAGGTCTTTGCCCGGGAAGGAACAACCACGGGAAGGGCAGTCTCCAATGAAGGAAACCACCTATGCCAAAACATGGTATCCATCCACATACAGCTGTTTCGGGATATTGCCCCTCATCAGTGTGGTGTAGGAAACTGTCTGGTAGGAGCAATGCCTCGTGAAAAGACTATGAAAAGGAGGATGAATGAACTCATGGAGATCAACATCCGACACTGCAGAGACACCATCACGTGTTTCTCAACGCAGTGATTCTAGAGCACTGCCCCCATCCCTTATGGGAAATATGTAAAACATGCAAAACAGAAGCCGCGGAGACACCATCACGTGCTTCTCAACGCAAGCAATGACCAGCCAGGTCTTTGCCTGGGAAGGAACAACCACGAGAAGGGCAGTCTCCAATGAAGGAAACCACCTATGCCAAAACATGGTATCAATCCACATACAGCTGTTTCGGGGTATTGCCCCTCATCAGTGTGGAGTAGGAAACTGGCTGGTAGGAGCAATGCCTAGTGAAAAGACTATGAAAAGGAGGATGAATGAACTCATGGAGATCAACATCCGACACTGCGGAGACACCATCACGTGTTTCTCAACACAGTGATTCTAGAGCACTGCCCCCATCCCTTATGGGAAATATGTAAAACATGCAAAACAGAAGCCGTGGAGACACCATCACGTGTTTCTCAACGCAAGCAATGACCAGCCAGGTCTTTGCCCGGGAAGGAACAACCACGGGAAGGGCAGTCTCCAATGAAGGAAACCACCTATGCCAAAACATGGTATCCATCCACATACAGCTGTTTTGGGGTATTGCCCCTCATCAGTGTGGAGTAGGAAACTGGCTGGTAGGAGCAATGCCTAGTGAAAAGACTATGAAAAGGAGGATGAATGAACTCATGGAGATCAACATCCGACACTGCGGAGACACCATCACGTGTTTCTCAACGCAGTGATTCTAGAGCACTGCCCCCATCCCTTATGGGAAATATGTAAAACATGCAAAACAGAAGCCGCGGAGACACCATCACGTGTTTCTCAACGCAAGCAATGACCAGCCAGGTCTTTGCCCGGGAAGGAACAACCACGGGAAGGGCAGTCTCCAATGAAGGAAACCACCTATGCCAAAACATGGTATCCATCCACATACAGCTGTTTCGGGGTATTGCCCCTCATCAGTGTGGAGTAGGAAACTGGCTGGTAGGAGCAATGCCTAGTGAAAAGACTATGAAAAGGAGGATGAATGAACTCATGGAGATCAACATCCGACACTGCGGAGACACCATCACGTGTTTCTCAATGCAGTGATTCTAGAGCACTGCCCCCATCCCTTATGGGAAATATGTAAAACATGCAAAACAGAAGCCGTGGAGACACCATCACGTGTTTCTCAACGCAAGCAATGACCAGCCAGGTCTTTGCCCGGGAAGGAACAACCACGGGAAGAGCAGTCTCCAATGAAGGAAACCACCTATGCCAAAACATGGTATCCATCCACATACATCTGTTCAGGGTATTGCCCCTCATCAGTGTGGAGTAGGAAACTGGCTGGTAGGAGCAATGCCTAGTGAAAAGACTATGAAAAGGAGGATGAATGAACTCATGGAGATCAACATCCAACACTGCGGAGACACCATCACGTGTTTCTCAACGCAGTGATTCTAGAGCACTGCCCCCATCCCTTATGGGAAATATGTAAAACATGCAAAACAGAAGCCGCGGAGACACCATCACGTGTTTCTCAACGCAAGCAATGACCAGCCAGGTCTTTGCCCGGGAAGGAACAACCACGGGAAGGGCAGTCTCCAATGAAGGAAACCACCTATGCCAAAACATGGTATCCATCCACATACAGCTGTTTCAGGGTATTGCCCCTCATCAGTGTGGAGTAGGAAACTGGCTGGTAGGAGCAATGCCTAGTGAAAAGACTATGAAAAGGAGGATGAATGAACTCATGAAGATCAACATCCGACACTGCGGAGACACCATCACGTGTTTCTCAACGCAGTGATTCTAGAGCACTGCCCCCATCCCTTATGGGAAATATGTAAAACATGCAAAACAGAAGCCGCGGAGACACCATCACGTGTTTCTCAACGCAAGCAATGACCAGCCAGGTCTTTGCCCGGGAAGGAACAACCACGGGAAGGGCAGTCTCCAATGAAGGAAACCACCTATGCCAAAACATGGTAACCATCCACATACAGCTGTTTCGGGGTATTGTCCCTCATCAGTGTGGAGTAGGAAACTGGCTGGTAGGAGCAATGCCTAGTGAAAAGACTATGAAAAGGAGGATGAATGAACTCATGGAGATCAACATCCGACACTGCGGAGACACCATCACGTGTTTCTCAACGCAGTGATTCTAGAGCACTGCCCCATCCCTTATGGGAAATATGTAAAACATGCAAAACAGAAGCCGTGGAGACACCATCACGTGTTTCTCAACGCAAGCAATGACCAGCCAGGTCTTTGCCCGGGAAGGAACAACCACGGGAAGGGCAGTCTCCAATGAAGGAAACCACCTATGCCAAAACATGGTATCCATCCACATACAGCTGTTTCGAGGTATTGCCCCTCATCAGTGTGGAGTAGGAAACTGGCTGGTAGGAGCAATGCCTAGTGAAAAGACTATGAAAAGGATGATGAATGAACTCATGGAGATCAACATCCGACACTGCGGAGACACCATCACGTGTTTCTCAACGCAGTGATTCTAGAGCACTGCCCCCATCCCTTATGGGAAATATGTAAAACATGCAAAACAGAAGCCGCGGAGACACCATCACGTGTTTCTCAATGCATGCAATGACCAGCCAGGTCTTTGCCCGGGAAGAAACAACCACGGGAAGGGCAGTCTCCAATGAAGGAAACCACCTATGCCAAAACATGGTATCCATCCACATACAGCTGTTTCGGGGTATTGTCCCTCATCAATGTGGAGTAGGAAACTGGCTGGTAGTAGCAATGCCTAGTGAAAAGACTATGAAAAGGAGGATGAATGAACTCATGGAGATCAACATCCGACACTGCGGAGACACCATCACGTGTTTCTCAACGCAGTGATTCTAGAGCACTGCCCCCATCCCTTATGGGAAATATGTAAAACATGCAAAACAGAAGCCGTGGAGACACCATCACGTGTTTCTCAACGCAAGCAATGACCAGCCAGGTCTTTGCCCGGGAAGGAACAACCACGGGAAGGGCAGTCTCCAATGAAGGAAACCACCTATGCCAAAACATGGTATCCATCCACATACAGCTGTTTCGGGGTATTGCCCCTCATCAGTGTGGAGTAGGAAACTGGCTGGTAGGAGCAATGCCTAGTGAAAAGACTATGAAAAGGAGGATGAATGAACTCATGGAGATCAACATCCGACACTGCGGAGACACCATCACGTGTTTCTCAACGCAGTGATTCTAGAGCACTGCCCCCATCCCTTATGGGAAATATGTAAAACATGCAAAACAGAAGCCGCGGAGACACCATCACGTGTTTCTCAACGCAAGCAATAACCAGCCAGGTCTTTGCCCGGGAAGGAACAACCACGGGAAGGGCAGTCTCCAATGAAGGAAACCACCTATGCCAAAACATGGTATCCATCCACATACTATAATATAATAATAATAATAAATTTTATTTTTATAGCGCCGACATATTCCGCAGCACTTTACATTTCAGAGGGGATTTGTACAGACAATAGACATTACAGCATAACAATAATCACATACAGTAGATTATAACATACAGTAGATTATAACACATACCAAGAGGAAAGAGGGCCCTGCTCGCAAGCTTACAGTCTATGAGGAAAGAGGGAGACACGAAAGGTAGGTGGTAACAGTTACCCTGAATTGTATGGACCAGTCATAATGTTAAGTGTTTAACAGTACAGACACAGAGGGCTAATGGAGGCATAAAGCATGTGGGAACATGATGCGGGGAACCTGGTTATGGTAAAACTTTTGGCTCTGCCACACAGGGATAGATTAGGTTAATGTGTTGGGGTGGTAGGCCAGTCTGAATAAATGCGTTTTCAGGACACGCTTAAAATTGTGGGGATTGGGGACTAATCGTATTGACCTGGGAAGTGCATTCCAAAGAATTGGTGCGGCACGTGTAAAGTCTTGGAGACGGGAGTGGGAGGTTCTGACTATTGAGGATGCTAATCTCAGGTCATCAGCAGAACGGAGGGCGCGGGTAGGGTGGTATACTGAAACAAGGGAGGAGATGTAGGGTGGTGCTGAGCCATGGAGGGCTTTGTGAGTGAGGGTAATAAGTTTATACTGAATTCTGGAGTGGATGGGTAGCCAGTGTAATGACTGGCACAAGGTAGAGGCATCAGTGTAACGATTGGTGAGGAATATGATCCTGGCTGCAGCATTCAAGACAGATTGGAGGGGGGAGAGTTTGGTAAGAGGGAGACCGAATAGAAGAGAGTTACAATAGTCGAGACGAGAATGAATAAGAGAAACAGTAAGAGTTTTTGCAGAGTCAAAGGTAAGAAAAGGTCGAATTCTAGAAATGTTTTTGAGGTGCAGATGACAAGAGCGAGCCAGTGATCGAATGTTGGGGGCAAAGGAAAGCTCGGAATCAAGTATGACCCCAAGACAGCGGGCCTGTTGCTGGGGAGTAATAGTGGAACCACACACAGAAATGGCAATGTCGGGTATAGGTACATTAATAGAGGGAGGAAACACCAGGAGTTCAGTCTTTGACAGGTTCAGTTTCAGATATAGTGAGGACATGATATTAGACACAGCGTTTAGACAATCGCCGGTGTTTTCTAGAAAGGCTGGCGTGATGTCAGGAGAAGAAGCGTATAATTGGGTGTCATCAGCATAGAGATGGTACTGGAAACCAAATCTACTGATTGTTTGACCAATAGGGGCAGTGTACAAGGAGAAGAGGAGGGGACCTAGAACCGATCCTTGGGGGACCCCAACAGTAAGGGGAAAATGAGAGGAGGAGGAACCGGCAAAAGATACAGTAAAGGAGCGGTCAGAGAGATAGGAGGAGAACCAGGAGAGAACGGTATCCTTGAGGCCAATGGAACGGAGCATAGTGAGGAGGAGCTGATGATCCACAGTGTCGAATGCTGCAGAGAGATCCAAGAGAATTAGCATGGAGTAATGACCATTTGATTTAGCTGTTAGCAGATCATTAGAGACTTTAGTGAGGGCAGTTTCAGTGGAGTGTAAAGAGCGGAAACCGGATTGGAGAGGGTCGAGAAGAGAGTTTTCTGAGAGATAGCGGATAAGACGGGAGTGGACCAGGCGTTCCAGGAGTTTAGAGATGAAGGGAAGATTAGAGACAGGTCTATAGTTAGCGGCACAGTTTTGGTCGAGGGATGGTTTTTTAAGTAGTGGATGTATGATGGCATGCTTAAATGAGAAGGGAAAAATACCAGAAGAGAGAGAGAGGTTAAATATTTTAGTTAGGTGAGGGGTGACAGCAGGGGAAAGGGACTGAAGGAGCTGTGACGGAAATGGGTCACTGGTGCAAGAAGTTGGGTGAGAAGATGCAAGGAGCCTGCTTACTTCTTCTTCTGTGACTGGTTCAAAATCAGAGAGTGAGTTAGATGCAGTGGGGGAGGGAGGACGGTGCATGGTATGAGGTGATTGGGAGATAATTTCCTGTCGGATCTGGTCAATTTTTTCTTTGAAGTAATTGGCCAGATCGTCAGCTCGGAGCTCCGTGGTTGGGGCCTGTACTCTTGGATTGAGTAGAGAATGAAAAGTGTCAAAGAGACGTTTCGGGTTATTGGACAGTGAGGTGATGAGGGTGTTGAAATAGGTTTGTTTGGAGAGGTGAAGGGCAGTGTTGTATGTTCTAAGCATAAACTTAAAATGGATGAAATCTTCGGGTAGATTGGATTTTCTCCACAGACGTTCGGCGCACCTGGAGCACCGCTGCAGGAAACGTGTTTGCACCGTGTGCCAGGGTTGTCGCCGTCTGCGTTGCGGTGTTCTATTTATAGGGGGTGCAAATTCATCCAGGGCAGTTTGAAGTGTTTCATTGTAATGCTTCAATGCAGAATCAGGACATGAGAGGGAGGAGATAGGGGCCAATGAAGACTGCAAGTTCTTCATAAGTTTCTGGGTGTTAATGGCCTGTATGTTTCTATAAATATGGACAGTGGGGGTGACCTGAGCAGCCTGGCAGTTCTTGATAGAGAATGAAAGAAGATTGTGGTCAGAGAGCGGGAGAGGGGAGTTTGCAAAATCATCCACTGCACAAAGCCGAGAGAAGACCAAATCGAGGGAGTTTCCGTCTTCATGCGTTGGAGAATTAGTAAGCTGCGAAAGGCCAAATGAGGAGGTTAGAGATAAAAGGTGAGTAGCAGATGGGGAGAGGGGAAGAGCAATGGGGATGTTGAAATCACCCATGATGAGGGTAGGGATGTCACAGGAGAGAAAATGTGGAAGCCAAGTGGCAAAATGATCCAGGAACTGATGGGAGGGGCCGGGAGGACGATACACCACCGCCACTCGCATGGAGAAGGGGGTGTAGAGTCTGACGGCATGGACCTCAAAAGAAGGGAAGACAAGTGAGGGTACTTGAGGGATAACCTGAAAGGTACATTTTGGTGATAGGAGCAGACCAACGCCTCCACCAGCTCTATTGTCTGATCTTGGGGTATGAGAGAAGTGAAGCCCCCCGTATGAAAGAGCAGCAGCAGCGGTAGTGTCTGACTGCTGGATCCAGGTTTCAGTAAGAGCCAGGAGGTTAAGAGAATTAGAAAGGAAAAAGTCATGAATGAAGGAGAGTTTGTTACACACTGAGCGAGAATTCCAAAGTGCACAATTAAGAGAGACAGAAGGCATGCAGGGAATATTAATAAGATTAGAGGGGTACACACAGCTGTTTCGGGATATTGCCCCTCATCAGTGTGGAGTAGGAAACTGGCTGGTAGGAGCAATGCCTAGTGAAAAGACTATGAAAAGGAGGATGAATGAACTCATGGAGATCAACATCCGACACTGCGGAGACACCATCACGTGTTTCTCAACGCAGTGATTCTAGAGCACTGCCCCCATCCCTTATGGGAAATATGTAAAACATGCAAAACAGAAGCCGCGGAGACACCATCACGTGTTTCTCAACGCAAGCAATGACCAGCCAGGTCTTTGCCCGGGAAGGAACAACCACGGGAAGGGCAGTCTCCAATGAAGGAAACCACCTATGCCAAAACATGGTATCCATCCACATACATCTGTTCAGGGTATTGCCCCTCATCAGTGTGGAGTAGGAAACTGGCTGGTAGGAGCAATGCCTAGTGAAAAGACTATGAAAAGGAGGATGAATGAACTCATGGAGATCAACATCCGACACTGCGGAGACACCATCACGTGTTTCTCAACGCAGTGATTCTAGAGCACTGCCCCCATCCCTTATGGGAAATATGTAAAACATGCAAAACAGAAGCCGCGGAGACACCATCACGTGTTTCTCAACGCAAGCAATGACCAGCCAGGTCTTTGCCCGGGAAGGAACAACCACGGGAAGGGCAGTCTCCAATGAAGGAAACCACCTATGCCAAAACATGGTATCCATCCACATACAGCTGTTTCGGGGTATTGCCCCTCATCAGTGTGGAGTAGGAAACTGGCTGGTAGGAGCAATGCCTAGTGAAAAGACTATAAAAGGAGGATGAATGAACTCATGGAGATCAACATCCGACACTGCGGAGACACCATCACGTGTTTCTCAACGCAGTGATTCTAGAGCACTGCCCCCATCCCTTATGGGAAATATGTAAAACATGCAAAACAGAAGCCGCGGAGACACCATCACGTGTTTCTCAACGCAAGCAATGACCAGCCAGGTCTTTGCCCGGGAAGGAACAACCACGGGAAGGGCAGTCTCCAATGAAGGAAACCACCTATGCCAAAACATGGTATCCATCCACATACAGCTGTTTCGGGATATTGCCCCTCATCAGTGTGGAGTAGGAAACTGGCTGGTAGGAGCAATGCCTAGTGAAAAGACTATGAAAAGGAGGATGAATGAACTCATGGAGATCAACATCCGACACTGCGGAGACACCATCACGTGTTTCTCAACTCAGTGATTCTAGAGCACTGCCCCCATCCCTTATGGGAAATATGTAAAACATGCAAAACAGAAGCCGCGGAGACACCATCACGTGTTTCTCAACGCAAGCAATGACCAGCCAGGTCTTTGCCCGGGAAGGAACAACCACGGGAAGGGCAGTCTCCAATGAAGTAAACCACCTATGCCAAAACATGGTATCCATCCACATACAGCTGTTTTGGGGTATTGCCCCTCATCAGTGTGGAGTAGGAAACTGGCTGGTAGGAGCAATGCCTAGTGAAAAGACTATGAAAAGGAGGATGAATGAACTCATGGAGATCAACATCCGACACTGCGGAGACACCATCACGTGTTTCTCAACGCAGTGATTCTAGAGCACTGCCCACATCCCTTATGGGAAATATGTAAAACATGCAAAACAGAAGCCGCGGAGACACCATCACGTGTTTCTCAACGCAAGCAATGACCAGCCAGGTCTTTGCCCGGGAAGGAACAACCACGGGATGGGCAGTCTCCAATGAAGGAAACCACCTATGCCAAAACATGGTATCCATCCACATACAGCTGTTTCGGGGTATTGCCCCTCATCAGTGTGGAGTAGGAAACTGGCTGGTAGGAGCAATGCCTAGTGAAAAGACTATGAAAAGGAGGATGAATGAACTCATAGAGATCAACATCCGACACTGCGGAGACACCATCACGTGTTTCTCAACGCAGTGATTCTAGAGCACTGCCCCCATCCTTTGGGACAGCTGATGTCTGAGTTCCTGGACTTATCCTGTATATGTGTTGGTACCAAAGTCCTTGTCCTGATTCCTGCTGTGTTATGAAGTCCTAGTCCTGATTCCTGCTGTGTTATGTTCCTGAAGTCCTTCTGTGTCTTGATCCTTGTGCCCAGTGACTGTGACTCTTTGCTAACAGACTTTCTGTGATCTAACCTGGGTTCATCTTGGAAGTAAGAGTCCGGTGTGTCTGCTGAGTTTCTGCTACTCTGTGCTCAGCTTGTTATTCGGTGCAATCCCCGGCCGGTTCCAGTCCAACCGGCAGGGCTTGCACCTGACCGCTTGAGTTCCTTTTTAGGTCGCTGCCAGATGTACGGAGCCCGATGACCGTGGTCTCTTGTCCAGAGCCTGATGACCATGGCATGATGTCTGGCGTCTGACGACCACTTCCAGATGTCCGTTGCCTGACGTCCTCCTCCAGAAGTTCGGATCCTATCCTTCCCTGCCCGATGCCCAGAACCTGCCGATTGCTGCCAGATGTCAGGCGCCTGATGACTGCGGCTTCATGTCTGAAGCCTGATGTCCTGCAGTCTGATGTCCAGACCCTGTCGATCGCTGCCAGATGTCAGGAGTCCAATGCCAGTGTTCTGATGTTTTATCTGAGATATGAATCCTGATGTCCTGTCTGAGACCCGATGTCCTGATGTCCGCCTGGTGCCCTGATGTCCAGATGTCCTGCATGAGACCTGATGTCCGGCTGTGCCTTGATGCCCTGATGTTCAGTCCGTGTTCCGATGTCCAATCCGTGTTCGGTTGTCCCTTCCGTGTTTCGATGTCCAGTCCGTGTTCCGATGTCTTGCCTGTGTCCAGATGTCTTGCCTGAGTCCAGATGTCTATCTGTGTTCCGATGTCCAGCCTGTGTCCAGATGTCCAGTCAGTGGTTCTGGTGGTCCAAGTTGTGCTCTTGAGCAGGTCCTGTTCATGTTCCTGAATGGATTCCTCCTCTGTGGTTTCCGGAAGTCTCCAGCTCTGTTCCCCGGCGACGGTCTCGCCAGTGAGTCCTGGACCAGACCAGCTGATGCCTGGTGCTGTGGTGCCAACGTTTCTGGACCTGTGCTGTCCGTGTCTTGCTTATGTTCTAATGTCCTGCAGGTTCCCTGGGGTCTACCTGTGATGGCTCCTGCCATTGTCTGAAGGCTGCCTGAGGTCGGTGTCTGATGTTCTCCTGCTGTGCCGGTGCTTTGCCTGAGGCCTGAGAGAGAGGCCATCCTAGTATGCCTGAGCCAGATAATCCTGGACTGCATTAACCCGTTATGACCCTAGCCATCATCTGAAGTCTACCTTAGGTCGGTGTCTGATGTTCTCCTGCTGAGACTATGATACGCCCGAGGCCTGAGAGAGAGGCCATCCTAGTATGCCCGTGTCAGACAACCCTGGACGGCGTCATCCCGTGATGACCTCCTGCCATCCTATGAAGCTAGTCCAAGGACAATGTCTGATGTTCTCCTGCTGTGCCTGTGCTATGCCTGAGGCCTGAGAGAGAGGCCATCCTAGTATGCCCATGCCAGATGACCCTGGACTGCGTCAACACATGATGACCTCTTGCTTCGCCTGTCAACCTGAGATGTGCTTCCTTCATGATGTGCATATTCTGTAACCTGGTGTATATAGGTGTATACATGGCTTTTGCTTTATTTCAGTAAACTTTATGTTTTTTCATACCAGAAGTTGTGCGGTGTCTTTTAATCCTGCATTTGGCCATCTTGTCCACAAGCTCAGCTGCCACACACCCCAGTCGCTATCCTTCCCTTGTTCAGGTAGGCCCGGGTCTCCCTTGTGGTCCAGTGGGTCCAAATTCCACGATCACCAGGGACACATACCCCATCGTTGTTATAGTTCGATGACATGGGAGCATTGACTGGGTAAGCCACACTGTATTCGCGATGGTAAAAGTTTTTGTACGACCACCTTCTCTGGAGCTTCTTTTTCGGGGTATTGCCCCATTGCCAGGAGGGGTTGTCTAGCTGCAAACCAGTTTTGGGCAAGGTGGAGGAACCCATGTAGTTAGGTGGTGCCTTTGCATCATACATTTCCCTAGATCTTTGCAAAAAGTAGGGAGTGTGGGGTTTTTTCATCGAAAAAAGGTACATTTTATTGGGGCCTGTCCTTTGATGCCTAAGCAAAAGGAGACTTGTATAACCCTTTGTAGTCTGGAGTTGAATAAAAAAGGGGTGCATTTTTCATCAACATGCAGTTCCCAGTTTGTTCTGACAGTAGAAGTGGTGCTAGAAAGCAAAACTGAGGAGATTTCTGTGTTTGTTGACAATGGAGCTGGAGTTAGCATGATTGATGCAGCATTTGCTAGAAATCATGGGTTGGCTTGCTGTATTTTAGATAAGCCTATTCCCATCTTTGCAATCAATTCAGCGCCACTTGCACAGAAAGCTCTTACTCAGATTGTACACAATGTATGACAGAGGGTGGGGACAATTCATTGTGAGATAATTCCTTGCTATGTCTTGGATGGTCTTCCCATTGTATTGGATCTTCCCTGGTTGGTGAAACATAATTCGTTGGTGGATTGGCAAAACAGGGAGGGGGTGATAACTGCCATGAGAACTGTTTAAATATTTCCTTACTACAGCCTCTACAGTAACTGTACCTGCGTTTTTGTTGGATTTTGAGGACATTTTTTCAAGGGGCTGGTGTCATGATTTGCCTTCTCACCGTACATATGATGGTCCTAGTAACCTGACCCCCAGAGCTAAACTTATAAAGTCCAGACTGTATAATCTTTCCAGCCCTGAGACACAAGCAATGAAGGATTTAATTGTGGAAAGTCTGGAGAAGGGACATATCTGACCCTCATCTTCGCCCACGGTGGCATGGTGGTCTTCTTTGTGAAGAAAATGATGGTGGTCTACGTCCCTGTTTAGATTTCTGGTAATGAAATCAGACTACCATCCGAGATCCATACCCTCTTCCTCTGATTCCAGATCTGTTTAGCCAGGTTGTGGGAGCTATGGAGTGGTGTTCTCCAAGTTAGATTTAAGGGGTTAAGATGGACACTGGAAAACATTTTAATCTCTCCCTACGTAATACACAATCTCTCCCTCCCTGTGCTCTGAATTTGTGGTGTGTCTTCAGCTATGCAAAGAGCTATTTTTTAGTGGTATTATGGAGCTAGATATGATTTTCTTTCCTGAAGAAGAAGTGGGCTACAGTCCGAAATGTGCAGAAAAATTAAAAAACAACTTTTTTTCTAAAATATCTCCAGCATTTGATGTTTCTTCATCACCTGGCAGTGCGGAAACAGACTAAAAACTTTTCATTTGTTGCATATTTCTCTAGTGAAATCACCCCTGGATCTACAGCAGCCTTACAACCTGGGATCAGGTCAGCATATATTGATACCATTTTTAGTATTGACTATTCGATAAGACCCTATTTTGCACTACTTTTTCTCCTCAGCCGTTTGCACATCTACTACTTTAATATTGTAACCACCCAATATTTTTATTCACTGAATAAAAATGTAGGCATTTTACTCTTTTCATTAATTAATTTATTTCTTTATTGATTTATTTTTTTGGCCTTGTAGCTCTAGAGGTTAAACTAAAAATCTTTAAGTTATTCAGGTATTCATTTATGTATTTATGTAGGTTTTCCTTAGTTTGACATTTCAGATTTTTTCATATTTATTAGTATATTTTGCTGTCATCTATTTGCAATTAAAATGATCTATTGGTTATTAAAAGACTGCTGTATATTCTGATTTTGTGATTTAATTGTCTTCCACTTTATACACAATATATCTTATAGTGATAAATATGTCACCAGCTTTTGCTCTGTTAGGACAAAGAAAACTGTTTTGATTGATGTTTTATGAACAAAGTACTTCAATGTTTTAGAAAGACACTACTGTAACCATGGGGTATTTCAATATTTTCTTATATTTATCATTAAATTGAAAAATGAAAATGACTTTAACATTGCCCAATATCTGCATGCTCATAAAAAAGCAAACATTGTTCTCCATTTGCCATATACTGTAGGTCTGATTATTTAGGTACAAATTTTCATTTTGATGGTGTACTTTTTATTGTATTTTATTTCCTAGTACTAAAGATAAGTTTAGAAGAGGGTACCACCAAAAATATATAAGGGATCTCCTAAAGCATGCTAAATGGTAGTATGAACAGTGAACAAGGAAAAGATGCATGCTATAAAAGGGATCACAATACATATAAAAAGTATTTATTTTATTTAAATATTGGTGATCCCTTATATAGCATGCATCTTTTCCTTTTTCTCCATTCTTATTTCCTAGTACTATCAATTTGCCTCTCTGTAGCCCCTTCTTCAGGTTTTGCATTCAATGTTTTCACTTGTACAGTGGGGAAAAAAAGCATTTAGTCAGCCACCATTTGCACAAGTTCTCCCACTTAAAAAGATGAGAGAGGCCTGTAATTGAAATCATAGGTAGACCACAACTATGAGAGTCAAAATGAGAAAACAAAGCTAGAAAATCAACTTGTCTGATCTGGCAAGATTTATTTTGCAAATTATGGTGGAAAATAAGTATTTGGTCACCTAAAAACATGCAAGATTTCTGGCTCTCACAGACCTGTAACTTCTTCTTTTCTGTCCTCCACTCATTACCTGTAGTAATGGCACCTGTTTGAACTTGTTATCAGTATAAAAGACACCTGTCCACAAACTCAAACAGTCACACTTCAAACTCTACTACGCTGAAGACCAAAAAGCTGTTGAAGGACATCAGAAACAAAATTGTAGCCCTGTACCAGGCTGGAAAGACTGAACCTGCAATAGGCAAGCAGCTTGGTGTGATGAAATCAACTGTGGGAGTAATAATAAGATAATGGAAGGAATACAAGACTACTGATAATCTTCCTCGATCTAGGGCTCCACGCAAAATCTCCCCTTGTGGGGTAAAATGATCACAAAAATAGTGAGCAGAAATCCCATAACCACACTCTTGGACCTAGTGAATGACCTGCATAGCGCTGGGACCACCATAACAAAGGCTACCATCAGTAACACACTGTGCCAGCAGGGACTCAGATCCCGCAATACCAAACATGTTCTCTTGCTTAAGTCAGTACATGTCCGGGCCCATCTGAAGTTTGCTAGAGAGCATTTGAATTATCCAGGAGAGTATTGGGAGAATGTCAAATGGTCTGATGAAACCAAAACAGAACTGTTTGGTTGAAACAAAACTTGTCATGTTTGGAGGAGACAGAATGCTGAGTTGCTTCCAAAGAACACCATACATACTGTGAAGCATGGGGGTGGCTACATCATGCTTTGGGGCCGTTTCTCTGCATAGGGACCAGGATGACTGATCCATGTACATAAAAGAATGAATTGGTCCATGTATTGTGAGATTTTGAGTGCAAACCTCCTTCCATCAGCAAGGGCATTCATATGAAATGTGGATGGGTCTTCCAGCATGATAATGATCCCGAGCACACCGCCAGGGCAATGAAGGAGTGGCTTAGTAAGAAGCATATGAAAGTCCTGGAGTGGCCTAATCAGTCTCCAGATCTCAACCCCATACAAAACCTTTGGAGGGATTTGAAAATCCACATTGCCCAGTGACAGGCCCAAACCATCACTGCATTAGAGGAGATATGCATGGAGGAATGGGCCAACATACCACCAACAGTGTGTGCCAACCTTTTGAAGACTTACAGAAAACGTTTGACCTCTGTCATTGCCAACAAAATATGTATACCAAAATATTGACATGAACTTTTGTTAATGACCAAAAACTTATTTTCCACTATAATTTGCAAAATAAATCTTACCAAATCAGACAAGGTGATTTTCTGGATTTGTTTTCTCATTTTGACTCAGAAAGTTGTGGTCTACCTAATGATGTCAATTGCAGGCCTCCCTCTTCTTTTTAAGTGGGACAGCTTGCTCAATTGGTGGCTGACTAAATACTTTTTTTCCCCACTGTATGTCCAACAGATAAAAGATGCATATATTTTTTTCTGGAAGATTCAGAGAGAAAGAGGGGAGCATAAAAGGAATTTATCTTAGTGTCATTGTTTGGTAATGTAATGTGCAGAACAGTAATTACAGATATACTGTTTGTGTACAGTGTTAGTCTATTTTTTGTATGTGAACAGGCTTTGAAAAACCCATAATGGAAACAAGCTATATTTACTTTTTAACTACTTCAGGATCGCCCATAGACTACTATAATCTGGGTGATCCCCTTTCTACTCTGCAGTGATATCTAAAAATGTCACTGCAAAATAGAGTTGTAGCACGACATTGTGCAGTCGTTGGACTAGAGTGCAAGTTATCAGTCCCAACTAAACTGCTGTCACGAGTGTGTCATGTCCTTCTGAGGGATATGGGGTTAGGTGATCAGAACGTATTGTGCATAGCAGGTCTTCCATGTAGCCTGTGTGTTTTTTTCCTCATATTAAATGGACTTCATTTCCTTTGGCACTGAAGAGGTTAATGGCTCTTTGTATGCTGTTTAGAGACATGCAGCTCCATCTCACAGCTGCTCCTCCTGACCTGCTCATTTCCACTCTCTATAAAACCTGGCCAGACCTTCTCATCTCCACCTGTGAAAGTTTACTTCTTGGTTTGCTGGAGTTTGTGTGCTGAAGTTGGAGTTCGTAGTTGCTGCTGGAGATTGTTGTATGCTGTTTTTGGGTGTATGCTTTCTCCATTATTACATTCCCATTAAGTTTGTACATTCCTATCCTTCCCTAAATTCCTCTCTACCCTTCATGAGTGTTTTTATGTTTAAGTTGCTTTTTGTTTTCCCTGATTGTCTTATGTGTTTATTCACTAAGATATCTGTCCCAGACCTCCTGAGGGAGGGGGAAAGACCCCTTAGGGTATTAGATGAGAAAATTAAGGCTGGTGGCCCAAACCTTCTTACCTTTAGAGATACATTTGGGAGCAGGGTAATTAAAGCCTCAGCTTTAGAGATGGAACAGGGCTCCTTTCCCTAATCATGTACAGTCACAGCATGATTTATTATATTGTCTACCTTCTTAATTGCTTTGTACATAGCGCTGAACAAAACTGTTTGGGAGAGATTGCAATGCAAGTCTGGGACAGAGGGATAGGAAATGGAAATAGATTAACTACAATCAGATAAAATTAGAGATGATCCAATCTTTAGAAATTTAAATTTGCTGGTTTAACAAAATTTTCCAAATTATTCAATTTACAGCTAATCAGTTTGTCACAAATTGCAACATTGCAAAGCCTCTAATTCACTGTATAAAGGACTGCACTACAGTCTGAAATGTGTAGGAAAAGAAATATGCAATTTTGGATATACTTGAGAATGTCTACTTTTTAAATTTGTTGGTATAAAGCTTAACATTTGATCTGGAGAACGACTAGAGGACTATTTTTCTGGATCTTCATTTCGCTGTCCCACATCGGGCAGGAGTAGCTTTCTTCACACCGAGAATTGTAGTAGATTTGCCAACTGTGAGCAGGTTTTCCCATATCATCAAAGCCTTTAATTGCCCTGAAAATAGAATTTAACACTCTGATATCTGCTAGGTCTGTATCCCTCCCGTGGTAGATCAGCTCACTCAGCAGTAGAAAACGGGAACACTGTCTCTTTAAATCTTCTGTTGGTTTATTATACAGACGGCATAAACCAACATGAAGTGAAAAATAAACACAGACCTTGGGGCAAAATAGGAAAACAAAACAAAATGATGTATTATAGTGCATACATCTGCGGGGATCTGCCCGCTCTGGTGAATTTAGCTTACACCGATTCAGTCTTTCATCCTCTGGACACAAACCACTGAATTTCTTATCTTCAGCTCTACTGTACATTGACTGCCTCTGGAGTCCAACTATTTAAGCCCTAAACCACAACCTGTGGTGGAGATAAGGTGAAAAACCTCCGAACGGCACAAAGGTTGTCCACAAAAACCCCATCCTTAAAAAAATTGGCTATTTAATCTCTCGCAAGACTTAATGTGCTGGAAGAAAACTTCTGGGTTTTATGTTACTGAAACCATTAGCCTCAGTAAAACATATCTCCCCTCCAGCACCTTGCCAGTGACTTTGTCACATAAACCCCTGTTGTGGCAGCCACTTCCAAGAAGACCTTATTTGGGTTGAGATACAAATAATCTCCAATCTGCCATTGTTGGTTCAAATTAAATAAATACGATGCATCAGAGGCAAGAAAATAGCACACAGCCATTGTCTGTCAGTGTACATTTCTTGCCTGATTCTCAGATACCCAGTCCCAAGTTTTTATTACAACCACAGAGATAAGGAAAGTGGGAATGGCTTCTTATATTTCATTACCTAAGTAAGAAAGTAATTTAGTTGGGAATAGCAAGGTCATAAATTATGGATTCTCCCGAAAGACGTCCTTGGAACCTCCAGTTTCCTAGGCCTTCTGTTACAAACAAAACTTAACACAAAGACACCTCTATATCAGATACAACACCCTTTGTTATTGTTTTTATTATTAACACTTATAAAGCTATTATTAAAAATATTAAATCATCAAAGATACTGTATATAAATTGTATAAATAAGAAGCAAAGCAAAGGGTAAACATTTACCATAGCAATTCCTCCCTTTTTATTATTTAGAGACAATTTATCCATCAGCCACTTCCCCATGCTATGATATCCTGAAGGGGACAAATCCAATTCACCAACAGATACCTTGTTTGTAAATCTTGTCATATATGTTTACTGGAGAAGCACTGTGATATTGTCATGGTTACACCCCTGTGTGTCTGGGATGCAGTTACTGACAGCTCGGCTGTCCAATCCGATACAGGGGCGTGCTGATGCTGTCAGTACTTTGATTGACAGCTTGTCTATCTAATCTGGTACAGGGGCATGCTGAGCTGTCTGTGTGTTTATTGACAACTTGACTATCCAATCTGTGACTGGGAGGCATCGACTGTCTCCAAGTGTTCACTATCACGGATGATTGCCATGCTACTTAACTGAGCTGCTTCTTCCAGATCTCTGACAGACATATATAGAGTACATCTAGAAGTTTTGTGCTCCCTGTGCATTGAGTTCTGTATGCTTGATCATTTACTGCCTGACCTTGGAGTTTGTTTTGACCATCTGACTGTTTAACACCTTCTGCTGTGATCTGTTATCCTCCTGGTATTCTGACCTTGGAACGTTAGCTGACCATGCTTTTGTCTCTTCCTTCTGTTTATGACTCTCCTGGATTCTGATCTTGAACTCCTTGACCATTCTAACTCATGGCTCGGCTGGGAGAATTGACTAGCGTTGCAGATATTTTACAGATGTGATAACTGATGGTCTATGATGTCTGATCTTATGTCTGTTTACATAGTGTCATCATAACAATTATACCCGTTCTAGCAGTTACAGTCACTAGTAATACCAACATTTATGTAAAGAAAGGGTAAATGAGTATAATCTTATTCCCTATTCCCATTTCCACTATATGAGGTCTCCTATTCAGTCTGGGGCAATTGACTGCATCTCGATAATATAGGGAATGTTTGGGGACAGCATTTCTATCTAGGTCGCCTTGTGTTTTGGATCATTGTCATGTTGGAACGCCCAAGTACGTCCCATGCGCAACTTCCGAGGTCATGATTGCAAATTTGCCTCCAGTATTTGCTGATAATGTGCTGCATTCATCTTTCCTTCAAATTTGACAAAGTTTCCTGTGCCTTTATAGATCTCACATCTCCAAAATATCAGCGATCCACCTCCGTGCTTTACAGTAGGAATGGTGTTCCTTTCACCATAGGCCTTGCTGACCTCTCTCAAAATGTAACATTTATGGTTGTGGCCAAAAAGTTCAAGTTTGGTCTCATCACTCTAAATAACCTTGCTCCAGAACTTTTGGGCTTGTCTCTGTGCTGTTTTGCATATTGTAGGCGAGATACTTTGTGGCATTTGCGCAATAATGACTTTCTTCTGGTGACTTGACCATGCAGCCCATTTTTCTTCAAGTGCCTCCTTATTGTGTATCTTGATGCAGCCACACGGCTAGTTTTCAGAGAGTCCAGTATTGCAGCTGATGTTATTTGTGGTTTTTTCTTTGCATCCCCAACAATTTTCATAGTAGTTGTGGACAAAATTTTTTGTTAGTCTACCTGACTGTGGCTTTGTTTTTACAAAGTCCCTGATTTTCCATTTTTAATCACAGTTTGAACGCTATTGACTGGCATTATCAATTCCTTGGATATCTTTTTGTATCCCTTTCCTGTTTTATACAGTTCAACTACCTTTTCCCATAGATTTGTTGACAATTCTTTTGCTTATCCCCTGACAATAACCCGACAGCACCCTCTTAGATTCATGTGCCGTGTGGGCAGTCTGGGCCTGGAAGACTTGCAGTAGTTTGCCATCAATGGTCACTGGGGCATGTGCGGTGGCCGTCTCCTTTGTCAAAAGGGGGCTTCACGCACTTTCGGTTACAGAGTCCCCTTGGGTATTCGCGTCTGCTATGGCCAATATAGCTGTCAGAGGTAGTTGTGATGCTTCCTTTGCCACCTGGCCAGCCAAGGCATTTCCTACTGCAAGAGTAGTTTGTTACTGTGTGTCAAAAAAAAGTCAGCTTACCCCAATGTCTGTACATAGGTTCCAACCCAATTCCTCGCATGGATCAGGCAGAGCAACCAGAAAGTGCAATAAAAAAGAAAAAAATCCAGCGTGGAATGAAAAGGTAAAAAATGTACTTTATTATAAGTTACTAAAAAGGAAAAATATTTTCCAAATAGGCATGCAAGCAGTTACATCTCCATGTAGGAAAAGTGAGACACTTGTCCTACATGGAGCTGTAACTGCTTGCATGCCTATTTGAAATGTTTTCACTTTTTAGTAACTAGTAATAAAGTACATTTTTTACCTTTTCATTCCATGCTGGATTTTTTCTTTTCTATTTGTTCCTGTATGTGTGCCGAAATTTTGAATATGGCTGCCCTTTGGGGAATGGTGAGCACTGTGAGTAGCTGCTCTACCGCTTCATAGGTTTGCCAGCAGAGACCAGAAAATTATGGCTCGGTCAAATGGCGCCAAAGTCATGTGCAACCTTTTAAATACATTAATCTCATTACCTTTTCCCAGATTGTATGCTACAATGAGTGCCTTTAGCTCAGCCTCTGGCTTAGAGCAGCAGGCGAGAGTGGTTCTTGTATTACTGCCTTACCATAGTGGACTGCTTCATACCGGTAATGAACCATCCTTAATCATTGATCCAAGCTCTGGAACCATCTACAAAATACTCAGCAGAGGGTTTAGTGAGGGAGACAACAATGATATCTAACAATCCCTATGTTTCTGCCTCCATCAATGCCTGACATTTATGTTCATGTGTCAATGTCAGACTGAGCTTCCTCATCTTCAAGTTTACAGGGGCAGGTTTGGCTCTCAATTCCTCACTCTTCCCATCCTGTTATTTCCCTCCGTATTCTAAATCCACTGATAGTAGTGTAGCTGGATTTAGAACATTACAGCATTTGAGAGTTGTATGGGTTGTACTAAACGGGGAGGTTATGGGGACAATGAGACCTTCTTTCTGGAGCTCTCAGACGTTATCATGTATCCCGACATTCTCGACAGCACTTATAGGATGCTGCTTTTTACAGGGGGTTGGAGACCTAGTTTATGTTTTACTGTCTCTTGGGAAAGTGTAGTTTTCCCAAATAAAGTTTTTGACATGCCGACAAGCTGACTGGGATGTTCTGAAACCGACTAGGTTGGGAATGGTTATCAGAGCATTTACTGTCCAGAGCTGTAGGAAGTGTCAGGGACAGGAGACTACACAAGGGCCTTTATCTATGGGGGTGGTCATCTTAGGGCCATTTGGAGTATATTCTATGCAGGCTCCAATTTTCTGCAACACATCTGTTGATAAAGCTGGGTTCACATTGCGTTAAGGGGATGCGTTTAATGCATCCGTTACATAGCGGCATTAAAGCTATGTAACGGATGCGTTATCGCACCGGTAGACTGCTATAGACGAGCGCATCGCCAATGCATGTCATAATCGGCATGCGCTAGCGATGTGCTGTCTTTTAGTGACGGATCCTCGGACGCGGGCTGCAGCGTGCGAGGGTCCGCTCCGCTAGCGCAGATAGAAGAACCAACTGAGGATGGTGAGGAAAAACCTGATGGGGCCATACAAATGGATAAATAAAAGTGAAGAGAATAAAATTGCTTATTAAAATAGCCTTTATTAAAATATTTTTGGCTCAACAACTTAAAAATATGGAATCTAGCAAAAAATTAGTGCATGAGGCAATTAAACCGCTATAATATAATGAGAATATATGACTTATAAGGAAGATAGTTAATCCAACCAATATCAACTCAAGTAATGGTTAACTCTGTGCCACAAAACCTGATGCAGATCAGAATAAACCCATGGAAACAGCCAGTATCTTTAGCAGCAGAAAAGTGTATAAAGTGCAAAAATAGTGCAAAATATTACCACAAAAAATATATATAAACCTATGCAGTGGTACAACAGCACGGTGCAAGAAGTAGAAAAAATAATTCTGCTAAAAATTGTGCAACATATGCAAAGGTGCTGAATAATACAAAAATGTGCAAAAACATATATTAAACGCAGCATATATGGAACATATATAAAATATAAAAAACAGAGCAGTGATGTTCAAATTTGCAAAGTGTGCAGTAGATGCAAGGTGCAAAGAAGTATGCAAAATTATCTGTGAAGCGTCAGCATATATTGAAACAGACCACAGTGGTGAATATCACATGTGTGCCGATATATTGGAGTGTGGGTCAGCCAATGAGACCATAGGAGGTGATAATGTGGGAATAAGGCTGAATACCTGCGGGTACCAGGAAGGTGGGAGATGCGGTGTGCCTGTAGAACACGCCCCGACGCGCGTTTCGGAAGTCTCCTTGACGCAGGTCTGTGTAGTTGGGCTACAGAGAGGTCCAGTTAGTCATCCCAGGTTTCAGGCACCATTTAATTTCGTGGTAGCCCCTTCCAAGAAGAGTTTATTTGGGTTGAGAAACAAATGATCTCCAATCTGTCAATATTGGTTCAAATTAAATACGATGCATCGGAGGCAAGAAAATAACACACAGCGAGTGTCTGTCAGTGTACAAATCTTGTGTGGTTCTCAGGTGCCCAGTCACAAGTCTTTATTACAACCACAGAGATATAGAAAGTGGGAATTGCTTCTTACATTTCAAAACCTAAGAAAGAAAGTATTTTAGTTGGGAAAAACAAGGTCGTAAATTATGTATTCTCCAGACAGACTTCCTTAGAACTTCTGTCTAATTTCCCACACCCTCTGTAACAAACAAAACTTAACACAAGGACACTGCTATATCAGATAACTTCTAGGGCCTGTGCTCCACATGAAAACTAAAGTCCTGGAGTGCTAAAAACCACCTACTCACCCGGGCATTCTTCCCCTTCTCTTCCCTCGTCCACCTCAGTGGTGCATGATATGACACTAGCCTGAACTTCCTATCTAATAGATAGTTTATCAGGGAGTTGATTGACCACTTGATGGCCAGGAACTCTTTCTCCACGATAGCATAGTTCCTTTTACAGGAGGAGCGTTTCCTACTCAAGCATAGTACTAGATGTTCAGCTCCATCTATCTCCTTGGCCACACAGCTCCCAAACGTCATCCATCTGGAGCACAAACTCCTTAGTCAAATCCGGTGCAACCAAGACCGGTTGTATGCATAGCGTGAGTTTTAACTTCTGGAATGCCATCTCTGCTTCAGAGGATCATATGGCCATCAACATCTTTGTACCCTTGAAAAGATCAATCACGGGGTGGCTATCATGGCGAAATTCAGGATAAATTGCCGATAGTTTCACACAATTCCCAGAAATGTCCTAACTTGCTTTTTGGAAGCAGGTTGTGGACAGTTTTGCATTGCCTCTTCCTAATCTATTTGCAGCATTAGTTCACCCCTCTGACGATCTAGCCCAAGAATTGGGAATCTCCTTTTCCATAGGTGCACTTCTTTTGGTTTATGGTAAACCATGCTTTCCTCAGTGCATCCAGTACCACCTGGAACTTCTGCAGGTGACTTCCCAAATGCTGGCTGAAGATCACAATGTTGTCCAGATAAATGGTGGCATACATTTTTTGAGAGGTTAGGATCTGGTCTATAGCCCTTTGGATTAAAGCTGGGGCACCTTGTAGTATGAACGGCATCCTGGCTTACTGAAAGAAGCCATCAAGTGTAGAGAATGCCGTCTTCTCTGTAGCACTTCGGGATAGGATAATTTGCTATTACCATTTCGTTAGATCCAGGGTGGGAGCACAGAGCAGAGAGTGTGCTAAGAAGCACAGCAGAGCACAAGGCAGAGGGAGAGCGTATGCTAAGAAGCACGACAGGGCACAGTACAAGAACAGAGCATGTGCTAGGAAGCATAACAGAGCACAGTACAAGGGACCTGAGTACAGCGAGCGACTGAGTAGGGACCAAGCAGGCATAGCAGGGAAGCACAGCATAATCTCATAGGAAGAGGCAGCCTGATATAGGGTAAGAGCACTGCGACTTCCGGGTTAGGTCCTCCAGGACCATAGAGATAGCATGGCTGCAACCTTTCCACGAGGCCATCTGTCTGCGGATGGTACACAGATGTCCTGAGTTGAGTAATCTGAAGGGTCTTACATAACTCTCATTACCATGGACATAAGCGGTGTTCCTTGATCCATCAAAATCTCCCTGGGTAGGCCCATCCAGGAGAATATGTGGACTTTCGGGCTATACTCTTGGCTGAGGAGTTCCTCAGTGCTACCTCCTCTGGGTACCGTATTGTACAGTCCATGACCACCAAGATGTAATGGTGGCCTCTGGTGGACTTAACTAGAGGTCCTACAAGGTCTATGGCAATCTGGTCAAATGGGATCTCTATAATGAATAATGGAACTAGGGGACTGAGGAAGTGGGAAACAGGAGCAATTAACTGACAAGTAAGACAGGACCGGCCATAATTAATTCTCCCGGTGACAGCCGGGCCAGTAAAACCATTTGAAGGACCCACTCTTGGATTTTATCTACACCCAAATGCCCCTCAAGACATGAGAATGATCCAGGATTATTCCCCTAAATCTATAGGATCCCAGGAATAACAGCTGCTCTAATACTCCCTCTCGCTGTTTAGTGACCCGATAAAGCAACTCCTCATTAACTGCAAAGTAAGGAAACATTTTTACATAAGGTACTCCATTTGAGATGTTCCAAAATTCTCCCCAAGAAACCCCCAACTCAGGAATCTCATCCTCATGGGTCACTGTCTCGTCCTTGTCACAAGCAAGAACACACAGGGGGAACTCATCCACCTCTGACTGCAAAGGGGATTCATCCTGGGTGAATCTACTCCTGTCTGAGTTAGAAGGCAACCATTCCTTTCCCCACAAGTCCCAGAGCAGACTGAAGTTCTAACCGATTATCACAGGGTGTAGTAAGTCCTTGACTACGCCGACCTCATGGGACTCAGTGCCACGGTGTGTTGTCATAGTCACTCTGGCGACTGGAAGTCCTTGTAGTCCCCATGAATACAACGGACACCCATAGTTTTTTCGGGAACTAACTGGTGGGGAAGTGTCACCCTTACCAGAGTCACCAAACTCACTATGTAGAAGATTCTAGACACCAGCATGCCATTTATTGTCATGGGACATGACTGCAGCCCTTTCACAGGCTGATAATACACACTGCAGGTGAGATAGGCATAGTAGGAATAGCGCAGGCTGTAGTTTATCTGCTCAAAGGACATAGAAAAACAGGTGGCTATGAGTCCAGTACTGTGGCATCTCCAGCAGACCAGGTCTCGACCAGCCTTCTGCAACCCCTCAGTGACTTTCTGGGATCTCGGACTCCCCCTAGTGGTGGCTCTACTATGCCTCATTTGGGACTCAGGCTCAGTATGGAGATGAACCCCCTCTGGTTTCCTTAGAGACCTCTTGACCACCTGGTATCTTTGTACGAGGCCCACCAAGTAATTTGCATTCTTGCAGTCTCCCAAGGCAACCCAGGTCTGCACCAAGCTAGGGAGGGAGTGAATAAATCTGTCCATGAAAACCCGCTCGACCATCTGGGCTGGAGTGGAGGACTCTGGCTGCAACCATTTCTGTTCCAGATGTAGCAAGTCAAACATTTGGGATCAAGGGGGTTTGTCACCATAATACACCCAGTGATTAACCCTTTGGGCTCTGTCAGGTATAGTGACCCTTGAGCATGTCAATATCTATGTTTTTAATTTGGCATATTCCCGGGCATCTTGTAAGGATGAGTCATAATAAGCATTCTGGGGTTCGCCCATTAGATAGGGTGTCAGCACCTCTTCTCACTGATTTGGGGGCAGCTTCTCCTGCTCTGCAACCCATTCAAAAACAGTCACAAATGCCTCTACATCATTGCTCAGCATCATTTTCTGCATTGCTCTTCTTATTACCTTCCGAACAAATGTGTTGTCACCTGAACTTGGAGAATGGGCTTCCGACCTCTCACGAATCGCCTCTGCATGCAACTCAATCTGCCGTTCCTGTTGTCTGAACTGTTCTTAATTGTGCTGCTGCTGTTGTTGGAGCTTCTGCTGGTACTATTGTTGCTGTTGTTGCATCTCTTGGATAAGTAGCTTAATGTTGTGAATTCTCTTGATCTGACTTCTGAGTTGGGGCTCCCTCTTGTGGTTACTGCGGGTAGTGGAGCTGGCTGGGTTGACAGACGTCTGCCACCTGATGACGATGATTGGAAATCATTGGTTACTTACTGGGAGGATATAAGTGAGCAGGCTTCCCTCAGTTGCTGCTGGTGATTGGTTTCTTCCTGTGCATTTTGAGGTCTGCTGTCTCCTGCCTGATCCTGCATTTTTCAGTTAAGTTGTTCATTTGCTAATCCTTTGCTTCTGATCTGGTTTTGCCTCTTTCTGCTTTGCTGTTAGGGTTCAGCGTGCTCCCTGCTGGGGCAGTGCAGGACCCCGCTCCATATGTTACAGGTTGTGTCAGTTTGTTCAGTCCCCTGTTATATTAGTCTCTTTTGCTTTGCTGCCAGTTCACACCAGAATGCTGATATAGTGGGGGAGAGGTCGTGAGACCTCAGTATTTTTTGTACATCAGATGTGTTGGATTTTTTAGGGTTTTGCGTGATTGCAGACAGTGTCTTTCCTTTCCGATCCTATCTAGACAGTTTAGGCCCCATCCTTTGCTCAGTCTATTTTCTGCCTGTGTTTGTGCCTCATCTTGTCTCACTGACAATATATGTTTGGGGGCTATCTATTTGTTTGGGGTTCTACTCCGGGGCAGTATAGATTTCACCTTTCTTGCTTTAAGCTTAGTTAGTTCTCCCGCTGTGCAGAGGCGTCTAGGGCATCGTAGGTATGCCCCACGGCTACTGCTAGTTGTGTTGTTAGGATTAGGGGTCTGCAATCCGCTAAGTTACCAACCTTTCTGGTTTCCTGGTGGCCTAGCCTATTCCTGCTATCCTCCTCAGTGACCTATTCATAACAGCTTACTTGTCTCCTTATGTGCCAGCTGTTGCTGCTGCTGTGCGTTCACCAAATGCATAATCAGGTCCTCCATACTGTCTGACTTTGTCTCCTGGCTTATGGTCACCTTTACCCAGGACATGCGGATTGCCCACTGCCGCTATTCGTGTTCCTGAATTGTTGCCGCTTCCTCCGCCACTTGTGTTAGATCAGCTTTGTCATCGGTACTTGGAGGTAGAAAAAGAAAACACTGTCTCTTTAAATCTTCTGTTGGTTTATTATGTAGATGGCATAACGCAACATGAAGTGAAAAATAAACACAGTCCTTTGGGCCAAAGAGGAAAACAAAACAAAATGGTATATCACATTCCATACATCTGTGGGAATCTGCCCATTCTGGAGAATTTAGTATACACTGGTTAGTCTTTCCTCCTCAGGACACAAACCACATGAGTTCCTCTCTTCAGCTCTACTGAACACTCCACTGGAGGCCAACTATTTAAGCACCACACCACACCCTGGTGTGGAGATAAGGTGAACAACCTCCCACTTGCTCTATGGTTGTCCACAAAAATCCAGCCTTTAAATAAATTAGTTAACCCTTTGAAACAATTAATGTGCTGGAGGAAAACTTCTGGGTTTTAAATCACTGTAGCCATTAGCCTCAGCGAAACATATCTCAAACTCTTTAACACAAGCACGGATTACCATGGAAATACTGTACATAGTAATCAGGTACAAACCAACAGCCTAATTAGTAACAGTGAAATGACAGACTATTCATGTGTTTTGAGAATTAAAAAATGTCCAAAAATCTGCATTTTAAGTCATTTATGGTCAATCCAACCACTCTGTGCAGAACAAATACTTAAACTGACGGTGTTGCTGTTACTGGTAACATCCTGCTGTGATTAATGACGTGCTGTATATTTTACAACACCATTTACTTCCACCCCACTGATACTCTTGCCAGAGGCAAAAAATGCTAATTTTATATACTACTGTCTTTTGTAATACTACTGCCAGAACAGCTGACACCAGTGGTGAGGGTGCTTCTACTGCTGCTAGTGTCTCAGACATATTATTGTTTATCCAATGTTTAATGTCAATTTCTTTGAGTGCTGACTATCCTAAATCATCCTAAAATGACTGCCGCATGTCCTACCTTAGCTTTCATACTGGCTATGATATTCCTTCATGATTGGCTGTGCTCTACCATGTGAACAGAGTAACATAGCTAGCAAGGTTGAACAAAGACATTTGTCCGTCCAGTTCAGCCTATATGCCGTCAGAATAAATCCCCAGATCTATGTCCATCTAAAGAACCTAATCACTGTAAGATATAATATTGTTGTGCTCCAGGAAGACATCCAGGCCTCTCTTGAACCCCTCGACTGAGTACGCCATCACTACCTCCTCAGGCAAAGAATTCCAGATTCTCATTTCCCTAACAGTAAAGAATCATCTTCAATGTTGGTGGAAAAACCTTCTCTCCCCCAGAAGCAGAGAATGCCCCCTTGTGACTGTCACATTGCTTGGTATAAACAAATTCTCAGAGAGATATTTGTATTGTCCCCTTATATATTTATACATGTCATTAGATCGCCCCTTGGTCATATTTTTTCTAGACTAAATAATCCTAATTTTGCTAATCTCTCTGGGTATTGTAGTTCCCCAATCCCCTTTATTAATTTTGTTCCCCTCCTTTGTACTTGCTCTAGTTGCATAATATCCTTCCTGAGCACCTATGCCCAAAACTGCACACAGTACCCCATGTGTGGTCTAACCAGGGTTTGTACAGATGCAGTATAATGCTCTCATCCTGTGTATCCAGACATCTTTTAATGCACCCCATGATCCTGTTTGCCTTGGCACCCGCTGCCTGGCACTGGCTGCTCCAGGTAAGTTTATAATTAACTAGGATCCCCAAGTCTTTCTCCATGTCAGATTCACCCAGTGGTTTCCCATTCAGTGTGTAATGGTGATATTGATTCCTTCTTCTTATGTGTATAACCTTACAATTATCATTGTTAAATCACATCTTATCCAGAGCCATCTGTAGCAGAATACTATCATCTCTTTCATTGACTGCTTTACATTTGTGGAGAAACAGGGTCAGTGGGTTCTCTCGTCCGCTGGCCCGGCTGTCTTTAGCAAGACTACATGGACCAGGGCTCATACCACTGAACGCCCGCTCTATCTCCTTGTGGGCAGAACACTACACAGACATCACAGGGTTAGGGTAAAACAGTGTGGCCAAGCTTTATTGAACCACAACACCGAGTAGCAAACAGTACAATTCCAGCAATTTCCCCAAGATGGTGCATATTACAAGGTCTCTCCCCTCCGCTGGCTCATAGGGATTCTAGTGGATGTTATGTTAGAGCTCCCAGGGTCGCTATTCCACCTGTGATAACACACAGAGAGGAGGTCACGACAAGCATAGCGAGATAACCAAGAGCAGTCCTGTGTTCTTTCAGCCGTGTCTGACATACCCTCAGCTGGGATCCTGAACAGTTTCTTGTCCGTTTAGAAGAATATCCGGCTAGTAGCTATATGTGATGAGTTGAGGCACTGTCTCTCTGTCTCAGGGTCTTTTATACCCAAGGCAGGTAAGCTATTGTTAGAATTACCCAGTGTCCTTCAGTACACCCTCACCCTTTCCCTATCTACAATCAACTGTACTGTATATCCAAGTAGAAATGAGGTCGCATTCAAGGAGCTGGTGAAGAAATTACTTGATTTATTGGCACATGTTACACATGTCGGGCCGGGGGAGTGACATCAGGAGTGCAGAGGGAGCTGACAACGATCGTTTCGCACTATCCAAGCGCTTCGATGGGTCATCAAGCTGCAAGTTATCAGCGCTCCGAATGCCGCACACCAGCTGAGGATATACGGTAACAGCGGTGCCGTCTGTGTTTTTTCTTTTGTTTATGCTATCTACAATCAAGTCAACAAACTGATTCCAGACAAAAAATCAATTCGTCCAGGCCTGGTAAAACCTAGCCATCTGGGCAATTAAGATATACTCTGGTTTCTTCACAACATTGTTTTGTATCATCTGCAAATATCGATATTTTACTGTGTAAACCTTTTACCAGATCATTAATAAATATGATGATGAGAATAGGTCCCAACACCGACCCCTGTGGTACCCCTATGGTCACAGCGACCCAGTTAGAGAATATACCATTTATAACCACCCTCTGCTTTCTATCACTAAGCCTGTTACTTACCCATTTACACCCATTTTCTCCCAGACCCAGCATTCTCATTTTGTGTACCCAACCTCTTGTGTGGCACGGTAGCAAACGCTTTGGAAAAATCAAGATACAACACCTTCAATGACTCACCTTGGTCCAGTCTATGGCTTACCTCTTCCTAAAAACTGATTAGATTGGTGTGACAGGAGCGATTCCTAATAAACCCATCCTGATATGGAGTTAAACAGTTATTCTCATTGAGAAAATCTAGAATAACATCTCTCAAAAACCCTTCAAATATTTTACCAACAATAGAGGTTAGGCATTCTGGCCTATAATTTCCAGGGTCACTTAGAAAACTGCAATACATAATGGTGTCATTCATGTGATCATGCCTGGCATCAAGTGAGCCGTCTGTTGCTGATGCAATCTTCTGCAATGTATAAAAACAGAAGCAGGCATTTTTTTTTTTTACAATTCACTTGAAACGAATCACAAATTGTTTGAATTTGCAAGGTTTTTTTTAACTTCAACATATATTAGTTAGATTCACATTAATTAACTCTTCGCTAGATAAAATATTATTCTTTTTGTGTTAAGGCTTTTCTTTAAGTCAAAATTTGAGCATAAATTTTACATTTATACTCAGACAGTCAATGGACACTTTTTTCGAGACCTATTTTTAGGTAATAAAATGTTACGGTAATAGGTGGCACAGTCATTTAACATCTTCATTTTACTTGGCGTGCCATGTCGTCTTAGTAAAAAAAAAAAACTTCAGCTCATTCCTGATAAAAATAAGAAAGATTTTTGGATTACACAATATATTACTCGAGAATCATGCAGCATTTATATATAGCAGAGGAACAAATGTCCCATTCATTTTACTTTCAAATGCATTCATTTATTGATTCATTTTAGCTGATAATTGGAATTAAACTGCAATATTAGACCGAATGTCATTGAGTAAAATCAGGATGTTTACTCCATAATTACTCACAGAATAAATACATAGAGAAAAGGCAGATGGGATGCAATATGCATGTGCAAAAATTGCCATCATCTCCCTTTAATTAGTGCTATAAGACAATTGTCTCCTCAGTAATAAGTAGATTTGACAAAGAAGTGTTTCATATATTCAAGAGGGTAATTAAACTGCCACATGCTCAAACCAATATATCCATAGAACTGCCTGAAATGGAAATGTGCAAAACAATGATTGATGGTATTTAATGTGCATGAGTTGCACATTGTAAACTGTTGATGATAATAAATGATTATACCACTGAAGTATCTAATAAATAGAAATAAACATAAAAAGACCAGATTAAAGAAGTGATATTATATGACCTTAATATTAATTGGGAAATCTACATTTCTAATTCTTAATTATTTACTATCCAAATCACATTACTAATATATAAGTATTATAGATGAGCAGTTAGTTATGAATGCTATAAAATATATCACTGTGAATCACATTTACCTCCATTAAAATTAACCTTTGTAATTACATTATCAGATCCATTGGAATTACCTGGGAAAGGTGAAGAATAATAATAAAATAATAATCTTTATTTTTATATAGCGCTAACATATTCCGCAGCGCTTTTCAGTTTGCACACATTATCATCACTGTCCCTGATGGGGCTCACAATCTAAATATGGTATTTACTAACTCTAGTAGAAAATAGAGAACTACCTGAGAAAAAACAGCCATTTGTGCTCACTGTTGATTACCATCTTTGTCACTCTATCTGACTTATTGTTATACTCTCACCAATTTGTATGGTGGTCTACAGACAATAAGTAAGCAATTGGAGTATTTACTGCACTTATTAGTAGTGGTTTTTTTCATATGCAAACAAGCAGGAAGAAATATAGATAACATATAAAAATCTGGATGACAAAGGTGAAAAAACGCAGCATTGATTATCTAATAGCCTACAAATGCCTATATCGTTAGGCATCCGGTTTCTCCCTCTGCACAGGAGGAATCCCAAGCCTTGCCTTCTGATGTCTCCCATTCAGTCCTGGCCACAGAGGAGCCTGCTCAGCAAAAACATCGTTACTGGCACCTTGCCCAAGCTAATGCTGTCGGGTTGGTTGCTGCTGCCAACCCTGGTTCAGCTAGATCAGCCTGCACTAGTCAGCGGCGAGCGGCTCCTCTTTTCGCTCCACTGAGCATGCCTGTGGCTCAACTTCTCATTGGAGTTCAGGGGTCACATGCTCAGGTCCCGTGCCTGAAGGTCGCCACTATAAAAGACTCGCATGGCCGCTCGGCCATGAGCTAATATAGACTTATATTGTCAGTGGTATGTGTGATGATTGATGCATGAGACTGGTAACTGACTCCTTATGACTCCCTGTTAGGGTTGCGGATCGCACTAAATATAAAACATAAGGAAGTGCGATCGCAATCTGGGGTCCATCGTGCACAGATGGAAGCAGCTGCTCAGTAGTGGCGGAACCCTAAACACTGGGGGGCTAACCGCTGTGTACAGGAGCGAACTCTGTTACCTCACAGAGCCGCTGGAACAAGTGCCAGAGCCTGTTTATCCTCACAGGACTCAGCAGGAGAGCGATAGTGCAAAGACACAGAACTCTGCCCCAAGGACATAGGGTTAGAGCCCCTCTAGTCCCACTAGCGCTCAGCACTGCAATAGCGATGCGTGGACAAACACTCTTAGAATGCTTTGCCCTGTTAGCAGTCACTGGGTGCAGTAGTACGTTGCTTACCGCACTATGTGTGTACAGAGCAGCTCAGGCAGACGCCACTAACCAGCCTAAACTCAGGACTGGAAAGTGCATAGGACACATACAGTGCTGCACTAATAAATGCTGCAGTACCTGCGGTTGCATAGTGCCTTATGTAGAGTGGCGCACTCTGGCGCTAGCATGTGTGAGGAGCTGGGAGCACTGTGGCGCTAGGCAGTGCCTCAACTCAGCGCTAACTCTAACCTCTAAACCCTACTAACATGCGTATCAAAGGGAAGGGGTTTCATAAATAGTCATTCAGCAGTTCACAAGCATCCATCATCACACACATCACTACCAATTACTGTCTATACTAGCGCATGGCTGTGCAGCCATGTGACCCTTTTATAGCAGCGTCCTTCCGGGACCTTCCTAGTGGTCCAATGGGAGCAGCAATAGGACCTCAGCATGTGACCTCAGACCTCCAATGAGATGACTTCCCACAGGCATGCTCAGTGGGCCGAAAGAAGGACTTAGTCCCAAGAGCTGCTCGCTGCTGGCTATTGGAGGTTACTATAGCTGAACCCTGATTAGCAGCAGTAACCAAGCCAACAGTAGTAGACTGAGCAAGACACTGGGAACGACATCTTAGCTGAGCAGGCTCCTCTGTTGCTGGCGTGGAATGGGAGAACACAGAAGGCAAGGGTCAGGATTCCTCTTGTGCAGAGGCAGGAACCCGACACCTAACATTACCCCCCCCGTGCCTCGCTATGCTCAAGGGAGCACAGATATTCTCCACAGGTTCCAGGTCCTGTCCTCTGGGCCATGACCCTTCCAGTACACTAGATAAAATTTTTTGCCCTGTACCACATTACACCCCATGATGGCATTCACCTCGTACTCGTCCGAGGACAAGCTTGATGTCCCGGTAGGTGACTCCGAAAAGCGGGACATGTGAACGGGCTTAAGGAGGGACACGAGGAAGGTGTCAGTGATGCCCAGTTGTGGAGGAAGAGCCAGATGGTAGACCATAGGGTTAACCTGCTCAAGGACCTTGAAGGGACCAATAAAGCGAGGCGCAAACTTAGTGGACTCAACCCGCAGCCTGATGTTAGGAGCGGAGAGCCACACCAAGTCGCTGGGAGCAAAAGTTAGAGCGGGGCGCCAGTGTGCATCAGCGGTGGACCTCATTCTCTCCTTGGAGGCCCGGATGGCATCCTGAGTGCGGTCCCAAATGTCACATGCCTCCACTGCCCAGTCTGCCACCCTAGAGTCGGTGGATGACTCGGGCATGGGCATAGGAACACGCGGATGCTGGCCGTAATTGAGGAGGAATGGGGTCTGACCGGTGGAGTCGGCCACAGCGTTCGTTGTGTTCGTTCCGCCCATGGCAGCAAGGATGCCCAGTCATCCTGCCTGGCCGAGACAAAATGTCGAAGATATGTGAACAGGGTCTGGTTGGCTCTCTCCACCAACCCGTTTGTCTCGGGATGATAGGCCGAGGAGAGATTTATCTCAATGCTGAGCAGACTGTAGAGCTCTCTCCAGAACCGATACGCAAACTGGGCACCCCGGTCACTGACAATCTTGTCCGGCATGCCGTGCAGGCGGAAAACGTGTTTAATGAACAATGCAGCCAGGCCCCATGCAGAAGGTAACCTAGAGAGAGGTACCAGGTGCACTATCTTAGAGAAATGGTCGGTGACAACCCAAATGACCGTGCTGCCACTGGACTTGGGCAGTCCCACCACGAAGTCCATACCGACCATCTCCCAGGGCCTGTCCACTACTGGCAGGGAGTAAAGTAGCCCAGCTGACCACTGCCGAGAGAACCTATTCTGGGCGCAAGAGACGCACGCCTGAATATAGTCAATATGCGGCCACCAGTGCATCCTCGCCAGAAGGTCAGAGGAAAGTTTTGTCCTGAAATGTCCACCCACCCTGGATGAGTGAGCCTAAGAGAGGATCTCTGGTCGCAGATGGGCAGGGACAAATGTCTTGCCCAGAGTACTGACTCAAGGGCGACCGGAGACACGGTCCTCAGGCTCTCGGACGGAACGATCAGCCAAGGCTCCTCCTCCTCCGATGACACCACAGAGCGGGAGAGAGTATTGGCCCGGACGTTGTTCTCACCGGAGAGAAAATGGAGGGTTAAGTGGAACCAGGAGAAGAACAAGGACCATCTGGCCTGGTGAGAATTTAGCCGCTGGGCTGTCTGCAAATACACCAAATTCTTGTGGTCGGTGAACACCTAGAAAGGGTGGCAAGCCTCCTCCAGGAGGTGTCTCCACTCCGAGAAGGCCAAGTTCATCGCTAGCAACTCCCTGTCCCCGATGGAATAATTCCTCTCTGCCGGTGTGAAGGTCCTAGAGAAAAAGAAGCATGGGTGCTACCGAACTTGCGTGTCCTTCTGGAACAGGACCGCTCCAGCACCAATGGACGAGACATCCACCTCCAGAATGAAGGGTTTATCTACATCAAGGCGATGTAGAATGGGAGCGGTAGCGAAATGGTACTTAATGGAAGAGAAGGCCTTGGAGACAGGTTTCGACCACAACTTGGGATTTGCACCCTTCTTGGTGAGGGCCACCAAGGAGGCTACCAAAGTTGAGAAGCGGGGGATGAATTGGGGATAGTAATTTATGAACTTCATAAAGCGCTGCACCGCTTTGAGATAACGGGGCTCCTGCCAATCCATCATCACCTGTAGTTTGGCAGGATCCATTGCCAATCCCTGGGCAGAGATGATATAGCCCAGGAAAGGCAAGGACTCCTGCTCAAACACACACTTCTCCAACTTGGCATAGAGGGAGTTTGCCCACAGGAGGTAGAAAACTTTGCAAACATCTCTCCAGTGGGAGTCAATATCTGGAAATTATATGAGAATATCATCCAGATAGATTACTACCAAAGTGGTAAGCATATCCCAGAAGATATCGTTCACAAAGTCTTGGAAGATGGCTGGGGCATTGCAGAGCCCAAAGAACATCACCAGGTATTCATAGTGCCCATCCCTGGTGTTAAATGCCATCTTCCATTCGTCCCCCTCACGAATGCACATCAGGTCGTAAGCCCCCCCGCAGATCGAGTTTGGTAAACACTCTCGCTCCCTGTAGCCTATCAAACAGCTCCAATATCAGGGAGAGAGGGTACTTATTCTTAACGGTGATGGTGTTAAGACTCCTATAAACGATGCAGTCCCGCCCCTGCTGCTGACACCGACTTCCTAATGAATCCCCTTGCCAGATTCTCCTTTATAAATTAAGACATGGCCTCTGTCTCTGGGAGAGAAAGGGGTCACATTCAACAGCCTTGCCATTATGGATTGTGGTCCCCTGATAAGCCCTGACACTGGGAGGGGGTGAAACACGTAGGGACGATGCTATTGTAACTGGATTCAGATAAGTAACCTATTATGGTCTTTTCTGGGCATGCTTATTGCTTTTTTTTTTCTTGTGGTCTTGGGATTGATTGCACCTAAGACCTAAGACCAAAACTGTGATATGGGATTCCTGTATTTGATAGGGACTATAAATTACTAAGCATTTTCAGATATTTACTAGCTGAGTAGCCATAGCATGTTTGTACATCAAACTTATGTGCATTTCATTGTAAGAGCCCACTTTCTTTATAGCTTGAGGGAAAGCTTCTAGACTAGGCATACATATTACTTCCAGGTCGTGGAATTCTTGGCCATCTAGTACTTTATATGGCCCAGTCTACAGGATGACTAGCTGGCGAAGAATACCTCTTACTGAGGATCAGTTTTTTATGTGCATTTTTTGAGACAATGTTTTCACCAAGTTTGGTGAGCTATATTATAGTTCATACTGTTTCAATTTAGGAGCAGGTGCTTTTTTCCTCAAAGACATATAAACTCTATTGGCTATTCAGCTGTTTTTTTGTGTGTTTGTGGTTGGGTGGTGATAGGTTGGTTTTGTTTTTTGTAATATATTATTATGTCATCTTTGTAGCCCTTTATTGCAATAGCACTACTTTTATATATTTTTGTCAAATAAAAATATTGTTTCTATTGGTATTCAAGAGGGCTTGTATTCTTTTTCTGAGATGATCTGTACTGTTTTTTCAAAACCTACCTTGTTCTAGGTGCTGTCAGATATATTTGTCTACATATATTTACTCTATTGTATCAACAAAAACTTTTTTTTTTAAAAAAAAAAAGGTCTTGGGTTTTCTTTATGGTGGTTCAACAACTGAGACGTAGCCAGAACCGTTGTCTTATGTGGTGACTCTTGAGCTAAATCTTTGGCTTTAACCTCAGGCCAATTTTTTTGCACTTGCAGTGCTCTTTGTGTGGCATCCAAGGAGCCTGGTTGCCACAGTGGCATTGCCTCCCTCACAGGGGGGATGATGTCATACCTATAATCAAGGAGGGCTTCCCTAGCCAGATAATACCAGCATACAACACCTTTCCTGACTCCAGACCAGAAGGGGGAGCTCCTGGTTTCAGGAACGATTCCTTATTAGTTTTGACCTGGAGGCGGGGTTAGTCAGTCTGCAGCAGAGAGACTGTAAGAGACAGTCAGTGTGAAGAGAGAGGAAAGTGGAAGTTTAGGAAAGCCTGGGGATTGGAGCTGTGACCAAGCTCACCCCAGGGAAGAGCGCTTGACACTGGATGCCGGAGTCCATGGCTGCATGGGTACAACAGTCCCAGCAGCCAAATCCAGAGGGCAGGAGGCTGTAGGCCTCTTGACCCCATCACACTCCATGAATGAGTGACACCTGTAAAAGGCTCAAGCTGCCTGCCATACAGGCAAGGAAAAAAAAGAACAGTAAGGAACAGAGGACTGAGCATAGCTTCAGGCAGCAAGGACATCAGAGAACAGCACAGTAAGAAGGCCTCCAACCCATCTGGCTTAGTGGATCCTAATTTGCTTCCAGGCTGGCTGGATCTCCATTACCATCTATACTCAGTGCCCTGGTCGGCACATCAAACTGTGAGCAAAAGTGTGAAGACTGCACCCCGCTGTGTCCTCCTGTTTATTTGCTGCATTACTTCAGTCCTGCATTACATCCATCATCACCATCTTTTATAATATAATTGCCCTGGGAGTGGAGAGCTGTACCAACATCAGCCTCAGCGGTCTCTTAAAACAGGTGGTGTCACAAATTAACTCCTTATAATATTTATTTCCCTTTGTAACGGGGTCTACCAAGCTGGGGTACCTCTTTCACTACCACCCCGTGTTTTCGGAGGTCCGCTCTGCATTGGCTGGAGTCTGAATGAATGACGCTTGCTGGAATTCCTTGGTTATATGGGCACATATAAAAGATCACTGCTTCTCCATGTATTTCCAGTCTGACAACACTTTACTCACAGGACACAGAATATATCACACAGATGCAGAGGGCCAGCCAATAGAAAAGCGGCAGGCCAGACATACATTACAAAAGCCGCAGGTGGCCGGAGCCTGCCGATGTTTACTGTGGGAATTACAAAGGTGGGGGGAGGGCGGACAAAAGGAGAATATCGTGTTCCCTCTGCCCAGGGGTGCAGCCTGTGAACTGATGCATTAGGGACATGCATCTCACATAGAACCTATTATACATAATACATATAACTGCACAACATATTCTGGGTGCTGAGTGGTTCTGTAACACGTAACACGGCTCCCCTTTTCAGCGATGCGATCGGCATACACAGTCTGATCCTCAACGGATCGGTTTGGGGATGACCGAAGTTTATGGGGTTGGTACAAGTTCCGTTTGTCGACTTAGTCCATCGGCATTACCGTTTTGTTTGCCGGGTCTGTGGTGGATGGTGAAGTCCAGAGGTTGTAGGGCTAAACTCCACACCAGCAATCTGGTGTTGTCTGCGGAGACCCGATTAAGCCAGACTAGGGGATTATGATCCGTTAGGAGGGAAAACTGTCGTCCATACAAATATGGTTGCAACTTCTTGAGTGCCCATACTACCGCCAGGCACTCCTTCTCGATGGTCGCATAGCTTACTTCCATCAAGCCGACCTCAACAAGGCCATCCCCGACTCCCCAGTTCAGGTGAATCCTGGCAGTGGGCAGTCGATGTATGGCTCCCCCTGCTACACGGACTGCCACTGTCCGGTCCGTCTTCACAAGAAGATGAAGCTTCACAAGGGTCAAAGTTGCTCCGGAATCTCTTAGTCCCTGCATACGTTTCCCATTAACCCACACGACCTGTCGATGCTGTTGTCGATTATCTGCCCGGGCTGCCTGCACGGGGTCTACTTCATGCAGCACTTCCTCCATCTCTTCCACCCCTTGGTTAGTCGTAGCCCCTAATACCGGGTCAGCTTCGCCTTGGTAGCAGTGTACAGCAGCCCGGCTGAAGGTAGCTGTTCCTGCCTTTGGCCACTGGGTATGCTGAGTCGGGTTGGGACATTGTCTTTGCAGGTGGCCCAGCTGACGGCAGGTGTGGCACCGTGCCCCAGGGGGACTGTGGTAGGCCGGGTTTCTAGCTGGTCCCCCTACAATCTTCAGTGGTTTGGGGCCCTCCAGGTCCATGGGAGGGCCACTAGTGACCATCTTTGATCCGGACAACTGCGGCCTCTTGGTATCATGATGTTCAGCAGCCAGACAAGCGGCTTCCTCAAGAGTCGTTGGCCGCCTGTCCTGAAGCCATTCCTGTGTCTCGGGGGGTTAGTCCATTAAAGAATCGTTCTAACAAGAAGAGCTGGAGGACGTCCTCCTTAGTGTTTGCTTGGCTCCCTTGTACCCACTGTAGCAGTGACCGCCGTAATTTACAGGCCCATTCAGTGTGGGTATCGGTTACGCGTTTTATAAGTCCGCAGAACTTTTGGCGGTATGCCTCTGGTGTCAGCGCATACCGGGCCAAGATCACTTCTTTGATCCGCTCATAGTCCATACAGTCCTCATCAGGTACCATGCAATAGGCGTCCGCTGCCCGGCCTGTCAGCTTGCTGGCCAGTATCTGAACCCATTCCTCCGGCTTCACTTGATGAAGGGCACACTGCCGCTCAAAGTCCTGCAGAAAGCCATCAATGTCTTCCTCTGCCTCCCCCAACTGTCGGAAGGCATTATACTGGATCTTTTTGTGGCTTACTGTTGAAGGTACCTGGTCGAAGGCCAGAGTTCCCCCTGCTCGCTGACTCTCCTCTCTCCGCTCTGCCATCTCCATCTTGGCCAGCTCCACTTTGGTCCGCTCTGCCATCTCCATCTTGGCTAGCTCTATCCTGGTCCGCTCGGCCATCTTTTCCTTCAGATCAGTACACACATCAGCCATCACCTCTTGTATGATCTCTACCGCAGGGTTTGGGCCATAGAACGCCAATCTGTTCTTTACCGCCCTCTGGAATGCGGTCTCCTCCACGTTCACATTGGGGGGCGCTGCACTGTCATGTTCCATGATGGCTGCTATCAAATCCGCTTTTGTTTTGTTGCTGGCGATCAACCCTCGGGCTTCCACCAGATCTTTTAATGTAGTCCTCTTTAACTTCTGGTAGTTGTTTTCCATTCATTCCTTTCCTCTTGTAGAAGGGGTATCATATTCCGCCGCTGCCACCAGTGTAACGGGGTCTACCAAGCTGGGGTACCTCTTTCAGTGCCACCCCGTGTTTTTGCGGGTCCGCTCTGCGTTGGCTGGAGTCTGAATGAATGACGCTTGCTGGAATTCCTTGGTTACATGGGCGCATATAAAAGATCACTGCTTCTCCATGTATTTCCAGTCTGACAACACTTTACTCACAGGACACAGAATATATCACACAGATACAGAGGGCCAGCCAATAGAAAAGCGGCAGGCCAGACATACATTACAAAAGCCGCAGGTGGCCGGAGCCTGCCGATGTTTACTGTGGGAATTACAAAGGTGGGGGGAGGGCGGACAAAAGGAGAATATCGTGTTCCCTCTGCCCAGGGGCGCAGCCCGTGAACTGATGCATTAGGGACATGCATCTCACATAGAACCTATTATACATACATATAACTGCACAACATATTCTGGGTGCTGAGTGGTTCTGTAACACGTAACACCCTTTTATAATAATTTTCATTGGACGCCCAGGGTCACAGACCAGGTCACTGCTGTCATGACACATCCACTTAAGAACCAGCCCGGTACCGAGTATCCCCACGGCTCTGTCGGGCGCTCCATTTGCACGTCAAATAGCACGCACAGTACTGCACAACTGAGTCACAGCCAGCACCGCTGTCTTCTGTGGTGACTGTCGAGCTAAATCTTCAGCTTTAACCTCATGCCAATTTTTTTGCCCTTGCAGTGCTGTTTGCACACTGAATAGCATGCACAGTACTGCACAACTGAGACACAGCCAGCACCGCTGTCTTCTGTGGTGATTGTCCAGCTAAATCTTCGGCTTTAACCTCGGGCCAATTTTTTTGCCCTTGCGGTGCTGTTTGCACACTGAATAGCACACACGGTACTGCACAACCGAGATGCAGCCAGCACTGCTGTCTTCTGTGGTGACTATCAATCTAAATGTTTGGCTTTAACCTCAGGCCAATTTTTTTGCCCTTGTGGTGCTGTTTGTAAAACACAAAGCAGTACTAGGCTGTAATGCTACCTTCCACAAAGCACAAACTGCTCTTTGCTCCCCAATATCTGCATCTGAACATCTGCAGCTATGTCACAAACCCCCAAATTCCCAAAAAGCCTGTTGTGAGGGGACAGGGACATGGACGTGCATGTGGGCATGGGGTTTTCTGTGGTGCCTGACAAGGCACTGAGTCTGGGAGACAGAAGAAGGTTGAGGCATCTATGTTACTGGTGAAAATGCCTGGTCTAGAAAGTAAACATGTCTGGAAGCCAGACGAGCAAGAGCAGATACTGTCTTGGATGGCAGCTAATGGCTCCATTAAATTTTCTAGCAGCACCCAATCTTCCACGACCACACAGTCTACTGTCGATACACTGAACGCTGGATCATTCAGTCCTCAACCTGTTCCTACTTCCTCCGCTCCTCAGCAGTCATAGGAAACATTTGACCCCAAGCTTGCCCAATCCGGTGATCTGTTTGGTACATACTGTAGGATCCTTTGGTTGCCCCTGGCCTCTCAACGGGCAACATTTAAGAGGAACATGAGGAGGTATCGTCTGTTCATGGCCAAATACAGTGTGTCCGTAAAGTCTTGGTGCACTTTTGACCGATAGGCAGGGGTTCTGTCAAGCCATGGCCACCAAGATCCCCGGATCTGACGCCCTTAGACTTTTACTTTTGGGATTATGTGAAGCAACATGTGTACATTGAATGAATCAACGACATTAATCACTTAAAACAGAGAATCACAAACGTTATTCACTGTTACACCAGACGTCCTTACCTGTGTGTGGCAAGAACTTCACAATCGTTTGGATGTGTGTAGGGCAACAAAGGGAGCCCACATCGAACTCCACCAAATAGGTATGAAACTGGGAGAGTTTTTCTTTTATTTGGAGCAGATTTTACATTTCTATCGTTTTTTGTTGCCTTCCAGTGACTGGTCAAAAGTGCGCCATGACTTTACAGACACACTGTATTTGAAAACCCACAGCTAGAAGAAAGCCACTTTCATCCAGGTGATATACCAGCTTAAGAGGTGGAGGCTGATGATGATGAGACACAGTTGCCATCTGGCCAGACAACAATATCAACACGGAAGGAGGATGACATGGACGACGAGATGGTTGATAATGTGTCCACTGATCTGACCTGGACCATTGGTATACACAGCCAGCACAGCAGCACAGAGGAAGAAGGTGGATACTTAGCACCAACAAAGACACCTAGGGCTACTGGTTTGAGCAGAGTGCAAAATGTGTCAATTGTTCCCAAGAGCAATCCCTCTGTGCCCCAAGTCAAGACAAAGGGGCATTCATCCTCTATCTAGAATTTTTTTTCTTATTGTCCTTCTGAACCAAACATTGTCATCTGTAGCATCTGCCATATGAAGCTGAGCAGAGGCCAGGGCAACGGCAACCAGAGCACCCCCAGTATGCGGAAACACATGGCACACTAGTCGGTGGGCAGAACAACAGGGTACCAAATAAGTGTCTGTGGGTCAAACCACTGCCATGTCGCCTGTGATCCATCCTTCCCAATCTGCTGGCCATGAAGCAGGTGCTCATACCTCCTGTTCACAAGCTGCTGTTGCAGAGACACAGGACACAACAATCCCATTCACTTGTTTGTCCCAGCCAAGAGTTCAGTTGTCCATGCCCCAGATCTAAGAAAGGAAGCATAAATTCCAACCCACACACCCACAAGCACAAATACTAAACTCACACATTGCCAAGTTGCTAACTGTGGAGATGTTGCTGTTTAGGCAGAGCTGTGGCAAAGAATAAAACATCAGACCGACCAGTGGCTCTCCCAACTGCAACTCAAACACGGTCTGGTTGTCTGCGATAGTGGGCATAACCTGGTGGCAGCTTTAAAGCTCGGGAAGCTGGTGCACGTGCCATGCATTGCTCATGCTTTCTAGTGGTTCAGAAATTTATCAAAACATACCCTGACTTGCCGTACCTACTTGAGAAGATGCGTCGTGTTATGAATGAGTCACCGTAGGAGGCAAATACAGAAATACTAGCTAAGTCCAGAAAACCAGAGAAGTTGGCAGCTATCGGATTGCAGACCCCTGAACCTAACAACAACAACTAGCAGTAGCCGTGGGGGGTTCCTACGGTGCTCTAGGCCTCTCGATCACAGCCGGAGAACTACATAGCCTAAAGACAGAAAGGGAAATCTAAACTGCCCCAGAGCAGACCCCAAAGCAATAGGCAGCCCCAACATATAATGACGGTGAAGCAAGATGAAAAAACACTCACACAGATAGAAAGATAGGCTGAGCAAATGATGGGGCCCAAGCTAACTATAAAGGACAGAATAGAAAAGCTGCTGTCTGCAATCCGCCAAAACCCTCTCAAAAACAAGAGCCAACAGACTGATAGGGAAAAAAGCCCTGAAGACGCTAGGCTTCAAAAGGACTATATCAGTACTCAGGCATTTTCTGAAGACAGAGCAAAAAGGAATTCAGCACACCCAGCAGGGAAAGGCAGAAATCATAAAAGCAAGGCAAAACAAAACCAAAACACAAATGCAAAAAGCAGAGCAGAAAAACTTAGCTTTTGAGCAGCAGGAATCAGACTGGTCTCCAAGAATCCCTCAGAGAAATCACCCGCAAGGCAGAAGGGCATTGGCTGCCTTATATCCAGTCAGCAATCCCAGTCACCCAGTCATCATCATTCTGCTCAGGTGCTTTGTAATCAGCCTCACTACCTTCCTTCACCAGAAGAGGGAGTTCATCAGACCTCAATGGTGAAGGGGAAAATGAACTCACAACAGCGTCGTATTTGTGCCCATTTCCGCCATTCCTCTACCGCTGTTGCCGATCTTGCAGAGCTTCAAAAGCAATTTATTTGCTAAATCACTAATTCATTTGGGACCTGCTCACATGGTGGAACTCAACATATCATATATTGGCAAGGTTTAGTGAATACCAGCATAAACATGCCTGTCCGACTGCAACTCAGCCAACACACATAACAACTGTCGAGAGGGTGTGGATCACTGACATTTGTGAGGTGCTTGATAACTTTGAGTACTGCACCAACCTTGTGAGCAGTGATCAGGCTATTATCAGCATTACCATCCTGATGCTGTGTACATTTAAAGAATTGCTGCATAATCTAAACATGGAATCTTGGAGTGCCCATCAGCTGGGTATAGAGCAAGTTTTCACATTGGGTAATCCTACCAAGCCCAGCCAATATTATGAGACAAGATTGGGTGATGAAGTTGAGGAGGAAAAGGACTTCTTTTTTTGTGGCACCGAGGGGACTCCTTCGGCTAATTTTTGGAGACATTATTTCTATGCCTGCAAATTGGGCATTGGAACTGCTGTGCCAGTAGCTCTTGCTTCATAATTGTCTGGCCCTTAAGGCCTCCTTCCTGCATCAACCATGATACAGCCCCTTGGGCTAATTTTTTGTAGATACTCTGTCTATGCCTGGACATTGGGCACAGGAACTGCCATGCTGGTAGTCCTAGCTTCATAATTGTCTAGCCCTGGAGGCCTCCTTCCTGCATCAACCATGATACAGCCCTTAGAGCTAATTTTTTTGAGACACTATACCTGCACATTATGCAGTGTCAGTGGAACAACAAGGACAGAAGTCCAGCCTTTATAATTGTGAAGCCCTTTTGATGATGATGGGTGGCTTCTTCCTGTGTTAACCAACACCCAGCTTTTTACCGCCTGCTTTTAAACAATCATGCACCCATTTCAGCCTTCTCCTCAGGCCCCCAGACTGCTTTGTAGGGTCCAGCAGAAATTTACTCACATTTCCCATTGACTTGCATTGGACGCGCTACTTGTTATGAATACCCAAGCATTAGGACCTACTCGTTATGAGTATAGTGAGTCCGAATATTTGACTACACGCTCATCCCTAGCAAAGACCAAAGAACTGTCCAAGGACAACAGTGACAAAATTGTAGATTTGTACAAGGCTGGGATAGGCTACAGGACAATAGGCAAGCAGCTTGGTTAGAAGGTAACAACTGTTGGTACAATTATTAGAAAATGGAAGAAACACAAGATGACTGTCAATCTTCCTCGCTGTGGGGCTCCTTGCAAGATCTTGTCACTTGGGGTAATGCTGTTTCTGAGAAAGGTGAAGAATCATCCCAGAACTACATGGGAGGACCTAATCAATGAGTCGAAGAGAGCTGTGACCACAGTATCAAACATTACCATTAGTAAAACACAATATGACATCATGGATTAAAATCCTGCAGGGCATGTAAGGTCCACTTGCTCAGGCCGGCACATGTCCAGGCTCATTTGAAGTTCACCAATGATGATCTGGATGATAGAGAGGAGGCATGGGAGTAGGTCATGTGGTCAGATGAGACCAAAATAAACCTTTTCGATAATTTGCCTTATTTGTAGAAAGAGGATGAGTACAACCCGAAGAACACTGTCCCAACCGTTAAGCATGGTGGGAGAAACATTATACTTTGGGGGTGCTATTGTGCAAAGTGGACAGGACAACTGCACCATATTGAAGAGAGGATGGATGGGGATGGATGGTGTCATGTATCATAGGAATTTAGCCAACAACCTCCTTCCCCCAGTAAGAGCATGACAATGATCTGAAACACACAGCCAGTGCATCTAAGGAATGGCTCCGTAAGAAGCATTTCAAGGTTCTCGAGTGGCATTCACAGTCTCCAAATCTGAACCCAATAGAAAATCTTTGGATTGAGCTGAACCTAAGTGTTGCCCAGAGACAGCCCCAAAGCCTGAAAGATCTGGAGAAGATCTGTGAGGAGTGGGCCAGAATCCCTGCTGAAGTGTGTGCAAACTTGGTCAAAAACTACAGGAAACATCTGACTATATACATTAAAGAATGTAGTAAGACAATCCACTAAGAGAATAAAAGAAAAGTGTTTTTATTTGACTTAATATATAAAGGCTTTTAAACATAACAATTAAAGAGCCATATCAAAGACAGAGCTAATTAAGACAAGGATTCATGTGCAACAAGAAACATCAGGTGTAACACCACCGGTACAGCCTAGTTAGTGAGAGCCTAGCAACCTGACCTATAGATTAAGTAAAGTGACAGTGCATCAAATCTTATCCAGAAAAAATCATCAATGAGGCTCAAGCGGCTATGTCAACGCATGCATAGTGAGTAAGCTATATCTCATGTGGAGTCATAGCAATCAAGCAATCAAGCATATAAGCATTGACTACAGCAGCATGAGCATCACACAACATAGTTGCTGTTACCCATGACTGTCCCGTGACGTTGCACACAGGGCCCCAATGTGCATTTCACACAGGCTTCCTCAGAGGGAAGCAGAGCTCACTTATAAGTACTCTTAATGACCTACCTTAAAAGGCATATTGGCGGTCATTTAGGAATTAATCCACAGATCCACCATTGTTCCATTACCATTGAACCCATGGTCCGTGCTCAGACCAGAAGTGACGGACATCTGGTCCATTTAATCATCTGGCTACTGAGCCCATTGACTGGCTGCACTGTTTGATGACTGATATATGGAACATCAACACACCACAAAATGACATTTACTGTGATAGGCATGGTGAAGTCAGACTATCCTAATACTGACCTATACTAATTATATCAATCAAAATGGTAGCTATTATGTCATTAATTGATCAAAGCCAATAAAACTTTATTTTAATTTACTCTTAGCACAAGGTGCAGTATGGCTTTTTTCCTTAGGAACAAACTGTTTCCTTAATGGAGAAGTTCAGCGACCAAAGCTTTGGTGAATTTGTATGAGCCCTGAGACTTAATGGATCTTACATGGCCTCCAGCTCTGGAATGTCTACACTTAGAGTATCTGAGCAGGAAAACATTACCTGTCCTTTTTACTTACTAAATAATGTTTTCAGTGCCAATGAATAAAGGTATGAATAAATATGAAGAGCGCTGTATCTTATGATTTGACAAGGTAAAAGAACTTTTATGGTGCTGAAAGGAACTAAAACCTCACACACATGAGTTACTTGTTTTTCAGGAATACCTTTTGCTTCATAATGCATATCAAAAGCTGGACAGAAGAGAATTGGTTTTCCATTTAATGTGAAAGAGTTTCCCTTCAAAGAAAAATATGTGACCTATGACAGTTTGAGAGATGACTTACCAATCATCATTGCTGCTACTGTAGCCCTGAATAAGAACTATAATGCTTCAATAAGGATACTAAATATTACAACACCATCATAATGCACAAAAAGATAATAATTTGGTGTGAAATGAGCTGTCAGGGTTTTAAATTTAACATTGAGTAATGATGTCTCCCTCTAGAGAGGAACTATTATTTAGCCATAAATCTTGGCACAGCAACAGATAATCCATTGCCAAATGTTTCATTACTTTTCATATGTTCTAACTTTGTTTTAGGAGTTAAAATGGATATTCTCATCCTGATGTCCGTAATAAGTCTTGTTCCTTGTTTAAAGTTAGACTTTGTTTTCTGCATTGTTTCCTAGATATTTTTCCTCTCATATAATTTCTACTCTTCTGTAAATGCCTTATGTTTCCTTTGGCTACTGTCATCTCTTCACTCTCATGGCCACTTATGCATAGGTGTACCTTTGTTCCTTTCTTTGTGGTTTGTTGAATGAAAAAGAGTGGATGCTGCTGGCAAGTACACAAGAGCCCACGGCTCAGCCTCCTTTACTGCTACATTACAAGGCAGTTGAGTAGGGTAGCTTGCACCCTGAGATTCCACCATCCAAGCAACCTACACAGAGAATTCTCATTCATTTGCTTTCACACACCTTTCATTGAAGAGCATTTTTCTGGACAGATTGCAATCAGAAATTCCTAAATCAACACCTGTAGGACACTATCACAGGCACCAAACTAGGCTGCTGTGACTGGATTTGAATGTGCAATATCTAGTGTTGAGCGAGCATGCTTGTCACTACTCATTACTTGCTTCAGCATCAGTGTCCTCGCGATGCTCGCTACTAGGCGAGTATCTTGGAATGCTTGCGAGCGAGCTCAAGTCCCCGCACTGCATGTTTGACGCTTATTAGACAGCCAATAAAAATGCTGGAATTGCCTGCCAGTCACTGTAATGTCGTAGCCATTTTGCTTGTGGCATTACTGTGATAGACTGGCCACATAGCAACATCGGGACTATATAAGACCCATGAGCCATGCGCCATGCTCTGCACACTGTACACTGGACACAGGCAGAGAAGGGTAAGGTGCTGAGCTAGGGACAGAGTTGTAGCTGCACATTGGCAGAGAACAAACACATGTAGTCTTTTTTTCCATTTTAACAACAATCCTTATTAAGGCTAATGATAATTAACCCCTTTACCCCCAAGGGTGGTTTGCACGTTAATGACCGGGCCAATTTTTACAATTCTGACCACTGTCCTTTTATGAGGTAATAACTCTGGAATGCTTCCATGGATCCTGGTGATTCTGACAATGTTTTCTCGTGACATATTGTACTTCATGTTATTGGTAGAATTTAATTCATATAACTTGTGCTTATCTGTGAAAAAAACGGAAATTTGGCGAAAATTTTTAAAATTTAGCAATTTTCCAACTTTGAATTTTTATGCCCTGAAATCACAGAGATATGGCACACAAAAAAATTAATTAGTAATATTTCCCAAATGTTTACTTTACAACAGCACAATTTTGGAGCCAAAATTTTTTTTTGTTAGTAACATATAAGGGTTGAAAATTGACCAGCAATTTCTCATTTTTACAACACCATTTTTTTAGGTACTACATCACATTTGAAGTCACTTTGAGGGGTCCATATGATAGAAAATACCCAAAAGTGACACCATTCTAAAAGCTGCACCCCTCAAGGTGCTCAAAACCATATTTAAGAAGTTTATTAACCCTTCAGGTGCTTCACAGGAATTTTTGAATGTTTAAAAAAAATGAACATTTAACTTTTTTCACAAAAAAATTACTTCAGGTCAATTTTTTTTTATTTTACCAAGGGTAACAGGAGAAATTGGACTGCAAAAGCTATTGTGCAATTTGTCCTGAGTACGCTGATACCTGATATGTGGGGGGAACCACTGTTGCGGCGCATGGCAGAGTTGAGAAGGGAAGGAGCGCCGTTTGACTTTTTCAACGCAAAATTGGCTGGAATTCAGATCGGAATCCATGTCACATTTGAATAGCCCCTGATGCGCCTAAACAGTGGAAACCCCCCACAAGTGACCCTATTTTGGAAACTAGACCCCCCCAATTTTTATTTTCCCAAGGGTAACAGTAACAAAAGTTATTCTGCAATTTGTCCTGAGTACGCTGATACCCCATATGTGGGGGTAAACGACTATTTGGGCGCATGGTAGAGCTCAGAAGGGACGCAACACCATTTGACTATTTTGGCTGGAATTGAGATCGGACGCCATGTCGCGCTTGGAAAGCCCCTGATGTGCCTAAACAGTGGAAACCACCCACAAATGACACCATTTTGGAAACTAGACCTCCCAAGGAACTTATCTAGATGTGTGGTGAGCACTTTGAATCCCCAAGGGCTTCACAGAAGTTTATAACGCCCAGGCATGAAAATAAAAAAAATCATATTTTTTCCAAAAACATGATCTTTTAGTCCCCAATTTTTTTTATTTTCCCAAGGTTAACTGGAGAAATTGGACCCCAAAAGATGTTGTCCAATTTGTCCTGAGTACGCTAATATCCCATATGTGGGAGAAAACTACTGTATGGGCACACGTCGGGGAAGTAGTTACGTTTTGGAATGCAGACTTTGATGGAATTGTCTGCGGGAGTCATGTTGCCTTTAGAGAGACCCTGATGTGCCTAAAATGTGGAAACCCCCCACAAGTGACCCCATTTTGGAAACTAGACCCACCAATGAACTTATCTAGTTGTGTGGTGATTAGTGATGAGTGAACGTGTTTGCCACTATTCATTACTCGCCCGAGTATTAGTGTGCTCGGTGCACTCGGCGAGTAGCAAGCATTTCTAGGATTGCTCGGTGGGAACTGGGGTCTCCACCCAGCAATTTTGGCAGACTTTAGCAACCCAATCATGCTGCAGGGATTGTCTGCCAAGCTATGAAATGTCACAGCCATCTTTGTTGTGGTTGTGCAGTGATTGGCTGGCCACACAGCATCATCAGGGGTATAAGAGATCGGGCGCCGCCCGGCTCATCGCAGTCACGTCCATAATCAGAGAGAGCAGGGATAGCTGCAGCCGATATAGGGTCAGAATTGGTGCTTTATTAGTTACTGTGGGGTCTAGCATCCTATATCTTCACATCCAGCTAAACCAACAGTCCTTCTCAGGACTAATTACGGAGTATATAGATTCCAGTATTAGGCAGGCAAGGTAGCGTATGTCACTCTATATACATGAGTGCAAGGCCTGCAGGCACTGTATGTGTGTATATAGAGCATTGCATACATCAAGAGGGTGCATCCCCTTCCTGTTTTCTGGTGCTGCTGCTACCTGTGGGTTATATTATCAGTATATAGCTAGCCCCAGGTGAAATTGGAATACAGGCCGCACATTTTTTTTGGTGTGGTATCTCCATGACAGCTGATATCTGTGCATGCTAAAACTATAGCCAGTTTACAGCTGTTTCTTTTTTGGGGCTATCTGTACCTTTTTTAAACACAGCAGTATTTAGCCCCCCAAAAAATAAAAAAACAACACATTCATTGTTGTGGTATCTTGGTGCCAGCTGATTTCTGTGCATGCTAATACTATAGCCAGTTTACGGGTGTTTCATTTTTGGGGCTATCTGTACTTTTTTTTTTTTTTTAAAAAAGCAGCATTAAGCCCCCCAGAAATTAAAAAAAACCCAACACATTCATTGTTGTGGTATCTTCGTGCCAGCTGATATATGTGCGTGCTAAAACTATAGCCAGTTTACGGCTGTTTCATTTTTGGGGCTATCTGTACCTTTTTTTTAAATACAGCAGCATTTAGCCCCCCAAAAATTAAAAAAAAACCAACACATTCAATGTTGTGGTATTTTGGTACCAGCTGATATCTTTGAGTGCTAAAACTAGACACAGATTTATCATTCTATAGGATGCCAGCTTGGGGGACTTTGGCCCCTCCTGTAAGAATTCAGATGAACTCCATTGACCACCGCAACCCATGGATATGTTTGGAGAAAGTCAGGATTGGGATCCGCCAGTCACAAGGCTCCAAGGAGATGTGCGGAGAAGCTAGGTTGTGACCCTTCAGTCAACTGGCCTTGTACCTGAATGGACCGTCATCTTCTTAAGCTTGTTGTTACCATCTCTCTGTTCTAGCTGCAGGTGGGGTAGTCGGCCCTGACAGATAAAACCAGGTTAAGACTTTGCAGTCAAATGGCCCTTGTCACTGAATGGACTGTCATCTTCATATACTTGTCGTTACCTCCTCTCTGTGTGTGCCATAGGTGGGGTAATTGGCTGTGGAAGATCTGAAGTAACAGCTGCTATTATCCAGGTGAGCCATCATAAGGGTCAGACTCTGTAATTTACACCATTTTAGGTACTGTGCAAGGACTGCACTGTGTGTTGCCTGTCTGCTTTGTGGTTCAATAAAGTATTGCCACACTGTTTTACTATCACTGTGTTGTCTGAGTAGCATTATGCTCATGTTAAAAGAGAGCGGGCATTCGGTGGGACGATCCCTGGTCCATGTGCTTTTGGCTAGCGGACGGGGTTGCCTGCTGAACACCCATGTCTCCATATTATGATGGCAGTGGTGGGATACTACTCAGGACAGCGGTTCTGAGGGAGCTGCAGGAAACCTATATTCTCAGACACTGTCCAGGGCTAAACAACAAGGGAGGCATATAGACACACCCAGCAGACCATAAGTGAAGAGTACACTATGTCCAACCCCATCAACTTAGCCATGGGAAGCAGACCAGAGTGGATATAAATTCTCAACAAGAAACATAATCTACAAGAGCAGTGCCAGCTTCGGCAGTGTGACGCTGCAAGAAGCGTGTGCAAGAGTGGACCCTCTGGACCGCTGAACTGACCTACCCCTGGATTAGTGGACCTAGTGGAAGACGACCCCTATACAGGGATCGTCAGGAGCAAGCCCAGAGGTCACAGAACCACGGCAGCCGATACAAAGAGGGGCGGCTAAAGCAGGGAATGGGGAGCGAGACTGAGTGGAGCCACGGGAGGATGGAGGCTTCGAGAGAACGGAAACCGGAGACACGGATCCCAGGACACAGGCGGGTACAGGAGGGACTCCGGAAGTGGACATCAAGACTGTACCACAGGACAGCTGCAACAGGAGGTAGCTGTGGAGACAGTAAGGGGATAAAGCAGGCTCGAAGAACACTAATGAACGAGAGTGCGGTAACAAGCAGGGCAGTGCAAGAGTGCATACGAAAACTGTAAAAATGCGAGAGCACGAGGCAGCAAGCGCAGGCCAGAGTTATAGAGCGGTTATGGACTGAATAATCAGGCACTTCCCCATAGAGGAGATGTCCAGAAATAGCCCCTGACTAAGACAGATTGACTACCGAGTTTCACAGGGTGAAGGCATCCAAGGACATAACAATGTTTGAGAGAGAGGAGCGGGTGCCCTTTAAGGGACCCGGTGCATGAGCAGACGCCGGGAGGAAAGGAGGAAAAAGAGGCCAGAAGCAGAGGGGAGACACAGCGGGACCGTGCAGGAACAGCCTGTTGAGACCTGGGGGAGAAGCAAGAGGGACCACTACCTGCAGCAGTGGCGGCGGCAGGCACAGCAGCAGTGAAGGCAGGCACAGCAGAGGTGACAGATGGATTGAATGGGATTTAATACAGGAACCACGGAATGCAGAGGACACCATATGTGGACCCAATGGATACCAGTTGTTTCTCCTCAATTACATGTGGAGTTTTTTTTGCAAGGTAGACACAGAAAGTGCTCTGAGGAAACTGGATAATACAAAGTTTTGTTGTCATAAAGGTGAGACGTCTTATATTAGTGGCTGTGCTAAAAGACATGTTGTGGACTGTCTCCGATAAGTGGAGAAGGATGATTGGAATCCTATCATGTCGTGCAATATAAGATGGAGGTGCAATGTGAAGACAAAACATTGTATCTTAGTTAACCAGACTTCTATTTTTAACAGGCCAGAAAGTATAGACTATTATCCATATGTTGACTTTTGAATTTAAGTGTTTTGAACGATTGACCTCCCGGTGATGTTTGGCCATCAAAACCTGGTCCACTTGCATAGGTGCCAGGTGTAAGGGTCTTCTCTCACTGTTCACCTCTCTGGTACTCTCATGGAACCTGATGTTCATCTGTGTAGCCAAAGAAGAGGGTATGTCGAGACCAATCAGTTCATCCTTGATTCGCACAGAAAGGACCTCCAATAAGGTGGCCACCGGAACTTTGTTATTCCACGAGTGTTTAGATGAGAGTGTGGAATTGTACAGCATACTGGCCCACTGTGAGGCTTCCCTGAAGCAGACAGAGGAGAGAAGAGGCCGCTGAGGATGCATGTCCGGGGTCATTGAAAACCTTCCTGAAGGCCTCTAGGAAGAGCTGGAGGTTTAACACAAGGGGATACCCTTTAACCCATAAGGAATTGAGCCAAGCCAAAGCCTTACCTGAAAGATGGGACATGAAGAAAGCTACTTTGTTCTGGTTGGAGAAGAACTGATAAGCAATGAGTTCGAAGCACAGTGTGCACTAAGTAATAAACCCCTGACATAAGGCATGGTCTCCACCATAGCGTGGGTTTGCAGGCTGACGTGGTATGAAACTGTGCACATAGCTGATAGACTGCTGGATCACGGCCGAGGTTGTCTCAGTTTGAGTGGGTGTGGGTGACGCCGGAGTTGTCAATGCATGCAGATGAGTGGTTACAGTCCGTCGGTAGGAGAGTATTTTATATTGCTGGACCTTCTGGTGGGAAACCTCCAAGCAAAGATCAAAGAGAGGAGAGGTCTGGAAGCCAACGGATTCGAAGGCCTGTGCAAACTGAAATGAGCTGTGTAGTGGAACCAGTGTACTGAGGCCCATGGAATGTCAGGAGGGGCATAACTAAGAACCTCACCTGATCCAACCTCGGATACACAGTGGCAAACGATATCGTGATATGAGATGAGACAAAGGAGATGGACCAGGTGCTACACCAGGACTGACCTTGGGTATATGGTAGCTGACCCACAAGGGATGGGTAGCTGGGACAGCCAGTAGGAAGATCCAGTAGATGCAGGCAGATGCTGTAAGAACATGGGTTGCATGCATGCAGATGGGACCGGTTGATGTACAGATGAGCACTGGCAAGTGCATGCTGTACCGGCTGATAGACAGGGAGGCAGGCATGGTTGCTAGACAAGCAGGTCAGGCATGGCTGGCAGACAGGCAGGCAGGCATGTCTGATAGACACGTAGGCAGGCATTGCTGATAGACAGGCAGGTATACAGGAATACGAGCAGTGGGACCTGAGAATTAACAAGAGTGTTTAGGAACAAACTTACAACATTGCACAGTCACCTCTCTTCAGTTGGAGGTGCCTTATTATGAGTGTCTTCCAGCCATTGGCTCAGGATACTTTAGGGTAGTGCATGCTGTTCCTTTGAGAGTACAGAACAGCGTGTGCACCCTAAGCACAATGCCCTGGGATCTGAAGCCAAAGCAGGAAGTGAGGAACTGAGGTTGTGGCAGTAAGAGGGCAGAGACACCAGCGCTACAGTCAGATGTTTTATCTGCCATTTCAACAACATCATGCACTTCTGCAAACAGAGATATATCAGCTGAACAGACACATTCAGTCATACTTAGACTGTGCCCTTTCCAAATCAGATACCCTAAGCCAATGTTAATAATGGCTCAGTTTGCTATGGGCATACTGTCAAATACTCTCTCCAGTGTGATCTAATTCAGCATGGCTAGTGTTTTTTTCGCAATTAAGCAGACCAGGTAATGCAAGTATGGAAATCTTACATTTTTCAAAATAAACATGGTATAAATCAGTGCCTACTTTCATTCTCTTATGGCTAATACCAATAATTAAATTGGACATAGCATCTGTCTTCTTTACTGTCCATTGTCAGGTTTGCTGCCAACAGTGCCCATAGCTCAAGCTCAGCCGGTCTTCTACTCCTTGGCTATCATGTCATCATCTACACTGTAGTACTACCGCTAGGGTGGCCTTTGCTGATTGTACATTACTATATATCTTAACTGCCACCTCCTAATTCTCTAACATGCATTTTCTGCTGCTGCTATTGTCACTGCGCAGCGACACCATCCTCACATAGCCAGGCTAGTAACTGTATTTTATAGTGCTGTATAGTACTGAATCTGGTAAACAGACTCTTATGCACAGGGGTTTCAAACTAAAATGAGATTGCATTTTTAAAATTAGATTGTGGCTTCACTTTTGGCTGAGTTGGATGTAAACTCATTGAAAGGCACAGCTTACCGCATCTTCAGTATGTACTGACTTCTGCAAAATAATGTAGCAAAGTTCATATCACACATTTTCAAAATGTTAGAAGTGGTGCTGCAATAGCCAGCAGCAGCCATACTTATCGAATAGAGCTGCTACAACCACTTGGTTCAATGTGTTACATTCAGCAGCCACCAGAGCTCTTTTCAGGTGATTGTGCAGGTGCTGGGTGTAGAACCCAATCCAATCTTATACAGATTATTATTTTTTTTTTTTTGCCTGGACAACCCCTTAATATGTACAATATAACTAATGTTAAGCAAGAACAAAAAAATGAAAGCAAGCAAAAACAGCAGCCCTATCGATTATTATGGCGTCCATCAGGGTTTCTTTATGTGTCTGTTTATGTGTCTGTTTTTATAATAGAAATGTAAAATCCCATATGTAAAACTGTTTCTTCATGTTAAAAACAGACACATAACGGAACCTAGATGAACCGCATAATAAGCAAACGCGCCTTTGGCTTTTTTTTTTTTTTTTCGGTAATACAACTAATCTATTTTGTTTATTACTTCCTCTTCTCTATTCCTAAAGCAGAAAGGCAATTAAAGTTCTCTAACACAAATGTGAAACAGCCCTTACAAATGTGTTAAATACTACCCAAGCACAACAGTTTCTTTTCAAACAAGTTAAACATTTAATCAGCATTTGACATTTTGGTGTTTTAGGCATGTAGGGGTGGGACTGTGGGTATGGCCTTCAGCTCCTGGCCTAGCCCCTCCACCTGCCGCTGGTGGTAGCATGGCAGGTCAATGCTTTGTGAGTGACCTGCCTAGTGTTTCAAAGTTTGTGCCAGCGCTGTACTTGCCACAGGCTTGCCCAGGTGCTTGCACAGATTGATCTTTCAGTGGAGCCAAGTTTGAGCCTACAAACCTCTCCGAAATACAGCCTAATTAAAGGAATAGGTTTCTTACGAACATTGCTTTCCACTTAACCCAAGAGTAAAAAAGCCTGCAGCAGTCTCAAACTCTGTATGTTTCAAAGCATTGTAAAAAAAATCCTGATGTGGACAACTACAGTATATCTAATAATAGATAAGAGAGTTAAGGGGGTTTTACACATAACGATATCACTAACAATATCGCTAAAGCATCACCGATTTGGTGACGCAGCAGCGATATCGCTAGCGATATCGCTATGTGTGATACCTCCGACCGGCTCCCCCGCTGATCACGCAAGATCACGCAGCTCCATTTCTCGTCGGGCGCTTCCTGCTGGTGCCGACGAGCGACGCGTGGACGTGGATGGGAGGACGTCAGGATCGCCGCTTCTGAAAGGTAAGTAACGACCGCTAGATCGCTGCTGCATCGCTGTCAGATCTGCCTGTGTGGCAGCTCACTAGCGACCATTTAGCGATACACCAGCGATCCTGACTGGGTCATATCGTTGTCGAGATCACTGGTACATTGCTAAATGTAAAGGGGCCTTAGATTCACATCAGGTGCAATTACTGCAAAAATGGGAGAAAGGGTACAGTAAATGAATACATAAAAGTGGTTCTCTTATAGTTCTCTTAGTTACCAAAGGTCTAACGGACACTTGGAAAAACCTTTTCATGTCTCAGGCCTTCGTATATTAATAATTTAATTGCAGAGCTATCCCAAAAAATTCAGCTTGAATCTGTGATCTGTCTTCTATTCTACCATATTACACGTGTCAAACAAGGTTTTGAAGGTACTCTTTTGTGAAAAAAAATCTCATAACATTTGTTACGTGATAATGTAACAATTATGTGTACTTTTAAAACACGGATAATTGTTACTTTGAATATAATTTTAAAAATATTGAAAACATCGCCATGTTAACTAGTTCCTCTCTACTTTCAAGAACTTTCACACTCTGGGCACTGATAACAAGACATTACTTATATTTAAAGGGTTTTCCGACACCATTCAGAGCTGCTCACCTCCACAACAATTATGTTTACACCTCATACATTTCTCAAGACGTGTGATCTTTTCATCAGAATAGATCACATGCATAATACCTTCTGATCAAGCATGCATCTCAATGAGTGTGTAGGGTTTTGACATCAACAGTATTGCTCACTTCCAATGCGAAAGTGAACAATTCTACATAGAGCAGACCACGAGTTTATAAAAATGAGTTTCTTTTCTAAAAAAGCAATAAAATATTTGCAAAAGAAGGAAGAAAGACTATCATTTGTGTTTACATATGACCATCATTTCTATTTGATTAAATAAAACATTGGCATCTCTTGACAAAGGAATCTAAATCAGGTCCAAGGAGCCACCTTGCTTTGTTTATCAAAAAGGGAAATCTTTGGCCTGTTAGGACTGACGTTATTAAAAAGAAAATACTTAAACAAGTATTTTTAAGATGTCAGAATTGTGTTTCTACCATCAAGGGTGGGGTGATTTTTCACCCTACCTGGGTTGATAGTATTCAATTAAAATTTTTTTACCTGCAAAATGAAAAATGTGTATTTGTTAAAATGACCATGTGGAAAGGTGTATGTGGGACAAACCACTAGAATGGTTACATTTTGTCTTAATGATCACTTCTCAGTAATGAAATTTTATGGGATAAAATAAGAAAAGAAGACAAAGAAAAGGGAAAAAAAGAGCAAAAGAAAAAGAATAAGCAGTGGCAAATAGTGATGACCGAACGTGTTTTGATATTGTATTATCCAAGCTTGCTTGGGTTCTAAACCAAATGACTTCGACGTGCTTGAAAAATATGTGCAAGTCCTCGTACCTATATGTCTCGCTGATGTTCGAAAGCCACAACAAAAGCAGGGATTGACTAGCAAACAGGCAACATTAACATGCAGTTTGGATTTGTGTCATAAAGATGTAATTTTTTGTCTTTCAAATAAATTCATGAATGGTATTGTGTCCAAAGGCTCACTGAAATCAATCTCAAACACCTGTGATAATTAGTTTGCAAGATGAGCCCATAAAAATGAAAACTATTTAAGAAGGTTGTTCCATATTATTAAGCAGGCCACAGGTTTCAAGAAATATGGAAAAGAAAAAGGATCCACATGCTGCCAAAAATTGTCAAACACCAAAGATGGGTGAGTGCAGATAAAGGCATGATGAGGAAGGTATCTGCCAGACAAATTCAAGGGATTAAGAAAGCAACAGCTAAAATTACAAAGCAGCAAAGAGAGATTTGCAGCTGAACGTTCCTCTGGAGTCATGCAATCTAAAGATGTAGGATCCTCCACCTACTATTCCCCTACCCCTATTTAGTGCTTAAAAGCAGAAATTATTGCATTTGGCTTAGACACACATGAAAACTTCAGGTGTTTACAGATGAGTGACATGCAACTCTGGATGGTCCAAAAGGATGGAGTAGAGGTTGATTGTTGTATGGCCACCATGTCCCAAAAAGGCAGTGACATCAGCAAGCCAATGGTAGAATCATGTAATGAGTGAGATGGTAGGGTCCCTGAAGGTGTGAAAATGACCGTGGCAAATTATATAAAGTTTCTGACTGAACACTTTCTTATATGGTACAAAAAGAAGAACAGTGCCAACCATAGCAAAATTATCTTGATGCTTGACAATGCACCATTTCATACTACAAAGAATAACGTTGAGTCTTTGCTGCTAAAAGCATAAAAGGTGGGAAAATCATGATGTGACCACTTTCATCCCCTGATCTCAACCTATTGAGAAACTTTGTAGAATCTTCAAGCGAAAGATCTATGATGGTGTTGTGGGGAGGAGGACTCCCAGACAGTGAATGGGCAGGTACCCAGGGGACCGCCATCAGGGTTCCTGAGGGAACGATACTGGGAGGGCAGTAAGAGGAAAGACTTGACTGAAGTTGTCAGGGAAACAGGGGGCGGGGCAAGTTTAAAGGGAGCAGGGGGCGTGCTGAAGTGGTAGTTGACAAAGAGCCGGACAACAGACTGGGAGCCGTGTGAGACAGAGAGAACCGAGGGAGCGGACGGTGTGTTGTAGAGAGACCGACAGGGGCCTATGAAAGGAAAGCTGTGGACTCACCGACACGTGAGACCTGAGAGCCGGTCACCGGCGGCAGCTCCCCTCATACGGTCGCATACAGCCGCCCCCGCTGTTTCCCACCCTGCTGGGGCAAGTCCACGACCTCTACTGACCGCTGCGATGACAGACCATTCCTTTACAGCGGTCAGGACACTGCCCCCCTGCCTTCTCCCTCAGCTGCGGCCCTGTCATCACCGGGCCCAGGAGGCGCCACCTCGCTACAGGCGGCAGGAGAGGCCCCCGTCCGGTTTGCTATGGGCCCCAAGCAGAGGTTAGTGAATGGTTATATTTAGAGACTGCGTCATAACTCCGCGGTGGGATGAGAGCCGCAAGGAGACGCCTGTTGTGCCCCACCGGCATCGTTTCTTCAGGGCCTGTTGTGCCCCACCAGCATCGTTTCTTAAGGGCCTGTTGCGCCCCACCAGCATCGTTTCTTCAGGGCCTGTTGCGCCCCACCGGCATCGTCTCTTCAGGGCCTGTTGTGCCCCACCGGCATCGTTTCTTCAGGGCCTGTTGCGCCCCACTGGCATCGTCTCTTCAGGGCCTGTTGCGCCCCATCGGCATCATCTCTTCAGGGCCTGTTGCGCTCCACCGGCCCAGTTTCTTCAGGGCTTGGTGTGCCCCACCGGCATCGTCTCTTCAGGGCCTGTTGCGCCCCACCGGCATTGTTTCTTCAGGGCCTGTTGCGCCCCACCGGCATAAACTCTTCAGGGCCTGTTGCGCTCCACCGGCCCAGTTTCTTCAGGGCTTGGTGTGCCCCACTGGAATTGTCTCTTCAGGGCCTGTTGCGCCCCACCAGCATTGTTTCTTCAGGGCCTGTTGTGCCCCACCGGTATAGCCTCTTCAGGGCCTGTCGAGCCCAGTTCCATCCCAGAATATCGAGGTGTCAAGGCAGCCACATCAGCGACCCCTACGCGGCTACGCGTGTGATCCTAACAGACCCCCTGGAAGGATAAGTTTAATAAAGGAGATAAGGACCCGTAGTTTGGTCATACGTGGCCTATAGCACCGGGGCAAACCGGGTTAATAGCATTACAATAAGGAAGTGTTGTTAGGATTGTTGAGTCCCTGCGTGGACTAGTTTGTTGTTAACACTTTTGGTTTGCTCAATATAGCCCCAGCGGCTACAGTTTTACAAAAGTTTATTCCACAAACCACACTCAGTCTCATGTCTCGTCACTGCATCCTGTGAACCTGCTGAACCCTACAGTGTGAGGCATTCCCATCAAAACAACAGGTCTTGGTAGGCTATTCTGACATACTGCAGAGAAATTCAAGTAGTTACTATTCAAACACTGGCAAGTTCAATGAATGCAAGAATGAAGATGATATCAAATGAGGAGTCCTATGTTAACATGTAACTTTTCATGTTAAGATTTATTTAATTTAAAAATCTTTTGTTTTCAGTAGATGTGACTTTTTAATGCTGCAAATTTAACAAACTACCATTTTCATTTATTTACAACCAATAAAATGTTTTGAAACTTTGATGTGCATAATAATTTGGAACAGTGCTTTTTGAGTTATTTTAGTTTAAAAAATACTGTTATTATTGGGAAGTGTAAAACCAAAACCAAAGTTATTCAGAGTGCTGACTATTTTTATTATTATAGTACACATCCAAATAAAAGATACTAAAGGCAATACATTGTCACAAGAATTTTATTTGTATCTCACAATTTTTTATATAAAAATGTAATTAAAAACCAATGCACAAATGGTGTGCAGGGGGCACGAAGAGACACAATATGGCCAACAACAAAACACACATAGCATTCAGTAAATGTTAGAAAGTCAGTGATATGATCCAAATCAATATATATCATAACAATAAAAATAAAGTACATATATATTCACCCAAATATGCATATAAAATTGCCATAAAATTCTTGTGACAATGTATTGTCTTTAGTATCTTTTATTTGGATGTGTAGTATAATAATAAAAATAGTCCGCACTCTGAATATCTTTGGCTTTGGTTTTATATCTTTTTGATATTTTGAGTTTTTTGATTATATATTTTTCTATTGTTGGTATCTTTTTCCATATAGGTATTTATTATTGGGAAGTGTGTCTAATAAAATATGGACAAAATTAGATTTTTTTTGCAGATAAAAATTTTTTAAATATGTGTTTGACCGCTCCCTCCTTAAATTTTAGAAGAGCTGCATACAGGCAGACTTTTTGCCAACGTGAGAGCATAAACTAAGTACACAAAAAAGGGTATGTAAGCCTAAACCAATGTGGGGACAGACATGACCAGCCGGCACGCTGTCTGCACAGTCAGTGGAAGATCAAGCATGGACCCAGGACAACTGAGTAGATCCAGGATGCACCTAAACTGTCTTGTCTCCCTATGACCAGGAAGAACCCAGGAGAGCACAACAGATATTGGACACATAGAAACACAGGTTGGCTTCAATTAGCACTAGTTAGTTATAGCACATACATACCCTTATTAGCATGCGAAATTTGATTTATACTAATAATGGTTGATGATTTGAACATTATACTGACTCATTTACATCGACCATTAGGGATTTTCATAATAATTTGGAACGCTGTGATTTGGAACGAGTGATGTATATACAGCACTCTCAGCGTATCTTATGATATGTATACAGCAGACAACCAATTGCTTGAATTTGATAAACATTACATTTTCCACTTTGGTAAGTCATGCATTGAAATACGTATCTATATACAGAACAAATTTATGCTTCAAGCAATTCTTTTCAAAGGTGGAGATCACAAAGGGTCGACTGCCCTCCAGAAAAACCAACACAAACCTGGAAAAGCAGTTGCAAGTAGTAACATTCTTAATGCCAACTAACATCATATGCTTCAAAGAGAAGTTCCAGCCATCATATTAAAGATCGGTTAATTAAATGTTTGATCAAATGTAGCAGGATAGTGTTTACGCTGATAATTATGTATGGCCCGCAAATCATGTTATAAATATTAAAATGCTCTTGGCAGAAAAACCGCTCCCCACCATTGATTTAATGAATTTATTTATTTCACTCATTTACATAGTGCTGTTAATTCCACAGCACTTTCTAAACATTATTGGCACTGTCCCCGATGGGGCTCACAATCTAAATTCCTTAACATTATGTCTTTGGAATGCAGGAGGAAACTGGAGTGCTCAGAGGAAACACGCAAATACGGGGAGAACATACAAACTCCTTGCAGATGTTGTCCTAGGTGGGATTTTAACCCAGCACCCCAGCGCTGCAGTGCTCACCACTGAGCCACCGTGTCGCCCAATGAATGTAAAAATGTCCAGAAATTGACAACAAAAAGATACTTAAAAATATTAAACTGACCAAAAAAACCTGCTGAAAACAGATGCTTCAGGTTTACAAAGTTCCATAGACTAGGAGAAATATCTAAAGTCTCTTCTGCTTAAAAAAAATGTTTTTGATTGCCATAAACAGACAGCCCCGATTCATCACTTGGATTTTTTTTAAGTCTCTTTTCTTTTTTTGTAGTATTAACTGCTTGTTTTAATGTCAATTACAACAAAATGATGCATACATCAGGATAAGACTTTGCCAACAAACAGCAACCTTGTACGCCTTCAGAGTCCTCTTGGATGGAGAAAGAAAAATGTTGTGAAGAAGAAACGGAGAGTGGTGGTCATGGGGGATTCCCTGTTGAGAGGAACAGAGGCCGCTATCTGCAGACCGGATATAACTTCAAGAGAAATGTGCTGTCTTCCAGGTGCAAAAATTAAAGATGTGTCTGACAGGATATCAGGACTCTTCAGACCTACAGATGACTACCCATTCCTGCTACTACATGTGGGGACAAATGACACTGCAAGAAATGACCTGGAAACCATCTGCAGAGACTTTGAAGACTTAGGCAAGAAAGTGAAAGAACTGGGAGCGCAGGTGGTCTTCTCTTCCATCCTCCCAGTGGATGGCCATGGAACATGGAGGTGGAATAAGATTCTGCAGGTGAACAACTGGCTACGTCGATGGTGCCGTCAGCAAAGATTTGGATTTCTGGATCACGGAGTGAATTACTTAGGCGATGGATTACTTGCTAGAGATGGGGTGCACCTTACGAAGACTGGAAAGCATGTATTTGGAAGTCGCCTTGCAACACTTGTAAGGAGAGCTTTAAACTAGAACAACATGGGAAGGGAAGCAAAAGACCAGAAAAAGCCATACACCTGATAAATGCTATTGAGAACTCTGCTATTAGAAGTGGAAAGAAAGAACAAAGACAAAAGAATCTAATTAATAAAAATATTGGAGAAAGAGAAACCTATCACAAACTAAAATGTTTCTATACTAATGCACAAAGCATGGGCAACAAACAAGGAGAATTGGAACTACTAACACAGGAAAAGAAATATGATGTCATTGGAATCACTGAAACTTGGTGGGACAATACACATGATTGGAATACAAGACTAGCAGGATGCAACTTATTTGCAAGAAACAGACTTGATAAACGAGGAGGTGTCGCATTGTATGTTAGAAACGCGTATCTCTGCACAGAGATTGAAGCTTCAGAGACTGGGAGTTCTGTGGAAACTGTTTGGGTAAGAATACAAGGACAGAACAATGGAAAGGACTCCATTGTAGGCATTTACTACAGGCCGCCTGTGCAAGCTGAAGATATGGATGAACTCTTTATGCATCAAATGGCCAAGTGCTCCAAAAAATATGACATAGTTGTCATGGGAGATTTCAACTATTCAGACATTTGTTGGGAATCTCTCTCAGGCAAAACTAACAGGTCAAGGAAATTCTTATCCTCTCTTGCTGACAACTTTATCTTCCAAAAGGTAGGAGAGAAAACAAGGGGAACTGCTACCTTGGATCTAATCCTTGTAAACAGGGAGGAAATGGTTGAGGAGGTAAAAGTGGCTGGAACCCTAGGAGGTAGAGACCATGCTATTTTAGAATTTTGGATAACTAGAGGCGGAAGACCTGTGAAGACTCAGACGTCAAGGTTAGATTTCAGAAAGGCAGATTTTAAGTGATTCAGAAAGAGAATTGGAGGGATCCAATGGCTGGATATCCTTAAAGACAAAAATGTCCAGGAAGGATGGGAAACCTTGAAAAATGAAATTCTCAAAGCACAGTTGTTAACAATTCCAAAAAGAGGGAAGAATAGGAAGCATTTAAGGAAACCAGGATGGATGAACACAGAACTTAAGCACATGCTAAAAAGGAAGAAAAAAATGTTTATAAAATGGAAAGAGGGAGGCATATCTAAAGAAGAATATAATGCTGTCTGCAGAACCTGCAGGGCACAAATCAGATTAACTAAAGCTGAAAATGAATTAAGGCTTGCAAGAGATGTCAAAAGCAATAATAAAGGATTTTGGGGATATGTCAAAAGTAAAAGAAAAGTCAAAGATGCTATAGGATTTTTACAGGATGAAAATGATGAAATGGTAAGACAGGATGTTGAGAAGGCTGAACTTTTAAATTCCTATTTTGCATCTGTTTTCTCTCAGAAAGGAAATGTAACATCAACTGTTCTTCACTGTCCTATTAAGGGAATAGAAGAATCCAGGATATCTATAAGCAGAAAGATAGTGAGGAAACACTTAGCTAACCTAAATGAATTCATGTCTCCAGGTCCAGATGAATTACACCCCAGAGTACTGAAGGAGATAGCAGAAGAAATTTTTGAACCCCTCTCCATAATCTTTGAAAATTCTTGGAGAACAGGAGAAGAGCCAGAAGACTGGAGAAGAGCAAATGTTGTTCCTATCTTCAAAAAGGGGAAGAAGGTGGACCCAGGCAACTATAGGCCGGTGAGTCTGACTTCTATGCCAGGAAAGATCTTTGAACAAATTATTAAACAACATGTATGTCAGTACCTGTATAAGAATGAAGTGATTAAACAGAGTCAGCATGGGTTTGTAACTAATAAGTCATGTCAGACTAACTTAATTTCCTTCTATGACAGAATCACTGATTGGGTGGATCAAGGAAATGCTGTAGATATAGTATATCTTGACTTCAGCAAAGCATTTGACAAAGTATCTCATACAATCCTTATTGAAAAAAATGACTAAGTATGGAATGGACAAGGCAACTGTTAGGTGGATTCATAACTGGCTTAGTGATCGGACCCAAAGAGTGGTCGTAAATGGCTGCACATCCAGTTGGAAGAATGTCTCAAGTGGGGTACCACAGGGCTCTGTCCTGGGCCCTGTATTGTTCAACATCTTTATCAATGATTTAGATGAAGGAATTGAGGGTAAACTGATTAAATTTGCAGATGACACAAAGCTAGGAGGGATAGCTAATACTAGAGAAGAGTGAGAGAGGATTCAAAAAGATATAAATAAACTGGAGAAGTGGGCAGCAACTAACAGAATGGTTTTTAACAGGGAGAAATGCAAAGTACTACATCTGGGCAATAAAAATGAAAAAAGCATATACAGAATGGGAGGAATAGGGCTAAGTGACAGCACATGTGAAAAAGACTTGGGTATACTAATAGATCACAGACTGAATATGAGTCAACAGTGTGATGCAGCAGCAAAAAAGGCAAATGCAATTCTAGGATGTATTAACAGAAGCATACACTCTAGATCACGTGAAGTCATTATTTTCCTCTACTCCTCTTTGGTCAGACCTCATCTGGAATATTGTGTCCAGTTTTGGGTACCACATTTTAAAAAAGACATCAACAAACTGGAGCAAGTTCAGAAAAGAGCGACCAGAATGGTGACCGGTCTGCAAACCCTGTCTTATGAGGAAAGGTTGCAGGATTTGGGAATGTTTAGTTTGCAAAAGAAAAGACTGAGAGGAGACTTAATAGCTGTCTACAAATATCTAAAGGGCTGTCACATTGTAGAAGGATCAACTTTATTCTCATTTGCACAAGGAAAGACTAGAAGCAATGGGATGAAGCTGAATGGGAGGAGACACAGATTAGATATTAGAAAAAACTTTTTGCCAGTTAGAGTGATCAATGAGTGGAACAGGCTGCCATGAGAAGTGGTGAGTTCTCCTTCAATGGAAGTCTTCAAACAGAGGCTGGACAGACATCTGACCGGGATGATTTAGCGAATCCTGCTTTGAGCAGGGGGTTGGACCAGATGGCCCAGGAGGTCACTTCCAACTCTACGATTCTATGATTCTATATGATTCATTAATTTGGTGCAAAGTAAAAAAACAGTATTTCTTCCTGTCTTTAACAATTTTTGAGACATTTGTTCCCTGTGGAGGGGTGACTGGAACTAAGTAACATGACATTTTGGGACTTTCAAAAGTTGCAATTTATGATTCATGCTAAAGCGACTAGAATTGCTAAACTCTGCCCATAACGTGACAAAAAAAGAACATAAAAATAGTCTTCAAAAAAGGCACAAATAGAATAATGATTTTGGAGTGAACAAAGAAAGGCACAAAAGAAAATACAATGACAACAGCAATGATGAGAAAGGGCAGCAGTGTAAATTTACCATTAATCTCTTAAACCAAAGGCAATTTGTCATTTTTGCTCTTCTGTACATTCGTCCTCTTCTTCCAAGAGGCAAACCTTTTTTTCTGTCCATATAATCATATGAGGGCATATTTTTTAAAGAATGACTTGTAGCTTTGTGTGATACCCTTTATTTTAAAATACAATGGCCCCAAATCATCATTGCCTTTCCACCTGTTTCTTGCCCAGTATTGTTTTTTTGCACCTTTCTTTAGTTTGTACGCTATTCATTATTCTATGTGTGCATTTTTTGTGGTCTATTTTAAACAGTGAAGGAAATAATTATTTGATCCCTTGCTGATTTAGTCAATTTGCCCACTGACAAATACATGAATAGTCTGTAATTTTAAGGGCAGGTTAATATTAACATTGAGAGATAGAACACCAAAATCAAATCCAGAAAATCACATTGTATAAATTATATGAATTTATTTGCATTTTGCAGTGAGAAATAAGTATTTGAATCCTCTGGCAAGCAATACTTAGTACTTGGTGGCAAAACCATTGTTGGCAAGCACAGCAGTCAGACATTTTTCGTAGTTGATGATGAGGTTTGCACACATGTCAGGAGGAATTTTGGTCCACTCCTCTTTGCAGATCATCTCTAAATCATTAAGATTTTGAGGCTATCACTTGGCAACTTGGAGCTTCAAGTCCCTCCATAAGTTTTCTATGGGATTAAGGTATGGAGACTGGCTAGGACACTCCATGGCCTTAATGTGCTTCTTTTTGAGTCACTCCTTTGTTGCTTTGGGTGTATGTTTTTGGTCACTGTCTTGCTGGAAGACCCAGCCACGACCCATTTTTTACTCCTCCCTGACATTAGACATACTATTCCGTCCATGCAATCTGGGACTTAATTCCCATGGATGGAATAGTACGTCATGTGCAATCAGCCATGCTCACGGGGGAAGCACGGCTGATTGCAGCCGGGTGTCAGCTGACTCTCACAGCTAACACCCAGCACTAAGTGTCAGGAATAGTCACGGACAGCTCCCAGCACTTTAATCCCTGGGTCACTGCGATCAAACATTCTAAAAATTGTAAACATTGTAAACATTGTAAAAAATATTTAAAATAATAAAAAATTATAATAAAAAAATCAGTATTTCTTCCATCTATAAATAAAAATTTTAATTAAAAAAATCTAAACAATAAAAGTACACATATTTAGCATCGCCGCGTCCATAATGACCCGACCTATAAAACTGTTCCACTAGTTAACCCATTTAGTTAACACGATTAAAAAAAGACAAAGCAAAAATACAATGCTTTATCATCATACCACCGAACATAAAGTGGAATAACACGCTATCAAAGAGACAGATATAAATAAACGTGGCACCGCTGAATGCATCATCTTATACCGCAGAAAACAAGCTGCCATATAGCTCCAAATAAAAAAGTTATAGCTCTCAAAATAAAGCGATGTAAAAATAATTATTTTTTCTATAAAAGTTTTTATTGTATAAAAGTGCCAAAACAAAAAAATGATCAATGATGTATCGCTGTAATCGTAGTAACTCAAAGAATAAAACTGCTTTATCAATTTTACCACGCGCAGAATGGTATAAACGCCCCCCCCAAAAGAAATTCATGAATTGCTTGTTTTTGTTCATTCTGCCTCACAAAAATTGGAATAAAAAGCGATCAAAAAATGTGCCCGAAAATGGTACCAATAAAAACATAAAGACCTCACATGACTCTGTGGGCCAAAATATGGAAAAATTATAGCTCTCAAAATGTGGTGATTCAAAAACTATTTTTTGCAATAAAAAGCGTCTTTTATTGTGTGACAGCTGCCAAACGTAAAAACCCGCTATAAAAACTCGCTATAATTAGTAAGTCAAACCCCCTTTATCACCCCCTTAGTTAGGGAAAAATAATAAAATAAAATATGTATTTATTTCCATTTTCCAACTAGGGTTAGGGTTAGGGTTGGGGTTAAAGTTAGGGCTAAAGTTAGGGTAAGGGTTGGGGCTAAAGTTAGAAGTGCGGTTATGGTTGGAATTAGGGTTAGGGTTCGGATTAGGGTTAACGGTTTGTTGGGGTTAGGGTTGTAATTAGCATTGGGGGTTTCCACTGTTTAGGCACATCAGGGGCTCTCCAAATGTGACATGCGTCTGATCTCAAATCCAGTCAATTCTGCTTTCAAAAAGTCAAATGGTGCCCCTTCCCTTCTAAGCTCTGCCATGCGCCTAACAGTGGATTACCCCCACATATGGGGTATCAGCATACTCAAGACAAATTGCACAACATCGCATGGGGTCAAATTTCTCCAGTTACCCTTGAGAAAATAAAAATTTCGAGTGAAAAATCATTTTTGTGAAAAAAATATGAATTTTTATTTTTACGGCTCTACATTATAAACTTCTGTGAAGCACTTGGGGGTTCAAAGTGCTCACCACACATCTAGATAAGTTCCTTAGGGGGTCTACTTTCCAAAATGATGCCATTTGTGGATGCTTCCACTGTTTAGTCATATCAGATGCTCTCCAAACGTGACATGGCGTCCGATCTCAATTCCAGCCAATTTTGCATTGAAAAGTCAAACGGCACTCCTTCCGAGCTCTGCAGTGTGCCCAAACAGTGGTTTACCCCCACATATTGGGTATTAGTATACTCAGGACAAATTGTACAACAACTTTTGGTGTCCAATTTCTCCTGTTACTTTTGATAAAATAAAAAAATCTTTCTTGTGAAAAAAGTTAAATGTTCATATTATTTTTAAACATTCCAAAAATTCCTGTGAAGCACCTGAAGGGTTGATAAACTTCTTGAATGTGGTTTTGAGCACCTTGGGGGATGCAGTTTTTAGAATGGTGACAATTTTGGGCATTTTCTATAATATAGACCCCTCAAAGTGATGTCAAATGTGATGTGCTCCCTAAAAAAATGGTGTTGTAAAAATGAGAAATCGCTGGTCGACTTTTAACCCTTATAACTTCCTAACAAAAAAAAATTTTGGTTCCAAAATAATGCTGATGCGAGGCAGACATGTGGGAAATGTTATTTGTGTGACATATCTCTGATTTAACGGCAGGAACATTCAAAGTTGGAAAATTGCAAAATTTTCAAAATTTTCTACAATTTTTGACTTAGTCATTAACATGCAAACCACCCTTGGGGTAAAGGGGTTAATGTCCTGGCAGATGGAAGGAGGTTGTCACTCAGGATTTTACGGTACATGGCTCTTTCCATTCTCCCATTGATGTGGTGAAGTAGTCCTGTGCCCTCAAAGAAATACCCCCAAAACATAATTTTTCCACTTCCATGCTTGACAGTGGGGATGGTGTTCTTTGAATAAAAGGCAGCATTTCTCTACCTCCAAACACGGCGAGTTGAGTTAATGTCAAAGAGCTCAATTTTTGTATCATCTCATCACAGCACCTTCTCCCAATCACTCACAGAATTATCCGGGTGTTCATTGGTAAACTTCAGGCAGGCCTCCACATGTGCCTTCTTGAGCAGGGGACCTTGCAGGCACTGCAGGATTTTAAACCTTTATAGTGTAATGTCTTGCCAATGGATTTCATGGTGACTGTGGGCCCAGCTGCCTTGAGATCATTAACAATTCCCCCCCCCTGTAGTTTTAGGCTGATCTTTCACCTTTCTTTCTCATGACAAAGGATAGCTCATGAGTAGATATTTTGCATAGTGCCCCATATCGATGTCGATTGACAGTCATTTTGTATTTCTTCCATTTTCTTACTATTGCGCCAACAGTATTCTCCTCACCCAGCGCCTTACGTATGGTTTTATAGCCTATTCCAGCTTTGTGCACCAGAAATAACAACTAATACAACAAGACAAACAAGGAAAGTGACAAAAAATGCATTTGATGGATCAGGGTGAATGAATTGAAAAACAGGAGGAAAATTATAAGTGGGAAAAAATAGTAAAAAAAAGTTCAATTCTGCCACAGATTTTTCAATTTTGTCTTTATGTTGGTCATTTAATGTAAAAATGATTATCCAGGTCAGTATGATTAACCTCTTCATCCCCAGCCTATTTTCACCTACCTGAACAAGCATATTTTTGTCAATTCTGATCAATGTCACCTTATCATGTAATAACTCTGGAACATTTTAATGTACCCCATTGTTTCTAAATCTGTTTTTCGGACATATTGTACTTAATGATAGCAATAAAATCTGTTTGATATGACTTACAGTTATTTGTAAAAAAAATAACAGCAATTTGCAGAAAATTTTGAAAATTTTATAATTTTTAAATTTTAAATTTTTATGCCCTTAAACCATAGAGCTACGACACACGTAAAATAGTTAATAACTAACATTTACCACATGTTTACTTTACTTCAGCACAATTTTTCAAACATAATTTTTATTGTCAGGAAGTTAGAAGGGTTAAAAATTTATCAGGAATCATTCATTTTTCCACCAAAATTTATAAAACCATCCATTTTTTAGGGACCATATCACATTTGAAGTGACTTTGAGTGGCCTATATGACAGATAATGCCCAAAAGTGACACCATTCTAAAAACTGCACCTCTCAACTTTCTCAAAACCACATCCTAGAAGTTTATTAACAATTCAGGTGCTTCACAGGATCTCAAGCAATGTGAAAGGAAGAAATAAAAATGTTACTTTTTACCACAAAAATGTTACTTTACCTCCAATTTATTTGTTTTCACAAGAGTAACAGGAAAAAATACGCCATACAATATGTTGTCTAATTTCTCATGAGTAGAATGATACCCCACATGTGGTGAAAACCTATTGTTTGGATGCAAGGCAGGACTTGGAAAGGAAGGAGCGCCAATTGAATTTTGAAACAGGCCATGTTGCGTTTGGAATGCCCCTAATGTGAATAAAACAGTGTACACCTGACACATTTTGGAAACTAGACACCTCAAGAAATTTATCTAGATGTGTGGTAAGCACCTTGAACCACTGTGCTTCAAGAACAAATATAAAATCTAGTAATGAGCGAGTATACTCGTTGCTCGGGTTTTTCTGAGCATGCTCGGGTGATCTCAGAGTATTTTGGCGTGCTCGGAAATTTATTGTTTGTCGACGAAGCTGCATGACTTACGGCTGCTGGACAGCCTGAATACAAGTGGGGGTTGCATGTTTGTTAGGCATTCCACACGTTTTCAGGCTGGCTAGCAGCCATAAATCATGCAGCTGCATCTACAAACACTAAATCTCCGGGCACGCCAAAATACTCGGATATCACCTGAGCATGCTCGGGAAAACTCGAGCAACGAGTATACTCGCTCATCACTAATAAAATCATATTTTTCCCAAAAAATATTTTTTTAGCCTCAATTTTGAAAATACAATTTGTTGAGCAATTTCTCCTGCATACTCAGATACCCTATATGTGGTTGAAAACTACTTTTTAGGCACATTGCAAAGCTCCGAAAGGAATAAGTACCCTGTTGGAGTTTAGATTTTTATGGAATGGTTTGAAGGTGGCATGTCAAAATGTCAGAGTCCCTGAGGTGCCAGAACAGCAGAAACCCACAACAAGTTATGTAAATTTACAAAGTACACTTCCCCATATGAATTTATCAATGCTTGCAGTAAGCATGTAAACACCACATGTGCTTAAATAATTTTATACCATTGAGTGATAAAGAAACAATAATTGCATTTTTACTACTAAAATGTTATACCTCAATTTTTTTATTTTTTATAAAGGCTGATAGGAAAAAAGTGATCTCACAGTGTGTTGTACAATTTCTCGAATACCCTATATGTAATCAGGAACTACTTTACAGACATAGTGGAGAGCTCATAAGGGAAGGAACAACATATTATCGTGCATACTTTACTGGCATGATTTGACGGTACCATGACACATTTGCAGAACCTCCCCAAAAGTGACCCAATTTTACAAACTACTCCTGTCCCGGGTTTACCATGACAGAGAGGAGCCAGAAGACCATGCTGTCTGATTTCTCCTAAATCTGCACTGATTAGAAGCACTTCACCTTCATATTAAACATTGCAGGTTTTCTCTAGAAGTGCAGGGGTTAATCTGTTCAGTTGAGAGCTCCTGGAAGCATACCTGCAGTTGATGCTCTCAGCTGTTAAGTGTTAGCCACTCCCCTCTCCTATATATACTCATCTCTGGCAAACAGGCATTGCCAGAGTAAGCATTATGCTGCATGGCTCAAGAGCTTGGAGGAGTTTTGTTGTTTGAGGAGGCATTTGATGGATTTAGCTAAAGACTGTTGCTTTAATTTGGTTTTCTGCAAATCCTCTTCTTCCTCACTTTGATTTTTTCCTCCCTTCACTCCCCAATGTTTTCCAATGGCCCCGTGCTCTTCCACATGCCCTTGCTCTTCCACGTGCTCTTGCTCTTCCAGCCGTGATTTAATCTAGAAGTTTTCACCTTCGTAAACTGCTGACAGAGTGCAACACCGCCCAAGCATTCTTCCTCTGCTTCTCAGACATTCTATCTGTGCAGTAGATGCCTCGAAGCAGAAGATGATGATGGTGGTAGTAGTTGATGCATTTAAGACCCAGTCATGAAGCAGCCATACCAATTTGAAACGGACGTATTTTTACCGAGATACCACACTGTTCAATATGTGGCCTGTTTTTTTTTACCTCAAAATATTGTATTGAAATAGGGTAAGACACAGGAAAAACAGTTGAATGGAGCCCTCAAATGACAAAATTTTTAGCCCACAGATAGAGGAGGCATTAGATGGAGATACCACACTGTTAAATATGTGGTCTGCATTTTTTTTTGTTTGTACCCCAAAATAGTCTATAACTAGGGGAAGACACAGCAAAAAAAGGTGAATGTAGGCCTGAAATGCCACAATTTGTAGCCCACAGATAGATGAGGCGTCTGACAGAGTTACCACACTGTTCAATATGTGGCCTGTATTTTTATTTTTTTTGCAGCAAAATAGAGTATAGAAATAGGTTAAGACACACCAAAAACAGTTGAATGGAGCCCTCAAATGCCACAATTTTTAGCCCACAGATAGATGAGGTGTCTGACCGAGACAGTCCACTTTCATATATCTGCCCTGTATTTTTTTTTGGCCAACAAAATTGTGTCAATAAGTAGGCTATAACACAGCAAAAAATATTCTATGGAGGCTTGAAGTGGCACAACGATAAGTGATCTGTGTGGCGGACAAAACCCAGCGTAATATATCTACCCTGTAGCTAAATATTTTTTGGCATCTAAATATTTTTTTGGCAGCAAAATCATGTCAAAAAATTGTATAAGACGCTTCAAAAAAATTCTACAGTACCACAAAAAACTGCAATTTTTTATGCACACTCAGATGTGATGGCTGGGACGGGCAAAGCCATTTGAAATTGCTGGATTTTCACGCTGTAGTATTGTTAAGGCTATGAAATCAATATATATTTAGTTATGAAGACATGAAGATATACAAAATATATATATATGCATAGACGCTTACACTTGAATCATGGACATTCAGATCCAATATGGACACTTTTAGTATATCTTGAAATAGAATGCTGATGTGGCTTCTAAACTATGTTTTGCCAACACGTTATAACTGTCGCAAAGTGACTGGCCCTGTGTGACACAACCCAACAATCGGTCAATCACTAAATGGTAAAACAAAAAACACACCAAAGGACACAAGGGAAACTTTAACAACGGTGGGCCCTGCGATGGGGAATGGGAAAAATGGACACCTCCTGCACTCTCCTAAGGATGTGCACTGATCTCCCTATACAGGTTTTTTTAACCTGTCACCGAGCAGGATACCTTAGCCCTCGCTAGCCCTGCACCTATCCCTAAGTAGAGAATTGGCAAGTAAGGAAACTGGTCCCACCGCTGCACTAATACAACACAAGGTAAGGTACAACAAACACCACAGGGAAAAGGAAACATAAAACAACACTTAGCTTTATCTGCTGCAATGCACCGCATAGCAGAGTAAGGCACCAGATCACAGCATTCAGCTGAAGCACCACTGCACCAGCCACCTCCTGTCTTCAGCATGGTTGGTATCCAAAGGACCTGTATCACTAACAGTCAGTTGATGCATCATGTGACCTTATAAAGGAAGGTGGTAGTGGTCACCACCTGCATCAGCAAATTCAGCAGTAATGTAATTACACAAGCAGCCACCGGGGGAAAAACTGACATTAACCCCCAATAGCCTGAAAGGAAAAAAGTTTTAATATGAAAGGCTAAACCTGCCACAAATCCAAAACTGTATCATGACAATAACACAGTGACCTTTTGTAGCATTGTTCTCTATGCTTGACAAATACATTGACCTTTGGTTGATATTGACACAACTGGTCAGATGTAGATCGAGAACAAAGCAGAAATGTTTCTGTGTCAAGGAGCCATTGTTCTTATAGCAATATAACTGCGGCCAAAAAGTTAACATTCTTTAACAGTGAATAAGTTAAAAAAGTGTATTGAGCTTACTGGTCTACAATGAAATCCCCAAGCCTGCCAATGCCCAGCATGGATTGTGGTGAGCATCCACATCAATTAGGAACAGGAGAAAAAAAATGGGATCCAGCTCGAGAAGGAGGCGGCTGCAACTTTAGAAAGCTTTATTGGACAACTTAAAAATATATCAGTTCTTTAAAAATGTCTCCATAGCAAACACCGAGCACACCAGTGAGGAGGATCAATGCGTTTCACCTAAAGAGTCTTAGTCATGATCTTTAACAGTAAGCCAATGAAGTATTGCATTGGAAAACATCTGGCTTTGTCCAAAAATACTTGGCATTTCCATCAATAAAACAGGAGACATGACCCACTGTGTACTGTGATTTCTCTGTGCACCTATACCGCCTCACATACAATTTGGTCACAGACAATTATGAAGGGTCTCACCTTAGTGGGACAGCCTCAACAGTTGGCGCCTTCAACACGGGCCCAGGACAAACATCCAGATGACCACAGCCGCACAACGTCTCCCCCAGGACAGACGTCACGGGTGGGAAGAGTCTACATCTCTGAACAGGTGAGAAAATATATCATCTTACGTACCCTCTGTTTTCACATCCGGGCTGGGTTGAGATAGTTAGCTGTGGTTTCTGGACAATAATTGACCACAATTGAACATCCTGATTCCTGAGCCCATGAACTGGTCACATATATAATTCCTTAATTGTCTGTATTTCTGTGTTTATACACATACTGTATACTATATACTATACTGCACAAGGGCTGTTACAGCAGTACAATACAGAGAGGGTGCGCATCAGGAGGGTGGTAATGTCACGATGGGGGCAAGCTTTGCAGCATTAAGAATCTCTCCCTCCATTTGCTCACCCACCTATCCACTCTCTTTTTCCCTGTGCGCTGACTTCTCCTGTCTGTGCTCTCTTCTTTGACCTGTCTACCCCATGTGATATCCCCCTTGTCTGCTGTCTCTCTCCTTCCTGTGCTGTGTTTTCCCCTCATGTTCTGTCCCATTTGAGCTGTATCCCCCCCTGTGCTCTCTCTCACCCCTGTGTCTGACTGTGTACAGAACATACTACAGCTCCTGGGCAGGGGAGGAAGCAAAAGACAATACTGACATTACAGCAGGAGTTTGCACAGGATACATTTTGTGAGGTAAAATATTGTTTAAAAACAGTCAGAGAAATATTTTACCTCACAAAATGAATCCTCTGTAATCTCCTGTATCCCCTGTTGTAATGTCAGTATTGTCTTTTGCTTCCTTCCCTGCCCTGGAGATGTGGTATGCTCCGTACACAGTGAGACACAGACAATTTTTAAAATGAACTTTCGTTCGTGGGAAAACCCATTTAATGTGACTGGCTTCCTCTGCCTGTAGACACATTGTGCATCTGCCGCCGGGATCAGCCGAATGATTCACTGTGCCTATGTGGAATTTGCACAGGCGCAGTGTGCCGGTGTTCTGCTGGTGGTACTGCGCAAGAGGCTGCATAAGTGTGTGAGTGCATGCGAGTGTGAGAGTGTGAGTGTGAATGTGTGAGTGAATGTGTGATTGTGAGTGAGTGAGTGTGAGTTTGTGAGTGTGAATGTGTGAGTGTGAGTTTGTGAGTGTGAGATTGTAAGTGACTGTGTGATTGTGAGTATGAGTGTGTGTGTGAGAGTGTGGATGAGTGTGTGTTAGGGCTGGCAGAATGCTTCAAACAGTAAAAAGATGGTAATAAGGTGTGTTCGCAGCCAGGGGTCCACTGTGCAGAGATGTTAACTGCTGCTCGGTAATGACGGACACTAAATGGCGGTATTGCATTGGACACACGTGGGTTAAACGCCATCCAGTATGTAGTAGCGACTGCTCTGTTGCTTCACAGAGCCACGATACCGGATAACACAGATGCCATACCCTGTTAACTGTCACAGCGCACAGCTGAGTCAACGCTAGCATACGGTCACGAGACTCTGCCCCAAGGACGCAGGGTAAGTGCCTCTCTAGACTGACTAGGTGCACGGCATCGCAACTGCGAATGCCACTAATAGACGCTGGCTACAGTGAAGTGCAGAACAAGTGCACAGTGGTGTACTGGCAAAGCCACTACTTGGCGCTGAAGCTAGGCCCTGACTCTGCCTCCTACCTGCACTATCAGCCTAGGCACTACCTGGCATGGCTTATTAACACATGCGTATCAAGGGTAGGGGTTTAATAATGAGTCAGTCACCAGAGACATTCATACGTGCATACAACACTCACTCCATATTGTTTATACTAGCGCACGGCCATGCGGCCGTGCAATCCTTTTATAACCGCATCCTTCCGGGACCTTCCTGATGGCCCAATCTGAGCTTCTTGAGGACCTGAGCATGTGACCTCTGACCACCAATGAGTGGTCATCTCACGGGCATGCTCAGATGGAGAAAAGCAGGACTTAGTCCCAGGAGCATCTGCTTGCCGCTGACCAATGCTGGATGCTATAGCTGAACCTAGGGTGGCAGCAGCAACCAGATGCATAGCATTAGCCTGAGCAAAACGCTGGGACCAATGTCTCTGCTGAGCAGGAACCTCTGTGGCTGTAGAAGAATTGGAGTCCGCAGAGGACATGGCTTGAGATTCCCCCTGTGTAGAGGCGTGAAATTGACACCTAACAGTGTGAGTGTGTGTGGTACGTACGGAGTACAGAGAGTGTGTGTGTGGTGCTACGGTGTTTCACTGGTGGTACCGCACAATAGGATGGTACCAGCAGTTTCCATATTGAGACACCCATCACTTGGGTGTTCCAATATGGCGGTCGGTGAACTTCCTCCGCTTGTAATTCTGGGATACAGTGACATCTGGACAGAACAGGAAATGAAAGCATTACAAGGCAAGTGTATAAATAGATTGCCCTGGTTCCGATCTTAGATAATCAAAGAACTTATATTACAGGTGCTCATGTCTAACCATCTATGCTATGGTATGAGTCTGGGGTCTATTAATGTGTCTGACACTATATGTATAAACAACTAAAAGGATTGTGACATTGCTTTTCCCCTCTATTTGACTATTGACACATTATCCCAAGCTATATTTGGTCATTAGCTGCACTCCTGTCATCACGGCCAAACATATGGGTCGAGTCCTTGTTGTCTTGATGACAGAATCAGTAAGCTGGAATAACTCTGCATACCAGGTTAAAAGATTAAATGTCTTGCCCTGATTGTGTGTGAATACTCTTGTACTTGGCATTTCAGAGAACGGTTGGCACATTGTTAAAGTACTAGACACATCCATCTCCAGATTTGAAACTGGTTATACTGCCTTTTCTATTTGAATTTCCTAAATTTAAAGTGATTGAACATACACACTGAGATATCTGTTCCTAGTTCAGAGGGGGCAACACTACACCAAATCATGTCTAATAGGCTGTATCACCCCACACATGTTGCATCTCTCAGGTATAACAATGATTGATTACGGTATTCCAGAAGTTTATAAAATTTTGGCAAAACAGGAAGTACAGTGGTCAGGAGTTAAATTGTAGCATGGGTACCAATCAGTCTAATACCAGTCAGTTCTCTGCACAAGAGGTAGTGGCAGAGAGAGAAGGCAAACAGTATGTTAAAAATGCTAAAGTTCTCCTAAAGCTCATGGGATCTACAACCCAAAGGGGGAGATTTGACGAGGAAGAATGGAAACACATGTTGGTTAGCAAGAGAGTGCTCTTACGAGATAATAAAGTTTTGAAGGATGCTCAAGCATGGTATAGAACACCAAGAGAATTTAAGAGACAGATGTGGACTGAAGTATGTGACAAAAATGACTCTGGCATGTGCGGTCTGCCAGAACCAGAACCCGGATTGCAGGAACACGTGTGCTGTTTGTGGGGCTCCACGCCGTGCAATCCTACTCCCTTGTATCCAGTTATCAATGCAAATGACATGCCCCATGTCCCAACAGCCATTTTAAGTAAGGGTACACCTACTTCGACACCCATTTTAGGCAGGGCTAAGTCCCATCCTGTGGCCATTTTATCTCAAGTAATATATACAAATGGTATTAAAGAAGACCAGGCTGTTAAGGAGGAAGATGTAGATTTCTGCAGCACTACAACTGCAACTTCACTACAGAATCCAAGTAGTGACAGAACATTGCTACTGACAAACTCTGACAGTAGTGCAACAGGACAAGAGCACACCACACAATATATGCCCAAGCAGAACAGAAGCCACAAATAACCCCTGCCAACCTTCTGGATGCATGGCTCCCACCAGTGACACTCCAATCACTACTAGACGTGGCACTCGTTATAGTTGGAGGCCTCAGGAAGCTGCTACCTTAATGAACAGCTTACCTGATCCGGATGGGCATCCTATGCCTTTCTATCGGAAGATGAGTCAGATACACAAAACACACGATGCCTTATGGATAGACCTGACTGGACTAGAAGAAATTAAAGCAGGAGATTTCTTCTGGCCTGTGATAGAGCCAGCATTGAGACCCAACTATGGCACACCAGACTACTTCCAATCATTGGAGTCAGGACAGGACTTCCTTGAGAAACTTTATGCTTGGGCCAAAGACTGCTTAGAAGACCAAGCAACCTCCCTGCAGGATACCATGCAAGAGAAAAGTGAGTCTGTGGAGAAGTTTTTCCACAGGCTGAATCAGTTGCTTGCTGACCTAGGGTTCGATCCCAATGACAAAGCCCATCACCAGATCTGGGTACAAGCCTTTGTAAAAGGCCTCTGAGAGCCTATACGCAAACTGCTACAAACCACAAGGCCTGAGTACAGGATGCTGGATGCAGAAGTGCTCCACACAGTGGCAAAAGGGCTGAAAATAAATCAGCCAGCCAGACCTCATACCAATCTCCTGGTGACACAAGACCCCTCAAACACCACAAAAGTACTAAGGCCTAGGGTTACTTGCTACAACTGTGGCAAGGTAGGACATCTTAAAAGGAACTGCAGATCAGCTCCACTCCAGGGAGGACCAGGCCAGCAGCTGCAGCAGCCACAGGGGCCACACCCACAATAAGACATTGGCAAGCCGAATCCACCACACACACCAGAACCATTCATACTCTTACACTCCAAACAACAGCCAAGTGGACCGACTACTATGCAGGTAGAGGTTGAGGGTAAACCCCTCAATTTCTTGGTGGATACTGGTGCAGCCAGAAGGATAATCAGGAACATTGACTTACCTGACCTGGACTGTCTCACGGATGAAGTAGTGCCTTGTGTGGGGGTGGATGGTAACACAAGGTACACTCCAATGACCAGACCCCTACACATAAACGAACAACCAACACAGAGTGTGCTGTCTCAACTATTAATCTCATCCACCTGCCCTGTCAATCTGCTAGGGTCAGATCTACTATCAAAACTCCAAGCCAGCATTCTCTTTCTTGAATAAGGAACAGTCACCCTCACGATCCTACTCTCACAGGAACACTCAGCAGAAGTGTATGGCATCCTCTCTTTACCGGACACACCTGTAGATCCTGTGTACACTAAACTGATGGCACAAATCCCAGACTCACTGTGGACATGAGGCCCAGAAGATATTGGCAGGCTTCAGCCTGTAAAAGTGGAACTGAAACCAGGAGCCCTGGTACCATGGAAACCACAATATCCCCTGTCCTTTCCACAATCTCCTGCTATTACAGAGCAACTCAAAATCTATCTTGAGAATGGATCAATCATCCCCACTATGTCACCTTGCAACACCCCATTGTTTCCAGTAAAGAAGAAAACAGGAAAAGGGGCAACCTACCAAGTTCCACATGGTAAATGACTTGCCTGCTGTTAATGATGCCTCAGTACTGGACACACCAATGGTGCCAAACCCACACACTCTGCTTTCATCAATCCCGCCTACCTCCCCATGGTTCAAGGGCCAATGCCTTCTTCAGTGTACCACTACACCCTACAGCCAGTACTTGTTTGCTTTCAAGCATGAGACCGAAAATATGCTTGGACTGTGATGCCTCAAGGGGCACAAAACAGCCCCTCAATGTTCACCCAGGCCATGGCCACAGACCTGGAGCCCTGGAAGATGATACATCTAACTGTCACTCAGCTACAGTACGTGGATGACCTCATCCTTTGTGCTGACACCCTGACAAAAGCACAGACAGAGTTCATCTCCCTACTTCAGTTCCTGTCACACAATGGATGCAAGACATCCAAAGATAAGCAACAATTCTGCAAAGAGAAAGTTGTGTTCCTAGGACACTGCATTTCCCATCAAACAAAACACCTGAGCAAAGACAGGGAAGAAGTTGTGTAGAATATCCCTCTGCCAACCAAGCCTACATAGCTACAGTCCTTCCTCGGACTTGTATCCTACTATCGCCCCTGGATCCTTGATGCCTCTCTACACATTCAACCCCTGTATGACTGCCTCAAGGACAGTCCCTTCAGTCTAACCAAGGAAGCCATTGATGGGTTCTACAGTACATGCTAAAAGCTACAATCACATCCTCTCCTGCTATAGGACTACCAGAATACAACAAGCATTTCTGCCTGTTTGTCATGGAGAAGCAAGGCCATGCAATTGGAATCCTGACACAGCTTCATGGAGGAAGGCAACGCACTCTTGGGTACTACTCTACCAGACTTGACCCTGTTGCCTGTGGAGCCCCAACCTGCATGACAGCCATGTTTGCAACCCACCTGTTGTTGGATAAGACTTCTGAAATCATTCTGTGCCACCAGCTGAAGATACTGGCACCCCATGACATTACTGACATTCTGGCCTAGACGCAGCCAAAACACCTGTCTGCTGCCCACCATCTATGTCTACAATTCTCTCTTCTGCTTCCCGACAACATTATCATCTCCAGATGTGCTGTTCTTAACCCAGCTACTCTCCTACCTCTGCCAAGGGGGGAAGAGGATGCAGCCCACAACTCTGACACACTAGTGGAAGAGGTAGTTGACTCTGAGATGGCTCAACATGATTGTCTCGCTCTCTTGAGGCAGGAAAGCTCCAGATCAGTTATGGATGTACCTTTGGAAGAACCTGACCTAATGGTCTTTGTGGAGGGATCAAGGTATGCAGACAAAGAAGGCCGTTTTCACACTGGTAAAGCAGTAGTCACAGAAGACACTGTGCTGCTAGCAAAGCCCCTGCCTCCATCCGCATCTGCACAGGAGGTGGAACTGCAGACCTTGACAGAAGCATGCAAAATGTCTGCCCAACCCAAAGCTACAATATACTCTGACTCAAGCTATGCTCATGGCGTATGTCATGACGATGGACCAATCTGGAAGGCAAGAGACTTCATCACGGCTAACGGAACGCCCGTGAGACACCACAAGGCCATACAAGAGCTGATAGAGTCCTTATTGGTGCCAGAAAAAGTTGCAGTGGTTAAGGTAAAGACACACACTGGAGGAACTTCAAAGGAAGCAGTAGGTAACAGACTGGCCAGTGTAACAGCAAAAGAAGCAGCAAACATCTCATCTGTACTTGCTAATGGATCTGGAAACAGAGGAAAAGGAAGAATCCTGGGAGAAGATGCTCTCCACATTCCAGAAGCAGGCACCCAAGGAAGAGAATAACCAATGGACCCAAGATGGAGCCACACAGGATGAAAGACACCTAATGATGAACAAAGGAGGACCTTGCCCCCCAAGGGTCCTCTACCCTATGGTGGCCAAATGGGCCAATGGCACAACCCATCAGTCCAAGACCAAGACGCACAATCTTCTCCCTCACACTATTTAGTGTCAGACACACACCAGCTGGTCCAACCAAACTTAGTACATATGAGATCCTGTTTGGAAATGCTCACAGGCTAGAATTTTACTTCCCACAGCAGTTGTCTATGCAGTATAACACTTTGACTAAGTTTGTGATTGAATTGACCAAACACCTAACTAAAATATATTCTCAAGTTTTTCCATCCATCCCAGATCCTGAGGAACTAGAAGGGACCCACCAGATCCTACCTGGTAATTGGGTCCTCACCAAAAGGTTCAACAGACATACCCTCATTCCCAGATACGATGACCCGTACCAAGTCCTGTTGACCACTGCCACAGCAGTCAAGCATGAAGGAAAGCCCACATGGATCCATGCTTCCCACTACAAGAAGGTGCCTGATCTGGAGACCAGTGTTACATAACCTCAGGGGTAGCCAGTAACCAGGGGGCAGTCACTCATGAGGGTATAGTGACTTTCTGGTATAATATCTCCACCTCAAGGGTAACATATCAATTTGACTATTGCCTCATAGTAAAATGCCCAAGCCCCATGGCACAATTTGACATCTGGTTAGGTACACAATTCATCTGTGTCACCACTGCCAAAACGGGGGAAGGATAAAACTGTGAGGATTGGTCACTTGTTGGGTGGCACACTGGTGAAAGTGACTGGGGATATCGACCAGTCCTGACCCAACAGCATAGGGACAAATGGGGAGCCAGCTTATTAGCCAGCATGACCCTGACCAAAGCCCCATTCAGAGGCTGGAGGGACTTTCCTGGTTCCATGGTCCCCAACCCCCATCCCTGCCACTCACTGCCCCCAGGAGGGATGCATAGTTCTGCACCTCACCATTAATAACCCCTCAGATAATGATCAAGGGTTATACCTACTAGGCTCAAGTACCAAACGTGGGAGAGAGGGAGAAGGTGACAGAATGGGCACATTTTGGTTAAGGAATAATGATTTTAGGCCCATCGCAGACACACAAACTGTAGATGACCCAGTACCAGAAGCCAAATTCCTATTAGATTTGACGTATGAGGATAAACTCGCAATAGTGACAGGATTCTCTGACTCCAATGTCTGGCTTGAATGAGTAAAGTACACTGTCACCAGTGCAAGCCGCTCTGCATGCATAGCTTGTACCACTGCCCAACCTCATTGAGGTACAGTACCTTTCCCAATAGATCCAAGGGTAGATGAGGAGGGATTCATATGTGCCCTGTCCCTGTACATAAACAACCACACGGGTAATTTGCAAAAATGCCAAACTGTATCCCACTTATACCCACCTAAGAGAAGCAAGGAACCAACTGGTCATGGGATCACCCCTACCCAGGGAACTACACTTGATTTGAATGAGATGGCCCAGGAAGGCATGTTGATAAGTTACCATCTGTCTGCTGTAACTATGTCATCCAGGTCCAGGAGGGAAGCCCATACAATGATTCCTTGCTGGTAGGCCAAGTCTATCAATTGCGTGAGATGTACTGGCTTAAGCAGGTGGACACAACTGGCACTGCAGGATTTGAGTCCCTGGTGGTGTAGTGTGTTACTGATGGTATCCTTTGTAACGTTAGTCTCAGCTGTATGCAGGTCATTGACAAGGTCCCACTGTGTGGTTTTGGGATTTTTGCTCACCGATCTTTTGATCATTTTGATCCCATGGGGTGAGGTCTTGCGTGAAGCCCCAGATTGAGGAAGATTATCAGTGGTCTTGTTTGTCTTCCATTTTCTTATTATTACTCCCACAGTTGATTTCATCACACCAAGCTGCTTACCTACACATTCAGTCCTCCCAGCCTAGTACAGGGCTACAATTTTATTTCTGGTGTCCTACAACAGCTTTTTGGTGTTTACCATAGTGGAGTTTGGAGTGTGACTGGTTGAGGTTGTGGACAGGCATCTTTTATACTGATAACAAGTTCAAACAGGTGCCCTTACTACAGGTAATGAGTGGAGTATATATATAAATATACAGCTCTGGCAGAAATTAAGAGACCACTGCACAGTTTTATAAAAATCAGCTTTTCTACATGTCTGACAGCCATTCCATTAAAGTGTCAGTTGAATTCCAACCAGAGTGCACCTCATTCTACTTAATTTGCTTCTGATAAGGTGATTGCCTGAACCAAATCTTACTTAATGAAGGAAAGTATAAAAACCTCTGCTGTGGTATTCACAATCCTCTTGCAATAGGACAAGCTGGATGGCAAAACAAGTGCTAGTAATAGCCCAAAAGTATTAGGAATGAAAAAATGACTTTTAACCATACCAAAGGGGTGAAAATAAAAGTCTTAAGTGAGAAAAAGAAGGACTCAATTCTGGCTTTACTAGCAGGGGGATACAGTGAGCGTCATGGTGCCACTATCCTTAAAATTTCTAAGGCAGCAGTCCATTACAACAAGGACAAGCAACAGACATTGGGGATAACAAAGCTACAGACTGGCAGAGGGCGAAAATGACTCTCCACTGACCAGGATGACTGTTATCTTATTTGAATGTCACTCAGCAACCACAGGATGACATCAAGTGACATACAAAGAGAATGGCAAATGGCAGCTGGGGTGAAGTGCACGGCAAGAACAGTTCGTAACAGGCTCCTAGAGGCGGGGCTAGAAAAAAGCCTTTCATCAATGAAAAGCAAAGGAGAGCCATAGAGGACTGAAGTAAGGTAATCTTCTCTGATGAGTCTAATTTTTCAGGTTTGCCCAACACCTGGTAGTCTAATATTAAGACAGAGACTTGACACCCGACGGCTTGCACTAGTAAAGCGACCGATCTGGATGACGGTGTGACCCCTGCCAAGTCGACGGCTGCTGTATTGGCCACGCTCCCGGCCTCAACCGAAACCGGACTTACGGTTGCAATGTCTGCATTACCAGAGAGTGCGGCCACTGCCTCATCTGTTGCCCCGCCCGTGGAGACCTTGGTTCCAGCTGCGGCCTCCCCTGCGGCTGTGCCGACGTCACTGCCAAAGCCGGCTGCGGCCTATATGCTTCTGTCTCGCCCATGACCTCGACCGTGGCCCACCCACTGGACTCTGCAGCCTACACCGGACCCTCAGCTTGGGTGGCGGAGATAATTGCAAAGAAAAAGGCCAGAGAGCGGGAGGTATGGGCACTGCTACATAAGGAAGGAGAGGCCGCCATGCCTGTCCCACGATCATATGGGCGGCTGGTACATCTGAACCGAGGAAAAGGATATGGCTTTATACGGGACCTGGCCACTGGCTACAAGATCTACCTAAATGTGGCCTCCGTCCAGAGTGAACATGACCTGTGGGAGGGAGGTTTATTTTCTTATTATAAGGAACACTGTCCCCATGGCCTCTATGCTGTAGCGGTCATTGCTTACCCTAAGGGGTATGAGCCCCCAGGATAGAGACACTGTTGGCATCTCAGAGGCTCCACGAGACATCGGCCTCCAGGAGGTGGCCCGGAATACAACTGTTTTGGACTGCCGGGACTGTAGTGCACTGTTGCACTAATAGGGGACTGTTCCGCGTCCCCATGAAAAGCAAAACCTCTGGTGTAGTATTGATGCCTTAAAAAAATGTTTTAAGTGTTTTACTTAAAGGAAGGGGGAGTACCCCTGTCCTCCATTGATTGATGTTATTGAAAAAAAAAGAAACGTGTTACAACAAATGTGGAGAAGTGTGTGGTGCCATTAAAGTGTTAAAATGTTATTGTTATGTATTTAAAAAAAAGAAAAATGTGTATTTAGCAGGTACAAGTACGGGGAATGGGCCGACCGTGACTGTGTTAAGTTGAAGGAACGACGGGACCAGGAGAAAACAGAAGAACCGGGTACCTACGCAGGGAGGTCTGTGTGACCAAAAGTTTGTGTGATGCAGAGAGGTCTGTGAGACCGAGAGTCTGTGTGACGCAGGGAACACTGTGTGAAAAGAGGGTCTGTGTGACCAAAGGTTTGTGTGACACAGGAGTTTGTGTGATGCAGAGAGGTCTGTGTGACCGAGAATCTGTGTGACGCAGAGAAGACTGTGTGACGCAGGGAGGTCTGTGTGACCAAAAGTATGTGTGACTCAGGTGACGTCCATGTCAATATCAGGTATTGACACCACTTTCATCCCTGTGACGCATTTGTCGAGGACGACAATGGTCAAAGGAAAGGAGAATGTGGGGAGGTTGAGCTGGGTATGGTTCCGTCTGTAATAGGAGACAGAGTGATTGAAAGTAGGTGTCATTTGGCAGTCCGCCATCAGAGGTCACTGGAGAGCACCGATGGCAATGTTTATGTAACTGTCATATGAGGGTTACATTACTGCCAGAGGTCAAGGTGACTCTGAAAGGGGCGAAAGTGACTGTCAGGTGACAGAAGGTGGGGCAACCTGGACTGGCTGAATAAATACTGAGGTAAACTTCTAGAAGCTTCAGTCAGCCAGGGGAGCTCACAAAGAAGCAGGGTCTGTCCCACAGAAGAGACCCCTCAGAAAATGGTCACGGGGGGTGACCCGACAGCACATTGGTCACAGGTAGAGACAGCCAGTGAGGGCCTGGTGTACGGTGGACTTTGAAAGGTGAAATGCCATGGTGGATTGGCCTAGGGCAGCCACGGTGGATAGAGCCACGAAGTACGCCTGCTGAAGAAGTAAATAAGTGAAGGTACTCGGGCCGTTCTGCAAGAGGAGAACAGTGTGCAATATTTGTCATGCATTGTGCTGATCGTCTTATGGGCGGCCAATAAAAGAAAAACCCATTGAATACATCTTCTGTCTCTGACTCGTGCCTGTCGACGCCAAGAAGCAGGTCACCTCCCATTCCTGTGAGTACAGCACACCTCCGCCGCCTACCAGCCACATCTCCTAATTACCACAGCTCGCTACCCTCTGCCCCAGCCTGCCACCCAGATCCCCACAATTGTTCACAGCTGTGACCTGGGAGTCAGAAATGCTTCCAGGGGTATTCCTCATGATGTTCCCATGGCATTTGAGCACTGTTCCCATCGATTTAGACCCTAAAAGGACCCCCAGAGGGAATCACGGCAAAAATGCTTGGTTTTCCCATAGATTTACATTGGGCTCTTTGCTCAGGTCGAGCACCCAAGCATTCCAATTTGCTCGACCTGAGCAATGAGCACCTGAGCATTTTAGTGCTCACCCATCACTAAACATTAAAATCATATCACTATATAACACATCTTGTATTTCACATTCAATCAGGAAGGACTATTAGACCCTGTATAAAAGCAGGAGCTTAAAATGCAGCAGACATTTTGCTGTGGATCTGGAAAAAGAAGATCTTAGCTCACTGATTATCCATAAATACAGGGAGAAAAAACACTAAACTATTAAGAAACTGTACAATAGTTTATGACAGCACAGAAGTGAAGGAGTTCAGTGTGTGAGGAAAAGAAAATCATGCCATACATGTTTTTCAGTGAAATTTGAGGCTTTTCGGTACTTTTCTTGGGAAAATTTTACAACTCAAATTTAAAAAGATTCACCAATCTCTAGGTGTTGATCATTTTTATAGCAATCTTCCAATTCATATTTGTAATTTTCCAAGCAAAGCCTTAAAAGTGTTGTCTGGCTCTTTGAAAAGAAAAGGAGTAGCAGCAAATCTGCCGTCGATGGCAACTTAGAAACAAAGGGGGCCTCTAAAACCTTCTGTAATAGATCAGCAGAGGATTATACAGGTAAATACTGTTTTTTTCCAGCTAATTTAAAGCATTTGCTGCTCCTTTTTTTCAGACTGTGAAAATACCCTTAATTGAAAAGTACAATAAATACCTGAGGACACACATAATATTAAAAATTCATTACCAAGTTAGTTTCTCATGGGGAGTATTTATTCTACTCAATTCTATTTCAGCACCATTGTTAAATTGACTTTTAGGTTAACATATTTATTGTGCATAAGTCAATACATACTGAAACTTCAGAGCCCCTATGGACTTCCATGTTGCACCGCATGAATAATAGCTACATTCTGTTTGAACTTTATTAACACATGGAATGACTAGTCAACTTTATTGATCTTACTAAAATATGTTTTCATGATTAATTAACTAATTTTTCAATTCATATCATAGATTTTGTGGCTCACTTGAAATCCACTGATGATAAAATATATCAGGATATCCATTATCCATTACAACTATGCTCCTGCGTACTGTCATACTGTAATTACATTGTTTCCAAAATGGAACATTTGCTATGTAAATGATTGAATTAAAAATCAAATTTAATGTTAGATTAGTGAAGTGTCATCTCATGAGGCCAAAGCAATTGAATTAATAATGTTGCTTTGCTCTTATCGCTTTCTGTACATTGAGAAAATGAAGCAATTCTTTTCAATAAGTCGTAAAGTGCACTGTAATACAGACATTTTATATACTTCATTGAATTGCAAATTGAGCTATAAATAAATCAATACATTTTATTCCCTTGCTTTTCGTGAAAGTGATTTCAATAAAAAAATATATTGGACAAAATTGTTTTTTGCGCATCTAAAGGTGTTTGCACATTTTATGACAGGGTTTAAGCTATAGCCTAATATTTTGTAAAAAATCAATATTTGTTTAGATGGCTATCCTGCACCCCATGCTTTTCAACACTGGAAAAAACATTTTTAAAAATGTTTGGTTTCAAAACCATTTCCATGTTTGAATAAAGTGTTTAATCTTTTGGAAAAGTAGGAATTTTTTAAACATATTGTAACATCCATATTATTTTTTCATGGTGCTGTAAAATAAAATACACAATGCTGATTCTTTAGCAACCAGTTCTAACTATTGACCACTCAACACTCTAATATTGTTAAATCTGTCATGGAATGGGCCGGCGTATGTGGAGCAGGCTCAGTAGCTGAGCTTGCTTTATATTTACATTCGGCAGAGGTCGGCTAATCGAAATCCAAGATGTTTGTGTCTAAAATCTGTGGTTGGAGCTGGTAGCCAGTAGATGCTGTTAAACTATTTACATGCTGCTGTCTATCTCATTGAGTAGCATTCCTCCAGCGAGGTTGACAGTGATGGTGTGCAACAGCTTACCTTGGCACCCCACTATGTTATCATGAGTTACCGATGGATTAGAATGGTAGCTGGAAGCCTGCTGAATGCCCACATTTCTGCCATCTTGGTCCTTCTGTGTTTTCTCAATACAACTTTTTTGTGAGAACCCGCTGGTCCTAGTGAAAGCATCCTGCAGTAATTTCTTAGGGTAACCCTTATTTGAAAATCGATCCTTCAAAATTTTGGCCTCTTTTAGGAAGTCTATGTCGTTAGTTGAGAAAATTAAGAAAAGAAGCATAAGCAAAATTGATTCACAAAGGAATGATGAATCTTCAGATTTGGCCAAATGGAGCCTCATCACGACTTTCAATCAAATTCATGCTTCTATACGCAATCTACTTAAGAAGTACTGGTTTATCCTGAAGGGTGATACGTTTTGTTGGTAGACTTATCGGCGCAGCCTAACACCACTTTTAGGAAAAACCGAACCCTTCGGAATATCGTGGCTCCAAGTAACACCACTGTTAGGTATTCACCTTCTCCAACAACCCAGAATTCCTCCAACCCAGGGTGCTTTGCATGCAGGGCCCCTATGTGCCTCTGTTGCACATCCATTCTAGATGAAGTGCAACATTTTAAATCTCGCACCACCGCCACAATGTTTAAAATTAATTGCCGTGTTACTTGTTAATCAAGTAACGTTGTCTATCTGATCGAATGTGACTGTGGGTTACAGTATGTGGGTAGGACGGTACAGGCTATGCACAATAGACTCAACAAACACCGTCAGAATATCAAAAACGGATTTTTGCTGCATAGCCTTTCTAAACATTTCCTTTTAGAACATAATAAAAATCCAAGTTCATTGAAACTCACGATCATAGATCACATTCGTGATTGCGTAGCAAACCACTATGACAATCTAATCAGAAGAGAGAGTTTCTGGATTTTTAAACTTGGCAGTTTGGCTCCAGAGAGGTTAAATCTTACAATTGAGAAAACTAATTAAGGTCTGCTGGTTTTTTATGTTCATTTCATTTTATGATAAATTTTCTATTTATTTTTTTGGGTGTTAACAGTTTTTATGTTGTATATTTTATTATAGTGTGTTTGTTTTTACCTTTTGCGCAATGATTTTTATCATTTTTATTGATTTTATTTGCATTACTATGATTTAATTATGCATGATGTCATTAATTGTTCACAGCTTCCAATTGGTTACTGCACCTTTAAATATCTGCTCCCTGTATATTGTTTTATTGCCACCTGAGGAAGACAGAACTTGTCTGTCAAAATGTGTTGTGGACTATTAAATAAAAATAATAATTGACAATATTTTTATCCCCTTTCTTTGTGCTCCTTTGGACCGGGTCACCTAGCTCTGCTATTTATTTTCTTAGATCGTGTGTGTGAACAACATTATTATGCCTAACGATTTTTAAGTAGAAAAATAGCCTTTTGATTTGCTACTGAAACACAGTTTTAGTAAAGCGATTTGTAGCAGCTAATTGCGCCTTGTGGCTGCACCACTATATTAGGCCTAACAATTTTTAATTGGAAATCTGGCCTTCTGATTTGCAACTAAAACACAATTTAAGCACAAATGATTTGGAGTAGCTAATTTGGGCCTCATGGCTGCACCCCAATATTAGGACTAATGATTTTTAAGTGGAAATCTGACTTCCTGATTTGCCATTGAATCACGGATTTAGCATAAACAATTTGTATACAAAACCTACAAAAGACAAGATGAAAAAAACCCTGCTGTAATTAAATAAGTAAAAAGCAAAAGTGCATTTAAATCATACAGAGTTCTTAGTAATACTGTATTTGATCAAACATAGCATAAAAGCCGTCCCACCATCGACAAGGTGACTCTGTGGTCGGGGCGGTCCTACACTGTCTAATATTAAAAAAAGGTTTTTAATATTAGACAGTGTAGGACCGCCCTGACCACAGAGTCACCTTGTCGATGGTGGGACGGCTTTTATGCTATGTTTGATCAAATACAGTATTACTAAGAACTCTGTATGATTTAAATGCACTTTTGCTTTTTACTTATTTAATTACAGCAGGATTTTTTTCATCTTGTCTTTTGTAGGTTTTGTATGCTTTTTGGCCATGTGAACATGCATTTATATGCTGCATGTGTACCAACTCAAACCAAGCTCAATTTTTGTGTTTTTTCTTTGTATTTTTGCATTCTGTGCAAGCTGGAGTGTGGCCTCCCTCTCCTGAGCTGGAAATTGTATTTAAAGGCTTCCCCTGACTGGTGTCCAGTGGTTGGGACCAGATCCTTGTCTGCCCTTATTCACACAGACGTCAACTTTGACACAGATTAAGGTTTTTAATATTAGACAGTGTAGGACCGCCCCGACCACAGAGTCACCTTGTCGTTGGTGGGACGGCTTTTATGCTATGTTTGATCGAATATAGTATTACTAAGAACCCTGCATGATTTAAATGCACTTTTGCTTTTTACTTATTTAATTACAGCAGGGTTTTTTTCATCTTGTCTTTTGTAGGTTTTGTATGCTTTTTGGCCATGTGAACATGCATTTATATGCTGCATGTGTACCAACTCAAACCAAGCTCAATTTTTGTGTTTTTTATAAACAATTTGTAGTAGCTAATTGGGCCTCGTGGCTACACCACTATAGTAGGCGTAATAGTTTTTAAGTGAAAATCTGGCCTTCTGCTTTGCCACTGAAACACAGTTTTAGAACATACCATTTGTAGCAGTTAACCCTTTCACCCCCAAGGGTGGTTTGCTCGTTCATAACCGGGACAATTTTTACAATTCTGACCACTGTCCCTTTATGAGGTCATAACTCCGGAACGCTTCCATGGATCCTGGTGATTCTGACAATGTTTTCTCATGACATATTGTACTTCATTATAGTGGTTAAATTTCAATCAAATATCTTGCGTTTATTTGTGAAAAAAATGGAAATTTGGCGAAAATTTAGAAAATTTTGCAATTTTCCAACTTTGAATTTTTATGCCATTAAATCACAGAGATACGGCACACAAAAAACTTGATAAGTAACATTTCCCACATGTTTACTTTACATCAGCACAATTTTGGAACCAAAATTTTTTTTGTTAGGAAGTTATAAGGGTTAAAAATTGACCCGCAATTTCTCATTTTTGCGAAGCCATTTTATTTTTACGGACCACATCAATTTGAAGCCACTTTGAGGGGTCTATATGATAGAAAATACCCAAAAGTGACACCATTCTAAAAACTGCACCCCTTAAGGTGCTCAAAACCACATTCAAGAAGTTTATTAACTCTTTAGGTGCGTCACAGGAATTTTTTGAATATTTAAAAAAAATGAACATCTAACTTTTTTTCACAAAAAAAATACTTCAGGTTCAATTTTTTTTATTTTACCAAGGGTAACAGGAGAAATTGGACTGCAAAAGTTATTGTGCAATTTGTCCTGAGTATGCTGATATCTGATATGTGGGGGGGAACCACGGTTTCAGCGCATGGTAGAGCTCAGAATGGAAGGAGCGGCATTTGACTTTTTAATGCAAAATTGGCTGGAATTCAGATCGGACGCCATGTCACTTTTGGAGAGCCCCTCATGTACCTAAACAGTGGAAACCCCCCACAAGTGACCCCATTTTGGAAACTGGACCCCCTAAGGAACTTATCTAGATATGTGGTGAGAACTTTGAACCCAGAAGGGCTTCACAGAAGTTTATAACATACAGCAGTACAATTAAAAAATCATATTTATTCCACAAAAATGATCTTTTCACCCCCAATTTTTATTTTCCCAAGGGTAACAGGACCCTAAAATTTATTGTGCAATTTGTCCTGAGTACACTGATACCCCACATGTGGGGGTAAGCCACTATTTGGGCGCATGGCAGAGCTCGGAAGGGAAGCAGCGCCATTTGACGTTTTTGGCTGTAATTGAGATCGGACACCATGTCGCGATTGGAAAACCCGTGATGTACCAAAGCAGTGGAAACCCCCCACAAATGACACCATTTTGGAAACTAGACCCCCCAAAGAACTTATCTAGATGTGTGGTGAGCACTTTGAACCCCCCAGTGCTTCACAGAAGTTTATATCGCCCGGGCATGAAAATAAAAAATATGTATTTTTTCCACAAACATGATCAATTAGTCCCCAATTTTTTTATTTTCCCAAGGGTAACAGGATAAATTGAACCCCAAAAGTTGTTGTCCAATTTGTCCTGAGTACGCTGACACCCCATATGTGGGAGAAAACTACTGTATGGACACACGTCGGGACTCGGAAGGGAAGTATTGATGTTTTGGAATGCATACTTTGATGGAATGGTCTGCGGGTGTCATGTGCGTTTGGCGAGCCCCTGATGTACCTAAACTATTGAAACTCCCCACAAGTGTCCCCATTTTGGACACTAGACCCCCCACGGAACTTATCTAGATGTGTGGTGAGCACTTTGAACCCCCAAGTGCTTCACAGAAGTTTATAACGCCCGGGTGTGAAAATAAAAAAATAATTTTTTTCCACAAAAATGATATTTTTGCCCCCAATTTTTTATTCTCCTAAGGGTAACAGGAGAAATTGGACTCCAAAAGTTGTTTTGAAATTTGTTCTGAGTAGGCTGATACCCTACATGTGGGGGTAAGTTTGGGCGCATGGCAGAGCTTGGAAGGGAAGGAGCACCATTTGACTTTTTCAACTCAGAATTGGCTGGAATTGAGATCAGAAGCCATGTTGCATTTGGAGAGCACCTGATGTGCCCAAACAGTGGAAACCCCCAATTCTAACTCCAACCCTAACCCCAACACACCCCTAACCCTAATCTCAGCCCTAACCCTAGCCCTAACCCTAGCCCTAACCCTAGCCCTAGCCCTAACCCTAACCCTAGCCCTGGACCTAACCCTAGCCCTAACCCTAACCCTAATGGGAAAATAGAAATAAATACATTTTCTTTTAATTATATTATTATTTTTTTTTTTTATTTACTATTTATAGCGGATTTTTATGTTTGGCAGCTGTCATATGCTAAAAGACACTTTTTATTGTAAAAATAGTTTTTGCATCACCACATATTGAAAGCTATAATTTTTCCGTATTTTGACCCACCGAGTCATGTTACATCTTATTTTTTGCGGGACGAGTTGTCGTTTTTATTGGTACCATTTTCGGGCAAGTGACATTTTTTGATCACTTTTTATTCCGATTTTTGGGACGCAGAATGAACAAAAACCAGCGTTTCATGAATTTCTATTGGGGGGGTGCGTTTACACCGTTCCGCGGGGGAGGTTTGATTTAGTATTTATAGCAGGTTTTTATGTTTGGCAGCTGTTGCACGCTAAAAGACGCTTTTTATTGTAAAAATAGTTTTTGCATCACCACATATTGAGAGGTATAAATTTTTCCATTTTTTGACCCACCGAGTCATGTGAGGTCTTATTTTTTGCGATACGAGTTGATGTTTTTATTGGTATCATTTTCAGGCATGTGACATCTTTTGACCACTTTTTATTCCGATTTTTGGGACGCAGAATGAACAAAAACCAGCGTTTCATGAATTTCTTTTTGGGGGTGCGTTTACACCGTTCCGCCTGCGGTAAAATTGATAAAGCGGTTTTATTCTTTGGGTCAGTACGGTTACAGCGATACCTCATTTAGGTCATTTTTTTATGTTTTGTCGGTTTTACGCAATGAAAACTATTTTATATAAAAAATAATTATTTTTGCATTGCTTTATTCTGCGAGCTATAACTTTTTTTATCTTTTCGCTGATGATGCTGTATTGCAGCTCGTTTTTTGCGAGACAAGATGTCGTTTTCAGCCGTACCATGGATATTTATATGCGTCTTTTTGATCGCGCGTTATTGCACTTTTTGTTTGGCGGTATGATAATAAATCATTATTTTTTGCTTCGTTTTTTATTTTTATTTTTTAAGGGGTTCGCTAAAGGGGTTAACTAATGGGACAGTTTTATAGGGCAGGTCGTTACGGACGCGGCAATACCTAATATGTGTACTTTTACTGTTTTTTTTTTGGATTTATTGGTGGAATTTTTTTTTCTAATTTATTTGGCGATTCTTTTTTAAATTATTTTAACACTTTTTTTTTAACTTTATTACGTAGTCCCGGGTGGGACATCACTGTCCTGGGACAGATCGCTTATCTGTCACATCACATATCACTGTGACAGATCAGCGATCTGTCACAGGCACTGCTGCAGACATCCTCATGCCTGTGCTTTGCAGGCACTGAGGAAGTCAGCTCCCTGCAGGCCCCCGAAGGCCCCCGTCGCCATCTTGGATTTGGGGGCCTGCAGGGTAGGAGCCCCCCACAGCAGCGCTGCACATTGCACTGCCGTGGGGGGCTCAGGGAAGCACGGAGGGATCCCTGTTATGATTGAGTCACCGTAGGAGGCAAAAACAAAAATGCTAGCTAAGTCCAGAAAACCAGAGAGGTTGGCAGCTATCAGATTGCAGACCCCTGATCCTATCACAACAACTAACAGTAGCCGTGGGGGGTTCCTACGATGCCCTAGACCCCTCGATCACAGCCGGAGAATTAAGTAGGCCTAAAGAAAGAAAGGGGAAATCTAAACTGCCCCAGAGCAGACCCCAAAGCAATAGGCAGCCCCCAACATATAATGACGGTGAAACAAGATGAAAACACTAACACAGACAGAAAGATAGACTGAGCAAAGACGGGGCCCAAAACTACCTAGATAGGAAAGGACAGGAAGGCTGCTGTCTGCAATCCGTAGAAGACCCTATGAAAATAAGAGCCAACAGACTGACAGTGAAAAAGGCCCTGAAGATGCTAGGCTTCAAAAAAGCTATGTCAGTACTCAGGAATATTCTGAAGACAGAGCAACTGGCAAAAGGAGATTCAGCTCATCCCAGCAGGGAATGGCAGAATCCAGAAAAGCAAGGAAAACAAACACAAAACATAAATGCAAACAGGCAAAGCAGAAACTTAGCTTTAGGGAAGCAGGAATCAGACTGGTATCCTAGAAGTCCACAGAGAAGTCACCCGCAGGGCAGGAGGGCGTCGGCAGCCTTATATCCAGTCAGTGACTCCACTCAGCCAGTCATCCTCATTAGACTCAGGTGCCTGATAATCAGGCTCATTACCTTCCTTTACCAGAATAGGGAGTTCCCCAGACCTCAGTGAAGAAGGGGAAAATGAACTCACAACAGTACCTCCCCCTTGAGGAGGGGTCACCGAACCCTCAACCACGCCACCAGGGCGATCAGGGTGAGCCCGATGAAAGGCACGCACCAATCTTTTGGCATGAATATCAGAGGCAGAGACCCAGGAATTATCCTCCTGACCATAACCCTTCCACTTAACCAAATACTGGAGTCTCCGTCTAGCCAGACGGGAATCCAGTATTTTCTCTACCTCATATTCCATGTTACCTTCAACCAATACAGGGTCTGGAGGTGCCACCCCAGGAACAACTGGTTCAACAAACCTCTTCAACAAGGACTTATGGAACACATTATGGATTTTAAATGTGACAGGAAGAGCCAAACAAAAAGAGACCGGATTAATAATCTCCAAAATCTTGTAAGGTCCAATAAATCTAGGCTTAAACTTAGGAGAAGCCACCTTCATAGCAATATTTTTTGAAGATAACCACACCATATCACCAATCTTAAACTGGGGACCAATGGTCCTATGTCGATTGGAAAACCGCTGGGCCTTTTCCTGGGAGAGAGATAACTTATCCACCACTTGATCCCAGATCTGGTGCATTCTCTCCACAACAGTGTCAACACCTGGGCAGGCAGAAGGCTCCACCTGCCCTAAAGAAAATCGAGGATGAAACCCAAAGTTACAAAAAAAAGGTGACATCAAAGTGGCAAAACTAGCTCTATTATTTAAAGCAAATTCGGCCAAGGGCAAAAATGAAACCCAATCATCCTGATCAGCGGAAATAAAACATCTCAAATACGACTCCAAGGTCTGGTTTGTTCTCTCTGTCTGCCCATTGGTCTGAGGGTGAAAAGCAGAGGAGAAGGACAACTGAATTCCCAGCTTGGAACAGAAAGTCCTCCAAAATCTAGACACAAACTGAACTCCTCTGTCAGATACAATGTTCTCAGGAATCCCGTGCAAGCGAACCACCTGTTGCAAAAACAGGGGCACCAACTCAGAGGAAGATGGCAACTTAGGGAGTGGTACAAGATGAACCATCTTAGAGAACCTATCACAAATCACCCAAATAACAGTCATTCTTTGAGAGACCGGCATATCAGAGATGAAATCCATTGAAATATGGGTCCATGGCCTCCTGGGGACCGGCAAAGGCATCAACAACCCACTAGAGCGAGAACAAGATTTAGACCGGGAGCAAGTCCCACAGGACTGCACAAAATTCCTGACATCATGAGACAAGGTGGGCCACCAAAAAGAGCGACTCACCAGATCTCTAGTACCAAAAATACCTGGATGACCAGCCAATGCAGAGCAATGAACTTCAGACATCACTCTCTTCTTCCACTGGTCAGGAACATACAACTTTCCACTGGGACAACGCTCAGGTTTGTCCTCCTGGAACTCTTGCAGAGCAAGTCTCAAATCGGGCGAGATGGCAGAAAGAACTACCCCTTCGCCTAAGATGGTAGCAGGCTTGTTCACCACAGGAGAATCAGCAAAGAAACTCCTAGAGAGGGCATCTGCCTTGACATTCTTAGTTCCTGGAAGAAAAGAAACCACAAAATCAAAACGTGTAAAAAACAAGGCCCACCTAGCCTGTCTAGGGTTCAAGCGTTTAGCCGACTCTAGATAAATCAAATTCTTGTGGTCAGTGAGGACCACAACTTGATGTTTAGCTCCCTCCAACCAATGTCTCCACTCCTCAAATGCCCATTTCATGGCCAACAGTTCCCGATTCCCCACATCATAGTTACGTTCAGAACTTTCAGGAAAAGAAAGCACAGGGATTCATTTTAGATGTTACAGGATCCTTTTGGGACAAAACAGCTCCTGCGCCAATCTCAGAAGCATCCACCTCTACCTGGAACGGGAGTGAGACATCCGGTTGCCGCAAAACCGGGGCGGAGGTAAATCTTTGCTTCAGCTCCTGAAAGGAAGCAACAGCCTCCGGAGACCAATTCAACACATCAGCACCCTTCTTAGTCAGATCAGTCAATGGCTTGGCAATACTAGAAAATTTTGCTATAAATTTCCGATAAAAATTAGCAAACCCCAAAAACTTCTGGAGGGCCTTCAAAGAAGTGGGCTGAACCCAATCATAAATGGCCTGTACCTTGGCCGGGTCCATTTCAATAGTTGACGGAGACAAAATAAATCCCAAAAATGAAATCCTCTGTACTCCAAAAAGGCATTTCGATCCTTTGACATACAGGGAATTCTCCCTCAAGATCCGGAACACAGTCCGAATATGTTCCACATGAGAATTCCAATCCTTGGAGAAGATCAAAATATCATCCAGATAGATAATCAAAAATTTATCGACAAAGTCTCGGAAAATATCGTTCATGAAGCACTGGAAGACAGAAGGGGCATTAGTGAGCCCAAAAGGCATCACCAGGTACTCAAAATGTCCCTCCGGAGTATTAAACGCCGTCTTCCATTCATCCCCCTGCTTAATGCGGATAAGATTATACGCCCCCCTGAGGTCAAGCTTGGTAAACCAGCAAGCACCTCTAACTCTAGAGATTAGATCCGAAATCAGGGGTAACGGATACTGATATTTAATAGTAATTTTATTGAGGGCACGATAATCAATACAAGGCCTTAAAGAACCATCCTTTTTGGCCACAAAAAAAACCCGGCACCTAAGGGTGAAGAGGATGGTCTAATATGACCCTTCTCCAACGCCTCCTTAATATAGGACCGCATAGCCTCGTGCTCGGGTACAGATAAATTGAAGAGCCGACCCTTGGGAAATTTACACCCCGGGCTTAGTTCAATTGCACAGTCATAACTCCTATGAGGAGGCAAGGACACAGACTCATTCTCACTAAATACATCATAAAAGTCCGCCAAATAGTCAGGAACTTCATGCGACTGAGGAGAGGTGGAAAAAACCGGAGCCTCACTAAAGGCACACCGACAACCCCAACTCACCACAGACACAGACTTCCAATCCAAAACTGGATTATGAATTTGCAACCAGGGAAACCCCAGAACAACGGCATCATGCAGACCATGCAACACCAAAAATCTGCAATTTTCTTGATGGTCTAGGGCGACCCGCATGACCACCTGGGTCCAAAACTGAGGTTTATTTTTAGCCAAAGGAGTAGCATCAATCCCCCTCAAAGGGATAGGCGTCTGCAGAGGTGTCATTGGAAATCCACAACGTTTAGCAAAATCCAAGTCCATTAGGTTTAGCGCTGCTCCCGAATCCACAAAAGCCTTGGTGGAAAATGTGGACAGGGAGCAGATCAGAGTAATTGCCAGAAGAAACTTAGGTTGAACACCACCAACAGAAAACGTGTGTGCAAAGTGTTTCTCTCGTTTAGGACAAACAGAAATAATATGCGAGGCATCTCCACAGAAAAAACACAGCTTATTACGCCTTCTGAACTCCTGACGTTGCGCCTTAGACAAAACTCTATCACATTGCATAGGTTCAGACGTCAGTTCAACCGGTGGCAACACCTCTCGTGCAATCCTGCGTTCACTTAAACGCCGATCAACCTGAATGGCTAATGACATAGAATCGTCCAGACCTGAGGGAACAGGAAATCCCACCATAGTATCTTTTACGGCTTCTGACAAACCCTTCCGAAAGAGAGCAGCTAAGGCATTATCATTCCAGGCAGTAAGGACCGCCCACTTTCGGAACTTTTGACAGTACAACTCTGCAGAATCTCGACCCTGGTTTAATGCCAACAGGGTCTTTTCAGCCTGATCAATAGCATTAGGTTCGTCATACAACAACCCCAAAGCTTGAAAGAATGCGTTCACATTAGTCAGAATAGGATCATCTGGTTTCAAAGAAAACGCCCAATCCTGGGGATCGCCACGCAGCAAAGAGATGACAATTTTAACCTGCTGTGTGGAGCTCCCTGACGAGTTAGACTTCAAGGCAAAAAATAATTTACAATTATTTTTGAAACTCAAAAATTTAGATCGATCCCCAAAAAATACATCAGGTGTAGGGATCTTTGGTTCAACAGCATGCGAACGAGCAAGGTAGGCGTAAATTCCCAGCACTTCCGCACCGAGCTGCTCCACACGATCAGACAATTGCTTTATCTCCATTGAGAGAAAAAAAAATTCCCCTACGGCCTCAGAGATATAGAGGAAAGAATATACACACACTTTTTTTTTTTTTAAACACAATTCTTTCCTGCTATTGAGTACCCTAGGATCTGCGGTATGGCGGGTGATTCTGTTATGATTGAGTCACCGTAGGAGGCAAAAACAAAAATGCTAGCTAAGTCCAGAAAACCAGAGAGGTTGGCAGCTATCGGATTGCAGACCCCTGATCCTATCACAACAACTAACAGTAGCCGTGGGGGGTTCCTACGATGCCCTAGACCCCTCGATCACAGCCGGAGAATTAAATAGGCCTAAAGAAAGAAAGGGGAAATCTAAACTGCCCCAGAGCAGACCCAAAAGCAATAGGCAGCCCCCAACATATAATGACGGTGAAGCAAGATGAAAACACTAACACAGACAGAAAGATAGACTGAGCAAAGACGGGGCCCAAAACTACCTAGATAGGAAAGGACAGGACGGCTGCTATCTGCAATCCGTAAAAAACCCTATGAAAATAAGAGCCAACAGACTGACAGTGAAAAAGGCCCTGAAGACGCTAGGCTTCAAAAAAGCTATGTCAGTACTCAGGAATATTCTGAAGACAGAGCAACCGGCAAAAGGAGATTCAGCTCATCCCAGCAGGGAATGGCAGAATCCAGAAAAGCAAGGAAAACAAACACAAAACATAAATGCAAACAGGCAAAGCAGAAACTTAGCTTTAGGGAAGCAGGAATCAGACTGGTATCCTAGAAGTCCACAGAGAAGTCACCCGCAGGGCAGGAGGGCGTCGGCCGCCTTATATCCAGTCAGTGACTCCACTCAGCCAGTCATCCTCATTAGACTCAGGTGCCTGATAATCAGGCTCATTACCTTCCTTTACCAGAATAGGGAGTTCCCCAGACCTCAGTGAAGAAGGGGAAAATGAACTCACAACAGAGCCCCCTCCCTGCCGATGCTTCCCTTTAACCCCCGGTACACCGCGATCATGTTTGATCGCGGTGTGCAAGGGGTTAACGTGTCGGGGACCGTCCGTGACCGCTCCTGACACATTGTGCCGGTTGTTAGCTGTGATAATCAGTTGACACCTGGCCGCGATCAGCGACGCTCACCACGTGGGCGCCGCTGATCGTGCTAGACATACTATCCCGTCCATGGGCATAGGGGCCTGGGTCCCATGGACGGGATAGTACGTCTGATGTCAGAAATGGGTTAATTGCCCCTATTGGCTGCACCACTATATTAGGCCTAACAATTTTTAATTGCCCGCCTCTTCTGAAGTTTGAAAAATGCAAGCACTGAATGGTCAAGTGCTGGCTCCTGGTCAGGACGAACCCCTTTCCTTGTGTCCTGCAACCCCACCCAAACTGAATGAGGCAGCAGGCCACACTTCACATTAGTCCATGTAGCTCTTTCTATCATACCATGCCTGGGTAATCAAGTAAAATCGTGAATTCCCCAGTCCAAGATGAATCGGTACCGGGCCGGTGTCTCACAGGGATGTGTCACGGTGGTGGTGACCCGTTCTGTGGCCCTGGGCGTCCATGCAAAGGGGTGAATTACGTTTATAGGTGAATGATACATGACGCCACCTCTGGTTTCTGATTAGATTGACCAGCGCTGCAGTGTCGCTTCTGTGGGACAAATGTTGTGGTGCAGCTAAGATGTAGAAGACCTGCACAGGTAGGGCCGTAGTCGCAGGGCAGATGAAAGAGTTGGGAGATGGTGTCCAGTGCAGGATGTAGCTGAGCCATGCGCCATGTGCAGGAGAAAGATGACAAACACAGTCGTGCAGTTCCTTTACCTGTACTTGGTAGGTGCTGTCCAGGACCCAGAGTACAGATGGAGGAGTTGGTCAGCCTGGAAGCCAATTTGGATTTCTCTCTCTGCAGATAGGTAGTGTGGCCTCCGTTCTAGCGCTTATCTGAGGTACTCGCAATGCTGAGTTCAATGAAGTTCCCCCTGTTGACTCTCTTTTGGAGCTTTCTTGTATGGCTGGCAGCCGTAGCCTTTTCCATCTGGCTCACACACGTCAATGCTGGGGCTTCCGAGCCTCAGTTGGGTACAGAGCATTTACAGCTGCTACTTCCTCTGGATTCTGCTGCAGGAATGTCAGTGTCCCTACAAACTCGGAGACCGGAATCCGGACCATGCGCTCCAGCTAGGAGTGAGCCTTAACTCTGCTCATCCTCCAGCTCCCCTTCTCACGTCCACACACTTCCCCTTCTCTACACAGAATGGCATAACTTACCTCCTCCCGACCACAGAGAGCAACTCCTCAGCAGTCAAGTTCAGAGGTCTCCCTGCTGGCGTGGAGCGGGAAATGTGTTGTGTGTTGGTTTAACTGATAGAGAGATCCTTTGTTGCTCCCAAGCATGACATCACACTCCCTAGGAGGAAGGTAATGCCACTGTGGCAACCGTACTCCTGGGGACGCCACAAGTGCACTGATGCCCAGCCTCTGCTAGATGATTCTGCTGGTACATTGACCCAGACCACTACATTCCCCTCACACTCTATACAGCCAGAATCTGACCCAGAGGAAACTCAGGTTCCCCTTCCTGCATACTATACCACCTTACATGGTGACAAAGAGGAAGGTGCAGATGAAAGTGCAGGTTCCTTGAACTGGTGGGGGGGCATACTCATGGGCGACGGCACTGGCACTGGGACCCTCATAGCATGCAAAAGTGTCTCTGCCAGTGGGAGGGTGCCACCCGCCGTCACACACACCGCCATACACCGCTGTACTATTAGAGGGGCCCTGTGCCACTGCCATTGCCAACGAGTAGCCCCCCCCTGCTTCCTCAGGATCACAGCACTTGCAAAGTTGAAATACCTCTCCTTGCTCCACCGCCATGACGTCTTCCGCGTTTCCTGACAGTGATAGTCTGATCAGAGAGTGCAATGACATCACGTCTGTATGCTTTCTGCCTAAACAGCCAAGTGCAGTGAGATGGACGATGGGGACGCCGAGAAGTCCAGACTAGTACAGGGATTCCATAGCGAGGAGACTTATTGTTTTCAATGTTAGGACAGCAATTTTTGGGGAGCACTATACTCTGGAGAATGATATATGGGGCCCACCGTACTTCGGTGAATTCCAAAGGTGGACATCAGACACTGGAGCAGCATTTACAGGGCACATTATACACTAGAGCATTAGAAATGGGGTCCATTATGTATGGAGCATTATTTGGGCGCATAAAACAGTGGAGCTTCATCCATGGGGACCAACATATACTGTAGCATTAAGTGGAGCTCATCATATACTGTTTCAAACATTATATGGGACCAATGATTCTGTATGGAGAAATATATGGGCCTCATTACTCTGTATCGTGCACTATGCGGTGGCCATAATACTGTATGGAGTAATATACTGTCCGTTTTTGGAGCTATTAAAAATGGATATCAGTCACGAGATGTAAAAAGTGAAGTATTTTTCATTGTACTATGCCGCTATTTCTCTGCGGTATCGGAGCATCATGAGTTGTGGTATGTGTTAAAGGGGCGCTCTTTGGCCCAGGGCACATGAAAACCTGGAGCCAGCCCTACCCACCCACAAATTTAGCCAAATAACCCCCATTTTTCAGTGCGTAACTAGTATTATGAAGTAAATTAAGGTTGAAAAGCTTCAGTAATCAGAATTGATGTTTTTGGCATTCAAAAGGGCACTGTAGGTGTGTTTCCTGTCCTACACTCCCTGCCGACTTTGCTTCCCCATTGACTTGCATTGGGTTTCGTGTTTCAGTCGACCTTCGACTTTTCACGATAATCGGCCGATTTCGTTCGACCCGACTTTTGCGAAAGTCTGGTGTCACGAAACCCGACTCGACCCGAAAAAAGGCAAAGTCGCTCATCTCTATATTGTAGTCTTTTCAGTCAATTTAGCTTTGGAGGTGATTAAGGCCCAGGGGATGCCTCCATCCATTACACCTCATGATACATTTTTTGTTCCAGTGCAGTTACAGTTGCGCTTACTCAGAGAGCATCATGACTCGGTCACAGTGGGTCATCCGGGCATTACTTGTCATCAGTTGAGCAGAACGTATTAATCGCAGTTCTTGGATAAGCATGTTGAATCTTATATTAAGGTGTTATGCCTTCCTCCACGTATGACGCTGTGTGGATTCTAGCATACGGCTAAACCTTTCATCCACTCCCAATAAGAAGACTATGGGTGCTTAGGTCTATGTTTATTGGGATGATATGGACAACAATGGGAGATGATAACAGATGGTATAGTACAACACAGTAGTAGATGATATCAGAGGTTGTTGAACACTAGAGTTGAGCGACTTTTGTTTTTTTATGGTCGAGTTTCGTTTCGTGAAACCCGACTTTTCCAAAAGTCGGGTCGAGCAAGATCGGCCGATTATAGGGAAAAGTCGGGGTCGTCCCGAAACACGAAACCCAATGTAAGTCAATGGGGAATAAAAGTCGGCAGTGAGAGGAGGACAGGAAACACACCTACAGTGCTCATTTGAATGCCAAAAGCATCAATTCTTCTTACTTAAGCTGGTCAACCTTAATTAACTTCATAATACAAGTTACGCACTGAAAAATGGGGGTTATTTGGCTAAAGTTGTGGGGGGGTAGGGCTGGCTCCAGGTTTTCATGTGCCCTGGGCGAAAGAGCGCCCCTTTAACACATAATACCACAACTCATCATGCTCCGATACGGCAGAGAAATAGCGGTATAGTACAATGAAAAATACTTCACTTTTTACATCTCATGACGAGGCCCATCTATTTCTCCATACAGAATCATTGGTCCCATATAATGTTTGAAACAGTATATGATGAGCTCCACATAATGCTACAGTATATGTTGGTCCCCATGGATGAAGCTCCACTGTCTTATGGGCCCAAATAATGCTCCAAACATAATGGGCCCCATTTCTAATGCTCTAGTGTATAATGGGCCCTGTAAATGCTGCTCCAGTGTCTGATGTCCACCTTTGGAATGTTCCAGTGTATGGTGGGCCCCATCTATCATTCTCCAGAGTATAGTGCTCCCCAAAAATTGCTGTCCCAACATTGAAAACAATGAAATAAGTCTCCTCACTAGGGAATCCCTGTACTAGTCTGGACTCCTCGTCGTCCCCATCTTCCATCTCACTGCACAGTATTTCAACCTTGCAAGTGCTGTGATCCTGAGCAAGCAGGGGGGGCCCACTCGTTGGCGACTGCACTGGCACAGGGCCCCTGATAGTACGGTGGTGTGTCTGATGGCGGGTGGGCCGAACCTGCACTTTCATCTGCAGCTTCCTCTTTGTCACCGTGTAAGATGGAACTGTATATGGGAAGGGTAACCTGAGTTTCATCAGGGTCAGATTCAGGCTGGGTAGCGTGCGAGGGGAATGTAGTGGTCTGGGTCAATGTACCAGCAGATTCATCGAGCAGTGGCTGGGCATCAGTGCACTTGTGTCGCCCCCAGGAGTACGGTCGCCACAGTGGCATTACCTTCCTCCTAGGGAGTGTGATGTCAAGCTTGGGAGCAACGAAGGATCTCTCTAGCAGGTTAACTGATTGGGCGGCGTTATTCCCACGAGTCATGACCCTCCAAACAGCGTTCATGAAGGCAAAGTGTTTGTTTTACGTGGGCAGTAAGGTTTGCAAAGCTGAACCTTAAAGGAATGTCCAGAAGGGCACCACCAGGAGTGGAGCCTACGGCGTAATTTGACTCAACACGGGCAACCTCAACCATGCCAGCTACAGAACAGATGCACACATTGCAAGCTTAATTCCGTTAACGAACGAGACTCCGTCATGCCCCGCGGTCCGAGTCCGGCTTACTAGAGGGACACGTGAGGCTCTGGCACATGAGATTGGCCAATAACTGGTGTGTCATGCCCTTACATGTCCGTGGCTGCATGTGCGCTACACTGAAAAGGCCAGAGTTTGTCGCTTACAGGTGCAGATAACCCGCTAAACAACGTTAGTGATGGGGATCACTGATTACAATTATTACTCGCGAACGATGATTTCCCAGTAAGTGCAGGTCAACCGCAGTTCCGGAATTAGGCCTAACCGTCATTCCTGAAAAAAATGAAAAACTTACGTGTGCAATCCACAGGTGCTGTAGCTTGCTTAACAGCTCGCCAGCCGTTCTCACGCCCAGTATGGGTTACACGTGATTGCGCAAAGGTGAGAAAGGGTACCGTATCCCCGGATAACATGTATGGATAGCGTACACATTCAAAAGATATGTCTATACATCAGGAGGCAGGCTCAGACGGTGTTAGGCCCAGTATGGCTTGCACGTGATTGCACAAAGGTGAGAAAGGGTACCGTATCCCCGGATAACATGTATGGATAGCGTACACATTCAAAAGATATGTCTATACATCAGGAGGCAGGCTCAGACGGTGTAAGGCCCAGTATGGCTTGCAAGTGATTGCACAAAGGTGAGAAAGGGTACCGTATCCCCGGATAACATGTATGGATAGCGTACACATTCAAAAGATATGTCTATACATCAGGAGGCAGGCTCAGACGGTGTAAGGCCCAGTATGGCTTGCAAGTGATTGCACAAAGGTGAGAAAGGGTACCGTATCCCCGGATAACATGTATGGATAGCGTACACATTCAAAAGATATGTCTATACATCAGGAGGCAGGCTCAGACGGTGTAAGGCCCAGTATGGCTTTCAAGTGATTGCACAAAGGTGAGAAAGGGTACCATGTCCCCGGATAACATGTATGGATAGCGTACACATTCAAAAGATATGTCTATACATCAGGAGGCAGGCTCAGACGGTGTTAGGTCCAGTATGGCTTGCAAGTGATTGCACAAAGGTGAGAAAGGGTACCGTATCCCCGGATAACATGTATGGATAGCGTACACATTCAAAAGATATGTCTATACATCAGGAGGCAGGCTCAGACGGTGTCAGGCACAGTATGGATTTGATGGCCCAGACTACACAGCGGAGGAGCAGGGAGAGGTAAAGATTGCAAATGCTGGGGCCCTGCCCAAGCAAGGGGGCCCACTCGTGGGCATCGGTACTGGCACTGGGCCCCTCATAGTACGGCGGTGTGTCTGATGGCGGGTGTGCACCACCACCGTCAGAGACACTTGATTGCACTATGAGGGACCCTGTGCCAGTGCCCGCGCCCAAGAGTCGGCCTACCCACCTGTCCAGGGCAACGGCACTCGCACGGTGTCGTGCGCTAGGTGGTGACCCCGGCCATGGGGGGGGAGGCAGCACAGTTAGGGAGTTTTAGAAAGTGGCATATGCTGGTGTTGGACATTCAGCTGATGCAAAAGGCGAAATAGGTCAAGTCCCAGGAAGAGGTGGACCAAAGAAAGCCATTTTTCTGTCACCCTATGTGTCGTCAGGGGAAGGTGGGACAAAATCCTTGGAAACCCATGCATGGTTCATTTTAATGAAGGTTAGATCATCCACATTTTGGGTTGACAGACGGGTCCTTTTTTCCATCAGGATTGATCCAGCTGCACTGAAGACTCTTTCCGATAGCACACTTGCAGCTGGGCAAGCGAGCTCCTGTAAGGCATATTGTGCCAATTCAGGCCAGGTGTCCAGTTTAGCAGCCCAATAGTCAAAGGGGAATGACCTGTGTGGGAGAACATCGATATGGGAGGAAAAGTAGTTTGTAACCATAGTTGACAACTGCTGTCTCCTGTCACTTTCCATCGATGCTGTATTACCAGTTGTGTGAGCGGTACTTGAAAAATCAGTCCACAACATTATCATGAAACCCCTGTCTCCAACGCCACTTCTGCTGTGTGCACCATGAACACCTCTGCCAAGCTGCCCCCGGCCCGTACGGCTCGTGTGAGAACCATCACCGCTGCTGTGTGCTGGGAATGCCTCAAGCAACCGATTTACCAGAGTTGCTTGTTTATTAGCCAATATTAGGTCAAGGTTCTCCTGTGGCATGATGTTTTGTAATTTGCCTTTATAGCATGGATCCAGGATGCTGGCCAACCAGTAGTCGTCATCGTTCATCATTTTGGCAATGCGGGGGTCCCTTTTTAGGATCCGCAAGGCATAATCTGACATGTGGGCCAATGTTCCCAGTGTCAATGATGCACTGCGAGTGCTGGTTGGAGGAGCACTTTCTGGCAAATCCACATCCCTCCAGTCACGCACAAACCCTGTACCAGACCTTGCCACGCCAACATTTTCACTTGCCCCACGAGATGCATCCTCCTCCCCTAAGTAATCATCCCCATCATCATCCTCCTCCTCCTCTTCTTCCTCCAACTCGTCCAGGAGAGGTCCCAGAGCAGACAATGGCTGAATGTCATCAAGGATTCCCTCCACCTCTTCCTCTTCGTCAACATTGGCTGCAGACGCCTGCTCCTTAAGGTGCGTCAAAGTTTGCATGAGCAGACGCATAAGTGGGATGCTCATGCTTAGGATGGCGTCGTCTGTGCTTACCAGCCGTGTGCATTCCTCAAAACACTGAAGGACTTTACAGAGGTCTTTCAGCTTCGACCACTGCACACCTGTCAACTCCATGTCTGCTCTCAAAGTGCCTGGCCGTGTATCCTCCCACAAATGCATTATGGCCTGCCTCTGCTCGCACAGCCGCTCCACCATGTGCAGGGTGGAGTTCCACCTTGTTGCAATGTCGATAATGAGGCGGTGGTTGGGAAGGTGGAGCAATCGCTGCTGCTTCTGCATACGAACGGAGTGTACAGGCGACTGGCGGATGTGCGCGCACAGTCTTCGCACCTTATGGAGCAGGGCTGTTAACTCCGGATAATTTTTGAGGAAGCACTGCACCACCAGGTTCAAGGTGTGAGCCAAGCAAGGTATGTGGCTGAGTTTTGAAAGGGCTATGGCTGCCACAAATTACGGCCCTTATCACTAACTACCTTGCCTGCCTCAAGATGTACACTGCCCAGCCATGACTCAGTTTGTCGCTTCAAGTACTCGGCCAGCACCTCGGCGTTGTGTCTGTCGCCCAAACACATCATCTGCAACACAGCCTGCTGACGCTTTCCACTAGCTGCTCGATAGGGGGACACCTCATGTGCAACAGTGGCAGCTGCAGATGGAGTGCTCGTACGACTGCGCTCTGTGGACGAGCTTTCGCTTCTGGAGGAGGAGGAGGAGGAGGAGGAGGGTGGAACGCCTACAGCCAACTGTTTCCTATACCGTGGGCTAGGCAGCACTGTCCCACCACCGCTGTCCCCTGAGGACCCTGCATCCACCACATTAACCCAGTGCGCAGTGATGGACACGTAACGGCCCTGGCCATGCCGACTGGACCATGCATCAGTTGTGAGGTGCACCTTTCCACTCACTGACTGCTTGAGTGCATGGACAATGCGGTCTTTCACATGATGGTGGAGGGCTGGGATGGCTTTGCGAGAGAAGAAGTGGCGACTGGGTAGGTCATAGCGTGGTACTGCAAAGGCCATGAGTTCGCGGAAAGCTGCGCTTTCCACCAACCGATAGGGCATCATCTCAAACGAGATTAGTTTGGCAATGTGGGCGTTCAAACCCAGTGTACGCGGATGAGAGACTGAGTACTTTTCTTGACCTACTCATAGTGTCTGGGAGGGTGAGCTGGACTTGAGAGCTGCATATGGTGGAAGTAGCGGTGGACAGGGCGGACTGAGAGAGGGTTGATGATGGTGATGGAGTTGGTGTTCTTTCTGATGGCCTAGATTCAGTATTTCGTTGATATAACAGTGGGATTCCCTGACTGCTGTGTCCTTGCAACGACACCTCAACATTTGCTGCTGTGCTAACCGGTGGGCTTACAGTGGGGGAAACAATGTAGCGTTGCTGACTACCTTCTTTGTGATCAGTTGCACATGTGGCACTTGAGGTTTGGTGTTGTGTCCACGCTTGCAAGTGCATGCTGGTTAAATGTCTAAGGATGCAACTGGTATTCAAATTTTTCAGATTTTTCCCTCGGCTAAAGGTCTTTGCGCACTTCTTAAAGATAACCTTGGCCTGATCATGAGGATTTTGTTCAAAAAAGTGCCACACTGCACTCTTCCTACTTTGGCAGACATTTTGCGGCCTAGCACGCTGTGATGTTTTGACCCTCTGGACAAGCTGTCCAGCAACTCTTTTGATTTTTGGAACCTGTCTTTGGAGTGCTCCGGGCCTGCCAGATAACAGCTGTTGCGATGTTGATGTCTGCTGTGGATGCTCCTCATCTGAGCTATTGGAAGCAGCACCCTCTTCCCCCAATGGATGCCAATCTGGGTCAACAACTGGGTCATCCATCACCTCCTCTTCAATGTCATGTGCACCTTCCTCTGTGTCACCGTGTATGGTGGTATAGTGTGCGGGAAGGGGCACCTGAGTCTCATCAGGGTCAGAATCTGGCTCTGTACACTGCGAGGACAATGTAGTGCTCTGAGTGAATGTACCAGCAGAATCATCTATCAGCGGCTGTGCATCAGTGCACTCCATGTCAGATTCATCTTGGCCTGGGTAATTCACCATTTCACTTGATAATCCAGGCATGGTATGTGAAAACAGCTCCATGGAGTAATCAGTAGTATGGCCTGCGTCATCCTTCAATCTTGGTTGTGGTGAAGGATACAAGGAAAGGTGTGGTTCATGAACATGAGCCTCCAATGACGACTCAGTGCTTTTACTTTTTACAACTTCAGAAGAGGAGGCGATAGAGCTGGAGGCTGAGTCAGCAATGTAAGACAAAACTTTTTCCTGATGCTCTGGCGTTAAAAGCGGTTTGCCAACTCCTAGAAAACTAAGCCTTCGAAGCCTTATGGAGCCAGACGATGATGCAGGCTCAACACCTCCTGCATTCGGTCCTATTTTGCTTTTGCCACTACCATCAGATCCACCACCAACATCATCATTACCAGCTGCCAACCCCCGCCCAATTCCATGGCCTCTTCCACCAGCCTTCCTCAATTTTGGTAGAAATGTAGACAAAATCCTACAAACTATATAGTAATGTAAAACAAGGTCTATAGGACAGGGGAGATTTAGATTTTCTGCAGACACTTGTGGACACTGGACACTTGGATTGTGTGAGGCCCACTGAATATCACAGCGCTATGTCACAGGCTCGATGGCACAGGTGTGAAAAAAGTGACTACAGGATAAGGGAGATTTTGAATTTCTGGGAGATTTTGAATTTCTGCAGACACTTGTGGACACTGGACACTTGGATTGTGTGAGGCCCACTGAATATCACAGTGCTATGTCACAGGCTCGATGGCACAGGTGTGAAAAAAGTGACTACAGGATAAGGGAGATTTTGAATTTCTGCAGACACTTGTGGACACTGGACACTTGGATTGTGTGAGTCCCACTGAATATCACAGCACTATGTCACAGGCTCGATGGCACAGGTGAGAAAAAAGTGACTACAGGATAAGGGAGATTTTGAATTTCTGCAGACACTTGTGGACACTGGACACTTTTCGATTGTGTGAGGCCCAATGAATATCAGAGCGCTATGTCACAGGCCCGATGCAGCAGGTGTGAAAAAAGTGACTACAGGATAAGGGAGATTTTGAATTTCTGCAGACACTGGACACTTTTGGATTGTGTGAGGCCCAATGAATATCAGAGCGCTATGTTACAGGCTCGATGCAGCAGGTGTGAAAAAAGTGACTACAGGATAAGGGAGATTTTGAATTTCTGCAGACACTTGTGGACACTGGACACTTTTGGATTGTGTGAGGCCCACTGAATATCAGAGCGCTATGTCACAGGCTCGATGGCACAGGTGTGAAAAAAGTGAATTGTAGAATTGGGCAGAATAGGAATCTCCCTAGAGTGTAGGTCTGTAAGAACGGAACAAGTCCTCCACTTATCCTTCCACAGTGACACACAGATAGCTTCACTGTGGCTGTGATAACAGCCGTTACACGGTACTGTGTGAGGAGCGTACACCGCTGTATGGTGTGAATAAATGCACGCTCAGTACCTTAGCAGGACAAAAAAAAAATTGGGATTGCTTTTAAAAAAGCAGTTTGCAGAGCAGTGGGGAAACAGCAATGCAGCTGTCAGGAAGCCTTAGAAGGCAGCCTAACAACCAACACCGCTGATCCACCACAATATAGCCTCCCCTTGCACTGCACACACAGTGACTGGTGTGTTGCAAAGGCAAAATTGCTAGCAGCAGAAGCAGTTTTTTTGTCTTCTTCCCTGCCTAACGCTCTCCCTACAGAATCAGCAACCTCTCCCTATGCTAAGATCGGCAGAAGTAAGATGGCGGTTGGCATGCACGCCCTTTTATAACCCCTGTGACGCCCACCAAAGCAAGCCAATCACTTGCATGCCCTTCTGAAAGATGGTGGCGACCCCTGCCTATGTCATCACGTTGCCCGCAGTGTCCGTGGATCCTGATTGGCTGAAAAAGAGCGCTAAACAAACTTTTGAAACGCGACTTTGGCACGTAAGTCGCCGACCTCGTGGCCGACCTCATCCTAGGGTCGGGTTTTGTTTCATGAAACCCGACTTTGCCAAAAGTCGGCGACTTTTGAAATTGTTCGACCCGTTTCGCACAACTCTATTTAACACAGTTATGAATGATTCAGAGATTGTTGTACACAGTTATGGATGATTCAGGTAAAAACTATAAGAATCAGATAATGCAGCATGTCAGTACTGACAGACAATATCACAGCAATACAGGGTACTATCACAACAGTAGCAATGATACAGGATGCTGCTATATCGGTAGCATGCATTATATAGAGGCTAAGCAATACAACATACACAGCAGTAAAAGAGAAAGAAATATCTGAACAACTTATGGCTGCCAGCCTTGCATTCACTGAACAGAGGATGCATATAACTAACATGCATTGTAATAACATTACAGAAGCTGAACATGCATTGCAAATATCATGAGGCATGCACTATGGCTGCTAACACAGATGCATAGCACATAATTGCATTAAACCTTACCGGAATCTGCTTAAGCAATGGTTTTGCAGGGAGCTGAGCACATATGAGCTACTCAGAAGTCTGGCAGAAATGGTTACATGTTGTTGACCAGGGAAGGAAGAAGGGGCGGTTCTGACCAGATTAACCATTTAGGGGAAAAGATTCCAAACACATGAATAGGAAAGAGAAGGGCAACTATGACATCTAATGGCCATAGCTGGAACAGCACTTAAGAAATGTCTTGCTGCACAGAATAGGCAGAACACTCCCCACTTGGCATCAACAGATGTCACTATTTGGTTCTTTTGGTTGAGGGCGGTATACGCATGCTTGTAGTGGTGCCAACCTTTACAAGGTCTCTGGTTTGCAGGTAATGCTGACTTGTAGGCCTGGGCCATTTGAAGTAGACAAGCAATGGCTCGAACAAGTGACTTCCCGGTTGAGAACCTGCTGAACTGATGAGATTCCAGGTGATGGCTTGAAATCCCTGTATGCAGAGCAGACACTCGAGGATGGAGCTCTTCGTCGGCATCTTGATCCACTAGTTCAAATGTATCAGGCCTGTCGATGTGGGGCATTGAACGGTACAAGGAAGCAGGGCCTGTGAACCACGTAGTGTCCTTAAGATGACTTGGAGCAATGCATCTAGTCGCATGGTCCGCAGGATTGAGTTGAGTATGCACATAGTGCCACTGATTATGGCAGGTGGATCTTCTTATCCTCAGTACCCAGTTACTGACGTAGACATAAAAGCGTCGAGTTTGGTTGCAGATGTATGCGTCACAGAAGATACAAAGTCTTTGTGTCTTGACTTCTGTGGATGGCACAGGAGCATACGGTCGTTTCACACAAAGGTTGGTCAAGGCCTCGAGAAAACTCCTCCACTCTTCCCACAGGTCTGAATTTTCTGCTGGAAGTGGATCATCTGAATCAGATGTGTCTTGGGTGAAGTCTCTTAGCACCATTTTTCCTTGGATACTTATTGGAGCTATGAATCCCAGGGGGTCGTATAGACTATTCACAAAAGAGAGAACTCCTCTGCGCGTGAAGGGTTTCTCCTCTTTGCTGATCTGGAAGGTGAAGGCATCTGTCTTCAGATCCCAAAGCAATCCAAGGCTCTGCTGCATAGGAAGGGAGTCGATGCTTAGGTCTAGGTCCTTTAGATCACTGGAATAGTCTTGAGAGGGAAAGGCTTCTATCAATTCTCAGCTGTTGGAGGAAATCTTGTGTAACCTTAGGTTAGACTGAGCAAGCATTTCTTGAGCCCTTTTTAGTAGAATGATTGCAGCCTCATTTGTCAGTGTGGACTTCAAACAAACATCTATGTAGACGTCCTTTTCTATGAAGGATCTGACATCTAACCCATACTTTTCTTTGCCCTCTTTGGCAGAATTTTGGAGGCCGTAGATAGCGACTGCTGGGGAAGGGCTGTTTCCGAAGATGTGCACCCTCATCCGATATTCTGTGATGTCTTTGTCCGGATTGTTGTCGCGGTAGCAGAAGAATCTCAAGTAGTTTCTGTGTTCCTCTTTGACAAGAAAACTGTGGAACATCTGTTGTATGTCAGCCATAAATGCCACCGTAACACTGCGGAAAGAGAGTAGTACTTAAAGAAGTCTGTTGTTGAGGCCTGGACCCGACAGTAGGACATCATTCAGCTAAATATCTTCGCATTTGGAGCTTGAGCCGAATACCACTTATATCTGACCTGACTTCTTAGGATGGTATACTCAGAAGATGGGTAGGAACCAACTCTCGGGGCCAAAGTGCAGGTGCAATCTCTGCATGGTTGTTTTGGATTATCTTCCCCATGAAGGTAAAGAAGTGTTCCTTCATCTCAGGTGACTTCTGAAGCTTGTGCCTTAGGCAGATGAATCAGCTGTTGACCAGTTCCCTGTTGTTGGGTAGGCTCCTTCTCTAAGGCCGAAATGGTAAAGGTGTGACCCAACTGTTCGATTCAACTTTGACTATTTGTCTATCCATGATGTCCAGGAACATCCTATCTTCTATGGACATTGCAACCTTGTCGTCCTCCTTAGTCCTGTGGAAAACTGTACATCCCATGTGGTCTTGTTCACCTTCACAAGTGTGGTCTTCATTGGTAGGTGCTGAGAAAGGGCAAGTTGTGGAGTGCTGTTAGGCAATTCCTTTACCAGCAGACTATTGTGACATGGCCGGAAGAGAAATGGACATCCATTTTCTAGTGTGCTGGTATGCATACTGTTGACTGAGGCTGGCTTGTGTGCTCCTCCTAGGCAGACTTCTCTTATGATGACCCATCCAAGGTCGTGCCTCTGTGCGTACGGAGCGTTCCTGGAGGCATTTATACACTCTCTTGTCTTGTGGACTCGTAGTATATCTCTTCCCAGAAGTAGAGCTACTGGGGTTCCTGTATCCATTTCATGTATCCGGTGGCCTATACGTTTTAGATGGGGGTGATGTGTCGCCTCCTCCCATGAAGGTATCTCTGATCTGATAACAGGAATCTGGTTGCACTCCAGGATGGTCGGCAACGATAGGCAGGTTTGTCCATCTATGGACTCCACTTTGTATCTGGTTGCTTTTTTCCCTGTCGTCTCATCGGTACCTGAAACACAGATGCATAGCACATAATGGCATTAAACCTTACCGGAATCTGCTTAAGCAGTGGTTTTGCAGGGAGCTGAGCACATGGGAGCAACTCAGAAGTCTGGCAGAAATGGTTACATGTTGTTGACCAGGGAAGGAAGAAGGGGTGGTTCTGAATAGATTAACCATTTAGGGGAAAAGATTCCTAACACATGACTAGGCAAGGGAAGGGCAACTATGACATCTAATGGCCATAGCTGGAACAGCACTTAAGAAATGTCTTGCTGCACAGAATGGGCAGAACATAAGGCATGCGAGATCAGTGCCAGGAAAAAGGTGTCTCTTATCGCTTCTGTAGGGAAATTTGTCCCTTTACCCATTCCAATACATCCTTGGTCCCACATATCCATGTACTTCATTATGTATCTCTCTGACGCCAAGGGTATGACTATGGTGTGTTATTGTGGACTGATTTTCTAAACAATGCCATTTGGTTCATTTGGCTCAGTTGGCCCATTGCACAGGGCTTGCTAGATTTTTTCCTTGTTCACGTGGTAAGATTACATGGGGTCCCTATGAATATTGTGTTCAACTGTGGATCCCAGTTTATCACCAGATTCATGAGGGCTATTTTTAAACGCCTCAGGTCAGAACTCTTATTTTCATACAATCTTCAAACTAATGATCAAACTGAGCAAACCAACTAGTGTCTTGAGTCCAGTCTAAAATATTTTTGCTCCCATACTCAGCATGGTTGGGGATTATACTTAGCCTTGGCAGATTTCACCTTAAACAATAGTCACAATAAGGGCTTGGAGATGTATCCCTTCTTCTGTAATCAAGGATTTCTTCCTAGGTCTCTGTGTTTTGAGGAGGGTACGCTGTACTTCTGGCAGTCTCTGCAACTATCCACCATGTCCAAAAGGACTGGGCGAGGCATGTATCCATCTCAAGAAAATGCAGTATTTGATTTTATTTTTGGACTAATATGCAATTGGTAACAAATGGTCCTGAAAAACACATCCGCAAATATTCAAAGGAAACTCATACACAAACGTTTTTACACACACATTACACCTTATAGGGGCTCTTTTAGGGGGAAACCAATATCTACTGATATTATTCTGTGGGGCCTGCAATGCCATGTTCGTTAAATGTAAACGTTAACACCTAATAATGCACATGAAGCACTGACGTGCCTTTAATAGACAAATCTGGAGACAAGCATTAAGTGATTTCTTGAGTTGAGCGAAACGGGTCGGTCAAATTCAAAAATCGCTGACTTTAGCTATAGTCGGGTTTCGCAGATCGATACCTGACCATAGCTTGAGGTCGGCCATGAGGTCGCCGAGCCGAGCACCAAAGTCACGTTTCAAATAATGCTTCCAGCGCCTTTTCTCAGCCAATGATGGAGGACACAAATTGTGGGTAACGCAATGACATGCGCAGCGACCACCACCATCTTAGAGAAGGGCATTGAAGTGATTAGCTGGCTTTTTGTGGCATCACAGTGGCTATAAAAGGCCGTGACCGCCGACCGCCATCTTACTTCTGCTGATCTTAGAATAGGGAGAGGTGCTGCTGCTGATTCTGAATAAGGGAGAGCGTTAGGCAGGGAAGAAGAAAAAAATAGCTTCTGCTGATAGCGCTTTTCACTGTACAGTTAGTGTGCAGTGAAAGGGGAGGATTTTTGTTGTGTGCAGCAGCGCTGGTGGTGATTAGGCTGCCTTTTAAGGCTACCTGATAGCTGCACTGCTGTGTGCACACTGCTATTCAAACTGATTTTTCAAAGCACTCCAACTTTTATTTAGTTCTGGTGAGTTAACGTGCGTTCATTTTTCACACACCGTATAGCGGTGTACGCTCCTCACACACTACCATGTACTGGCTGTTATCACAGACAAATACAAGCTATCTGTGTGTGACTCTGGAAAAACAAGCCGAGGAGATTTTCCATTTTTCCAGACCTACACCTTATAGAGCTGTCCGCTTTTCAAACAGTTTTGTACATCTGCTGTTTGATAACGGTCAAAACTATACAGAGACAGCGTGTGTCACTCCATATAAAAATAGACGGAGATTGACAATTTTCCATACAGACACCGTATAGCGGTGTATGCTCCTCACACACTACCGTGTAACGGCTGGTATCACGGACAAATGCAAGCTGTGTGTGACTCTGGAAAAACAAGCCGAGGAGATTTTTCATTTTTCCAGACCTACACCTTATAGAGCTGTCCGCTTTTCAAACAATTTTATATATCTACTGTTTGATTATGGTCAAAACTACAGAGAGACAGCATGCGTCACTCCATATAAAAATAGACGGAGAATAACAATTTTCCATGCAGACACCGTATAGCGGTGTATGTGGATCGCCCCGTACCAGGGCCGTGGGGTACTCGGTACCGGGCCCGTGGGGTTCAATGGGAGATGTCGCGGTAGCTGTGACCCGGTCCGTGGCCCTGGGCGTCCATTGTAAAAGGGGAATTTTGAGCGTGTGGATGATGATGATAAAAGATTATTAGTGAATGATTCGTGACGCCACCTGTGGTGTTCGGCAATGAAGATGTTAAGCCGATGCTGCAGACAGATCCTCTGGGACAAATAGTGTGGTGCAGCAATGATGTTGTGGCCCTCCACAGGTAGGGCTGTAGTCCCAGGTCAGTGTAGATGAAGAAGAGAGGTGTTAAGGGAGAGAGTGTAATATCCGGCACTGAGATGCAGCAGTGCTGAGTGGGTTGGCTCAGTAATAAGCGGAGGACACCATGTAGTTCCAAAGCTTTACTCACAGTCTGTTGTGCATACAGGTGCCCACCTCGGTGCTGTGTCCTCCAGGTCAGGGGCTCAGTCAACCTCCAGGCAAGATGAAGTACTCCCTTCCAACACTCCGCCAACATATGTGCCTTTTCTGAACGTCTCCCTTGTGCGCCTATAATGAAGTACTCACAGTACTGAGTTACATTGGAGTTCCTCCTGTCAGATGTTCCTTTGAACTCTACTTGTGCGACATACAGCTGTAGCCTGCTTCGGGGACTCCTTGCTACCAAGTCCCGGCTCACTCTCGATACTGTTGTGCCCCCAAGTCTTGTGTGGGAATAAAGGGGTGACAACTTCTATTCCTCCAGTGTCTGTCGCAGGACCATTAGTATCCATACAACCTCAGGGACCAGACCCCGGCCTTGCGCTGTGAACTTGGGAAGGGCTCGACTCTAACCCTGATCCTTAGTCCTCCTCTCCTTACATTCCATCCTAATCTTTCCTTCTTATGGAGAGAGTCAGGCTTTCAATCAATGTCTCCTTCCTGTGCCAGCGGACCAAGGTCACTGCTGTTTGATAACGGTCAAAACTATACAGAGACAGCGTGTGTCACTCCGTAGAAAAATAGACGGAGATTGACAATTTTCCATACAGACACCGTATAGAGCTGTCCGATTCTCAAACAGTATTGTATATCTGCTATTCGCATTACAGTCACATCTATACAGAGTCAGCGTGTGTGTGACACTCTGTAAATGCATATACAGAGATTGTTAGTTACACAAAAAACGTATACAGCTGTACACTTCTGATACAGTTCCGTATATCTGCTTGTTGGAGTACGGTCAAATACATACTGTGAGTTGTATAAAAAGGTGTTTGGTGCACCAAACAATCAATGGGTTCTATATATGAGGGTACAAAAGCCTTGCATGGAGAGAACCATGAAATGTAAGAGAAAAAAGACCAAGCAAAGAATGGCCTGCACACCAATTAAATCTGATAACACATAATAACCGTAGAAAAATGCTTTATTGGAAAACACAACACACGTGTTAAAAACAATTAAAAAGGACAAAGGAAGTCCATGTAACACCCCTGCATATAATAATCACATACAGCCATAATAGGTATAGAGCCCTTTTTGTATCATTAAGAGTACAGACAATGAAAAGCCATCACAATACACCATGTGTGCAGAGTTTTTTCTGAGACATATGTAGTCTCCAAATTGATTCCTATATACCAGCCCAATGTACAAACTTTCCAGGACCACAATTCAGGAGCCTGCAAACAAATAAGGCTGTTAAAATGTAAGAGAAGTTGTAGCTACATACTCACTGAACCACCTAATGAGCAAAAACCCTGAAAGCCAGCTCAATATTGCCAGATGATGTGCTGGTGGATGGCCAGGCACCCATGAAGTCTGTGGATAGCCAAGGGAATAATGCCCATAGGCATCCAAAATAAAGCTAACACAGGGCTGAAGACATGAAGCAGGGGTGTGAGGAGCAACCCCACGCGTATCGCTTGCTTAAAGCAGCTTCATCAGGGGAAGTGTGCTTGCTGGCCCAAACTCAGCATTTAAATAGCATGTAGATAATACCTTAAACGTCATCTGGTGTGTGAAAACTCCCCAGCGGTCATGGCCCTGCAGATGTCTTGCTCAGCCCGGTGTTCACACTAAGATCTCACGAGAGGACCGCTGGATTGTCCCATCTCGCCGAAATCTCGCGGGAAGACCGCGAGATCATTCCATATACCGCTGTATTGGTTTGTTTGCGCCTGCGCAGTGTATTCAGTTTATTCAGACCGGTCTGATACAGCAACTAGTGTTGCTGTGTATAAAGGGATGCAAACCAGAGGCTGCAAAGCCTTCAGCACAAATAAAAAGTATCCTTTGCCTTCGTATAATCACTAACCTGGCACTGTCTATGCATCACATGGTAGGAAAAAATGTATATAATCCATCAAAATCATGCAAAAACACAGTACCTCCCACATCTAAAGAGAAAAAAATAAATAAATAAAAATAAAAAATAGAACATATCAGCCAAAATGTATTTGTATGCGCTCCAACCAATAAGTGCGCAAAAAAGGTAATCACTATGCACACATGAAGTGTGTATATACACATACACTGAAAATAAAATGCATATATATACACACACGTATACATATGTATGCACAATAATGAATGTACAATAGATAGTTAACAATATATATAGACCTCCATGGCTTTAATATTATAAAATAGCAAAAAACCTTGACCGTGCTTAAAACGGCCAAGGTCACATTTTTGTACATCTGGGAATTGAGCATTATATCCAAATGGTCATGTATGTGTAAAAAGTGCCCTCATTAAAAATGGGAAGGTTGGGACAGTATAATGTATAAATAGACAGTGTCCACCATATACAAATATGAAAAAATGAAAAAATGAGGCAATTGACAAAGAAAATCCTGTGAAGAAATATACAAGTATTAGGTAAATAGGTAACGAATCATTTTTACCTATATAGTATCAAAGGGAACAGTTATGAAACAGTGCAAAATATTAATCTTATAAAAACCAAACAACAGGTCCTGATCATAGAGCACATAGAGTGATGTATCAAAATAGGGGATGATTCATTTCCAATGCAGACAAACGACAAGTCCTGATAATGAGGCTGGTGGTGTAATGTACAGTGGGGAAAAAAAGTATTTAGTCAGTCAGCAATAGTGCAAGTTCCACCACTTAAAAAGATGAGAGGCGTCTGTAATTTACATCATAGGTAGACCTCAACTATGGGAGACAAACTGAGAAAAAAAAATCCAGAAAATCACATTGTCTGTTTTTTTTTTCATTTTATTTGCATATTATGGTGGAAAATAAGCATTTGGTCAGAAACAAGCAATCAAGATTTCTGGCTCTCACAGACCTGTAACTTCTTCTTTAAGAGTCTCCTCTTTCCTCCACTCATTACCTGTAGTAATTGCACCTGTTTAAACTTGTTATCAGTATAAAAAGACACCTGTGCACACCCTCAAACAGTCTGACTCCAAACTCCACTATGGTGAAGACCAAAGAGCTGTCAAAGGACACCAGAAACAAAATTGTAGCCCTGCACCAGGCTGGGAAGACTGAATCTGCAATAGCCAACCAGCTTGGAGTGAAGAAATCAACTGTGGGAGCAATAATTAGAAAATGGAAGACATACAAGACCACTGATAATCTCCCTCGATCTGGTGCTCCACGCAAAATCCCACCCCGTGGGGTCAGAATGATCACAAGAACGGTGAGCAAAAATCCCAGAACCACGCGGGGGGACCTAGTGAATGAACTGCAGAGAGCTGGGACCAATGTAACAAGGCCTACCATAAGTAACACACTACGCCACCATGGACTCAGATCCTGCAGTGCCAGACGTGTCCCACTGCTTAAGCCTGTACATGTCCGGGCCCGTCTGAAGTTTGCTAGAGAGCATTTGGATGATCCAGAGGAGTTTTGGGAGAATGTCCTATGGTCTGATGAAACCAAACTGGAACTGTTTGGTAGAAACACAACTTGTCGTGTTTGGAGGAAAAAGAATACTGAGTTGCATCCATCAAACACCATACCTACTGTAAAGCATGGTGGTGGAAACATCATGCTTTGGGGCTGTTTCTCTGCAAAGGGGCCAGGACGACTGATCCGGGTACATGAAAGAATGAATGGGGCCATGTATCGTGAGATTTTGAGTGCAAACCTCCTTCCATCAGCAAGGGCATTGAAGATGAAACGTGGCTGGGTCTTTCAACATGACAATGATCCAAAGCACACCGCCAGGGGAACGAAGGAGTGGCTTCGTAAGAAGCATTTCAAGGTCCTGGAGTGGCCTAGCCAGTCTCCAGATCTCAACCCTATAGAAAACCTTTGGAGGGAGTTGAAAGTCCGTGTTGCCAAGCGAAAAGCCAAAAACATCACTGCTCTAGAGGAGATCTGCATGGAGGAATGGGCCAACATACCAACAACAGTGTGTGGCAACCTTGTGAAGACTTACAGAAAACGTTTGACCTCTGTCATTGCCAACAAAGGATATATCACAAAGTATTGAGATGAAATTTTGTTTCTGACCAAATACTTATTTTCCACCATAATATGCAAATAAAATGAAAAAAAAACAGACAATGTGATTTTCTGGATTTTTTTTTCTCAGTTTGTCTCCCATAGTTGAGGTCTACCTATGATGTAAATTACAGACGCCTCTCATCTTTTTAAGTGGTGGAACTTGCACTATTGCTGACTGACTAAATACTTTTTTTCCCCACTGTAACCAAATAGGAGCAAATTGATTTCCAATGTGAAGAAAAACCGTCAGAAGGAAGTGTCCAAAATTGCTAGGACACCTTGAAGGCCCGAACTCCAAGGGGGAAGAAGAAAAGAAAAAAAGAAGAAGAAGAAGAAAAGAAGAAAAGAGAAGAAAAAAAGAAAATACTGTGAGAGCGTCATTGACTAACAAAATATATACGTAGATTTAATTTTTTTAATACACCTTACAGCTGGATGCTCCTCATACAGTACCATCTCTCTGCTGGTATTTTTGGTACATTTTCCCAAACATGAAGAAGTATGGTGGAAGAGGCTGCGGACGTGGGCAGGGGGCACAGCTGGTTATGATGGTGGTGGTGCATCGGCTGGTTCTGGCAAAAGCACAATAGCAGCTAAGGCAGGAGGTGTTGAGCCTGCGTCATCGTCTGGCCCAAGAAGGCCTGTAAGGTTCCCTTTTCTTGGAGTAGGAAAACCGATTTTAAAGCCGGGGCCTCAGGAACAGGTTTTGGCGTACATTGCCTAAACAGCCACCAACTCTATTGCCTCCTCTTCTGAATGTTCGAAACCTGCAAGCACGGAGTCGTCAGTGCAGGGTTCTGGTCAGGAAAAACACGTTTCCTTGTGTCCTTCACCCCCACCAAAAGTTAAGGTTGCGGCAGCCCACACTTCAGATTACTCTCTGGAGCTCTTTTCACATGCCAGGGTTATCCAGTCAAATCCTGAATTCCCCAGTCCAAGATGAATCTGACATGGAGTGCACTGATGCACAGCCACTGATAGATTATTCTGCTGGTGCATTGACCCAGAGAACTACATTGCCCTCGCAGTCTACTGAGAAAGAATCTGACCCTGATGAAACTCAGGTGCCCCTTCCTGCATACTATACCACTTTACACGGTGACACAGATTAAGGTAAAGAGGAAGGTGCAGATGACTTTGAAGAGGAGGTGATGGATGACCCAGTTCTTGACCCGGATTGGCATCCATTCGGGGAGGAGGATGGCGCTGGCAATAGTTCAGATAAGGAGAAGGATCCGCAGGAAGCATTGACATCACAGCAGCTGTAATCTGCCAAGCCTGTAGCTGTCCAAAAACGTGGAACAAAAACTAAAAGAGTTGCAGGATAGCTTGGCCAGATGGTCAACTTAGCACAGCGTGCAAGGCCAGAAAATGTATACCATAGTAGGAAGAATGCAGTGTGGCCCTTCTTTGTCCAAAATCCTACTGATGAGGCAAAGGTTACCTGTAAGAAGTGCGGAAGGACTTTTAGCCGAGTAAAACCACTCAGAAATTTGAATACCAGTTGCATGCTTAGATATTTAATCAACATGCACTTTCAAGCCTGGATGGACTACAAAACCTCAGGTAGCACATGTGCACCTGCTCCGACTGAAGGTAGCCAGCAATGCTCCATTGCTTCCCCCACTGTAAGACCACCGCCAACGTTAAGCACACCACCAGCACTAAATGTTGAGGTGTCGTCGCAAGGCCAAAGCACTCAGGGAATCACAATGGTTTTGCAACGCAACACTGAATCTAGGTCATCATCACCAATACCATCACCATCCCCCTCTCACTCCATCCAGTCCACTGCTACTTCCCCCATATGCAGCTCTCCAGTCCTGCTCACCCTACCAGACACTCTGAGTAGGACAAGAAAGTACTCATCCTCTCATCCGCGTACACTGTGCTTGAACGCCTACATTGCCAAACTAATCTCATTAGAGATGATGCCCTACCGTTTGGTTGAAAGCAAATCTTTCCATGAGCTCATGGCCTACGCAGTCCCATGCTATGACCCACCCAGTCGGCACTTCTTTTCTTGAAAAGCCATCCCAGCCCTCCACCTGCATGTGAAAGACCGCATTGTCCATGCACTCAAGCAATTAGTGAGTGGAGAGGTGCACCACACAACAGATGCATGGTCCAGTAGGCATGGCCAGGGCCGTTACGTGTCCATCATTGTGCACTGGGTTAATGTGGTGTATGCAGGCTCCATAGGGGCAGCGGCAGTGGAACAGTGCTGCCTAGCCCACGGTATAGGAAACAGTTGGCTGTAGGCTTTCGACCATCCTCCTCCATAAGCGAAAGCTCGTCCACAGAGCGCAGTCGCATGAGCACTCCATCCTCAGCTGGCAGTGTTGCACATGAGGTGTCCCACTATCGAACAGCTATTGGTAAGCGTCAGCAGGCTGTGTTAAAGATGATGTCTTTGGGCGACAACAGACACACTGCGGAGGTACTGGCCGAGTACTTGCAGCGACAAACTGAGTCATGGCTGGGCAGTCTACATCTTGAGCCAGGCAAGGTAGTCAGTGATAACGGCCGTAATTTTGTGGCAGCCATAGCCCATGCAAAACTCACACACATACCTTGCCTGGCTCACAATTTGAACCTGGTGGAGCAGTGCTTCCTTAATAATTATCCAGAGTTAACATCCCTGCTTCATAAGGTGCGAAGACTGTGCTCGCACATCCATCGCTCAAATGTCCACTCCAGTTGTATGCAGAAGCTGCAGCGATCGCTCCACCTCCTCAAGCACCGCCTAATCATAGATGTTGCAACAAGGTGGATCTCCAATCTGCACATGGTTGAGAGGCTGCTCGAACAGAGTCAGGTTGTAATGCATTTGTGGGAGGATACACGGGCAGGCAGTTTGCAAGCAGACATGGAGTTGTCTGGTGTGCAATGGTTGAAGCTCAAAGACCTCTGTAAAGACCTTCAGTGTTTTGAGGAATGCACATGGCTGGTAAGCGCAGACGACGCCATCATAAGCATGAGCATCCCACTTATACGTCTCCTCATGCAAACTTTGACGCACATTAAGGAACAGGTGTCTGTAGCCAAGGAGGAAGAGGAGGAGGGAAGCCTTGATGACAGTCAGCCATTTTCTGGTCAGGGAAGTCTCGTGGACGAGGTGGAGGAAGAAGAGGAAGAGGAGGAGGAGGAGGATGTTGACATTCCAAGGTCAGGTACAGTGTTTGTGCGTGACTGTAGGGATGTGGATTTGCCAGAAAGTGCTCCTCCACCCACCACTGGCAGTACATCATTGACACCTGGAACATTGGCCCACATGTGCAATTATGCTTTGTGGATCCTAAAAAGGGACCCCTGCATTGCCAAAATGATGAAGGATGACGACTACTGGCTGGCCAGCATCCTCGATCCACGCTACAAAGGCAAATTACACAACATCATGCCACAGGAGAACCTAGAGATAATATTGGCTAACAAACAAGCAACTCTGGTAAAGCGTTTGTTTGAGGCTTTCCCAGTACACAGCAGCAGTGCTGGTTCTCCCACGAGCTGTAGTGAGCACAATGGAAGAGGTGTTTGTGGTGCACACAGCCGAAGTGGCGTTGGAGACAGGGCTTTAATGACCATGTTGTGGAATGATTTCTCAAGTACCTCTCACACGACTGTTAATACTGCATCGATTACAAGTGACAGGAGACAGCAGTTGTCAACTATGGTTACAAACTACTTTTCCTCCCATATCGATGTTCTCCCTCACAGGTCATTCCCCTTTGACTATTGGACCTCTAAACTGGACACCTGGCCTGAATTGGCACACTATGCCTTACAGGAGCTCGCTTGCCCTGCTGCTAGTGTGCTATCAGAAAGAGTCTTCAGTGCTGCTGGATCAATCCTGACAGAAAAAAGGACTCATCTGTCAACCCAAAATGTTGATGATCTAACCTTCATTAAAATGAACCATGCATGGGTTTCAAAGGATTTTGTCCCACCTTCCCCTGATGACACATAGGTTGACAGAAAACTGCCTCGCTTTTGTCTTCCTCTTCCTCGGACTTGCCCAATTCCGCCATATATACTTGCTATCTTGTTATCCAGTGCCTTTTTTACAACATTTTTTATTATGGTCAAACCCAGACTGAGTGAGCGTCTGAGGGTGACTTCGGAAATATATATCGAAATTTCAAATTTGGCCAACACTGTAAACAGCTGTACCCTTCTGATACAGTAACCTTTTTTGCTATTTAGATCCTGGTGTAATCCATAATGAGCCTGTGAACGTCTGTCTGTTACTCCAGAAATATATTTGGAGCGTTAAGATTACCCCAACACTGTATAAAGCTGTACGCTTGTGTTACATTATCCATTTACAGCTTTTCATATTCTTGTGTATTCCATACTGGTCCTGAGAGCGTTTGTGTCTGCCTCCTGAAATATATATGGAGATTCAGAATGTTTACACTATACTATATATACCTTGCATCTGGTGATACTGTACCCTTTTTTAACTTCTTATTTTATTGTGTAATCCGTACTGAGCCTGTGAGCGTCTGTGTAGGACTCATGAAATATATACGGAGATTTACTGTTATCCCTAGACTCTATAGAGCTGTACGCTTATGATACAGTAACATATATCTGTTGGTATTTTGGGTCCATTTTCCAAAACATGAGGAAGTATGGTGAAAGAGGATGCGGATGTGGGCGTGGGAGGCCTCCTGGTACTGATGGTGGTGGTGGTGCATCTGCTGGTAGTGCCAAAAACACAATAGCAGCTAAGGCAGGAGGTATTGAGACTGCATCATGGTGTAGCTCTGAAAGGCCTGTAAGGCTCCCTGTTCTGTGAGTAGGTAGACTGCTTTTAAAGCCGGAGCATCAGGAACTGTTTTTGGCTTACATTGCTGAAACAACCTCCAGCTCTATCGCCTCCTCTTCTGAAGTTTAAAAAATGCAAGCACTGAGTCGTCAGTGCAGGCTTCTGGTCAGGAGCAACCCCTTTCCTTGTGTCTTTCACCCACACCAAAAGTGAAGCATGCGGCACCACAAACTTCAGATTACTCCATGGAGCTCTTTTCACATGCCATGCCTGGTTAACTAAAAATTGGACCCATCATATATTGGATCTTTCCAAATGGGGGACATCAGACACTGGAGCAGCATTTATGGGGCCCATTATACACTGGAGCATTAGAAATGGGGCCCATTATATATGGAGCATTATTTGGGCCCATCATACACTGGAGCATCATCCATGAGGCCCATCATATACTGGAGCATTCCAAATTGGGGACATCAGACATTGGAGCAGGATTCACGGGGCTCATTATACACTGGAGCATTAGAAATGGGGCCCATTATATATGGAGCATTATTAGGACCCATCATACACTGGAGCATCATCCATGAGGCCCATCATATACTGGAGCATTATAAATGGGACAGATCAGATACTTGAGCACCATCTATGGGGCACATTATACACTGGAGCATTAGAAATGGGGCCCATTATATATCGAGCATTATTTGGGCCCATAACACACTGGAGCATCGTCCATAGGGACCATCATATACTGTAGCATTATGTGGCGCTCATCATATACTGTATGGAACAGTATATGTGACCAATTATTCTGTATGGAGAAATATATGGGGCTCATTATTCTGTATGGCGCACAATGTGGTGGCCATAATACTGTATGGAGTAATATACTGTCCTTTTTTTGAGCTATTGTACAATTTAAAATAGATCAGTGATGTCATGTAAGCAGTGAAGTATTTATCATTGTACTATACCTATATTTCTGTGCTGTATCGGAGCATCATGAGTTGTGGTATGTGGTAAAGGGGTGCACTGACACTCTTCTGCCCAGGGCACACGAAAACCTGGAGCCAGCCCTACCCCCCCACAACTTTAGACAAATAACCCCCAGTTTTCAACTATTATTATGAAGTAAATTAAGGTTGACAAGCTTCAGTAATAAGAATTGATGTTTTTGGCATTGAAATGGGCACTGTAGATGTGTTTACTGTCCTCCACTCCCTGCTTACTTTGCTTCCCCATTGACTTGCATTGGGTTTCGTGTTTCAGTCGGCCTCCGACTTTTCCCTATAGTCGGCTGATTTCGTTCGACCCGACTTTTGCGAAAGTCGGGTTTCATGAAACCCGACTCGACCCTAAAAAAGGCAAAGTCGCTCATCTCTAGTGATTTCCCATCAAAAATGCGATAGAAACGAATGTTAAAAAACTTACAAACAAAATTACAATGATAAAAAAGTAACCTGCAGAAACAATGCAGAAATTCTGCAACATCAAGAACTCACCAAAAGCTCATCATGGGAACGTAACATTAGAGTATGGAATAGAAAACAACATGAGTTTCCAAAGAAATTGTTGACATCTAATTATTACTTTGTATACATAGTGATGCCCTCACAATGGACAACCTACTTAGGATGTGTAAATTTGGGCTCATAATGAAAAGACATACTAAAACATGTAACTATGAGTTGGGTTAAAAAAAACTAAAGCAAATAAAACTGTCATAAAGCAACAGCAAATTAAAAACCTATATAACTTCAGGTTAGAAATAAACTTTTGAAAGACTTGCTATCAGCAGCTCTCATATTAAAGCACAGTTTTCACAACCCTAACCCTTTTGATTGCTGTTATTTTTTATTGATTCTAACCCTACAGCTTTCTTTTGCCAAGAAAATTTATTTGCTTCTAAAAAATGACAAAGTGTAAAAAAAAAGTTGCTGACAGCACAGAGAAATGTGACAAAAAAGTAGTATAGAATTTTATTTTTATTCCAACTAATATATTTACTGCTCTAGAATATTCCAAGCATCAGAGATACAAATGCATATACAGTAAATATACAGTTGCAATAATAATAATAATCATTTTATTTATATAGCGCCGACATATTCCGCAGCACTTTACATTTTAGAGGGGACTTGTACAGACGATAGACATAACAGCATAGCAGTAATCACATAGGTCATGACAGATACCAAGAGGAATGAGGGCCCTGCTCACAAGCTTACAATCTGTGAGGAAAAAAAAATAAAAAAAAGGGAGACACGAAAGGTGGGTGGTGGTAACAGTTGCCTTCATTGTTCAGACCAGCCATAGTGTTGAGTATTTAACAGTACGGACACAGAGGGATAATAGATGCATAAAGCATGTGGGAACATGATGCGGGGAACCTGGTTATGGTAAAGCTTTTGACTGGGTCATCCAGGGATAGTTAGGTTAATGTGTTGAGGTGGTAGGCCAGTCAAAAAAATGCTTTTTTAGGGCACGCTTAAAATTGTAGGGATTGGGGACTAATCATATTGACCTGGGTAGTGCATTCCAAAGAATTGGCGCAGCACTTGTAAAGTTGTGGAGATGGGAGTGGGAGGTTCTGATTATTGAGGATGCTAACCTCAGGTCATCAGCAGAATGGAGGACACGGGTAGGGTGGTAGACTGAGATGAGGGAGGAGATATAGGCTGGTGCTGACCCGTGGAGTGCTTTGTGGGTGAGGGTAATAAGTTTGTACTGGATTCTGGAGTGGTGGGTAACCAGTGTAATGACTGACACAAGGTAGAGGCATGGGTGCAACGATTGGTGAGGAATATGATCCTGGCTGCAGCATTTAAGACAGATTGTATGGGGGAGAGTTTGGTAAGAGGGAGACTGATTAGTAGAGAGTTACAATAGTCCAGACAAGAATGAATAAGAGAAACAGTAAGAGTTTTTGCAGAATCAAAAGTAAGAAAAGATAGAATTCTGGAAATGTTTTTGAGATGCAGATAACAAGAGCGAGCCAGTGATCAGATGTGGGGGGTGAATGAAAGCTCGGAGTCAAGTAAGACCTCAAGACAGCAGGCATGTTGTTGGGGAGTAATAGTGAAACCACACACCGAAATGGCAATGTCGGGCACAGGTACATTAGTAGAGGGAGGAAACACAAGGACTTCAGTCTTTGACAGGTTCAGTTTTAAGTAGAGGGAGGACATGATGTTAGAGACACTGTTTAGACAATCACTGGTGTTTTCTAAAAAGGCAGGCGTGATGTCAGGAGAAGAAGCGTATAATTGTGTGTCAACAGCATAGAGAAGGTACTGGAAACCAAATCTACTGCTTGTTTGACCAATAGGGGCAGTATACAAAGAGAATAGAAGGGGGCCTAGAACCGATCCTTGAGGAACCCCAACAGTAAGGGGAAGATGAGGGGAGGAGGAGCCAGCAAAAGATACAGTGAAGGAGCAGTCAGAGAGATAGGAGGAGAACCAGGAGAGAACGGTGTCCTTGAGGCCAATGGAGCAGAGCATAGCGAGGAGGAGCTGATAATCCACAGTGTCGAATGCTGCGGAGAGATCTAGGAGAATTAGCATGGAGTAGTGACCATTAGATTTAGCTGTTAGTAGATCGTTAGAGACTTTAGTGAGAGCAGTTTCAGTAGAGTGTAAAGAGCGGAAACTGGATTGTAGAGGATCAAGAAGAGAGTTATCAGAGAGATAGCGGATAAGACGGGAGTGGACCAGGCGTTCCAGGAGTTTAGAGATGAAGGGAAGATTAGAGACAGGTCTATAGTTAGTGGCACAGTTTTGGTCAAGGGATTTTTTTAAGTAATGGATGTATGATGACATGCTTAAATGAGGAGGGAAAGATACCAGAAGAGAGAGGTTAAATATTTTTGTTAGGTGGGCGGTGACAGCAGGGGAAAGGGACTGGAGGAGATGTGATGGAATTGGGCCACTAGTGCAAGTGATTGGGCGAGAAGATGCAAGGAGCCTGATTACTTCTTCTGTGACTGGTTCAAAATCAGAGAGTGAGCTAGCTGCACTGGGGGAGGAAGGAAGATGCATGGTATGAGGTGATTGGGAGATAATTTCCTGTCAGCTATGGTTAATTTTTTCTTTGAAGTAATTGGCCAGATCGTCGTCTCGAAGATCCATGGTTGGGGCCTGCACTATTGGGTTGAGTAGGGAATGAAAAGTGTCAAAGAGATGTTTAGGGTTCTTAGACAGTGAGGTAATGAGGGTGTTGAAATAGGTTTGTTTGGAGAGGTGAAGGGTAGTGTTGTATGTTCTAAGCATAAACTTATAATGGATGAAATTTTCGTGTAGGTTGGATTTTCTCCACAGACTTTCGGCGCACCTGGAGAACCGCTGCAGGAAATGTGTTTGCAGTGTATGCCAGGGTTGTCGCCATCTATGTCATGTTGTTCTATGTATAGGAGGTAAAATTTCATCCAGGGCACTTTGAAGTGTTTCATTGTAATGCTTCTGTGCAGAGTCAAGACATGAGAGGTAGGAGATAGGGGCCAATGATGACTGCAATTTCTTCATGAGCTTCGGAGTGTTAATGGCCTGTATGTTTCTATAAATATGGAAAGTGGGGATGACCTGAGTGGGGTGGCAGTTCTTTATAGAGAATGAGAGAAGGTTGTGGTCAGAGAGCGGGAGAGGGGAGTTTGTGAAATCATCCACTGAGCAAAGCCGAGAGAAAACCAAGTGGAGGGAGTTTCCAATCAAAATTATTCAACCACCATTGTAAATTAGGTTTATTATCAAAATTTACAAACTTCCAACAGTTTGCAATAAGCCAATAAATCCAGAACGTTTTAAAAACCTTAACACAACTAATGAAACATTTAGTCCAAAATGCCACTTTTAATGTCTACTATAGTTTCGGGATTATTCAACCCTTTTCTGACCAGCATCGGTGGAGCTGTTTGGCTATTATCTACGGCAAACGTGATTCATAGCCAGACAACAGCTTTTTAGAAGCTTTTTTTGAGGAATCTTAGTCCGTTCCTTATGAGTAATGGCCTCCTGTCCACTAATATTCATTAGTTGACAAAAGACTGGTGCAAAGAGTTAACTCTTTCATGACATGGTGTACATTTTTATGACATGTCCCTGACTTTGATGAGGGTTTGTACACAGATTCCGCATCTTTCCCAGCAGATGATGCCTTAGTTATTCAGCCATTATGTGCCTTTAACAGCTGTGGGTGAATTGGAGCCCTGCCCACAACTATTAACCTGTTAAATGCTGCTGTCAAAAGAAGGAGAGTGATCCTGTGGCACCAAGACAACCGAGAGTCTGCTGAAAATCCTATGCCTGTCATTACAATGCTCCTGTGAAAGTGAGTCTTTAGTTGGCATTCATAAGATATTGTGATATTTGCTATACATAGCATTGCTACTACATTGCTATGAATAGCACTAATGATCAGACGATCGCGGTTTCAAGTCTGTTAAAAGGAATATTAATATAGTAAAAGTAAAAAAATGCTTTTAAAAATATAAAAAAGTTCAAATCAACCCTTTTTTGCCCCATTAAAAATAAACAAAATATGCTACTATTTGGTACCGCTGCATCAATAAAAGTAAAATCTTTCAACCCCTTTCCGTCATCGTGCATAAATTTACATTGACGTCTGACTCCCTCTCTTTGATGTGCCTCCGGCGGTGAGCCCACATCTTTTCCGGCAGATGTCAGCTATTTTCAATAGTTGACATGTGCCCGGAACAGCCGCAGGTGGAATCGCGATCCACCCGTGGCTATTAACCCATTAAATACCGCTGTCAAACTCTGACAGCAGCATTTAACATGCGATTCCGGCAATCATGCCGGAAATCCACCAATCGGTGACCCTGATCAAGGTCACCGATGGGTTGGCATTGAAACCAGCGGTCTTCAACAGACCTCTATAGTTGTCATAGCCAGATTGCTATGAGCGTCACCAGGTGATCAGCACACATAGCAAGTAAGCATTTCTGCTATATACGGGCTATCTGATCATTGCCTGTATGTAGCAAAGCCAATCGCACAAGTACAGCTTCTAGTCTTCCATGGAGAGAATTGGAGCATGCAAAGAGTAAAAAAAAGTTTTAAAACATATTAAAAAAATAAAAAATATAAAAGTTCAAATCACCCCCTCCTTTCGCCCCATTCAAAATAAAATAATAAAAAAATCAAACATACACATATTTGTTATCGCCAAGTTCAGAGTCGTCCAATCTATCAATATAATAAAAAAATTAACCTGATTGCTAAACAGCGTAATGAGAAAATAAGTCAAAGCACCAGAATTAAGTTTTTGTTAATGGCCACAACATTGCATTAAAATGCAATAATGGATGATCAAAAGATCATATCTACACCAAAAAGGTATCATTAAAAACGTCAGCTCAGCACACAAAAATTAAGCTCTCACCCAACCCGAAATCATGAAAAATGAAGACGCTATGGGTATCGGAAAGTGGCGTAATTTTTTTTTAAACAAACTTTGGAAATTGTTTTCACCACTTGTTTGGTGTCTATGAACTTGGAATAACCTGGAGAATCATAATGGAACATCAGTTTTAGCATTTAGTGAAGAAGGAGGAAAAAAACAAAAAAAAAGTGTAGGATTGTACTTTTTTTGAACTTGGAATTTTTTCTCCCATTTTTGCGTACACAACATAGTAAAACCAAAGGTGTTGTTCAAAAGTACAGCTTGTCCTGCAAAAAAACAAACCCTCACATGGCCATTTTGACCAAAAAATAAAAAAAATATGGCTCTGGGAAAAACGGGAGCAAAAAAATGAAAATGCAAAACCAAAAATACCTCTTTTCATTAAGGGGTTAAAATATAAAATAAATTAATCTTATCAGTAAATGGAGTAATAAGAAAAAGAAAATCTAAAGACCAGTATTATTTTTTTTGGCCTCAGCAACATTGCAATAAAATGCAAATAGAGGTGATGAAAACATTGTATCAACCCCAAAATGGAACCATTAAAAAACATGAGCTCAACGCAAAAAATAAGTCATTACATAGCTCATTTGTTTTTGCTAGCTCAGTATTAGCATGCAGTAAACATTGTAAATAAAAAAAAATGTTAAATTGCACTTTTTTTGCAATATCAACACACTAGGAGTTTTTTTCTTGCTTTCCAGAGGATCAGAGGATAAAATTAATAATTTTTATCATTATGCTTTGCTTATATATTGCTATCTTATTCTGCAGTGCTTTATATACATTATCATCACAGTCCCCAATGGGGCTCACAATTCCCTATCAGTGTGTCTTTTGGAGTAATAATTGAGGTAATAATCTCAGCACCACAAAAAGAAATGAGACTGAAGGTCTTGCTCCTTTTTAAATTTATTTTGATATTGCAAGGAGTCAAAAACATATAGTCCAATGCTTTGACCAGAAGTTGTCTTTGTCAAGGACATCTGAAGTGCGTGAAATTACAATACAGACACAATGCAGGTTATCAGATGTTATATTGAAAATTATGCACTAGTGATGAGCGAGCCCTAAAATGTTTGGGTGCCCGTTACTCGAGTCAAGCAAATCGTAATGCTGAGGTGTTCGACCCGAGTTACGAGTATAATGAAATAATGAAAGTCAATGGGAAACTCATGCATTTTTCCGCCCCCCCCCAGAGGTCTGGAGGGGTCTAAAAATTTCTCAAGTCAATGGATACAGCACTGAAATGGCATAGGAATAGCATGGGGAAGATCCCTTGAAGCATTTCTGAATCCCAAATCTCTGCTTGGAACAATGTTGTCAGAGTATTGTGCCACTTTTACGGACTGACAATAAAACATACAAAACCGAAGATAAAATGGATTTTACTGGAAAGAAATGATAAGAAACGTTCTTTCCAGGATAATGAATTTTATATAAGGCAAAAAAAATAATAGGAAAAAAAATGCTCCTCCACTCCTTGGGCTATGTTCACATATAGTGTTTTTGCTGCGCTTTTGCACGTTTGCATTGTTTTTCACTAATTTTAGAGAGCCAGCAGCCGGCCCTCACTCAGCAATTTTAGAGGGCTAGCAGCACCACTCAATATTTTCAGAGGCCCAGCAGCCAGCTACTGCAATATAATTTATACATCTGTGGTGGGCAAATTTTATTTTTCGTATTAATTCTGTACTGTTTGAAACTTGGAGGGCCAGCAGGGAGCCCTGACAATTTATAGAGGGCCAGCAGGTGGCCACCATTATTTTGAGAGGGCCAGCAGACATCTTGTGGACAGATGAGACCGAGATAGAGCTTTTTAGTAAAGCACATCAATCTATTGTTTACTGTAACTGGAATGAAGCATACAAATAAAAGAACACAGTAGTCATAGTCATATATTGGCGGTTCAAAGAAATTTTTGGGATTGTTTTGCTGCCTCTGAAATGCAAAGATTCACAAAGGATTTTGGTTCGCAATATAGTGCCCACTGTCAGAAAGTTGGGATGGCATACTAGATCATGGGTCTTCCAGCATGACAATGACCACCATAAGCACCCAGAAATGGATGCAAAAAAAGAACTGCAGAGTTCACAAATTGTAATTCTAGCTCTAGTAGTGTAAAATCTCCCACCAGTACCTCTTACATACAGATGCTACAGAGAAACTGTGAATGGACACATTATGTCAGTTAATTTTGCCTGCTTTGTTAAATTTCTGAGTACAAATCACCATAAAAAACACAAATCTGTCAATGAGTGTACGGAAAAAAAGCAATTTAGTTATAAACGGTCAAAGAGATGCCTGTGACCAAAGTGAACACTCATTTTCCATCAGACTATACCTATCGTAGCACTTATCCCTACACTAAACGCAGCTAACAGAAGTATTAAATAGGGAATAGAATTGATGTTACCTTGATTTTTTTTATGTTGCAGCAGCAAGGATTGTAATTTATAAGGCAATAATCCCTGACTAAATGCTTGCAATATGCTATCCCTACTGCAACACCTGACCCTACATGATTTGCAAATAATAGAGGTATTATTAGAGAACTGAATCTATTTGAATTAGCCCTGAAAAAAATCTATTATTTTAGCGTAGCAACATCGATGATTGTTATTTCATCAATGCGGCTGGGGAATATAGTGGAGCATTTCAGCCTGACATAAAGGAGACCAAGATCTTCTGTACTTACTGTACAAAGTCTCCTGTCCCACCTGTGAAATCATGTATGCAGTGTCAGAGCTCCCTGTGTGATGACCACCTGACAGCCCACTACAAGGCACTGGATCATATAATAATAGAATCCACCGACTCTTTTGGTTTCCAAAAATGTTCCCTCAACATATATATATATATATATATATATATCTCAAAGAATGTTAGAGGTAGGCCTCTCAAAATTCTTTTTGCGGGCATTAGTGTTGAGCTTTCCGATACCGCAAGTATCGGGTATCGGCCGATATTTGCCGTATCGGAATTCCGATACCGAGTAACGATACTTTTTTCGTATCGGATACCGGAATCGGAAGTCCAAAATGCAATGAGCCACTTTTGTGGCTCTGATTGGCTGCCGAAATGACGTCATCATGATGCGCTGTCTGTGCGCATCATGATGCGCCGTCAGTTCGGGCCTTCGGGGGGTCTGTGCCGACTGTCCGGGGGTCTGTACCGGCCTGCCGGGGGGCTGTGGCGGCCTGCCGGTGGTCTGTGCCGACTGTCCGGGGGTCTGTGCAGGCTCCGGGGGTCTGTGCCGACTGCCCGGGGGTCTGTGCGGCCTGCCGGGGGTCTGGACCGGCCTGCCAGGGGGCTGTGCCGGCCTGCCGGTGGTCTGTGCAGGCTCCGGGGGTCTGTGCAGGCATCGTCCGATGGGACTACAAGTCCCATCGGGCGATGCCTGCTACCATGACAGTGATTGACACATTAGCCAATGATGGGACAGTAGTAGTCCCATCATCCGGCTAATGTGCTGAATGTAAAAAAAAAAAAAAAAAAAAAAAATTTACATGCTACATACATGCTACATACATGCTACATACATACAACATGCATACTACATATATACTACATGTAACATACTACATATATACTACATGCAACATACATACTACATACATGCTACATACTACATGCATACTACATACATGCTACATACTACATACATGCTACATACTACATACATGCTACATACATACTACATACATACTACATACATGCACTACATGCATGCAACATACATACTACATATATACCACATGCATGCAACATATATACTATATATACTACATGTAACATACATACTACATATATACTACATGCTACATACATGCAACATACATACTACATACTTGATACATACATACCACATACATGCTACATACATACAACATATACAGTCATGGCCAAAAGTATTGACACCCCTGCAATTCTGTCAGATAATATTCAGTTTCTTCCTGAAAATGATTGCAAACACAAATTCTTTGGTATTATTATCTTCATTTAATTTGTCTTAAATGAAAAAACACAAAATAGAATGAAGCAAAAAGCAAAACATTGATCATTTCACACAAAACTCCAAAAATGGGCCAGACAAAAGTATTGGCACCCTCAGCCTAATACTTGATTGCACAACCTTAAGGGTGTGTGCACACGCTGCGGATTTTGCTGCGGTTCCGCAGCGGTTTTGGCCGCTGCGGACCCGCAGCAGTTTCTGCTGCGGTGTACAGTACAATGATTCCCTATGGGAATCAAAAACCGCAGTGCAGACGGTGCGGAATTTTCCGCGCGGATTATCTGCGGTTTTCAATCCGCAGAAAGAATTGACATGTCAATTCTTTCTGCGGATTCTCCTGCGGTTTGCCATCTCCTCCATTGAGGAGATGAAAAACCGCAGGGCAAAACCGCAGAGCAATCCGCAGGTAAAACCGCAGGTCTTTTGACCTGCGGTTTCACCTGCGGATTGTACAAAATCCGCGCGGATGAATCCGCACCTTTTCCGCAGCGTGTGCACACAGCCTTAGCCAAAATAACTGCGACCAACCGCTTCCGGTAACCATCAATGAGTTTCTTACAATGCTCTGCTGGAATTTTAGACCATTCCTCTTTGGCAAACTACTCCAGGTCCCTGATATTTGAAGGGTGCCTTCTCCAAACTGCCATTTTTAGATCTCTCCACAGGTGTTCTATGGGATTCAGGTCTGGACTCATTGCTGGCCACTTTAGAAGTCTCCAGTGCTTCCTCTCAAACCATTTTCTAGTGCTTTTTGAAGTGTGTTTTGGGTTATTGTCCTGCTGGAAGACCCATGACCTCTGAGGTAGACCCAGCTTTCTCACACTGGGCTCTAAATTATGCTGCAAAATTTGTTGGTAGTCTTCTGACTTCATAATGCCATGCACACGGTCAAGCAGTCCAGTGCCAGAGGCAGCAAAGCAACCCCAAAACATCAGGGAACCTCCGCCATGTTTGACTGTAGGGACCGTGTACTTTTCTTTGAATGCATCTTTTTTCTCCTGTAAACTCTATGTTGATGCTTTTGCCCTAAAAGCTCTACTTTTGTCTCATCTGACCAGAGAACATTCTTCCAAAATGTTTTAGGCTTTTTCAGGTAAGTTTTGGCAAACTCCAGCCTGGCTTTTTTATGTCGCGGGGTAAGAAGTGGAGTCTTCCTGGGTCTCCTACCATACAGTCCCTTTTCATTCAGATGCCGACGGATAGTACGGGTTGACACCGTTGTACCCTCGGACTGCAGGGCAGCTTGAACTTGTTTGGATGTTAGTGGAGGTTCTTCATCCAACATCCGCACAATCTTGCGTTGAAATCTCTTGTCAATTTTTCTTTTCCGGCCACATCTAGGGAGGATAGCCACAGTGCCATGGGCTTTAAACTTCTTGATGACACTGCGCACGGTAGACACAGGAACATTCAGGTCTTTGGAGATGGACTTGTAGCCTTGAGATTGCTCATGCTTCCTCACAATTTGGTTTCTCAAGTCCTCAGACAGTTCTTTGGTCTTCTTTCTTTTCTCCATGCTCAATGTGGTACACACAAGGACACAGGACAGAGGTTGAGTCAACTTTAATCCATGTTAACTGGCTGCAAGTGTGATTTAGTTATTGCCAACACCTGTTAGGTGCCACAGGTAAGTTACAGGTGCTGTTAATTACACAAATTAGAGAAGCATCACATGATTTTTCGAACAGTGCCAATACTTTTGTCCACCCTCTTTTTTAAGTTTGGTGTGGAATTATATCCAATTTGGCTTTAGGACAATTCTTTTTGTGTTTTTTCATTTAAGACAAATTAAATGAAGATAATAATACCAAAGAATTTGTGTTTGCAATCATTTTCAGGAAGAAACTGAGTATTATTTGACAGAATTGCAGGGGTGTCAATACTTTTGGCCATGACTGTATACTACATGCATGCAACATGCATACTACATATATACTATATATACTACATGTAACATACATACTACATATATACTACATGCTACATACATGCAACATACATACTACATACTTGCTACATACATACTACATACATGCTACATACATACTACATACATGCAACATATATACTACATGCACGCAACATGCATACTACATATATACTATATATACTACATGTAACATACATACTACATATATACTACATGCTACATACATGCAACATACACACTACATGCTACATACATGCAACATACTACATACATGCTACATACTACATGCATACTACATACATACTACATACATGCTACATACATACTACATACATACATACACTACATGCATGCAACATACATACTACATATATACCACATGCATGCAACATGCATACTACATATATACTGCATATATACTACATGCATGCAACATACATATATACTACATACAATACATACATATAGACATACAGTACATATAACATAGAGTACATACTCACCGTCACTTGTCACTTTGATCCCCGAAGCCATTGTCACCTGAGGAATAAATATCAAAATAAAAAAACACCAATATACTTACTCCGATCCGCAGAAGTCCACGAGGGTCCCACGTCGATTTTGCGTGGAGAACAGCAGCATCAGCTGATGCGACCGTTCTCTACCAGCTCCAGGAATACAATGACGGAAGGTTGGTATCCTTCCGCACTGTATTCCTCCACCACTGTAAAAAAAAAAAGTCCCTAGTCTCACTTTATGCCATTGCTGCGTGGGAAATTTTTCCCACGTGACAATGGCTTCGGGGATCAAAGTGACAAGTGACGGTGAGTATGTACTCTATGTTATATGTACTGTATGTCTATATGTATGTATTGTATGTAGTATATATGTATGTTGCATGCATGTAGTATATATGTTGTATGTATGTTGCATGCATGTTGTATATATGTTGTATGTAGTATGTATGTAGCATGTATGTAGTATGTATGTAGTATGCATGTAGTATGTAGCATGTATGTAGTATGTATGTTGCATGTATGTAGCATGCATGTAGTATATATGTTGTATGTAGTATGTATGTAGCATGTATGTAGTATGTATGTAGCAAGTATGTAGTATGTATGTTGCATGTATGTAGCATGTAGTATATATGTAGTATGTATGTTACATGTAGTATATATAGTATATATGTAGTATGCATGTTGCATGCATGTAGTATATATGTTGTATGTATGTTGCATGCATGTAGTATATATGTATTATGTATGTAGTATGTATGTTGCATGTATGCAGCATGTAGTATGTATGTAGCATGTATGTAGTATGTAGCATGTATGTTGCATGTAGTATATATGTAGTATGTATGTTACATGTAGTATATATGTAGTATGCATGTTGCATTCATGTAGTATATATGTTGTATGTATGTTGCATGCATGTAGTATATATGTATTATGTATGTAGTATGTATGTTGCATGTATGTAGCATGTAGTATGTATGTAGCATGTATGTAGTATGTAGCATGTATGTTACATGTAGTATATATGTAGTATGCATGTTGCATGTATGTAGAATGTATTTTTTTTTTTTTTTTACATTCAACACATTAGCCGGATGATGGGACTACTACTGTCTCATCATTGGCTAATGTGTCAATCACTGTCATGGTAGCAGGCATCGCCCAATGGGACTTGTAGTCCCATCGGACAATGCCTGCACAGACCCCCGGAGCCTGCACAGACCACCGGCAGGCCGCACAGCCCCCCGGCAGGCCGCACAGACCCCCGGGCAGTCGGCACAGACCCCCGGAGCCTGCACAGACCACCGGCAGGCCGCACAGACCCCCGGGCAGTCGGCACAGACCCCCGGAGCCTGCACAGACCACCGGCAGGCCGGCACAGCCCCCCGGCAGGCCGGTACAGACCCCCGGGCAGTCGGCACAGACCCCCGGCAGGCCGGCACAGCCCCCCGAAAGGCCCGTACAGACGCCAGAGAGGCTGTACAAGGCAAAAATAGGGTTTTTCTTATTCCGATACCGGAAGTCCCATAGACTTGAATGGGACTTCCGGTATCAGAATCGGCGATACCCGATATTTTTTTTAGATCGGCCGATCCATTCCGATCCGATACTTTTAAGTATCGGACAGTATCGCTCAACACTAGCGGGCATCATAAACATCCTTAAAAAATTTACTAGGGTAACATAATCACTCTGTTGATATGGTAATTGAGAAGGAGGAGGAGGATGAGAAGGAGGAGGACGATGCAAAAAAGACAAAATCCTGAAGCTTATACCCATGCTTGGGTGGGAAAGAGTGTATACAAATAGACCAGCAAAAAACCCCTCTATATTTGAGTTTATGGTCTGCTGCTGTCATCCAGTGGTATTGAGCAGTCTGGGCCAGCCCTTCTTCATTTTGATAAGAGTTAGTCTGTCAGCATTTTCAGCTGACAGGTGTATGCACCTATCAGTTATAATACCCCTGGCTGCACTAAAAATCTGCTCTGACAAAATGCAAGCAGCAGGACAGGCAGGGACCTCCAAGGTGTAGAAATACTGATGCCTTGTGTCTAGCTTAGATACCCAATAGTTGTAAGACACAGAGGAATCACAGAGGTCTCTGGTACGGTTGGCAAGGTGCTACTTCAGCCTCTTCCAAACCTTCTTGTCAGAGTACCCTGCGCATCAGGGCCTGGGCAATGGGAGGGTCTGAGAAAACTGCCTTTGCTGCACCTGGTGTGTGACTCTCTTGTCTCTACTGCTTGGTTGTCCAAGGAACCATGACCTCTGCTACCAGCATTGTCAGATGGGAATTTTTTTAATAAATCTTCAACTAGGGCCTTTTGGGACTGTAACATTTTATTACACCTCTCCACTATGGAAAGGAGAAATGGAACCGTTTCTTTGTAGCATGGGTCTAAAAGGGTGACTAACCAGTAATTAGTGTTGGCCAACAGGCATACAACGCAACGATCATAGGAAAGGCATAAACTCAGCCATGTATGCCAGACTGCCAAAAGCTAAGATTTCCATGTCCCCACCAAAAGGATGGCTGTCCATCTTCTCCTCCTCATCCAGATCCTCCTCCTCATCCTCCCTCTCCTCCTCGTGTTCAGGCCCACCACAGTGAACAAATGGGATGAAGATGGTATGGGTAGTACAGTCTGTAGCGCAAGCAACCAACTCCTGTTCCTCCTTCTCTTCATTATCACTTAATCTGCATTGAGAACATGAGATGAAGCTGGGGTGTATAGCATCACCATGTATAGTTTCTTGCTCCATCTCAGCTTGCTCCACCTGCAAAGCCTCATCTTTAATTGTGATCAGAAAGCGTTAAAGTAGACAGAGAAGCAGGATGGTTATGCTAATTATGGTGTCATCGTCGTTAACCACCTTGGTCGAGTTATTAAAGTTTTGGAGAACCAAACAGATGTCAAACATCCATGCCGACTCATCAGCTCTTTTGTGCGGAGGCTGACTGAAATAATGATGGGCATAATGCAGCTGGTATTCAATTACTGCCCTCTGCTGCTCACAAACACTTGACAACATCTGTAATGTTCAGTTCCAATGCATAGTGACATCGCACAGCAGTCGGTGAGCTGGACTTTGCAAATGCTGTTGCAGCACTGCCAGGGTGGTGGCAGCTGTAGCTGACATGGAATGGGCACACACATGGCGTACATTCACAGTACTGTAGCTCAATCATATCTGGGTAGGTTTTGACAAATCGCTGAACCAGTAAGTTGAGCACGTAGGCCTGGCATGGTACATATGCGAGGTTGCTAGCCTTCAGAGCCACCACCATGTTAAGGCCATTGTCACACATGGCCACGCCTAGATGTAGATTCAGTGGTGAGAGACACAGATAGTCTGTTACATCTTTGAATAACTCTGTGGCGGTGTGTGGTTTGTCATCTAAGCAGATTAGCTTCAGCAGAGCCTGTTGCCGCTTGGCCAAGGCAGTGCTGCAGTGCTTCCAGCTTGCTGACATTTCGGAGATGGAGAGTCAGGAGGAGGAGGTGAAGGAACTACTGTAGAAAGTGGAGGAAACCGTGATTGAACCAGGGCCCACAAACCTTGGTGTCAGTATCACGTGTTCCACCCCAGGGTGTTCATCCTGTGTGCTGTCAGGGAAATGTAGCATCTCTGGCCACAAGCACTTGTCCATGTTTCCAAGGTTAAGTGGAGCTTCCCAGTAAAAGCATTGGTCAGGGCATGGCTGATGTTATGGGACACGTGCTTGAGTAAGACAGGCAATTAAACAGGAAAGAGAGGAATAAAACCAATAAATCTATATAAATATATGTATAATACTATATAAATAATAAAATAATGTGTATTTATTTCCTCTCTGTGATTGGATGGCAAATGTAGATAAAAACTAAAGGAATAGGTGGAGTAAAAAACCAGCAGGATCAAAGAAACTGGAATAAAAAATAATAATAAATAAAAATAAATAAAAAATATGAATAAACGTATTAAAAAATAATAATATAGCCTTTATTTCCCAATGGCACTTAAACAACACAATGTGTTAAATATAATAAATACATTACCATAACATAGGCACATACGTTACAATGATATAAAAATAGGGCACCGCAAGTAAATATATGTATGCATAAAGACTAAACAAAATCTAATATTACAAAATCGTGGTCTCCCATAAGGGATAGGCTGGAGTCACACTAGCGAAAAAATCGGACGAATGCAATGCGATAAAAAATCGCATTGCATTTGTCCCAATGATATTCTATGGTGCAGCTCCCATCATCCGATTTTTTTTCGGAACGTTTCCTCGGACCGAGACAATCGCAGCATGCTGCGATTGTCACCGATTTTCGGATCGGACTCGCCAATGCAAGTCTATGGGTGCGATTAAAAATCGGATTACAAACGGACCACACGTGTGACTTGCGATAAAATCACAAGACTTCTCCAGGTCAACAGGAAAGAGCATCAGGCATTGGTATTGGATGTCAATTTGATGCTTAGATGCGAATAAAATCGGTTCATTGCCGGAAATTCGGATGACAGACGGATCCCTGGACAAGAAATCTTTGTGCGATTTTGTACCGTAAAAATCGGACCGATTTTTTAATGGTTGTGTGTGACTCCAGCCATAAGGCATCAATAGGAGTAAAGGTCTGTTGGACAGCAATAAAAAAATAAAATAGTATATCATAAATATGATATATAATAGAGAAATTCAATAAATGTGCAAAAATAAAGTGCAAAAAGTGCAAAAACCACTAGTGCTAAAGTGACAATAATGCAGCTATGCAACAAAAATGCTAATGAATAATAATCTGATAACAGGTAAACATATGTGGTGAACCACTAGTGCAAAAATGACAAATAATGCAGCTGAGCAGCAGAAATACCTGGATGCCAATGAATACCCGCAATGTGCCAGTCAAACATGCACTGACGCGCATTTCGGAATATATCACCTTCGTCAGGGGGATTTGTAACAGTGTGCTGCAATGGGGTATTTATACAAGCGTCCATCTCAGATGAGTGAGAGACGGCGCATGGCTAGTGCATAATTGTCAATTTAGCACTATTGGTTTTTGCCCTTTTTGCACTTTATTTTTGCACATTTATAGAATTTCTCGATTATACGTATATAATATTTATGATATATTATTTTATTTTTTTATTGCTGTCCAACAGACCTTTACTCCTATTGATGCCTCATCCCTTATGGTATACCACGATTTTGTAATATTAGATTTTGTTTAGTATTTATGCATACATATATTTAATTGTGTTGCCCCATTTTTATATCATTATAACGTATGTGCCTATGTTATGGTAATGTATTTATTATATTTAACACATTGTGTTGTTTAAATGTCATTGTGAAATAAAGGCTACATTATTATTTTTTAATATTTTTATTCGTATTTTTTATTTATTTTTATTTATTATTATTTGTTATTCTGGTTTCTTTAATCCTGCTGGTTTTTTACTCCACCTATTCCTTTAGTTTTTATCTTGTGTAAGACAGGGACACCACACCGGGAGTAGTGACAACTGGGGACCGAGAACCTAGAGACTGCCGCTGCGATGAGATTTCTGAAAGCTTCTATCTCCACAAGCCTAAATGGCAACATTTCCAGGGGAAGAGTCTGGAAATGTGTCCATTTAGTATAGTGGCTTGTTGATGGGAGGCTGCGTATTTACACTTGCGTTATTGGGTAGGAAAAACTGGGACAAGGATGTGGACATGGTTGCTGACGGTGGTTGCAAGTGTGCAAAGACAGATGCGGGGTTGGAAGCATCTTCGCCTGTGTCATGAACAGAGGATTGGCATGCACATAGAACAGGGGAAGAGGCATTTGTGTCATCTACAGACACTGTTTCTGGACCCTGGTGTATGGCCCAACTTGTAGGGTGCTTTGCTGTCATGTGCCTGAGAATGCTCGTGGTGGTGAGACTGGTAGTTGTGCTGCCCCTGCTGATGCTGGCATGGCAAATGTTGTAAATGGCCTTTTTTTGGTTAACTGGAATTTCATTAAAAAGATTCCAGACTTGGGAACACCTAACCCTTGGCCTGGCAACTTTACCAGTGTTGGTGCTCTGGGGAACAGTTGCCTGTCTTGTGTCTCTTGCCAACCCACTGCCTCTTACTTGTAACCTATAGCGATATTTAAGTAGAAACACGATCAAATTAAAAAAATATATAAAATTTAAATTTTAATGTAAATGTTAAAATAAGACTATATAGAATAAAAAAGTAATAATGGAGAAATCAACAATGACAGAGAATATAAAGAGCTTACGACATAAACACCCTGATAACTCTAAATGCTATAATAGTAGTACGGACACCCATACCAATCCATCAAAAAAATAAAAAGTAGCAAAAATAACTATACATAATTCCAGTATAAGTGCCCATAAAATAACACTAACAGGCTCACAGTGAATATGACAGATACTCAATCTCTTTATATTAATGTATACATAAAAATAACAACATATCCAGTCATGTATAATTAGCAAAAGATAAACATTAGATTACCTGTGGTTATATTTTATACAGGGTGAAGGTCTATTCCTCAACGCACATTTCACCACCTCTGCAGTTTCGTCAGGAGGTAAGTGTCCCAGTGTTGGGCCTCTATTTACATGGTAGACTGGATTATTTGGTGTCTGCAGCTGTAGCGGCGCATCCAGCCCATGTTGCCGCTCCATACCGAGAGCCATGCTCTGAGCTTACGTCTTCTGGTCACATGATCCGGTCAGCTGACCAAGTTAACGCGACGCCTGTATAGAGCGTCGATCCTTGCACCGAGCAACAGCGCATGCATGGTACGCTGTCAAGCCTGCTATAATAACTGTAACCATTCTACCAGAGGTAATCTGTTTTGGAGATTACCATATGAGCACTATTCAGAACCAAATAGATAAATAGTATATAGGGAGCTGGACATATCAAATAACTGGATTCTATGGCAATTTTTTCACAAACATAAAAATGCCAAGTAATCTTTATGTTACCATAATAATCATAATGTGTAAAAAATACTCATTATATACATAAACAATTACATAATCTAATATATACTGTAAAGCTCAATGTGGGTATGTATGTATGTGTGTATGTCCGGGATTGGCATCCGCACCGTCGCAGCTACAGCCACAAAATTTGGCACAGTCACACGTCTGGACCCCAAGAGCATCATAGGCTATGTTGTGAGGTGAAATTTTAACCCTGCATGTTCCAATTCACCAAACAATTTTGCCCCTATCTACATAATGGGGAAAAGTGTATGTATGTATTGGCATCCGCACCGTCGCAGCTACAGCCATAAAATTTTGCACAGTCACACGTCTGGACACCGAGAGCGTCATAGGCTATGTTGTGAGGTGAAATTTTAACCCCGCGCGTTGTAATTCACCAAACAATTATGCTCCTATCTACATAATGAGGAAAAAGTGAAAGGAAAAGTGTTGGAGGCAAATTGACAGCTGCCAGATGTGAACAAGGGGGACTTAAAGAATGAGAGTAATGGCGCCAAAGAGTATATACCGTACAATTGCTATGGTGGGGTCCTGACATGGGATACTCACCACACATGGGGATATGAACACACACACAAAATGCGCCACACACTACCATGTGCTTCACCACATATATCACCCTCACCACACATTTCACCACACATACACCAACCTCGCCACATAAAAGTCAAAACACAAAAGTTGCCACTCAAAACTCACCACGCTGTCCCAGAGCTGTTTAAAAGATGAAAAATGAGCTGTGATTGGTTGCTATCAGCAACCGTTTTCTTTTTAGACAGTTGTGGTAACTGAGGCCTATTATTCTTATCATTTCTATGGTGTTATCGTCCTTCTGTAAAGCTGAAAATAACACAATTTATTACCGTGTCAACACAGACCACCCTCTGACACAGACTGGAGGGGGAGCCCAGTATCACACAGGATAGGAATAGATACACGGCTCAGCAGTCAGTATCACACAGGAGAGGATTAGATACACAGCTCAGCAGTCAGTATCACACAGGAGAGGATTAGACACATGGCTCAGCAGTCAGTATCGCACAGGACAGGATTAAATACATGGTTCAGTAGTCAGTATCACACAGGATAGGATTAGATATGCAGCTCAGCAGACAGTATCACACAGGATAGGATTAGACACATGGCTCAGCAGGCAGTATCACACAGGATAGGATTAGATTCACAGCTCAGCAGTCAGTATCACACAGGAGAGGATTAGACACATGGCTCAGCAGGCAGTATCACACAGAATAGGATTAGATACACAGCTCAGCAGACTGTATCACACAGGATAGGATTAGATACACAGCCAGCAGTCATTATCACACAGGATAGGATTAGATACACAGCTCAGCAGTCAGTGTCACACAGGAGAGGATTAGACACATGGCTCAGCAGTCAGTATCACACAGGATAGGATTAGATACACAGCTCAGCAGTCAGTATCACACAGGATAAGATTAGATACACAGCTCAGCAGTCAGTATCACACAGGATAGGATTAGATACACGGCTCAGCAGTCAGTAACAAGCATGATAGGATTAGGTACACGGCTCAGCAGTCAGTATCACACAGGATAGGATTAGATACACAGCTCAGCAGACAGTATCACACAGGATAGGATTAGATACACAGCTCAGCAGTCAGTTTCACACAGGAGAGGATTAGACACATGGTTCAGCAGGCAGTATCACACAGGATAGGATTAGATACACAGCTCAGCAGTCAGTATCACACAGGATAGGATTAGATACACAGCTCAGCAGTTAGTATCACACAGGATAGTAATAGATACATGGCTCAGCAGACAGTATCACACAGAATAGGATTAGCTACACTGCTCAGCAGTCAGTATCACACAGGATAGGATTAGATACACGGCTGAGCAGTCAGTAACACACATGATAGGATTAGGTACACGGCTCAGCAGTCAGTATCACACAGGATAGAGTTAGATACACAGCTCAGCAGACGGTATCACACTGAATAGGATTAGATACACTGCTCAGCAGTCAGTATCACACAGGATAGGATTAGATATACTGCTGAGCAGTCAGTAACACACGATAGGATTAGATACACAGCTCAGCAGAAAGTATCACACAGGAGAGGATTAGGTACACAGCTCAGCAGACAGTATTACACAGGATAGGATTAGGTACACAGCTCAGCAGACATTATCACACAGGACAGGAATAGATACACGGCTCAGCAGACAGTATCACACAGAATAGGATTAGTTACACTGCTCAGCAGTCAGTATCACACAGGATAGGATTAGATACACGGCTCAGCAGTCAGTAACATGCATGATAGGATTAGGTACACGGCTCAGCAGTCAGTATCACACAGGATAGGATTAGATACACAGCTCAGCAGACAGTATCACACAGGATACGATTAGATACACAGCTCAGCAGGCAGTTTCACACAGGAGAGGATTAGACACATGGCTCAGCAGGCAGTATCACACAGGATAGGATTAGATACACAGCTCAGCAGTCAGTATCACACAGGATAGGATTAGATACACAGCTCAGCAGTTAGTATCACACAGGATAGGAATAGATACATGGCTCAGCAGACAGTATCACACAGAATAGGATTAGCTACACTGCTCAGCAGTCAGTATCACACAGGATAGGATTAGATACACAGCTGAGCAGTCAGTAACACACATGATAGGATTAGGTACATGGCTCAGCAGTCAGCATCACACAGGATAGAGTTAGATACACAGCTCAGTAGATGGTATCACGCAGAATAGGATTAGATACACTGCTCAGCAGTCAGTATCACACAGGATAGGATTAGATACACTGCTGAGCAGTCAGTAACACACGATAGGATTAGATACACAGCTCAGCAGAAAGTATCACACAGGAGAGGATTAGGTACACAGCTCAGCAGACAGTATTACACAGGATAGGATTAGGTACACAGCTCAGCAGACATTATCACACAGGACAGGAATAGATACACGGCTCAGCAGACAGTATCACACAGAATAGGATTAGCTACACTGCTCAGCAGTCAGTATCACACAGGATAGGATTAGATACATGGCTGAGCAGTCAGTAACACACATGATAGGATTAGGTACACGGCTCAGCAGTCAGTATCACACAGGAATAGGATTAGATACACGGCTCAGCACACAGTATCACACAGAATAGTATTAGATAAACGGCTCAGCAGACAGTATCACACAGGATAGGATTAGATACACTGCTCAGCAGTCAGTATCACACAGGATAGGATTAGATACACAGCTGAGCAGTCAGTAACATGCGATAGAATTAGACACACAGCTCAGCAGAAAGTATCACACAGGAGAGGATTAGGTACACAGCTCAGCAGACATTATCACACAGGATAGGGTTAGATACACAGATACACATATTGTTTATCAAAAGGCTCTTAAATGATTTGAAAATAAAATACTATCAATACTTGGGTAATCGTTTAGTGAATTTGTGTTGCAAATCTGTAGTGTTGAATATATGATGTGAAATGTTTTTATGTGCAATATAATCATTATAATTTGTTATAACTAACCACAGTTGGTTACTATGCCCAGTCAACGCCGGGCTCTTCAGTTAGTAAGCATATATAGATAATGTGTATACAGTGGGTTCAGAAAGTATTCAGAACCGTTAACATTTTTCATTCTCTTTCATTGCAGCCATTTGGTAAATTCAAAAACGTCATTTTTTTTCTCATTAGTAGTGTTGAGCATTCCGATACCGCAAGTATCGGGTATCGGCCGATACTTGCTGTATCGGAATTCCGATACCGACTTCCGATATTTTTTCAATATCGGAATTCGGCATCGGAATCGGAAGTTCAGTTGATTGACGGCCTGACGTCATCATGATGCGCGGTGTGTGCGCATCATGATGCGCCGTCATTTCGGGCCTTCCGGGGGTCTCTGCCGGCCTGCCGGGGGGCTGTGCCGGCCTGCCGGGGGGCTGTGTGGACTGCCCGGGGTCTGTACCGGCCTGCCGGGGGGCTGTGCCGGCCTGCCGGGGGGCTGTGTGGACTGCCCGGGGTCTGTACCGGCCTGCCGGGGGGCTGTGCCGGCCTGCCGGTGGTCTGTGCACCCTGTGGGGGTCTGTACCGGCCTGCCGGGGGGCTGTGCCGGCCTGCCGGGGGGCTGTGCTGATGTCCGGGGGTCTGTGCAAGCATCGTCCGATGGGACTACAAGTCCCATCGGGCGATGCCTGCTACCATGACAGTGATTGACACATTAGCCAATGATGGGACAGTAGTAGTCCCATCATCCGGCTAATGTGTTAAATGTTAAAAAAAAAAAAAAAAAAAATACTACATACATACTACATGCATGCTACATACATACTACATGCTACATACATACTACATATATACTACATACATGCTACATACATACTACATGCATGCTACATACATACTACATATATACTACATACATACTACATACATACTGCATGCTACATACATACTACATACATACTACATACATACTACATGCATGCTACATACATACTGCATGCTACATACATACCACATACATACTACATATATACTACATATATACTACATGCATGCTACATACATACTACATGCTACATACATACCACATATATACTACATACATACTACATATATACTGCATGCTACATACATACTACATATATACTACATGCATGCTACATACATACTACATGCATGCTACATACATACTACATATATACTACATGCATGCTACATACATACTACATGCTACATGCATGCTACATACATACTACATACATACTACATGCTACATACATACCACATATATACTACATGCATGCTACATACATACTACATGCTACATGCATGCTACATACATACTACATACATACTACATGCTACATACATACCACATATATACTACATGCATGCTACATACATACTACATGCTACATACATACTACATATATACTACATGCATGCTACATACATACTACATATATACTACATGCATGCTACATACATACTACATGCTACATGCATGCTACATACATACTACATACATACTACATGCTACATACATACCACATATATACTACATGCATGCTACATACATACTACATGCTACATGCATGCTACATACATACTACATACATACTACATGCTACATACATACCACATATATACTACATGCATGCTACATACATACTACATGCTACATACATACTACATATATACTACATGCATGCTACATACATACTACATATATACTACATGCATGCTACATACATACTACATGCTACATGCATGCTACATACATACTACATACATACTACATGCTACATACATACCACATATATACTACATGCATGCTACATACATACTACATGCTACATGCATGCTACATACATACTACATACATACTACATGCTACATACATACCACATATATACTACATGCATGCTACATACATACTACATGCTACATACATACTACATATATACTACATGCATGCTACATACATACTACATATATACTACATGCATGCTACATACATACTACATGCTACATGCATGCTACATACATACTACATACATACTACATGCTACATACATACCACATATATACTACATACATACAATACATTCATACAATACATACATAGACATACAGTACATATAACATAGAGTAACATACTTACCAATACTTGTCACATTGTTCCCCGAAGCCATTGTCGTCTACGGAATAAATATTAACATAACAAACCACAAAAATACTCACCCACGATCCGAAGCAGTCCACGAGTGTGTCCCACGACGATCTTGGGTAGAGAACTGCAGCATCAGATGATGCTGCCGTTCTCTACGGGCTGCAGGAATCCAATGACGGAAGGTAGGTATCCTTCCGCACTGTATTCCTCCGCCACTTAAAAAAAAAAGTCCCTAGTCTCACTTTATGCCATTGCTGTGTGGGAAATTCCCACACAGCAATGGCATAAAGTGAGACTAGGGACTTTTTTTTTTTAAGTGGCGGAGGAATACAGTGCGGAAGGATACCTACCTTCCGTCATTGGATTCCTGCAGCCCGTAGAGAACGGCAGCATCATCTGATGCTGCAGTTCTCTACCCAAGATCGTCGTGGGACACACTCGTGGACTGCTTCGGATCGTGGGTGAGTATTTTTGTGGTTTGTTATGTTAATATTTATTCCGTAGACGACAATGGCTTCGGGGAACAATGTGACAAGTATTGGTAAGTATGTTACTCTATGTTATATGTACTGTATGTCTATGTATGTATTGTATGAATGTATTGTATGTATGTAGTATATATGTGGTATGTATGTAGCATGTAGTATGTATGTAGTATGTATGTAGCATGCATGTAGCATGTAGTATGTATGTAGCATGCATGTAGTATATATGTAGTATGTATGTAGCATGCATGTAGTATATATGTAGTATGTATGTAGTATGTAGTATGTATGTGGTATGTATGTAGCATGCATGTAGTATATATGTAGTATGTATGTAGCATGCAGTATATATGTAGTATGTATGTAGTATATATGTGGTATGTATGTAGCATGTAGTATGTATGTAGCATGCATGTAGTATATATGTAGTATGTATGTGGTATGTATGTAGCATGTAGTATGTATGTAGCATGCATGTAGTATATATGTAGTATGTATGTAGTATGTATGTGGTATGTATGTAGCATGCAGTATGTATGTAGCATGCATGTAGTATATATGTAGTATGTATGTAGCATGTATGTAGTATGTAGTATGAATGTAGCATGTATGTAGTATGCATGTTGTATGTATGTAGCATGTAATTTTTTTTTTTTTTTTTTTACATTTAACACATTAGCCGGATGATGGGACTACTACTGTCCCATCATTGGCTAATGTGTCAATCACTGTCATGGTAGCAGGCATCGCCCGATGGGACTTGTAGTCCCATCGGACGATGCCTGCACAGACCCCCGGAGCCTGCACAGCCCCCCGGCAGGCCGGCACAGCCCCCCGGCAGGCCGGCACAGCCCCCCGGCAGGCCGGCACAGCCCCCCGGAGCCTGCACAGACCACCGGCAGGCCGGCACAGACCACCGGAGCCTGCACAGACCCCCTGGCAGGCCGGCACAGCCCCCCGAAAGGCCCGTACAGACCCCAGAGAGGCTGTACAAGGGCAGGAAAGGGTTTTTCTTATTCCGATACCGGAAGTCCCATAGACTTGAATGGGACTTCCGGTATCGGAATCGGCGATACCGATACTTTTTTTAAAGATCGGCCGATACCATCCGATACGATACTTTGAAGTATCGGACGGTATCGCTCAACTCTACTCATTAGTGTACACTCTGCACCCCATCGTGACTGAAAAAAAAACAGAAATGTAGAAGTTTTTGCAAATTTATTGGAAAAGAAAAACTAAAATATCACAAGCTGACAAGGTGAGTTTCTGGATTTGTTTTCTCATTTTGACTCTCATAGTTATGGTCTACCTATGCTGTCAATTACAGGCCTCTCTCATCTTTTTAAGCGGGAGAACTTGCACAATTGGTGGCAGACTAGATACTTTTTTCCCCACTGTAAATGGCATATAATATTTTGCTGCTGAAAAAGATTTGCATGATTGGTATTGCAGAAAAATGTGCCCACCTCAGATGGACTTCCCACACAACAGGAGCAATATAGTGATACTATTGATATCCAGCCAAATCTGCCTGTATGCTTTTGACGCACAGCTGTCGCAGTATAAATGGAGTATAATTTTTCCCTGCTCATAGCAATTTGCAGGATTTAGAGCAAAAATAATATTACTAGAGCTAAAAAGGCCTTTTGGTATGAGTTGCAGCAGAAATGACGTACAATTAACCGCATCCTGTCCTACCTATTCTGTTGGCACAATCTCTCCATAAGCGCTGCTCACAGCAGAATTATATAGATTATAAATAGCTCTAATAAGGGCTGTTGTTGCAGTTGAAATAAATATTAATGGTATCTAACCCCTGCCTATACACAGCTAAAACTCTGTCCCAGTTCAGTAGCACCTCTCCCTGCTCTGTCCGTTTCCGTTGGTACACTGTGCTGAGCATGGTGTCCCGGGTCTTATGTAGACTCAATGACACTATGTAGCCAGGCAATGGCTCAAAGTTATAAACTTCTGTGAAGCACCTGGGGGTTCAAGGTGCTTAACACACATCTAAATACATTCCTTGAGGGGTCTAATTTCCAAAATGGGGTCAATTGAGGGGGGTTTCCACTGTTTACGCATATCAGGAGCTCACGAAACATGACATGGTGTTCACTATTTGTTCCAGCAAATTTTGCATTCAAAAAGTCAAGTTGATCTCTTTCCTTTCTGAGCTCTGCCATGCACCCAAACAGTGATTTTTGCACAACAAATTTTGAGGTCCATTTTTTCCTGTTTTCCTTGCTGAAATAAAAAAAAATTAAATACAATTTTTGCGAAAAAAGTTAAATCTTCATTTTTTTTTCCCCACATTCCAAAAATTCCTGTGAAGCACCTAAAGGCTTAATAAACTTCTTGAATGAGGTTTTGAGCACCTTTAGGAGTGCAGTTTTTAGAATGGTGTCACTTTCGGGTATTTTCTGTCACATATACTCAAAGTCACTTTAAATGTAATGTGGTCCCTAAAAAAAGTGGTTTTGTAAATTTTGCTTGAAAATTGAGAAATTGTGTTTCAAAAATTGTTCTGATGTAAATTAGACATGTGGGAAATGTTATTTATTGATTCTTTTGTGTGACATCTCTCTGATTTAAGGGCATAAGAATTAAAATTCAAAACACAATTAAATTTATGTTTTTTATACAATGGGATTTTTTTAGATTTTATTTATGATATTCTGTCTCTCAGTGTTAAAATTAACCTACCCTTAAAATTATAGACTGTTCATGTCTTTGTCAGTGGGCAAACTTACAAAATCAGCAAGGGATCAATAATAATAATAATCTTTATATAGCGCTAACATATTCTGCAGCGCTTTACAGTTTTCACACATTTTCACTGTCCCCAATGGGGCTCACAATCTAAATTCCCTATCTTTGGAGTGTGGGAGGAAACCGGCGTACCCGGAGGAAACCCATGCAAACACGGGGAGAACATACAAACTCCTTGCAGATGTTGTCCTTGGTGGGATTCGAACCCAGGACCCCAGCTGTATCTTTTGTTGTCCATATGTTTGTGTACCTGTTTTTTCTCCTCTTTTAGATTTTCATTGTGACCTTCATCTTATATGCATAATTTAATATTTATGGACATTTTTGTGCTATATCTTTTATTTTTCTATATTTGATACTTTCTATTTTAATATTCAGCATTATTAAGCGCTAATATTTTTAATTACCGTATATATGGCTTTTTCTGACTTAATATTTTTGTGGGAGATATATGTCTTTTGGAGTTTTCCTACAGCATTATAGTCCAATGTTGTTTAGGTTAAATTAACTGTGAATAGTCTTTATAATATATGCATATTTACTGTGCATTTTAGCAAGGGATGTGTTTATAATCAAAATATTTTATTTAATTTTGTTCCTTATTTAGCACCAACATATTTTGCAGTACTTTACAGACTAAAGATTACCATCATTTACATTATATTCATCAAATGGAACGCGCAATCTAATTTCTCTTCTTCGTATACCATATTCATATACCTAATAATAGAAGTGCTATTTTAGATTTTATGCTTTGAAATATTTATTATATGTATTTATTTTTCTTAAGCAGCCCCCTATGCACCTTATGCAGCCCTATAGGTATATATCACTCAATTAAACTTGCAATCTAATTTATTTTCTGCTTACAACTAGAGATGAGTGAACTTGTTTGGAAAACTCTCGCCAATCTCAAATTTGCAACAAATGTAGCTCATTTGGATTCGTACATGGATTCCCGAGCATTTACCCTCAAAGTCAGCAAAATTTGTGCATAGTTCGGTAAATGATCTGGTTTCCACTAATGCTTTTGTTAAGACTTTGGCTAGGATAGTGGTGCTGTATGATGAGCGGGGGAGACATGTTTGATGAGGGGAGGGGGTTGGGGAGTTGTCAGAGGAGCGGCGGACTGTTGTTATTTTTATTTTTTTATTAATTTAACCCCTTCACCCCCAAGGGTGGTTTGCACGTTCATGACCGGGCCAATTTTTACAATTCTGACCACTGTCCCTTTATTAGGTCATAACTCTGGAACGCTTCCATGGATCCCGGTGATTCTGACAATGTTTTCTCATGACATATTGTACTTCATGATAGTGGTAAAATTTCATTCAAATAACTTGCGTTTATTTGTGAAAAAAACGGAAATTTGCCAAAAATTTTGAAAATTTCACAATTTTCCAAATTTGAATTTTTATGCCCTTAAATCACAGAGATACGGCACGCAAAAAACTTGATAACTAACATTTCCCACATGTTTACTTTACATCAGCACAATTTTGGAACCCAAATTTTTTTTTGTTAGGAAGTTATAAGGGTTTAAAATTGACCAGTGATTTCTCATTTTTGCAACACCATTTTATTTTTACGGACCACATCACATTTGAAGCCACTTTGAGGGGTCTATATGATAGAAAATACCCAAAAGTGACACCATTCTAAAAACTGCACCCCTCAAGGTGCTCAAAACCACATTCAAGAAGTTTATTAACCCTTTAGGTGCGTCACAGGAATTTTTTTGAATATTTAAAAAAAAAATGAACATCTAACTTTTTTTCTCAAAAAAAATACTTCAGGTTCAATTTTTTTTATTTTACCAAGGGTAACAGGAGAAATTGGACTGCAAAAGTTATTGTGCAATTTGTCCTGAGTACGCTGATACCTGATATGTGGGGGGGAATGACTGTTTCGGCGCATGGCAGAGCTCAGAATGGAAGGAGCGCCGTTTGACTTTTTCAGTGCAAAATTGGCTGGAATTCAGATCGGACGCCATGTCACGTTTGGAGAGTCCCTGATGTACCTAAACAGTGGAAACCCCCTACAAGTGACCCCATTTTGGAAACTAGACCCCCCAAGGAACTTATCTAGATATGTGGTGAGAACTTTGAGCCCACAAGGGCTTCACAGAAGTTTATAACGTACAGCGGTACAATTAAAAAATCATATTTTTTCCACAAAAATGATCTTTTCACCCCAATTTTTATTTTCCCAAGGGTAACAGGACCGTAAAAGTTATTGTGCAATTTGTCCTGAGTACGCTGATACCCCACATGTGGGGGTAAACCACTATTTGGGCACATGGCAGAGCTCGGAAGGGAAGCAGCGCCATTTGACGTTTTTGGCTGGAATTGATATCGGACACCATGTCGCGATTGGAAAACCCCTGATGTACCAAAACAGTGGAAACTCCCCACAAATGACACCATTTTGGAAACTAGACCCCCCAAGGAACTTATCTAGATATGTGGTGAGAACTTTGAACCCACAAGGGCTTCACAGAAGTTTATAACGTACAGCGGTACAATTAAAAAATCATATTTTTTCCACAAAAATGATCTTTTCACCCCAATTTTTATTTTCCCAAGGGTAACAAGACCCTAAAAGTTATTGTGCAATTTGTCCTGAGTACACTAATACCCCACATGTGGGGGTAAACCACTATTTGGACGCATGGCAGAGCTCGGAAGGGAAGCAGCGCCATTTGACGTTTTTGGCTGGATTTGAGATTGGACACCATTTCGCAATTGGAAAACCCATGATGTACCAAGACAGTAGAAACCCCCCACAAATGACACCATTTTGGAAACTAGACCCCCCAAGGAAGTTATCTAGATGTGTGGTGAGCACTTTGAACCCCCCAGTGCTTCCCAGAAGTTTATAACGCCCGGGCGTGAAAATAAAAAATTCGCATTTTTTCCACAAACATGATCTTTTAGCCACCATTTTTTTTATTTTCCCAAGGGTACCAGGAGAAATTGGACCCAAAAAGTTGTTGTCCAATTTGTCCTGAGTATGCTGATACCCCATATGTGGGAGAAAACTACTGTATGAGCACACGTCGGGGCTCGGAAGGGAAGTAGTGATGTTTTGGAATGCAGACTTTGATGGAATGGTCTGCGGGTGTCATGTTGCCTTTGGAGAGCCCCTAATGTACCTAAACAGTGGAAACCCCCACAAATGACCCCATTTTGGAAACTAGACCCCCTATGGAACTTATCTAGATGTGTGGTGAGCACTTTGAACCCACAAGGGCTTCACAGAAGTTTATAATGCCCGTGCATGAAAATAAAAAAATCGTATTTTTTCCGCAAACATGATCAATTAGTCCCCAATTTTTTAATTTTCCCAAGGGTAACAGGAGAAATTGAACCCCAAAAGTTGTTGTCCAATTTGTCCTGAGTACGCTGATGCCCCATATGTGGGAGAAAACTACTGTATGGACACACGTCAGGGCTCGGAAGGGAAGTAGTGACGTTTTGGAATGCAGACTTTGAGGGAATGTTCTGCGGGTGTCATGTTGCCTTTGGAGAGCCCCCAATTGAACCTAAACAGTAGAAACCCCCCACAAATGACCTCATTTGGGAAACTAGACCCCCTAAGGAACTTATCTAGATGTGTGGTGAGCACTTTGAACCCCCAAGGGCTTCACAGAAGTTTATAATGCCCGGGCATGAAAATAAAAAAATCGTATTTTTTCCAGAAACATGATCAATTAGTCCCCAATTTTTTAATTTTCCCAAGGGTAACAGGAGAAATTGAACCCCAAAAGTTGTTGTCCAATTTGTCCTGAGTACGCTGACGCCCTATATGTGGGAGAAAACTACTGTATGGACACACGTCGGGGCTCGAAAGGGAAGTAGTGACGTTTTGGAATGCAGACTTTGATGGAATGGTCTGCGGGTGTCATGTGCGTTTGGAGAGCCCCTGATGTACCTAAACTATTGAAACTCCCCACAAGTGACCCCATTTTGGACACTAGACCCCCCAAGGAACTTATCTAGATGTGTGGTGAGCACTTTGAACCCCCAAGGGCTTCACAGAAGTTTATAATGCCCGGGCATGAAAATAAAAAAATTGTATTTTTTCCACAAACATGATCAATTAGTCCCCAATTTTTTTTATTTTCCCAAGGGTAACAGGAGAAATTGAACCCCAAAAGTTGTTGTCCAATTTGTCCTGAGTACGCTGATACCCCATATGTGGGAGAAAACTACTGTATGGACACACTTCGGGGCTCGGAAGGGAAGTAGTGACGTTTTGGAATGCAGACTTTGATGGAATGGTCTGCGGGTGTCATGTGCGTTTGGAGAGCCCCTGATGTACCTAAACTATTGAAACTCCCCACAAGTGACCCCATTTTGGACACTAGACCCCCCACGGAACTTATCTAGATGTGTGGTGAGCACTTTGAACCCCCAAGTGCTTCACAGAAGTTTATAACGCTCGGACGTGAAAATAAAAAAATCATTTTTTTCCACAAAAATGATATTTTTGCCCCCAATTTTTTATTTTCCTAAGGGTAACAGGAGAAATTGGACCCTAAAAGTTGTTTTGCAATTTGTCCTGAGTAGGCTGATACCCTACATGTGGGGGTAAAACACTGTTTGGGTGCATGGCAGAGCTTGGAAGGGAAGGAGCACCATTTTATTTTTTTCAACTCAGAATTGGCTGGAATTGAGATCAGACGCCATGTTGCATTTGGAGAGCCCCTGATGTGCCCAAACAGTGGAAACCCCCCAATTCTAACTCCAACCCTTACGCCAACACACCCCTAACCCTAATCTCAGCCCTAACCCTAGCCTTAAGCCTAGCCCTAACCATAGCCCTAGCCCTAACCCTAGCCCTAGCCCTAACCCTAACCCTAACCCTAGCCCTAACCCTAGCCCTAAAGGGAAAATGGAAATAAATACATTTTCTTTTAATTTTATTTTTTTTCCCTAATTAAGGGGGTGATAATGGGGGGTTTGATTTACTATTTATGGCGGTTTTTATGTTTGGCGGCTGTCGCACTCTAAAAGACGCTTTTTATTGTAAAAATAGTTTTTGCATCACCACATATTGAGAGCTATAATTTTTCCATATTTTGACCCACCGAGTCATGTGAGGTCTTATTTTTTGCGGGACGAGTTGATGTTTTTATTGGTTCCATTTTCGGGCATGTGACATTTTTTGATCGCTTTTTATTCCGATTTTTGGGACGCAGAATGAACGAAAACCAGCGCTTCATGAATTTCTTTTGGGGGGGTGCGTTTACACCGTTCCGCGTGCGGTAAAATCGATAAAGCGGTTTTATTCTTCGGGTCAGTACCGTTACAGCGATACCTCATTTATGTCTTTTTTTAATGTTTTGGCGCTTTTATGCAATGAATTAAATGAATTTATATAAAAAATAATTATTTTTGCATCGCTTTATTCTGCGAGCTATAACTTTTTTATTTTTTCACTGATGATGCTGTAGAGCAGCTCGTTTTTTGCAGGACAAGATGACGCTTTCAGCTGTACCATGCATATTTATATGCGTCTTTTTGATCGCACGTTATTACACTTTTTGTTTGGCGGTATGATAATAAATCATTATTTTTTGCTTTGTTTTTTATTTTTATTTTTTAAGTGGTTCACTAAAAGGGTTAACTAATGGGACAGGTTTATAGGGAGGGTCGTTACGGACGCGGCGATACCTAATATGTGTACTTTTATTGGTTTTTTTTATTTCCAAAAAATGGATTTATTGGGGGAATATTTTTTTTTTTTTCTAATTTATTTGGCGATTTTTTTAAAATTATTTTAACACTTTTTTTTTTTTTTTAACTTTATTACATAGTCCCAGTTGGGACTTCACTGTCCTGTGACAGATCGCTGATCTGTCACATCACAGATCACTGTGACAGATCAGCGATCTGCCACAGGCACTACTGCAGACTTCCTCATGCCTGCGCTTTGCAGGCACTGAGGAAGCCAGCTCCCTGCAGGCCCCCGTCGCCATCTTGGATTCGGGGGCCTGTAGGGAAAGAGACCCCCGCAGCAGTGCTGCACATTGGGCTGCTGTGGGGGGCTCAGGGAAGCACGGAGGGAGCCCCCTCCCTGCCGATGCTTCCCTTTAACCCCCGGTACACCCCGATCATGTTTGATTGCGGTGTGCAAGGGGTTAACGTGTCGGGGGCAGTCCGTGATAATCAGTGACACCCGGCCGCGATCAGCGGCGCTCACCATGTGGGCACCGCTGATCACGCTGGACGTACTATCCCGTCCATGGGCATAGGGGCCCGGGTTCCATGGACGGGATAGTACGTCTGATGTCAGAAAGGGGTTAAAAATGAGATTCCGGTAGCCAATCAGGGTGCAGAAAGCATCCACGATGTTCAAACACAAGGGATTTTATCATTGACTGCAGAAGTAACAAGTCCCTCTCCTTATAAAAAGCGCACATGGTGCTATTTTGACAGTGTAACAGTGTGTCGCCACAGAGGTACTGCACCTCCTCCTGACCACGCTCCTACACTCGCATCTCACACAACACAGTAGTTCAGCAAAGCCACATTGCGGCTCCCTGCTTGGAGTGTAGCAGAGCACCTTTGGTGTCTTCCTGCTTGAAACACTAAACGTGCTGGGAGGCGGGTGGAGTTAGAATACATAAAAGAGCAGGAAGGTATAGGATTTGAGGTCAGTCAGTCAGAGAGTCACTCGGAGAGGAGTGAGGAGAGAAGATCCCTGAGAGAAAGGGATGGAGGAAGGAGTGCTGCAGCTGTCTCAGTGATCTGAGCCAGCTTGCACAGGAAAGGAAAGAAGGAGAAAGACATTGAACAGAAACCTGATCTTCCATAAGAAGGAAAGGCAAGTACGGGACGTAGGAGAAAATGGGAACAGAGGATGTGGGTTAGAGGAAGAACCCTGCCTAGGAGTTCTAAGCGCAAGGCCGGGGCCGGTCCCCGAGGTTGTATGGACACTAATGGTTCTGCAGTAGAGACCGGTGGAGTAGTGGGACGTAAATGCACTTCTCCCATCTAAGACTTGGGGCACAACAGCAACATTGATAGAGAGCCGGGACTCAGGAGTATGGAGTCCCCGAAGCAGGCTACAGCTGTCTGCCGTACAAGTAGAGTTCTTGGGAACATCTGTTAGGAGGCACTCCAGTGTAACTCAGTACTAGGAGTACTTCACACCTAAAGGCGCTATAAGAGGAGACGTTCAGAAAGGCACATGTTGGCGAAGTGTTGGAAGGGAGCATTCCATCTGGCCTGGAGGTTGATTGAGTCCCTGACCTGGAGGACACGGCACGGAGGCAGGCACTGGTGTGTACCACAGACTGTGAGTAAAGCTTTGGAACTACAAGCCCGGGTGTCCTCCATTCATTCCTGCGCCAACACCCCTGATACCGCTACATCTGGGTACCAGCTTCTACACTGCCTGCGCCTCTCTTCTACCCCTACATCTACACTGCCCTGGGGCCACAGCTCCACCCGTGGGGAGCTTCACCATCTTGCCTGCAACACACCACCAGCCCCAGAGGATCTGCATGCAGCGGTGGCTTAATATGTCGCTTGCCGAACACCACAGGTGGCGTCACGAACTATTCATTTAACTACATTGCACTATTGCATTCCTCCTGCTTGCCATGGAGCCCCAGGGCCACGGGCTGGGTCACAGCTTCCGTGACAACTCCCATTGAGATCAACGGGCCCTGTACCGAGTACCCCGCTGGCCCTGGCGGGCGCTCCTACAGCGCAGAAAGGCTGCTTCTGCTGTAAGTAGTCAGATTGTTAGATTGGCGGTTTATTGTCAACTAGTTCAGTTAGATAGGATCGTGTGTGAAATCGACTTCCCAGCATCTAACTCATTTCTGCTAATATTGTGGTGCATGCAGGTGGCCACATTTCATAATCTAAATCACTTGTGCTAATATTGTGATGCAGGCACCTGTCCACATTTCAAAATCTAAATTGTTTTGGTTACTAATGTGATGCAGGCACTAGGCCACATTTCCTAATCTAAATCATTTGTGCTAATATTGTGGTGCAGGCAGGAGCACACATTTCCTAATCAAAATCGTTTGGGCTAATAATATGGTGCCACCACCAGGCGACATTTCCTAATTTAAAAAAAAATTGTGCTAATGCAGTGGTGTTGACATCATGCCCATTTCATAATCTAAATCCTTTGTACTAATACAGTGGTTCAGGCACCAGAGTACATTTCTAAATCAAAATAGCTTGGGCTAATACTGTAGTGCAGGCACCAGGCCACATTTCATAATCTAAATTGTATGGGCTAATACTGTGGTGCAAGCACCAGGCCACATTTCATAAAACAAATCCTTTGCGCTAATACTGCGGTGCAGGCACGAGGCCAAATTTTGTAATGTAAATTGTTTGTGCTAATATTGTGGTGCAGGCAGGGAGCCACATTGCCTAATCTAAATCCTTTGTGCTAATATAGTGGTTCAGGCACCAGTACACATTTCATAATCTAAATCATTTGTGCTAATACAGTGGTGTTGACATCATGCCCATTTCATATTCTAAATCCTTTGTACTAAAGTCCCCGTCATACATAACGACTCACCAGCGATCCCGACAATGATATCAACCTGTCAGGATAGCTGGTAAGTCGCTATGTGATCGCTGGTGAGCTGTCAAACAGACAGCTTCACCAGCGATCAGCACAGCGACGCCGAGCGCGCGGCGTCGCTGTGTTCATTAGTTACCAGCGCGCTGATGCAGGGGGCTGGTAACTAACGTACACATCGGGTATCCAAGGGACGTGTGTCCCTTAGATACCCGATGTGTACGTTAGTTACCAGCTCCCTGCATCAGCGCGCTGGTAACTAACGTACACATCGGGTTTCTAAGGCTGGTTTCACACTTGCTTTTTTTTGCAGCGCGTTTTCCCGCAAAAAAACGCATTGAAAAAACGCATACAAAAGCATACAACTGCTGCGTTTTTTTCAAGCATTTTTATGAGCATGCATGAAAAAAACGCAGCGTTTTTATGCGTTTGTATGCGTTTTTAGTGCGTTTTTACCGCGTTTGCGTTTTTTTCCAACATTAGGTGGCCCCTCACACTAACCCAAACCATGACTTTACTAACCCTAACCATGACCCTAACCCTAACCCTAACCCTGACCCTAACCCTAACCCTGACCCTAACCCTTAACCAAACCATACTTAACCCTAACCCAAACCCTAAACCCTAACTAACCCTAACCCTGACCCTAAACCTAACCCTAACCCTAACCCTAACCCTAACCCTAACCCTGACCCTAACCCTTAACCAATCCATACTTAACCCTAACCCAAACCCTAAACCCTAACTAACCCTGACCCTAACCCTGACCCTAAACCTAACCCTAACCCTAACCCTAACCCTGACCCTAACCCTTAACCAAACCATACTTAACCCTAACCCAAACCCTAAACCATAACTAACCCTAACCCTGACCCTAAACCTAACCCTAACCCTGACCCTGACCCTAACCCTAACCCTAAACCCCCTTAACTAACCCTAACTCTAACCCAAACCCCTAAATTCCATGGTTAACAAAAAAAAGCATGTGCAAAAAAACGCATACATAATCAAGCCAATGCGCACATATGCGCACCCATAGACTATAATGGGAGTCTTGCTGTAAAAAAACGCATAATATATCCTGAAGATGGCGGCAACTCCTCAGGATCCTGATGTAGGGCTTTGGTCCAGAAGGTGAAGCGATGAAGAGGGAAACGTCTTTTTCCTCAGCGGTGAGTGTCTCAACACTACGGAGACTTTCAGCACTGCCCAAACACAGTTTACAATGGGCAGCCCAGTTCGCTGTATCAGCTTGACAAACGCCTGAGTCCAGTTCACATACCTTGTCTCTCATGGTCAGTGCTATCAGTGGGGGCGGCTTTGGCAGTTGTCAGCTGTGTCAGCGGCAGGGCCGCCATCAGGGCATTACTGCCCTGACTGGCGTATGGGGCCCGGTGGGCAGAGGGGGCCCACATCGGGCCCTGTCTCATCTGCTCACAGGGCCCCTACCGGCACGCTAAACTGGGCCCTTAGCGGCGCTTTGCTGCGGCAGCTGAACGCTATTGACATGCGGGCCTGTCAGCCCGCACGGCAGTAGTTAACAGTCACCAGCCAATCGGAGGCTGGCAGCTGATGTCAGCCGCACTGCGCCCGTCGCAGGCGACTGACATCACGTTCAGTCGCCGGCTAGAGCGCGCTTCAGTAGAGTGGAGGGCGTCGCCGCTGGAGCGCGGCCAGGTAGGGAAGAACTTTTTTTTTTTAATTGAAAGCGGTGATCCGGGGTCCCGGGGAAGAATGCTGGACATGATGGGGTAGATTGCTGGACATGATGGCAGAATGCTGGACATGATGGGGAAGATTGCTGGATGTGATGGGGCAGATTGCTGGACATGAAGGGGCAGAGAAGCTGGACATGATGGGGCAGCATGCTGGACATGATGGGGCAGAATGCTGGACATGATGGGGCAGAATGCTGGACATGATGGGGCAGACTGCTGGACTCGATGGGGCAGAATGCTGGACATGATGGGGCAGAATGCTGGACATGATGGGGCAGAATGCTTGACATAATGGGGGCAGAATGCTGGACAAAATGGGGGCAGATTGCAGATATGATGGGGGCAGAATGCTGGACATGATGGGGCAGATTGCTGGACATGATGGGGCAGAATGCTGGAAATGATGGGGCAGAATGCTGGACATGATGGGGCAGATTGCTGGATGTGATGGGGCAGATTGCTGGACATGAAGGGGCAGATTGATGGATATGATGGGGCAGCATGCTGGACATGATGGGGCAGACTGCTGGACTCGATGGGGCAGAATGCTGGACATGATGGGGCAGAATGCTGGACATGATGGGGCAGAATGCTTGACATAATGGGTACAGAATGCTGGACAAAATGGGGGCAGATTGCAGACATAATGGGGGCAGAATGCTGGACATGATGGGGCTGATTGCTGGACATGATGGGGCAGAATGCTGGAAATGATGGGGCAGAATGCTGGACATGATGGGGCAGATTGCTGGACATGATGGGGCAGAATGCCGGACATGATGGGGCAGATTGCTGGACATGATGGGGCAGAATGCTGGACATATTTGGGGCAGAATGCTGGACATGATGGGGCAGATTGCTGGACATGTTGGGGCAGAATGCTGGACATAATAACGGCAGAATGCTGAACATGATGGGGTAGATTGCTGGACATGATGGGGCAGAATGCTGGACATGATGGGGCAGAATGATGGACATGATGGGGCAGAATGCTGGACATAAAGGGGGAAGAATGCTGGACATGATGGCAGAATGCTGGACATGATGGGGCAGATTGTTGGACATGATGAGGGCAGATTGCTGGACATGATGGGGCAGATTGCTGGACATGATGGGGCAGATTGCTGGACATAATGGGGCAGATTGCTGGACATGATGGGGCAAAATGCTGGACATAATGGGGGCAGAATGCTGTACATGATGGGGCAGATTGCTGGACATGATGGGGCAGAATGCTGGACATAATGGGGCAGAATGCTGGACATAATGGGGCAGAATGCTGGACATAATGGGGGCAGAATGCTGGACAAAATGGGGGTAGATTGCAGACATGATGGGGCAGATTGCAGACATGATGGGGCAGATTGCTGGACATGATCGGGGCAGAATGCTGGACATGATCGGGGCAGAATGCTGGACATGATGGGGGCAGAATGCTGGACATGATGGGGCAGAATGCTGGACATGATGGGGCAGATTGCAAACATATTGGGGGCAGAATGCTGGACATGATGGTAGAATGCTGGACATGATGGGGCAGTTTGCTGGACATGATGGGGTATATTGCTGGACATGATGGGGCAGAATGCTGGACATGATGGGGGCAGATTGCTGGACATGATGGGGCAGATTGCTGGGCATGATGGGGGCAGATTGCTGGACTTGATGGGGGCAGAATGCTGGACATGATGGGGCAGAATGCTGGACATGATGGGGCAGAATGCAGACATGGAGGCAGAATGCAAGACATGATGGGGGCAGAATGTGACAGTGAGACACAGAAGGGGGCAGAATGGACACGGGGCAGAATGTGACAGTAAGACACAGGAGGTGGCAGAATGTGAGGCACTGGGGCAGAATGTGGAAGTAAAACACAGGAGGGGGCAGAATGTTGCAGTAAGACACAGGAAGGGTTCAGGATCATGGGGCAGGATGGATATGATGGAGACAGATGGGGAGATCATATGGGGCACAATGGATACTCATGAGGGCAGGATGGCAGAACATATGGCTGAAGCCAGGGATGAGACACACGGGAGCCAAGATGGGGAATATTATTACCATAGGGGCTAATTAAGGAATATTATTACTTCAGTGATGTCTTTATTTTATTTTTTGAGTATACTGTTTTAAATGGTGGGATGGTCTTGTTACTGTGCAGAGTGACACTATGTCGCCTTTTTTTCTTCATGTGATGTAATGTAGAAGTTGGGAAAAAATAAGTAATGTGTTCTGCAAGCGGAGCTCTAGATAACTGTGTTATTTCCTGCAGAGACGAGTCCTGGCTGGAAGACGTGATGGCGGTCTGTGCTGGATGAAAGATGAAAAGCAAAGATGAAGGACTTCACCTAGATACATCACTGGTGAGCTAGTGTGTTACCTATACACTGACACTATATACTGTATACTATATACAGAGGTCCTGAGTATAATGTCACCAGTGATCACTGTATTACCTGTACTTTATATACAGAGCTCCTGTGTATAATGTCATTGATGACTGTATTACCTGTACACAGACACTGCATACTAAGTACAGATCTCCTGTGTATAATGGCACTTATGGTGATGGTATTGTGCTTTTTTATTACTGATCAGCATTGTAGTATTCAGTCACTATGTGGTGGTAATATGTGGTCTGGACATGGTGTTGTGGTATTTGTCCCTTGTATGTGATATTATTCAGTCACTATGGTAGTAATATGTGGTCTGGTCATGGTGTGGTGGTATTTGTTCCTTGTATGTGGTATTATAGGTCGCTATGTGGTGGTAATATGTGGTCTGGACATGGTGCGATGGTATTTGTCCCTTGTGTGTGATATTATTGGTCATTTTAAAAATTGACAGATAAATAAAAATATACTGTACCTAAATTGTATTGCATATTTTAACAAATATTTAATAGGTTACAGTAGAGTAGGGCTCGGCCAAAAGAGTCTGCAGTGTTGTGATGGTGGCTTAAAAAATCTTTTGTCCAAAGCAAAAGCTTCCGGCTATATGTGTGATCTGGTGATGGGAACTGTTAATGTGTGATTGGTGAGAAGTGGAGTTTTTCCAAGAGAGCGGTGGGACTGTGGACAGTTTGAGGAGTGGAGGCGGGGCTGGGGTGGAGCCTGGGTGGAGTCTAAAGGGGGCCCCGAAAATTTTGCCAGTATGGGGCCCCAAAATTCCTAGTGGCAGCCCTGTTCAGCGGTCTCAGTGAGGGCAGAGATGTCAGTGGGGTCAGCGGTGTCTCATCGGTACTCAGTCGGCAGTCTCCTGTCAAAGCGCTCTGCCGTCCCAGGTTCTGCTCTATTCTGCCAAGTCACCTCTCAGCTGATTTAACCTCACAGGTCTCTCTCACACTCAACGTTCCCACCCATACTGTATGAATCCTCACGAATGAACATTCTCTCAGCTTGGCCAAGCCCCCTTCACACGAGTACTGGGAGCGGTCTGGCGCTTTAAACTTTTCCCCCTGCTACTTAGGTGACAGCCCCGATTGTTCCGGACGCATCACAGAGGAGACATGCCTAACTAGTTCCTTCCCCTTACACAAGCACCAGGCCACATTTCATAATATAAATCCTTTGTGCTAATACTGTGGTGCAGGCACCAGGACACATTTCATAATGTAAATCGCTTATACTAATATTGTGGTGCAGTCATGGAGCCACATTTCCTAACCTAAATCCTTTGTGCTAATACAGTGGTTCAGGCACCAATATACATTTCCTAAGCTAAATCATTTGTGCTAATTATGTGACGCAGGAAAAAGGCCACCATTCATAATCTAAATTTTTGGGGCTAATAATGTGGTGCGGGCACCAGGTCACATTTCATAAAATAAATCCTAGTGCTAATATTGTGCTGCAGGCACCAGTACACATTTTATAATGTAAATCGTTTGGGTATAACCCTGGGGTAGGAGCCAGGACAAATTTTCTAATTTAAATTATTTGTGATAATAGTTTTGTGTCTGCACCAGTCAGCATTTCATAATCAAAATCGTTGGGCTAATACTGTGGTACAGGCACCAGGTCACATTTAATAATACACTACTCAAAAAAATAAAGGGAACACTCAAAAAACACATCCTAGATCTGAATGAATGAAATATTCTTATTGAATACTTAGCTCTGTACAAAGTTGAATGTGCTGACAACAAAATCACACAAAAAGCATCAATGGAAATCAAATTTATTAATCAATGGAGGCCTGGATTTGGAGTCCCACACAAAATTAACCCCTTTCTGTCATGCGACGTACTATCCCGTCCATGTGCCCTGGGACTTAATTCCCAGGGACGGGATAGTACGTCACAGCGATCAGCGGCGCCCACGTGGTGAGCGCCACTGATAGCGGCCGGGTATCAGTCGATTATCACAGTTGACACCCGTTACAATGTGTCAGGGGCGGTCACGGACCGCCCCTGACACATTAACCCCTTGCACACCACGATCAAACACGATTGCGGTGTACCGGGGGTTAAAGGGAAGCATCGGCAGGGAGGGGGCTCCCTCCGTGCTTCCCTGAGTCCCCCACAGCAGCTCCATCCCTGCAGGTCCCCGAATGCAAGATGGCGACGGGGACCTTCGGGGGCCTGCAGGGAGCTGGCTTCCTCAGTGCCAGCAAAGCGCAGGCAAGGAGGAAGCCTGTACAGTGCCTGTGACAGATCGCTGATCAGTGATCTGTCACATGACAGTTATGTCCCCCCTGGGACAATGTAATAAAGTAAAAAAAAAGTGCAAAAATAATTTTAAAAAATCGCTAAATAAATTAAAAAAAATATATTCCCTAATAAATTCATTTTTTCGAAATAAAAAAAAAACAATAAAAGTACACATTTGGTATCGCCGCGTCCATAACGACCCGCCCTATAAAACTGTCCCATTAGTTAACCCCTTTAGCAAACCCCTTAAAAATAAAAATAAAAAACGAAGCAAAAAATAATGATTTATTATCATACCGCCGAACAAACAGTGCAATAACGCGTGATCAAAAAGGCAGATATAAATATCCATGGTACCACTGAAAACGACATCTTATCCCGCAAAAAACGAACCACCATACAGCATCATCAGCAAAAAAATAAAAAAGTTATACCTCGCAGAATAAAGCGATGCAAAAATAATTATTTTTTATATAAAATAGTTTTCATTGCATAAAAGCGGCAAAAAATAAAAAAACGACCTAAATGAGGTATCGCTGTAACCGTACTGACCCAAAGAATAAAACCGCTTTATCAATTTTACCGCAGGCGGAACAGTGTAAACGCACCCCCCAAAAAAAATTCATGAAACGCTGGTTTTTGTTCATTCTGCGTCCCAAAAATCGGAATAAAAAGCGATCAAAAGATGTCACATGCCTGAAAATGATACCAATAAAAACATCAACTCGTACCACAAAAAATAAGACCTCACATGACTCGGTGGGTCAAAATATGGAAAAATTATAGCTCTCAATATGTGGTGATGCAAAAACTATTTTTACAATAAAAAGCGTCTTTTAGCGTGCAACAGCTGCCAAACATAAAAGCCCGCTATAAATACTAAATCAAACCCCCCGTTATCACCCCCTTAGTTAGGGAAAAATAATAAAATTAAAAGAAAATGTATTTATTTCCATTTTCCCATTAGGGCTAGGGTTAGGGCTAGGGTTAGAGTTAGGGCTGAGATTAGGGTTAGGGGTGTGTTGGTGTTAGGGTTGTAGTTATTATTGGGGGTTTCCACTGTTTGGGCACATCAGGTGCTCTCCAAATGCAACATGGCATCTGATCTCGATTCCAGCCAATTCTGCGTTGAAAAAGTCAAATGGTGCTGCTTCCCTTCCAAGCTCTGTCATGCGCCCAAACAGTGTTTTACCCCCACATATAGGGTATCAGCCTACTCAGGACAAATTGCAAAACAATTTTTGGGGTCCAATTTCTCCTGTTACCCTTAGGAAAATAAAAGATTTGGGGCAAAAATATCATTTTTGTGGAAAAAATGATTTTTTTATTTTCACGCCCGGGCGTTATAAACTTCTGTGAAGCACTTGGGGGTTCAAAGTGCTCACCACACATCTAGATAAGTTCCTTGGGGGGTCTAGTTTCCAAAATGGGGTCACTTGTGGGGAGTTTCCATAGTTTAGGTACATCAGGGGCTCTCCAAACGCACATGACACCCGCAGACCATTCCATCAAAGTCTGCATTCCAAAACATCACTACTTCCCTTCCGAGACCCGACGTTTACCTATACAGTAGTTTTCTCCCACATATGAGGTATCAGCGTACTCAGGACAAATTGAACAACAACTTCTGGGGTCCAATTTCTCCTGTTACCCTTGGGAAAATAAAAAAAATGGGGACTAAATGATCATGTTTGTTGAAAAAATACAATTGTTTTATTTTCACGCCCGGGCGTTATAAACTTCTGTGAAGCACTGGGGAGGGGTTCAAAGTGATTACCACACAACTAGATAAGTTCCTTGGGGGTCTAGTTTCCAAAATGGTGTCATTTGTGGGGTCTCCACTGTTTTGGTACATCAGGGGTTTTCCAATCGCGACATGGTGTCTGATCTCAATTTCAGCCAAAAAAGTCAAATGGCGCTGCTTCCCTTCTGAGCTCTGCCATGCGCCCAAATAGTCGTTTACACCCACATATGGGGTATCAGCGTACTCAGGACAAATTGCACAATAACTTTTAGTGTCCTGTTACCCTTGGGAAAATAAAAATTGGGGGTGAAAAGATCATTTTTGAGGAAAAAATATGATATTTTAATTGTACCGCTGTACGTTATAAACTTCTGTGAAGCCCTTGTGGGTTCAAAGTTCTCACCACATATCTAGATAAGTTCCTTGGGGGGTCTAGTTTCCAAAATGGGGTCACTTATGGGGGATTTCCACTGTTTAGGTACATCAGGGGCTCTCCAAACGTGACATGGCGTCCGATCAGAATTCCAGCCAATTTTTCATTGAAAAAGTCAAACGGCGCTCCTTCCCTTCTGAGCACTGCCATGCACCGAAACAGTGGTTCCCCCCACATATCAGGTATCAGCGTACTCAGGACAAACTGCACAATAACTTTTGAAGTCCAATTTCTCCTGTTACCCTTGGTAAAATAAAAAAAATTGTACCTGAAGGTTTTTTTTGTGAAAAAAGTTAAATGTTCATTTTTTTTAAATATTCCAAAAATACCTGTGACGCACCTAAAGGGTTAATAAACTCTTTGAATGTGGTTTTGAGCACCTTAAGGGGTGCAGTTTTTACAATGGTGTCACTTTTGGGTATTTTCTATCATATAGACCCCTCAACGTGGCTTCAAATGTGATGTGGTCCATAAAAATAAAATGGTGTTGCAAAAATGAGAAATCGCTGGTCAACTTTTAACCCTTATAACTTCCTAAGAAAAAAAAATTTTGGTTCTAAAATTGTGCTAATGTAAAGTAAACATATAGGAAATGTTACTTATTAAGTTTTTTGTGTGCTGTATCTCTGTGATTTAAGGGCATAAAAATTCAAAGTTGGAAAATTCCGAAATTTTAAAAATTTTCGCCAAATTTCCGTTTTTTTCACAAATAAACGCAAGTTGTTTGAAAGAAATTTTACCACTAACATGAAGTACAATATATCATGAGAAAACAGTGTCAGAATCATCAGGATCCATGGAAGAGTTACAGAGTTATTAGCTCATAAATGGACAGTGGTCAGAATTGTAAAAATTGGCCCTGTAATGAACGTGCAAACCACCCTTGGGTGTTAAGGGGTTAAAGTGTAATGTAATGTCCTTAAAACAAGTCAAAATGATGCTCAGTATTGTGTTTGACCTCCATGTGCCTGTATGACCTCCATACAATGCCTGGGCATGCTCCTGATGAGTACACATGAAGAGAAATGCTCCTGATGAGGCGGCAGATGGTCTCCTGAGGGATCTCATTCCAGACCTAGACTAAAGCATCCGACAACTCCTGGACAGTCTGTGGTGCAACGTGACGTTGGTAGATGCAGCGAGATACGATGTCCCAGATGTTCTCAATTGGATTCAGGTCTGGGGAATAGTCGGGCCAGTCCATAGCTTCAATGCCTTCATCTTGAAGGAACTGCTGACACACTCTAGCCACATGAGGTCTGTCATTGTTCTGCATTAGGAGGAACCCAGGGTCAACCGCACCAGCATATAGTCCCACAAGGGGGTCTGAGGATCTCATCTCGGTACCTAATGGCAGTCAGGCCATCCAGAAGTGATGGCAGAAGTGAGCACACAGCGACCGTGCTTTCTGCAGCAGCACTTACAGACTGGGATATTGGCAGAGAAATTGTTATACCAACATTATACTGTTATACCATTATACCGTTATACCACTATTACTGATAGGGGTTTGTTATAAGTCTCCAAAAATAAGCAAAAAGCAACAGAGAATATCCTTATAAAGCAAATAGATGAATCTGCAACTCAAGGAAAAGTCATTATTATGTGGGACTTCAACTACCCTGAAATACATTGGGGAACCGAAACCTGCAGTTCCAGCAAAGGTAATAGGTTTTTGACAACTATGAGAGACAATTACCTTTCTCAACTGGTTCAGGACCCAACAAGAGGGGGGGCACTGCTAGACCTAATACTAACCAACAGGCCAGACCGCATATCAAATGTAAGGGTTGAGGGTCACTTGGGTAATAGTGATCATAAATTAATAAGTTTTCATGTATCCCTTAATAAAATGTGTAGTAGAGGGGTTACAAGGACACTAAACTTCAGGAAGGCAAATTTCCAACGGATGAGAGATGATCTTGGTGCAATTAACTGGGACGATATCCTGAGACATAAAAATACACATAGAAAAAGGGAGACGTTTATTAGCATCCTGAATATGACCTGTGCACAATGTATACCGTATGGGAATAAACATGCTAGAAATAGGAGGAAACCACGATAGCTAAATAGAGCTGTAAGGGGCGCAATAAGAGATAAAAATAAAGCATTTAGAGGATTAAAGCAAGTAGGTAGTGATGAGGCATTAAATAAATACAGAAAATTAAATAAATTCTGTGAAAAGCAAATCAAGACAGCAAAGATTGAGACAGAGAGACTCATTGCCAGAGAAAGTAAAAATAATCCCAAAATATTCTTTAACTACATAAATAGTAAGAAGCTAAAAAATGATAGTGTTGGCCCCCTTAAAAATAGTCTGGGTGAAATGGTGGATGAGGATGAGGAAAAAGCCAATATGCTAAATTACTTTTTTTCAACAGTAATTACACATGAAAATCCCATGACGGATAACATGATCAGGGATAAAAACTCTCCATTAAATGTCACCTGCTTATCCCAGCAGGAAGTACGGCGGCGTCTAAAAATCACTAAAATTGACAAATCCCTGGGCCTGGATGGGATACACCCCCGAGTACTGCAGGAATTAAGCACAGTCATAGTTAGACCATTATTTTTAATCTTTAAAGATTCCATAATAACATGGTCTGTACCACAGGACTGGCGTATAGCAAATGTGGTGCCAATATTCAAAAAGGGGACAAAAACTGAACTTGGAAATTATAGGTCAGTAAGTTTAACCTCAACTGTGGGTTAAATCCTAAGAGATACTATACTGGAGTACAGTATCTGGAGAAGAAAAAACCTCATGACCCAATATCAACATGGGTTTACAAGGGACCGTTCCTGTTAGACTAATCTGATAAGCTTTTATGAAGAGATAAGTTCAGGACTGGACCAAGGGAATGCAGTGGACGTGGTGTACATGGACTTTTCAAAAGCTTTTGATACGGTGCCACACAAAAGGTTGACACATAAAATGAGAACAATGGGGATAGAGGAAAATATGTGCAGGTGGGTTAAGAGCTGGCTCAGGGATAGGAAACAAAGGTTGGTTATTAATGGAGCACACTCGGACTGGGTCACGGTTAGCAGTGGGGTACCACAGGGGTCAGTTTTGGGCCTGCTTCTTTTTAACATATTTATTAATGACCTTGTAGGGGGCATAGAGAGTAGAATTTCAATATTTGCAGATGACACAAATCTCTGCAGGGTAATCAATACAGAGGAAGACAATTTTATATTACAAGAGGATTTATGTAAACTAGAAGCTTGGGCTGATAAATGGCAAATGAACTTTAATGGGGATAAATGTAAGGTCATGCACTTGGGTAGAACGAACAAGATGTATAATTATGTGCTTAATTGTAAAACACTGGGCAAAACTGTCACTGAAAAAGACCTGGGTGTATGGGTGGACGACAAACTCACAGTTAGTGGCCAGTGTCAGGCAGCTGCTGCAAAGGCAAATAAAATAATGGGATGCATTAAAAGAGGCATAGATGCTCATGAGGAGAACATAATTTTACCTCTATATAAGTCACTAGTGCAACCACACTTAGAATACTGTGTACAGTTCTGGTCTCTGGTGTATAAGAAAGATATAGCTGAACTGGAGCGGGTGCAGAGAAGAGCGACCAAGGTTATTAGGGAACTAGGGGGTCTGCAATACCAAGACAGGTTATTACACTTGGGGTTATTTAGTTTGGAAAATCGAAGGCTTAGGGGTGATCTTATTACAATGTATAAATATATGCGAGGACAATACAAAGACCTTTCTAATGATCTTTTTACTCTTAGACCAGTGACGGGGACAAGGGGGCATCCTCTACATCTGGAGGAAAGAAGGTTTAAGCATACTCACAGACGCGGATTATTTACTGTAAGAGCAGTGAGACTATGGAACTCTCTTCCATATGATGTTGTAATGAGTGATTCCCTAATAAAATTTAAGAAGGGACTGGATGCCTTTCTTGAAAAGTATAATATTACAGGGTATATACACTAGTTTCCTTAATATTGCGTTGATCCAGGGAACTAGTCTGATTGCCGTATGTGGAGTCGGGAAGGAATTTTTTTCCCCAATGTGAAGCTTACTGTTTGCCACATGGGTTTTTTTTGCCTTCCTCTGGATCAACATGTTAGGGCATGTTAGGATAGGATATGGGTTGAACTAGATGGACTTAAAGTCTTCCTTCAACCTTAACAACTATGTTACTATGTTACTATTTTACCAGGTTGAGGACGTGAGCCATGCAAGACACCTGTGTAAGGTTGCCCCGACGTAGGTCAGCTACCAGATTTGCCGTGTTATTGCACACGTTTTTCCCTGCCTCCAGGTCCAGTGGAAACAGCCATTGCTCAAACTCGGCCTGGATAGCTGTCCACAACTCTTGAGCTGTGTGACTGCGATCTTCAAGACATATTCATTTAAGCACTCATTGCTGTGAGCCCTGGCTGTGCAGTACGGAGGTCGGGGAGATTCTTTGTGCACTGTTGGAACATGTTTCTCAATAAGGGAGAGGTTGAGGGTGCAGGTGGAGGCCCTAGAGGAATTGGAGGAGGCAGATGCAGTGGAGGAAGTGTTAGGTACAGAGCTTTATCCCACAAGCCTTAGGGATTCCAAGACTTGGTGTCTAATGATAACTTGGTGTATAGTGGTTTAGTTCACCATTCCTTGGTGTATATTGGTTTAACAATCCAATCCCTGGTGTTTAGTGATTTAGTTCTCCAACCCTAAGTGTTTTGTAGTTTAGTTATCTAACCCCTATTGTTTTCCTTTAATAAACACTAAGAACAAGGACTTTGAAGCTCGGTGACTAACAATTAGCACAAGGTGTTAGTTCTAGTGCATCTACAGCCAAACTGGTCACATGTTACATAATAATAATAATAATAATAATAATAATTTTTATTTATATAGCGCCAACATATTCCGCAGCACTTTACAATTAAGTGGGGACATGTACAGACAATAAATTCAATACAAGTTAAGACAATTCAAACAGTGACATTAGGAGTGAGGTCCCTGCTCGCAAGCTTACAATCTACAAGGAAATGGGGGACACAGTAGGTGAGAAATGCTTGTTAATTCAGGTCTGGCAATTATAATAGGGATTTTCATATAAAGCTGCATGATCCGGTCATCAGCCCGTGTGTGTAAGTGCAATAGACAAGTATCAAGTGCAGTTATCATGTGCATGAAGGGTGTGGAGACAGATGAATAGTAGGGTGCAAATTCAGAATAATATTTGGAAGGAGGGAACAGGGCAAAGTTAGCTTGCTGAGTAGTTGATGTGGTAGGCTTGTTTGAAGAGATGGGTTTTTAAAGCGCGCTTGAATAGGTCAGGGCTAGGTATCAGTCTGATCGTCTGGGGAAGTGCATTCCAGAGAGCTGGAGCAGCACGAGAGAAGTCTTGGAGACGGAGGTGCGAGGTTCGGATTACGGGGGATGTTAGTCTTAGGTCATTTGTAGAACGGAGGGCACGTGTAGGGCGATAGACAGATGAGAGAGGAGATATAAGGCGGTGCAGAACAGTGGAGAGCTTTGTGGGTGAGAGAGATGAGTTTATACTGGACCCTGTAGCGAATAGGTAGCCAGTGTAATGATTGGCACAAGATGGAGGCATCGGTGAAGCGGCTGGACAGAAATATGACCCTGGCTGCCGCATTCAAGATGGATTGGAGAGGAGAAAGTTTGGTAAGAGGGAGACTGATCAGAAGAGAGTTGCAGTAGTCCAGACGAGAATGAATAAGAGCGACAGTAAGAGTCTTAGCAGTTTCAAAGGTGAGAAAAGGTCAGATTCTGGAGATGTTTTTAAGATGCAGGTGACAAGAGCGACTGAGTGATCGGATGTATGGAGTAAAGGAAAGTTCAGTGTCGAATATGACCCCAAGACAGCGGGCATGCTGCTTGGGAGTTATGGTTGAACCCTCCAGGGTTATTTCGATGTTAGGTAGAGTGAGGTTAGTAGAGGGGAGAAACACAAGAAGTTCAGTTTTAGAGAGATTTAGTTTCAGATAGAGGGAGGACATGGTGCTAGAGACAGCAGACAGACAATCCTTGGTATTTTGAATTAGAGTAGGGGTGATGTCAGGGGAAGAAGTGTATAATTGGGTGTCATCAGCATAGAGATGATACTGGAACCCAAATCTGCTGATTGTTTGTCCAGTAGGGGCAGTGTATAAAGAGAAGAGGAGGGGGCCTAGGACTGAGCCCTGTGGGACCCCGATAGTAAGGGGACGAGAAGAGGAAGAGGAGCCGGAAAAAGATACAGTGAAGGAGCGGTCAGAGAGGTAGGAGGAGAACCAGGAGAGGGCTGTGTCCTTGAGGCCTATAAAGCGGAGCATAGTGAGGAGGAGCTGGTGATCCACAGTGTCAAATGCGGCAGAGAGATCCAGGAGAATCAGCAGGGAGCAATGACCTTTCGATTTAGCTGTTATTAAATCATTAGAGACTTTAGTGAGGGCAGTTTCAGTAGAGTGTAAAGAGCGGAAACCAGATTGTAAGGGGTCGAGAAGAGAGTTATCCGAGAGATAGCGGATTAGACGGTAACTGCAACCTACCTGTACCCTATCCTTGTACTACACTTTTGACTGTATACCTGTATATTGTTCTGTAAATATATGCTTATATATTTCTAGTGCGCCTTTCGGTGATTAAATATAAAATTAGTCTTGGGCTGCTCTTTTACTCGATACACGAATCCCCATGTCCGCATGCTCCACTAATTATTATATGCTATCTGGGTTGGTTTCTCACCTGATATAAGCCTGCTGATGGATGGGGATTATCTCAAATGAGGAACTGGTGGCTGCAGACCGTACTGTTTTAGTGAGGAACTTTGGCAGTGACGGCTTGGCGGCTTGGAAGTATATATATATATATATATATATATATATATATATATATACACAGTATATGCATAATATATATCCCCAGCCTGGACTGGTGATATATATCCCCCATCACTGGGAGCACCTCATTAACTCGTACCTATAAGGGAAGTCTTTCCGGTGACTATTTGCCCTCGGTGCAGTTCCCTGACCTGGGGCAAGTGGTGGTGTCAGAGAGATGATCCCTGCAGAGTCCTTCTCAAAGTCAATACCCCCTTCCCCTGTGCAATTCATCAAGGTGTTTTAGTAGCTTAGTTCTCTCACCCCTGTTGTCTACCAGTTTAGTTCTCCATCTTCTGGTGTGCTATGGTTTAGCTCTCCATCCCTTCATGTCTAGTGGTTTAGATCACATCCCTGCTGAGTCCTTCTCTCCCCTCCCCCAAAGTGAGCAAAGTCGATACCACCTTCCCCTGTGTGATTCATCACACCACGATGTTTAGAAGTTTAGTTCTCCAACGCCTGTTGTCTAGTGTGGCGCCCCTGAGGGTTCAATCGCCACAGAGGTACTGCACCTCCTCCTGAGGTGTGGTACCCCACCATCTGGGTAAGGTGGAGGCACCTGACCATGCTCCAACACCTGCATCCCACACAGCACAGTAGTGTAGCAAAGCACCCTTTGGTGGCTCCCTGCTTGGAACACGAAGCGTGCTGGGAGGCGGGTGGAGTTTAGTTTGCACCAAAAGAGCGGGAAGAGTTTAGGATTGCTTCAGTCTGACGAGGTCAGTCTGTGAGTGAAGATTCCCTGAGTGGGATGGATGAAGGAAGTGCTGCAGCTGACCTCAGTGACCTGGGTCCGCTGGCACAAGAAAGGGACATTGATAGAAAGCCTGACTCTCTCCATAAGAAGGAAAGGATTTGTACGGAATGTGAGGAGAAGAAGGGAACTAAGGACTAGGGTTAGAGCAGAACCCTTCCCAAGTTCATAGCGCAAGGCCGGGGTCCGGTCCCCGAGGTTGTATGGATACTAATGGTCCTGCAGCAGACACCGGAGGTATAGAAGTTGTCACCACTTTATTCCCACACCATACTTGGGGGCACAACAGCATCGTAAGTGAGGCGGGACTAGGTAGTAAGGAGTCCCCGAAGCAGGCTACAGCTGTCTGCCGTACAAGTAGAGTTCATAGGAACATCTGACAGGAGGAACTCCAGTGTAACTCAGTACAGTGAGTACTTCACTCTAGGCGCTAAGAGGGAGACGTTCAGAAAAGGCACATGTTGGTGGAATGTTGGAAAGGAAGACTTCATCTTGCTGGGAAGTTGGCTGAGCCCCTGACCCAGAGGACACGGCACGGATGCGGACCCTTGTACCACAACGGACTGTGAGTAAAGCTTTGGAACTTCATGCCCTGGTGTCCTCCACTTATTCCTGCGTCAACCTACTCAGCACCGCTACATCTCCTGCGCCTGACACTGCACCATCTACGTGTCACTTCTCCTACACTGCCCTGGGACTACAGCCCTGCCTGTGGAGGGCTATAACATCTTTGCTGCACCACACCATCTGTCCCAGAGGATCTGTCTGCAGCGTCAACTTAACATCTTCATTGCCGAACACCACAGGTGGCGTCAGGAATCACTCATAAACTTTATTCCACCACTCAACCAGTTTTACAAGGACGCCCAGGGCCACGGAACGGGTCACCGCTGCTGTGACACCTCCCTCTGAGAAACACAAGCCGCGGAGACACCATCACATGTTTCTCAATGCAAGCAATGACTAGCCAGGTCTTTCCCCGGGAAGGAACAACCACGGGAAGGGCAGTCTCCAATGAAGGAAACCACCTATGCCTAAATATGGTATCCATCCACAGACAGCTGTTTCGGGTTATTGCCCCTCATCAGTGTGGAGTAGGAAACTGGCTAGTAGGAGCAATGCCTAGTAAAAGACTGTGAAAAATCAACATCCAACACTGTGGAGACACCATCACATGTTTCTCAACGCAGTGATTCTAGAGCAATGCCCCCATCCCTTATGCTTGCTTTGAGAAACATGAGATGGTGTCTCTGTGGCTTGTGTTTTGCATGTTTTTGCATATTTCCCATAAGGGATGGGGGCAATACTTTAGAATCACTGCGTTGAGAAACATGTGATGGTGTCTCCGCAGTGTTGGTGTGGGAACTTCTGCCCACGTATTCTGTAATCACTGAACAGAGCCCTCAGCCCCGGGCCACCCCGAGTCCAGACGAGAAAACTCACCAAAATGAGGACTGAACCCATAATTGATCAAAAAAGGAGACATACCCATGGATTGACTCACCCGACTATTGAAGGCAAATTCTGCCAACGGCAGTGCATCGCACCAGTAATTCTGTCTAGCAGAGGTTAGACACCTGAGGATCTGTTCCAGGGACTGGTTAGTGCGCTCAGTCTGACCATTGCTCTCATGATGGTATGCAGACAAAAAGGACAGAGACATCCCTAATTTTTTGCAGAAAGCACGCCAAAACTTAGCCACAAACTGCACACCACGATCAGACACCACATTCAGGGGTACCCCATGCAACCAGATCACATGCTGCACAAACAACCTGGACAACATTTCAGCTGACGGTAGTGCGGACAGGGGTACAAAATGAGCCTGCTTAGAAAACCTGTCCACCACTACCCATACCACTGTATTACCCTTAGATGGAGGGAGATTGGTAACAAAATCCATGGATAAGTGAGTCCATGGTCTTTCGGGCACTGCCAAGGGCATCAACTCAACTGCCGGCCGGCTATGAGAGCTTTTAGAACGAGCGCAGACCCCACAACCAGAAATGAATTTTTTTATGTCCGAACCAAGGGTAGGCCACCAAAAGATTCTAGCCACCACCAGATGCGTGGCTGAAATACCAGGGTGAGCACTCAGCTTGGATTCGTGGAACTCCTGCAAGAGTTTCAGGTGAAGCTGCTCTAGGACAAACAACTTCCGCTCCGACTTGGCCGCCGGACCCGCGACTGAGCCACCAGAATCTCCCGTTCCAATTCAGACGAGACCTCTGCTATCAAAACCCCAGGGTGAAGAATGGAGGACGGTGGCTCAGGGGGAGACACTGGCTGAAAACTACATGATAAGGCGTCAGCCTTGACATTCTTAGACCCTGGACGAAATGTAATCGTAAACCGAAAACAACGGGCCTGTCTGGGCGTTAGTCTTTTAGCAGACTCAATGTATGACAAATTTTTGTGATCCGTGATCACCGTAACCAGGTGACTGGCCCCCTCCAAAAAGTGCCTCCTTTCTTCAAATGACAATTTGACCGCAAGAAGCTCTCTATTGCCTACGTAGTAATTTCTTTCTGCAGCAGAGAACTTCTTGGAAAAGAATGCACATGGCCTGAGGTTGGTTAGAGTGGCAGGCCCTTGGGACAACACCCCCTCCACCCCCACCTCAGAGGCGTCCACTTCCACGACGAATGGTTTGGACGGATCTGGCTGTACTAACACGGGAGCAGACATAAAGCTTCTTTTCAGGGTCGCAAAGGCCTCTTTTGTGAGCGAGGACCAGTTTCTCACATCCGCACCTTTACATGTAAGATCTGTGAGTGGTTTGACCACCTGTGAAAACCCCCGAATAAATTTGCGATAATAATTGGCGAACTCCAAGAAGCACTGAAGACCCTTAAGGTCTCGGGGTTGCACCCAATCCGCAATGGCCTGCACCTTCTTGGGGTCCATGCGAAAACCCTCACAGGACACAATTAATCCCAAAAAAGACAATTCTTGAACAAAAAACACATCTTTCTCCAATTTGGCATACAGATGATTTTCTCTCAGTCTTTGGAGAACGGTTCGTACATGATTCAGATGAGATTGACTGTCGGGAGAGTATATCAGAATATCGTCTAAGTAAATGCCAACAAAGCGACCAATGAGATCCGAGAATACCACGTTGATGAAATTCTGAAATATGGCTGGGGCATTGGTAAGACCAAACGGCATGACTAAATTTTCAAACAGTCCCTCGGTCGTGAGGAACGCGGTTTTCCATTCATCCCCTCCCGGACCCATATCAAATTATATGTACCCCGAAGATCCAGTTTGGAGAACCATTTTACCCATGAAAGTTGGTTACACAAATCGGGAATCAATGGAAGGGGGTACGTACTTCGTACAGTAATCTTGTTTAGCTCACGAAAATCGAGGCAGGTACGTAAACCACCATCTTTTTTCTTTACAAAAAAAACCCTGCCGCCACAGGTGAGACTGAGGGACGTATGTGTCCTTTGTGAAGACTCTCAGCAATGTAATCTTTCATGGCGAAGCGCTCAGGGCCAGACAAATTAAACAGATGGGCTTTAGGCAATTTAGCCCCCGGGACTAACTCGATAGCGCAGTCAAAGGTTCTATGTGGCGGCAACGTCTCGGCCTTGCTTTCAGAGAAGACATCTTCAAATTCTTTCAGGTACTCCGGAATACCTTCCAGCTCGACAGATGACACAGATACCGATTTAACAGGTTCAACCAATAGTGCAGACTTATCACATAACATCGAATCATTAACCCCCCACTGAACAATCTCCCCCGTTTTCCAGTTAATGACTGGGTTATGGTGTTGTTACCAGGGCATGCCCAACACCAATCCTGCAGGTAGATTGTCCAGAACCAAACAACTTAAGTTTTCCACATGGGTAGCCCCCACTTTGAGCGAAAACAAGTCAAACATAAAGAGAATTCCCTCTTTAGTGAGGGGGGAGGAGTCAATAGTCACTACTTTGATCGGAACCTTAAGTCTAACTGTCCCTATCTTACAGCGTGTGACCAATTGGGAGTCAATAAGATTGATGGATGATCCGCAGTCCACGAAAGCTGTAGAAGGAAAAAAACAACCGTCCACTAACAGTTCCACATGAAGCAACACCTTAGAAAATGAGGAAAAGGGTACCTGAGGGTCTGAGTAGTCTCCCCGCTGACTACCCAGACCTAGTTGTTTCCCGTCGACCAGGTTGAGGATGGACAATCAGGACACTCCCTCTTCCAATGTCCTGTTTTACTACAGTAGAAGCATAACTGCTTTTCTCTCCGGAATTGTCTCTCCTTTTCCTTCAGGGAGAGAGCCCTTACGTCCATGGGCACAGAAACAGTCTCTTTTCCACTAGGGAACAATGGAGTCTCCGCCTGCATTACCCCCCTGGCCCGCAGCCTGCGGTCCATCCGAACGGCCTGGGTCATGGCGTCCTCGAGTGAGTTAGATGGGGGATGTAATGCCAAGGCATCCTGTAACTGCTCGGACAAGCCTCTGCGAAAGAGTCCTTGAAGTGTGGCGGCGTCCCAAGAGACTTCTGCGGCCCAGCGGTGGAATTCTGTACAAGACCACTCAGCCAAGTGTTTCCCCTGACAGACATTCATCACCATGTCCTCTGCCAATCGCACTCGGTCCGGCTCATCATATATGTGCTTGACGGCCTCAAAAAACACACTCACAGACACTCTCTCAGGGGCATTGAGAGGAAGGGGGAAAGCCCAAGCTTGTGGGGACCCTCTTAATAAAGACACAATGACCCCAACCTTCTGACTTTTGTCCCCAGAGGAACGTGGCCTCAAACTACAGAAGAATTTGCAAACCTCCATGAAGACCTTGAACTTCTTTTTATTCCCAGAAAAGAAATTGGACAGTTTAACAGGTGGTTCTGGGGACACCAAAACAATATCACTCGCCCCAGCCCCCAGAGACCCAGCAGCTAAAGCCCCTCGCACTGTCTCAGAAACCTGCTGCTGAGAACGAGCCAGAGATTGCTGCTCCAGAGATAAACCCTGAAACATCTGACTAAGATTTTTCATTTGTTCAGCCAGAGATTGTATGGGATCCATATTTCTCAGCAAAGAAAAAAAAACCCAAAAAACTTAATGGTCAGTTATAATGTCATGGTCCTGTTAAGGTCGGCGTGCAGCCACTGCTGAGCAAAGACTCACCCACACTGCAGAGGGGCCGGGGTCAAACACGGCCGGATAGTTCAAGCAAACAGGACCTAGAGAAGCTAAAGTCAGTGAGCAGTGAAGGACCTACGGTCATGTGACCACAAGGGGGCGGGGCTTAGCATCCTGATGTCAGAGATAGGCAGAACACTAATACAGGAATTCTCAAAGTCAGACAAACCCGGTCATACACAGAGATAACAGTAAAGTACCAGGGATGAGACAGAACGAAGAGTCGGGGCCAAGCAGAGATCAAAACCAAGCAGACATAGAAGGTACCAAGCAGAATCCAACAAGCAGTATCCAGAGAACAGACTGAGTTGTGCACAGAGTATCAGATAAACAAGAACACAGCACAAACACACTCAGGGGTCACCACACCATGCCAAGGGCGAAAGTATAACTGACGGGGATGGGAGCATCCTGAGGCTATAAGAAGCTTTCCCAGAACCAGGGAGAGGCCACAATCATAGGCCTCAAGTGTGCAGGTAAGCCTGCACTGGGATCATAACCTTTAACCCCAGAAATGCCAGTCATCAGCACTGGTTCCAGACATTAACCCCATGTGTGCAAGTCAAACCCGCACTGAGATCATGACAATAACAAATTATAATGATTATATCTATATATATATAAAGCTGAGTATAGAGCCCCGCCTACTCTGCATAGCTACATTCACTATAATATCCCACATCATCCTATCAGCTAGAGCCACCGGACTACTACCCCTAATATCCCACATCATCCCGTCACCCAGAGCCATCAAATTACTACCCTTAATATCCCACATCATCCCGTCACTGTCACCTGACTACTACCCCTAATATCCCACATCATTCTATCAGGCAGAGCCACTGGACTACTACCACTAATATCCCACATCATCCCATCAGCCAGAGCCACCGGACAACTACCACTAATATCCCACATCATCCTGTTACAGCCACCGGACTGCTACCCCTAATATCCCACATCATCCCATCAGCCAGAGCCACCGGACAACTACCCTTAGTATCCCGCATCATCCCGTCAGCCAGAGCCACCGGACTACTACCGCTAATATCCCACATCATCCCATCAGAGCCATCGGACTACTACCACTAATATCGTACATCGTCCCATCAGCCAGAGCCACTGGACAACTACCCCTAATATCCCGCATCATCCCGTCAGCCAGAGCCACCGGACTAATCCCCTTAGTATCCCACATCATCACGTCAGCCAGAGCCACCGGACTACTACCCCTAATATCCCACATCATCCTGTCAGTTTGGGGTCAGAACCAGAGCGCTGAGTGGAACGGTCCTAACTTCCATACCAGCGATGCCTTTAAGAGAGGCATGGCATCAGAACCAGAGCGCTGAGTGGATTTGCCCTGACTTCCATACCAATGATCGCTTTTATAGAAGCCTGGGGTGAGAATCAGAGAGCTGAGGGATTTACCCTAACTTCCATACTGGAGATCCCTTTAAGAAAGCCTGGGATCAGAACTAGAGCGCTGAGTGGATTTGCCCTGACTTGCATACCAATGATCCCTTTAATAGAACCCTGGGGTGAGAATCAGAGAGCTGAGGGATTTACCCTAACTTCCATACTGGAGATCCCTTTAAGAAAGCCTGGGATGAGAACTAGAGCGCTGAGTGGACTTGCCCTGACTTGCATACCAATGATCCCTTTAATAGAACCCTGGGGTCAGAATCAGAGCACTGAGGGATTTGCCCTAACTTCCATACAGGAGATCCCTTTAAGAGAGCCTGGGGTCAGTACCAGAGCATTTGAAGGCAATTGCCCTGACTTCCATACCGGGGATCCCATTAAGAGAGGACTGGGGTCAGTACCAAAGTGCAGGTTGGATTTGCCCTCACTTCCATACCGGGGGATGCTTTAAAAGGGGCCTTGGGTCAGAACGAGACTACTGAGTGGATTTGCCCTAACTTCCATACCGGGGTTCCCTTTAAGAAAGCCTGGGATCAGAACCAGAGTGTTGGATGGATTTGCCCTGACTTGCATACCAATGATCCCTTTAATAGAACCCTGGGATCAGAATCAGAGTGCTGATAGTGCTGATGGATTTGCCCTAACTTCCATACAGGAGATCCCTTTAAGAGAGCCTGGGGTCAGTACCAGAGCATTTGAAGGCAATTGCCCTGACTTCCATATCGAGGATCCCTTTAAGGCTACTTTCAGATTTCCGTTTTGAAGCATCAGGCGCGATGCGGCGAAAAATGTAAAAACCGGATCTGGCGCCTGTTGCCACCGGATACGGCTTTTTTCCCATAGACATACATTATAGCCGCATTGCACCTGATGGCCATGCGGCGTGTCCGGCTTTTGCCGGAAACAGCAAAAAATGCCTGTCCAGCGTCTGCAAAAAAACGTTCCATGCAACGTTTTTTGACAGCGCCGGACCGCTTTTTTGCAGAGCGCATGCACGAAGACTCTTTCTCCCTCTCCCTCTCCTGCACCGTATCCGGCAAAAACAGATGATCCGGCGGGCTGCGGCTTCTACCGGATGCAGTTTGACAACTTTTCGTCGCAGCCCGCCGGATTTAAAATCCGGAAATCTAAAAGTAGCCTTAGAGAGGACTGGGGTCAGAACCAAATCACTGGATGGATTTGCCCTGCCATCCATACCGGAGATCCCTTTAAGAAAGGCCTTGGGTCAGTACCAAAATGCCGAGTGGATTTGCCCTAAATTGCATACCAATGATCCACGGGAGGGGGGATTCATTTCTGTCATGTGCTCTATGCTCCTTTCTGGGGGGGCAGACTATGGCTGGGAGCTTACGCTCCCGGGGATGCTAGATTTCTCCCACCATGTCAGTGTCTGCTGAGGTGTTGTCAAGTGGGAAAACTTGCTCATAGCAACCAATCACAGCTCAGCTTCTTTTAACCAGCTCCAGTGAAATGAGAGATGGTGGCAAGGAAAACTGTTGCTCATAGCAACCAATCACAGCTTAGCTTCCTTTGAACAGCTCTGGTGAAATGAAAGATGCTTCGTGATTGGTTGGTGATACACACATACATACGTACATTCAGCTTTATATATAGAGATAACAAACACAGGTATAATCACCTAACACCCATTCCATTGAAGAACTCATCTCCTGTATTAAAACAAAAATAAAAAAAAAACATATCCCTCACTTTTCCATTGTTCTGTTGTAATCCATGTCTGGGAACAAACAGTTTTCAACCTAGATGGTGCCAAGATGTGACTGTCCAGGCTGAGAACCACTGGGGAATGAGCTACTGCAACAGCAGCCTCATTAACTAGCGGTGACACCATCGAGGTTACCACGGTCACTGAGGTTGCGTTCCCAGCTGGGCCTCTTAACTACGGGATCTTCAGTGAGATCATCACAAGCACTGTGAGAAATTTCTCTCTGTGAATTGCGGTGAACTCACCACTGCACCATGAGGCAATTTCTCACTGTGCTAGTGGTGATCTCTCCGAGCTCCCCGTAGTTCAGTGGCCTATTTATTACAGGATACGAGGGCTTTAATGGAATCGGTGTTTGTTGAGTATAAATGTGTTTATTTTTTTAAATGCGGAAAAGTGTGTTTTCTTTTTATTTCAAACAAATGACTTTATACTTGCAGTCTGTTTACGATATAACTGTAGGATTAGTAATGGAGAGGCATCTTTCAGACACCTCTCCGTAACTAAGCAGTGGGCTTGATGTTACTAGATAATACAAAGGTGACATCAACCATACAAATATGAACCCAACTTGCTACCACCACAGGGCAAGTAGGAAGAGCGGAGAAAAGCACCAGAATTGGCACATCTAATAGATTTCTGGGCGACTGCGTGCTGGTATTTTCAGCCTGAAAATCACATCCCCCAGTGTCTGCTTTAACTTGGCTGGTTGTCAGAAATAATTTTATAATTAATATTTTAAAATACGATGTAGGGATCCCTCTATTTTTGTTAATCAACCTTGCTAACGCTGACAGCTGAGGGTTGCAGCTGTCAGTGTTGCCAGGCTCATTATCAAAAATACAGGGGAACCTGTAAAAATATTTAGTTAGAGCGAAGTCACTGGCTGATGAATACTCTATTAGCCACACCTGTTCCTGCTGATATTAGAGACAGCAGGCATCGTCTGATGGGTGTAGTAGTCCCATCAGCTGATGCCAGTGAGCAGAGGTAAACTTTAACCTACAGTCACAGCTGTGGGCTCACGTTGTTGTTTGACAACGTAGGAATCGTGGCTCTCTGACTGGTGGTAATAATTTACCATATCATGGTTCACAGTCAGAGCTGACAGTGTGCCCCTGCAACACTCTGACCAATGGTAATAATCTTACCAATGGTAATGTTACCACTGATCATAACAGATGGTTAGATAACAGCTTTTGTGGAAGCTCTATCATTTACTACATTTTTCGGAAAATGTTCAGGAATCCGAACACAAATGTTCAATGTTTGTGCTGACTTTGAGATTGGCAAACGTTTTCCAAACAAGTTCACTCAACTCTCGTGTCTGCCCCTAATTTTTTTCAATGTTTGGACTCCAAGTTGAATCTCCTTCATGTGTGCTGCCTGTAGCAGCAGAGCTTCCAAATCAATCTGATATTTGTGCCACTTGAGTGTTTCTAAGCAGAAAAGTAGTTTGAGCTGTTGCATGAGGTATCAGAGCTCCCAACACAGCAGGCTTACACCGGCACCTCACCCACCTTGTCTTAATTTAAACTTAAAATCAAAGTTTTAAATCCTAGCCCAAACCCTAATCCCTAATCTATGGCCCATGGCTGACTACTGCTGCGTATTATCAAATTTCTACTGTGGGTGAATTGATCGGTCAACTACCTGTGTTACTGTTCTTAAATTTGTCTAACATTTGTGGCCTACCAAGCTGATATTTGTGCCACCTGAGTGTGGCTGAGTAAAGAAACACTTTGCATTGTTGCATGAGTCATCAGGGCTCCCAGCAAAGCAGGCTTACACTAGTCACCCACTCACCTCATCCTAATTTAAACTAATTGAAAGCTCTAAACGCTGGCACAGACCCTGATAACTCATGCATGGCTCATGGCTGACTGCTATTGTGCCACTATAAAATTTCTACTGTGGGTCAATTGATGCCATTTTTCCTGTTGTCTGCCCCTAATTTTTGAAAATGTTTGGACTACAAGTTGGGTCTCCTTCATGTGTGTTGTCCTAATTTGGCAGTCCTCTCAGAGCACCAGGCCTACACCTGTCACTCATCCACCTGTTACTGTCCAATGTTATCAATGTTTAAGCTACAAATGCTGGTCCAAGCCCTGTCCCAGGCCCTGTCCCATGCATCCATCCTGCGCAATTATACGATTTATACTCTGGGTCAATTGATGCCACTTTTCCTGGTGTCTGCTCTTAATTTGGGCTGTGTTGACAGCTTTTCTGCTCCCCCTGAAGGTGTTGTCTATGCATTTGGTTTTGTCTCTCATTTAATTCAATGGGGTTCGGATATGTTCTGCGAATATGTTAGACGAACATCGGGTCGTTCATCAAATCGAACCTTGAAAGGTTTATTCATCTGTACATATAACATATTCATAGACTTAATAATAAAAGTGATATTTTAGCTTTTATGCATTTAAAAGTTTATTTTATGTATTTCAATTTCTTGTGTCGCACCCTATGCATCTTATGCAGCCCTATATGTATTACCAAAGAATGATATTGACCGTCAATTTTTATAATTCCGTCCACTGTCCCTTTATGAGGTAATAATTCTGAACACTTCCATGGATCCCAGTGATTCTGACACTGTTTTGTCATGACATTTTGTACTTCATGATAGTGGTAAAAATTTTTTGCTATGGCTTGCATTAATTTGTGAAAAAAAATGAAAATTTTGAAAATTTCGCAAATTTCCAAATTAGAATTTTAATGCCCTTTAATCACAGAGATATGTCACATAAAATACTTAATACGTAACACTTCCCACATGTTTACTTTATATCAGCACAATTTTGTAACCAAAATTTTTTTGTTAGGAATAGTGAGGAGCGAACATGCTCATGGTACTCGGCGAGCACTGAGCATTTCCGGGATTATTCAGAGGGAGCTTAGGTCTCCGCCCTGCAATTTTGGTGCTCTTTAGAGCATCAGTCAACGTGCAGGGATTGTCTGTCACGCACTGTAATGCCACAGGCATCTTTGTTGTGGTATTACAGCGATTGGCTGGCTGCACAGCATCATCAGGTCTATATGAGACCTTCCACCGCCCTTATTGTCACAGTCACGTCTGGAATCAGACAGTGTAGGGAGAGCTGCTGCTGCTGAGATAGGGAGAGATTTGTGCATTTATTAGTTAGTGTGGGTATACCATCATAAAATCCACAAATCCAGCTACACCAACAGTCCTTCTGAGGACTAATTACAGGGTATATAGATTGCTGTGCTAGTTAGGCAGGGAGTGTATGTGTGTATATACACATCAGTGCAAGGCATGCAGGCACTGTATGAGGGTATGTAGATATAATTGCATACATCAAAAGGGTTCATTACTGTCTGCTGCTGCTGCCTATTACATATATACCTAGCAACAGGTATCAGTGGCTAGTAATAATTTTTTTGGCACCTTAATTCTGATTATTTTATTCCAAAGCAATCCAGACCCCCTTTTTTTCTACATTTGCTGGTTGACACTGCTGACTACAGCCAGATCCTTTTAATACTACAGCGTGAAAATCCAGCAATTTTAAACGGCTTTGCCTGTCCCAGGCATCACATCTAATTGCGCAGAAAATTCTGGCATTTTTTGTGGTACTGTAATATTTTTTGGAGTGTCTTATAAAAACTGTTGACACCATTTTGCTGACAAAAACATATTTAGGTGCCAAAAAAATATTTAGCTGGCAAAAAAAATATTTAGCTGCCCAAAAAATATTTGTCTGCCAAAAAAATATTTAGCTGCTCAAAAAATATTTAGCTGCCAAAAAAAATTTAGCTGGCTAAAAAATATTTAGCTGCCCAAAAAATATTTAGCTACAGTTCATATATTTAACATTGCATTTTGTCCACCACAGGCATTGTATATCATTGCGCTAAATATTTTACAATTTTAGTCCTCCAAAGATTTTTTTTTGTAGTGTTATAGCCTACTCATTGACACAATTTTGATGGGCAAAAAAAAAAAATCCAGGCCATTATATCTGTGGCCTACAAATTGTGGCATTTCAGGGCTACATTCCACTGTATTTGTTGTCTGTTACCCTATTTCTATACACTATTTTGGGGTACAAAATTTAAAAATACAGGCCATATATTGAACAGTCTGGTATCTCCATTAAACGCCATAGCTATCTGTGGCCTACAAATTGTGGCATTTCAGAGCTACATTCCACTGTATTTCCTGCCTGTTACCCTATTTCTACACACCATTTTGAGGAACAAAATTTAAAAATACGGGCCACATATTGAACAGTGTGGTATCTCCTTCAGACTCCTGATCTATCTGTGGCCTTCAAATTGTGGCATTGCAGGCCTACATTCTACTGTTTTTGTTGTGTCTTAGCCTAGTTATTGACACCAGTTTGATAACCAAAAATAAATTTTTACCTACAGTCCAGATATTTTAAAGTGTGGTTTTCCCGCACATGGATCACATACAAGTTTGCTACCAATTCAGCCATTTGTAGTGAAGGTGGAAAATATTGTAGTCCATTTAAAATGGGCAAGGCTTGTGGCAGGGGAAGGGGAAGTGGACATGATGTTGATGGTGCATGCAGACGCCAAGGCCGTGGGCAAGCTGAAATTGTGCCACAACAAACACCCACATCTTCTTGCCCGCCCTTCATGACCCAATTACTAGGGGTCTGCAGCAGGACATCACTATTGAAACCAGAGAAGTGAGAAACGGTTGTTGATCGGTTAGCGGATAATGCTTCCGATCAGTTTGCCACCACCATCACTACCACCCTTTCTTCCACACGGTTAAGTCTGAGTAGCTGTAAGTCTGGACCGCATATTCCTTGCCTTGATCCTCCCTCCTCCCACCATGCCAAGTGCCTGGAGACAACTGATCCAAAACTTGGACACCTCGAAGAACTGTTCACTTTTCCATTTATAGATTCGGGCCTCTTGCTCGGTCCACTTGACACAGGGCAAGATGAGATCGCATGTAGCGATGCCCAAATATTTGAGCAGCCACGGTCACACAAAGGCAACGGTGGGAACATGTCACAAGAGGAGGACGATGTTGAGACACAATTGCCAGCAAGTCAGGAGGAGGACCAGGGTGCGGAAGTGGAATCTGAGAAGGTGGAAGATATAGTAACTGACTCAACCTGGCAGAAGGACATGCAGAGTGAGGACAGCAACAGGCAGGAAGAAGCAGTGTGTTGGCCGCAGACATAAGGCAGGCAACCGTTCCTCATAACACCAGCATGACGGAAGTTGACAGTACAACTGTTACGTCTTCCCGAGTCTGGTTGTTTTTAAAGACTCTGCTTATAACCCCAAACAGGCCATTTTCATCACCTGCCATGCCTGCATTAGCAGGGGTAGCAAAACCAGCAGCCATACCACCACAAGCATGCTCAGGCACATGGCAGCAAAGAACCTGACTTTGTGGGCCAAACCCCAGGCTCCAGGAACAGTGTCTGTGGGTGAAAACACTGTTTCTTCCACTGTTGTGCATGCAAGCCAATCCCCTGTCAACAGTGCATGCGAAGATGTCTCCTGCCCTGCACCTATCATTACCCACACTCAACTACCACCATCATCAAACACGTCCACATCCTTGTTATAGTGCAGCCTTCAGTTGTCCATACCCCAGTCATTGGAACACAAACACACATACTCAGCCAACGACCCACAGGCCACAGTACTAAATCCACACATTTCTCGTTTGCTTGCTGTCGAAATGTTGCCTTTTACGCTTGTGGAGATGGAAGCTTTCCACAACCTTATGGCGGCAGCCGTCCCAAGGTACTCGGTCCTCAGCTGCCACTATTTCTCAAGATTTGCTGTCCTGGCATTACAGAAGCACGTGTCCCTCAACATTACCCGTGCCCTCATCAATGCTATTAGTGGGAAAGTCCACCTAACCATGGACACCTGGACAAGTGCTTGTGAGCAGGGACTCTACATATTGCTGACGGCACACTGGGTCAACAAAGTGGAAGCCTGGACGCAGACGGACTTTGGAAGGGAACACATCCTCCTGACGCCGAGGATTGCGAGCCCTACCTCAATCAGGGTTGCCCTCACAATCTACAGCTCCTGCACCTCATCCTCCTCCTCAGCTTCCTTCTCCAAAATGAGCATATCAGTCACAAGCTGGAAGCAAGTAGAAAGTGTGGGAGAAGTAAAAAAGAAGGTGAAGAGCATGGAAGTAGTGAATCATACATATCTGACAAAATATAAAAGAGGTTAACATAGTCAATATCTTTGTAACTCCGAACGTCTTTAAAAAAAAAAAATAATTCCTGCTATTCCATTTGATTGGGCTAAACCTCTATGGCTTTAATGTCGCCTACACCTCCCACAATACATTCTACATTATTATTAGTTGTTTTTCTTCATGTAGAATTAACCTACAAGGAAAGAAAGGGTTTTTTTTAATTCTGATATTTCTGTCCCATTGACTTGAATGGGACTTCCGGGATCGGAATCAGCGATACCCGATACTTTTTGGATATCGGCCGATCCAATCCGATCTGATATTTTTCAATCTTGGATGGTATCGCTCCAACACTAATAATAAAGTGTGCTCGTCGCTCGGGGTCCACCGTGCAGTAGGTGATATAACCGCTGCTAAGTGGTGGCAGGAGCAATATGGCGGAAATGCGCACAGGGTTAAACTTCATCCAGGTGAGCAGAGCAATCTCAGTTAATTCACAGATATGCCAAATAAGTACAAACACAAAAGACTGAGCCTGTTGGGGTCACAGTACTCAGTAAAAACGCACACACAGTATCAGGTCACAGGAGTAGCCCAAGACGGCGGCACTACATCCGTCTAGACCTACCGTGTGCGGAGCGTCGCAACTGCGGACGCAAAAGGGCTGCTACTGCAGCGTGACATGGACACTGCCGCTAAACGACAAGGCTAAGGCACAAGCGAAATGTCGGATGCTAGCAGCTGTGGATGTTGCAGCAGAGGAGCGCTGGCGCTGATTCTAACTCAGTCCCTAACCACATACTTAATATCAGAGGGAAGGGGTTTTTTAATGAGTCATTCACCAGAATCATACATCCGTCCTCATACACACAGCAGCAAGTAAGTCTATACTAGCGGATGGCGGAACAGCCATGTGTGCCTTTTATAGCAGCCGGGACCTTCCACAAGCTTCCAGATCTCTGAGATGGACCAATGATATCTGGAGCGGGACCTGAGCACATGACTCTCGATCTCCAATGGGAGATCGTCCCATGAGCATGCTCAATCGGAGGACAGAAGGACTTAGCCTCAGGAGAGATTTGCTGCAAGGCAATCTCCTCTGCAATCTCCTCTGCAGTAGATAAACAGCAGGAGACTGCAGAATGTGAGGGTCTGGATCCCTGCGGAGTAAACGCAGAAATCCGATGCCTAACAACATGCTACAGGATGGTGGGGAAGGAGACAGTAGGTTGGTGTGTTGTGAATTCACTTTCTTGTCTACCTCTGGTTGCTGGTGAGGGTGATGGAGCTGGTTGTATTGACAGAGGAGTCATGAGTTCTCTTTCCAGGCTCCCTCTGGTGATTGCAGGAGATAATGAAGCTGATCTAATTAACAGAGACCTGCCACCTGATAATGAGGATGACAATTGGACATCTGGAGTCTCTGACTGGATTTAAGACAGCCGACTCCCTCTATCCCTGCTGGTGATTTTTCCTGCCTCCTGAGGTCTTAGTTTCCAGTTCAGTCCCTGCATTCTCAAGCTAAGTTTTCTTTGCTATTGTTCACATTTGATTTGGTTTCGTCTATTCAGTTTTGTGTGGTCAGCCAGCCTCGGGTGGGGCTGTGCTGAATTTCCATCCTTATGTTACTGTTTGTGCCAGTTTTTGTCCCTTATTAGATTGGCCTCTTTTTGCTCTTTTTTGAGAATATGCTAGAGGGCTGATATAGTGGGTGAAGTCTAGTAACTTCAGGGTTTTTTGCTATCAGAAGTGTTGGACATTTTTGCAGGGTTTTTTGGCGTGATTGCAGACAGTATCTTTCCTTTCCTGTCCTGTCTTGTTAGTGTGGGCCCCATCGTTTGCTCAGCCTATTTTCCTACCTGTGTTTGTGTTTTCATCTTGTCTCACCGACAATATATGTTTGGGGGCTATCTATTCCTTTGGGGGTCTGCTCTGGGGCAGTTTAGATTTCCCATTTTCTTGCTTTAGGCTTATTTAGTCCTCCGGCTGTGTCGAGGCGTCTGGAATCATCGTAGGTACGCTCCACGGCTACTGCTAGTTGTGTGGATAGGATCAGGGGTCTGCAATCCGCTTAGTTATCAACCTTTCTGGTTTTCTGTGACTTAGCTTGGTCTTGTTTTCCTCCTCGGTGACCCAATCATAACATTGGTGGGTGCAGCAGTTCCAGTGTTGGTTGAGGTGAAATCTCCGGTAGTGGTGAGAGAGAAGGAGGTAGCGGGGTCATTGCAGGCTGTAGGCTTTCTTGAAGAGGTGGGTTTTCAGGTTCCCTCTGAAGGATCCAAATGTGTTGAAAAGTTAGCAGTGTTGATATGCCCTTTGAACAATTAGAGTAGTGATCAATAAAGTATTTTATCTTGATGCTGGCATAATCATTTTTTTATTCTGAGATGTAAAAATACAATGTGTAAAATTAAATCCACTTTACAGTTAGCCTGTCTTATTTCTTTAACAGTTTTCTATTTTCCAACTTATCTCAAAACAGTAGACGATGTCATAAATATTGTCTTTTTTCTCATTTTTATAAGAAATAGAAAGCTATTTGACAAATAACAACGCAGAAAAGACAAATAGCATTAGATATTTTCCTTATGATCTATATAAATTAATCAAATATAATACATTCTATTACCTAAAGAGCATTTAAAAAATATGCATTCTTCAGTAAGCAACACTGTGGCAGGCTGATAAAATTATTCAGCTTTTTATCTGTCCCCACATAATTCCCAAAGGACCTTTTGAAATTTCCACCTTCACTAACGTCTAATAGTATTGAGGAATAAAAAGTTCTATATTACAAAAGTTTCATCAATGACTTACATTAAAGAAACATATTCATAAAATATATTTTAAAGGTGTTACTAAAAGAGCAATAAAGCTACAGCATGCGAGTGTAAAAAAGATTGTTACCAGAAAGCAGTTTTTAGGATATATTTTCGACTCTAAACAGGTAATGCTTTTTATTGTATTTTATATAAAAATAGTATGTTAAAAATGTTTCTTTCTTTTAATGTTTTCTTTCCCTGAATGTGTAGCATAGATTTTTCACAAACATTATTTATCTAATCCTTCTCAACCATGTACGGAAGACATTGAAGATCTGAGTGGAACCCCACTTTTCTACACATTTTCTGCAATATTGTTTACTATTAGCCTTAAGAATATATAATCTTAAACTTTTGAATGACCTTTTACTTGCTAGTAGGAAAACACTCTGAACCATTTTCATTACCTGCTTTTCAGATGCATAAAAGCTTTCATCTGACACAAAGTATGCTTCTTCTTGGTTTTATTTTGCTTTGTGTTATACAGTTTTATACCATATTTAGAACTGTGGCAGTGCTCTTAAAATGTTCCTATGGATAACAATATGACTGTAGAAATGAAAAAGTATTTGACAGTTTGTGCATAAATCATGAGAGTAATATGTTTTGCAAGATAATAAAGGGGTTATGTGAGAATAGAAGGAAAAAATATACTGTATATACTTTTTTCCCAGATGCAGCATTTGCATTTGTGCCTTGCTTTGCAGCTTAGCGTCTTTCAAGTTAATGGATTTGATCTAAAGTTGCAGAGACGACCCTTGCATAAGACTGTCCAAGACTGGTATCAATATCTGACAAACCTACGCAAATGCCTGGTGCCCAGTCGACTGATATTTCCATTCTCCTTTTCAACCTATTACCCTATTTAGACTTGCGGCATTGCTGGATGAAGTATCCCTAAGGATAGTAATATGACTTTAGGAGGCAAAATGTATGTGGAATTATGCGCATAAATCATGAAAATATTGTATTTTTACTGGTTCTTTGTTAGCACCATGCCGGAGTCCTGCTCTGACAGGCAGGGTCTCCAGTGTGTTTCTTCACTCACCCATGCTGCAGACAGTTCTTCCCTTCTCCATGCTCTGCATTCTTCCAGCCGGTCCTCTAGCCATGTCTTTAGGGCACACGCGTTCCCGCACTCTTAAAGGTCCAGCACGTGTACTTGCTATTTCCTCCCTAGCCAATGGCTGTTGGACATTATGTATATATTGCTTCCTCCCCACTGGGGAGGTGCCTGAGCAACCTTCCTGTTTACAGTCTATGTTGTGTAAGGTCGCATACCAGAGCAATACTGCCTGCTGCACTCAGAAGCAAATCCTGCCTGCGGCACTCAGATGCAAATCCTGCTTGCTGCACTCAGATACCTATTCTCCCTGCTGTTCCATCTAGTCTGTCCTTCTGGGTCCAGCTGCTGTGCATCCATTGGTCTGTCCTGAGGTGGCACCTGGTGTTCATCTGGAGCCTAGTCTAACCTCACCATCAGAGGCTTTAGTGAACAGTCTGGTGTTCGCTTAGTTACACCCCCCAAGGCTCTCCGCGGTCCATGGCACAGTGGTTCCACAAACCACATCCGTGATATTCTTAAAGGGGTTTTGCAAGAATAAAACAAATGTGTATATAAATATATACAGGAAATATATACAGTATATCTTTGTATCGTGTTAGCCAGTAGTTTGAAAAAAATTTAAAATTGAGAGTCTTCAGTGGTTGATACCTGTTAGCCATTAAAAGGTATCAATCACTGAAGACACTCAATTGTAAATATTTCTCTATAAATATATACACAGTCATGGCTGAAAATTATGGCACCCTTGAAATTGTTCCAGAAATTCAAGCATTTCTTCCAGAAATTTATTGTAATTACACATATATTGTTATACACATGTTTATTTCCTTTCTGTGTATTGGAACAACACAAAAAACAGAAAAAAGCAAATTTGACATGATTTCACACAAAATGTAAAAATTATTCTAATAAAGAGTGCCTAGGGAAGACTACTTCCAAAAATATCAAAATCATCAAAAAGGAAAGAACCGTAGTCTAAAATGTAACAAATGTTATTGAATTAATTTTAAAAGACAATAAGTGAGATACAAAGGTCTTAAGGATAAAAGAGTGCAGACACTATAGCAATACAAGTCAGACCCTGTTAGTAAAGTGAAAAAAAAAACGCTACGAAGCATGCCTATGGAACGAACAGCAGCTTAAGTGCATTTAAAGGTGGACATACAAGGAGTTAAAGAATAGCCTCCTATTAAGTGTCCAAATATTTAAGAACCATATATTTACAAATAGATTAGCATAAATATCATTTATGTCAAAGTACATAAAACATTGTCATGAAGTAATGAAATCACATATAAATTAGTCACCGCAAAGTGTATGCAAAAAGTGTAATTAATCAGTGGTAATAGGAGTTATCCACAAGTGCAGGATAGTAAATAAGCCCAGAGTATAGGCAGAGAGAAAAGGTGTCTCATAAGTAGTGTTGAGCATTCCGATACCGCAAATATCGGGTATCGGCCAATATTCGCGGTATCGAAATTCCGATACTGAGTTTCGATACTTTTTGCATATCGAATACCGGAATCGGAACTTCCCATAATGCTATGAGCCAGTTTGATTTGATTCAGCCAATGACAATCCTCAGAAGTGTGGGCACATCCTGTTAGGCATGTAGGCATGTTAACTAATGGAATGGCTGTGATTGGCTGCTGAAATGATGTCATGATGCACTATAAAAGCCGCCGCCGCCATTTCGGGTTCACTCTGCTGTGAATTCAGTTGGGGACAGGCCGCTGTTCAAGACTCTGAGGGACAGTTAGAGATAGCGATTTGCTATATCATATTGTGCTTTACCCAGGCTACATTATCAATCAGTGTAGCTTTCTTTTGCCTTGCAGTGCTGTTCACAGCTGTCTGCAAGGTCTGTGTGAACGCAGCTCATGCTGTGTAGTGTGTCCTGCAGCCACGTCTGGTTGTAGGCCGCTCAGCGTGCGTCACTGCCTCATACATATTTTTCTTTTATTGCTGCAAATTTTTCATTAATTCTCCTATTAGTGTGCATCCATCCGTATCCATATACATTGGTTGCAAACACTATAGGAGTAGACAGCGGAGCCTTTTTGCAGCCTTTCAATGCTAGTGCCCAGTTGTCTGCACTGTTCATGGCTGTCTGAGAGGTCTCTGTGTGTGAGTGCAGCTCACGCTGTAGTGTGTCCTGCAGCCACGTCTGGTTGTAGGCCGCTCAGCATGAGTCACTGCCTCACACATATTTTTCTTTTATTGCAGCTCATTTTTCATTAATTCTCCTATTAGTGTGCATCCATCCGTATCCATATACATTGGTTGGTTGCAAACACTATATAGGAGTAGATACAGGAGCTTTGTTTCTGGCTTGTGCCCTGCAGCCACAGCCAGATTAGTATTACCCTATTTTTTGGAGCCTCATCTATTGCATTGTAGGTTACCTTCCTGCATTGTAATAGCTCCAAAAAGTTTGTGATACTATCGCTTTCAAATCTTTGGTCACATCCTTACTGTTTTTTTTGAAAAAAAAAGCCAAAATAAAGTTCACCAAACACTCCACTTGATAGTTGTGTAGGCCACATTAGCTCATATTAAAGTGTAGTCCACACACTTTATAAAATTAGTGTTTCTTATACCTGTTAGCAGCTGTTCAGGAATAAGCACACTAAGCCCCCCTTTATACTTTTCTGCCTATCTTTATCAGTCTACCAAGATGAAGAAGGCAGGGAGTAAGGCACGTGGTCGTGGGTGTGGAGTTGCAGCAGGGAGAGGACGTGGGGATTCAGCAGGGAGAGGACGTGGGGATTCTTTGCCTGCTGCTGGCACCAGTGAGTCATCATCTCCCAGTTTTAGCAGGCAACAGTCCTTTTTGCGCAGCTTTGTAGGACCTCGCCGTACCCCACTGCTGCGGGATGAACAAATTGAAGCCGTTGTCGGATGGATGGCAGCTAACACATCAACTTCCATGACTTCCACATCCTCTCAGGGCTAGAGCACTGAAGAGCAACCATCTGTCTTTTCACCACCTGCCCCGGGCAGTCAGAGAGCCCTGGACAGGAGCCATCTCAGTCTCTACTTCTGTTCTCTGAATCTGTTGGCTTGGAAAGAGGGGGCCAGCCAAGCAGCATTCAAGAATGTGAAGAAGAGGGAGTATGCAGTGATGCACAACTGCTTTGTCCCTCTGAATCTGAAGAGGCGGGTGGGCCAGTGCCTATGGTCAGCACCCCTCAGTACACATCAGATGATGAGACTCAGGTGCCACTTTCTGGTGCGTACGGTGCTGGCGAGACTACCCAGGAGAAGCAGGTGTTTGAAGAGGGGAGTGTAGATGATGAGGTCCCTGACCCATGAAGGCGTGAGGAACAGGAAGGTGGTGGGAGCAGCTCTGAGGAAGAGATTCCCCGAATGGCCAAAACAGGAGGGAGAGGGAGGGGGCAGACTTGGTTGCCTGTAGCCTCCACTTCAGAACCCGTTAGGAGCATTCCTCTTCCAAAAGCCAAAACGGGCGCTCCCAAGACTTGCAGTGCGTGGTCCTTTTTTGACACAGTTGCAGATGACATTTGCTTTGTCAAATGCAAGCTGTGTCACCAGAAAGTCAAAAGAGGGAAAAGTGTCAGCAACCTCAATACCACAAATATGTGGAAACATGTGCGGACCAAGCACGTGGTGAAGTTACAAAGACACACTGAAGACGTAGGCCAACGTACAGCACCACCTACCACCTCTTCAGCTCGTGTTGTAGCCTCTTCCTCCAGCTCACACACAGCTGGTTCGGCTTCCTCACAGGATCACCATGGAAGAACCTCTGGCACTGTTATCCAGAGACCCAGTGACATTCCACCCACAGCACTATGTTCTCGTTCATCCTCACACTCCCAGGCCACTCTATAGCCATCGGTAGCACAGGCATGGGAGAAAAGGCGGCCATACTCAGCAAACCATCCACAAGCACAGGCTCTGAATGCTGGCATTGCCAAACTACTGGCCCTTGAAATGCTCTCATTCAGGCTGGTGGAGACAGACACCTTCCGGAGCTTCATGGCATTGGCAGTCCCACAATACACCGTGCCCAGCTGCTTTTATTTCAGCAGGCAAGCTGTCCCTGCCCTGCAAAAGCATGTGGAGGGAAAAATTAAACATGCGCTACTAAACGCCGTTAGTAGCAAGGTCCACCTGACCAACGATGCGTGGACCAGTAACCATGGACAGGGATGATACCTTTCCCTCACTGCCCATTTGGTCAATATTGTGGAGCCGGGTACAGATCTTGAGAGTGGCGCTGTAGGTGTTCTGCCAACTCCAAGGATTGCAGGAATCCAGTCTGTACACATTGACTTCTCCTCCTACTCCAGTTCCTCAGAATCAGTGCTGCAGGAGCCTGTTACGACCGATATGAGCACAGCCGCGGCCAAACGTCAACAGGCCGTACTGAAATTAATTTCTTTGGGGAATCGAAGCCACACAGCGCAGGAGCTCTGGAATGCCATCAAGCAGGAGAGCGACGTGTGGTTTGTGCCAGCGAATCTCCAGCCAGGCTTGGTAGTGTGTGACAATGGCCGAAATCTGGTGGCAGCTGTGGGCCTAGGCAACCTCACTCACATCCCATGTCTGGCACATGTGCTCAACTTGGTCGTGCAGAGCTTTCTGAGGGACTATCTGGATCTTGATGCACTGCTGCACAAGGTCCACATAGAGTGCGCTCACTTGCGGCGTTCCAGCATGGCAAGATCGTGCATTGCAGCTCTGCAGCGCCGATTACGCCTTCGGGAACATCGCATCATATGTGACCTACCCACCAGGTGGAATTCAACGTTACATATGTTGGAGCGGTTGTGTAAGCAGCAAGCAGCAGTAATGGAGTACCAGCTGCATCAGGCGCAAACAAGTCGCATTGTGCGCCGGTCACACTTCAGCACCACTGAGTGGGCCTCTATGAAGGACATCTGCCTCGTTTTGCGTGTCTTCGATGATTCCAGGCGGATGGCGAGTGCAGATGATGCACTAGTCAGCATGACTGCCCCCCTTATCTGCCTGCTTCAAAAAACACTGCAAGCACTAAGGGAGGAGGTTTTGAAAGAGGTGGAGAATGAGGAGTCACAAATGCCATCTGCTTCTGGACAGTCTGCGCTACGTGGTTCCTCACAAAGGCCTAGGCATGGTACACTTTGTGAGGAGGATGAGGAGGAGTCAATGGAGGACGAAGACATCTCTCCAGAGGAGGGAGGTACCCAATGCTCTAGTCAGTATGTACAGCGAGGGTGGGGTGATGCAGAGCAGGCATAGATGATGCCTCAAGCAGGGGACAGCGTTTATTTGGCAGTTGGGAGTCTGCAGCACATGGTTGATTTCATGCTGCAGTGCCTGAGAAACGACCGCCGCATCGCCCACATTCTCAACACGGGTGATTATTGGATGTACACCCTCCTAGATCCTCGCTACCGGGACAACTTACAAAGCTTCATAACACCGTTGAATCGGGAGCGTAAAATGCGGGAGAACCAAGAGACATTGGTGCATTCCATCATGTTCTCCATTCCACCCGAGAGCAGTGCTGCTAGTGCTTTACAAAGCAGCTCAGTGCGTCGAGGCAGTGAAGGAAGCTCTGCACAAAGACGGAGCAGAGGCAGCGCCTCAGCACAAGGCAAGACCAGTATGGCCCAAATGTGGCAAAGTTTTGTGTGCCCGCCACAAATGTCTACACCATCACAGATGACTCCAGACAGCAGGAGGCAACGTTTCCGTCAGATGGTGACAGACTACATGTTTTGCCCTGTCAGTGTACTCCCAGACGGCTCTTCCCCCTTCAAGTTTTGGGTCTCGAAGCAGGATGCATGGCCAGAGTTTAGCCACTATGCATTGGAGGTGCTGGCTTGCCCTGATGCTAGTGTATTATCGGAACGCGTCTTTAGTGCCGCAGGTGGTGTACTAACAGACCATCGCACGTGACTATCCTCCAATAACGTTGACCGGTTTACTTTTCTGAAAATGAGCAAGGCCTGGATCTTGACAGAGTTTGCCAGTCCTCTTCCAGAATAAATAATTGGTTGGCAATAGTATCCAGGTCTCCTGTTGTGTTCATGTTTCTACCACCTGAACTGTAATCCCTGGGCTCCAACACCGCCAGTTGCTGCTCAGAAGTGCCGTCTGCACAGAGAAAAACACATGCTCCAGTGTTAGTGAGGTTCAGTAACGCTAGCTGCTCCACTGTTGTGTGTCCAGCAATGTCTCCTGCTTTCTCCACATTCACACTACTACTGATTTCAAACAAGCTCCAATTAGGCCTCTGGCTCCACTCTGTCTCCAGTATTTCCCCTGGCCTCCAATGCCGCCAGTTGCTGCTCAGAAGTGCCGTCTGCACAATCAACACTTGTTCCTGTGTTACTGGGATTCATTAACGTCAGCTGTTCCCCTGATGTGTGTCCGGCAATGTCTCCTGCTCTGTCCACATTCCCACTACTAATTGCACCTGCGCAGGAGCTACAACAGGAAAGAAAGAAGAGGACGGCATCATATGAAGATGGGAGGTGCCGGACCGGACCGCGACACCCATCAGACCGGACCGAACACTGGGGTGAGTATAATCTAACTCATTTTTCTTATCTTTCAGGTTACATCGGAGGCTTATCTACAGCATGCTGTAGATAAGACCCTGATGTCGGTACCGGCAGCTCCTTTATCTCTGCTGCCTGACTATTTAATCTCTCTATTTAAGCACTCGTGCTTCCCCTCTTTGCAAATCCCTTCACTGGCTCCCATTTTCCCAGTGTATTGCGTTTAAACTACTATCACTGACCTGCAAAGCCATCCATAACCTTTCTCCTCTGTACATTTCTGAACTATTCTCTCAATATCTTCCCTCACATAATCTCCGGTCCTTCTAGGACCTTCTTCTCTCCTCCACACTTATTTATCCCTAATATCCCCTATCCTCTGGATTTCTGTGCCCCAACACGTCCGGCTATCCACCACATTTGGATCCTTCAGATGGTACCTGAAAACCCATCTCTTCAAAAAAGCTTACAACCCGTAATGACCATGCGGCCACCTCAACACCATCGGAGCTACTGCATCCCCCAAACTACTTAAATACATGAAGACAACAGAGAGTTTAATAATCCCAACTAAATATATGTTGTAATAATAAATGTAAAGTATTTGTCACATCAAATTAGTGCAAAATGTCTTTATTCACAACCTAATGCAAATAAACAAAATAAGTGCAAATATACAAAAAATCCATACAGTGAAAATCATTAAATACTGGATAGATTAGGTGGGCAATGATACAACCAAGCAAAAAGGTAGGCAATCAAACTAAATGGGGGCATTCAGAACTAAATGCACGTTGCTCAATCATAAAAATACCTATATGTATGCCCGAGTGTCCCCAAAACAAGTTGTGTAGAGTGTAAGAGGAAATGTAAACATGCTCAGCATATTAGCTCTTTGTTAACCCAGTGTACATATTTAGTATGGCATCATCGCCAAACATACTGAGAACCATCAATAAAGTGCCATGTGTGCAAATAAATCAAAAAGATGTAAGAGCCTCTCACCCATTGATGCCAGAACCTATGTGCGAATACCCCGATGCTCGTTTTGCTGTTGCTTCCACAGGGGGGCAGTCAATCCCCTGAACTAATGTCTCCTTCCCCATAATCCTGTAGAATGTAAGCCCACAAGGGCAGGGTCCTCTTCCCTCTGTATCAGTCTGTCATTGTGGGATTGTTTACTGTAAGTGATATTTGTAATTTGATGTAACCTTGTCTCATGTATAGCAACATGGAATTAATGGTTCTATATAAATAAATAATAATAATTCTTCTAAGACAAATAAGGAAAGTCTGGCAGACAGTTGACATTTCTTAGACACTATCTGCTACTCCAAGTATAGATGCCAATTCTAATGCTTTGCTCAAGGAGACCAAGTGCACAGTATGATAAATGTTTGGTCTATTCACAAAACCATGAAAAAATTAGGTAAGTACATACAAAATGAGAAAAGTTGTCCTAATCTGAAACATTTTGTTTTAGGCCTGATTCACACTAGCGAGAAATATGGACGAGTGCTATGCGCAAAAAAAATGCATTGCAGTAGTCCCAATGTTAATCTATGGGGCAGCTCCCATCAGCCGATTTTTTTCTAGGCCGAATTATACGGGCAGAGAAAATCGCAGCATGCTGCAATTGTCAGTATATTACGCCCGTAAAACGCCAATGCAATCCTATGGGAGTGAGAAAAATACGGATTACACAAGGACCGCACGTGTGACTTGCGAGAAATATGCAAGACTTATCCAGGTGACAGGAAATGGACTCAACCACTATCAGGAAGCTTTGACATGCTAATTAGCTTAGAAAGCGCTCCAGACATCCTGGAAGAATGCCTCCACAGAGTCCACCATCATGTCCACATACTGTACATCAATGTGGAAATGCTGATTGTTCTGGTCCAAGAGAGGTGAGAACTGTGGGTCAGAGGATTGTCCATTATGCATACCAGGCCCTAAAAGAGGATATCTGGCCAGATGTTTCATGAGGACAGACCACGTGAGAGCCAGCAACAAATTAGTAAGTTCTATCCTTTATTAAAAGTCATATTAGTGAGAAAACTAACACGTTTTCCCATTAGACCATAAAATAATAATATGTCTTGGTTTTTGCCAGTTCTGTGTAATATATCTGATGTTTAAATGATACCTTACTATGCCACATGACATTGTAATATATATGTGAAAGTGTTCAGAAATTTGGACAATATCCTAATTACTTATTGTGTGACATTGTAGTGGAGGATGTCATGAGACGCTGGCGCAGCATCCGCGACCAATATAGGCGGGAATGTCAGCAGCGGGCTAGGAGTGGGATGCAGCACAGACAAAGAGAAAATATATTAATTATGACCACCTGTCATTTCTGGCTCATATTCTGGATCTCAGACCATAAGTACATGCATCACACCACATTTCACCTATGCTGTTTAGAGTCAGATCTACTATTTTTTTGTTTTTTACCCTTTAAAAACAGAATTCAGTCCAACCTCACTGAGAGGGAGACTTGGTTTGATTCGGAGGCCATTATTGACCCAGTCAGGGGAGGTGAAGAGGTGTCTGGTCCATCTTCTGAACCTTCCAGCTGCATCCCACAACCTCCACCAGCAGCAGCCCCAACACCAGCAGTTGCATCATGTATCCTGGAGGAACCGCGACAGGAAGACCAAGGAAATAGCAGCAGTCCTACTATGCCTCTTGAGACCTCACCCCTGCCTGCCGTCATACCCCACCGTGGCCTATGAAGGAGAGACATACCTGTCTCTGACACAAGGAGGCATGTCAATACAGGGGTGTTAAATTATTTGTCGAGGGCTGCCCACGATGATGGTGAGGAGGCCTATGCCCGCAGTCTAGCCTGGTACCTCTATCCACTACCCCAGGAGGTTTGACTGCATGTGCGAGGATCCATTCAAATCCTGATTGATGTCTTCTCACCCCCCAATAACCCATATGAGTTTTTGGGTTTTTTAGTTTTTGGAGCACTGGCAGCTGTCACCCCGTAACCAGCTCAGAATGCCCTCAATCCTAGAAGTGCAGGCACAAACAGAATCTGAGCCACCTCCTCCACGGGTGCCTAAACCACATCCAAATCCACCCCAACCCAACATTGGCCTCAACAGGCACAAATGGCAGCCTACAATCCACCTTCCCAATATGGCCACTTGATAAGACCCAGTGCGGGTCCCAACCTAAGTTTGGTCGACATGGCCATTTTGGGGGTATGAAACACGTGGATACCCAAATCCACCGGAGTATCCACTC